>NC_141540.1:23275000-23875000 GCF_021556685.1 Rattus norvegicus
ATCAAGTCTGGCAGGTTGACCTCTGACCTCCACACACTCATACACACATGCAAAACCAAGTGCAATACCTACTTTTAGTTAAAACGGGAGTCTTTGTAGTAGAGTCCTTGCTTAGAATGTTTGAGGAGAAAAGTGAAAGTAGGAGAACATGTACATTTATATCCATGCATGACTGAGATTAAGTCTGAAAGTATACATACGAAATCATTAGTCATGATTTTCTGTGAAAGGGGTGGGTCGGGAAAAAATGAGGAGGTGTAGAAAGAGAAAGGGATGTTTTCTTTTGTAGCTCTGTATACCCTTTTGACATTTCCTATTGTGCTATTTACTTTAAAAACCAAATAAATAACATTAAATGAGGAGCATTAAAGAACCACTATGGAGAAAAACGAGGAGAAGAATGAGGGCTGCATTGTGTCTGTACTTAGGAATGGTCCTTAGTAACTTATCTTATGGGCATCTACACAACCAGTGTAAATTACCACACTCTTAACTCAATTGTAAAGACGATGAATGGATTGTTCCACAGGACAGTTCGTTCATGATTTAGACATGGTCCTAATTCACAGAGGAGCATATTAAATTTGTGGCTTTTTTGGTTATGAAAAAGCATTAGTCAGTGAAGAATAATACAATGTTCTGCTCCCTAGACTTGATGGTTGTAAATTTATTGTTTATAAATGGCTTTCTTGTTTAATCCACCTTTATAAAAGCCATTCTGTAATACATAGGATAGAAGTTTCTATCTTCTGGTCTACAAAGTGAATTCCAGGTCAGCCTGGTCCATACAGAGAAAAACTGTCTCAAGAAACAAAACCAAAAACTTTGTTTCCTATTTGCATGTTCTAAAGAAGAAATGTGGATGAGATGGCTGGGAGATGGTGTAAAGGCTTGAGAGTATTTGTTTTGCAAAAGGAGGACCTGCATTCAAGTCCCATGTACCAGTGTAAAGTCCAGGATGGATATAAGTGTCTGTAACTCTAGCAATGCCAGAGGAAGACAAGTGGATTGTCTCACTGGCTAGCCTGGCTAGCCAAAATGGGTGAGCTTCTGGTTCAAGTGAGAGACCTGGCTCATGGCAATAAGATGGACAGAGAGAGGGAAACTCTCAGTGTCATAACTCTCAGTGTCATACTCTGTCCTCTGCATGCAAAGGCATGGACATCTCCACATTCATGAATGCAGCATGCACACACACACACACACACACACACACACACACACACACACACACAAAATGGATATAAGACATTAAAATTTACTGATGCACCCAACTACTGGAACACAATTTTGTTTGTTTCGTGATACTACAAATGGAACCCTAGGTCTTCTACACACTAAACAAGTTCTCTACCATTGAGCAACACCCTCAGTCCATCCAAGACAGCACTTGAAACTGAGTCTAGCTTGAAATTAAGAGTTAAATCATCACTGAGGGCTTGCTGGTTTGCTGAATGCTCTAGAAGGTCTCAGACTGTTAAACTGTGTCTACTCCTGCTGTTTCTGGCACTGAATTATTGCACAGTTACGTTTTCTTTACTCTGATCCCGAGATTTTCCTGAATTTCTAACTTATTTCTTCATAGTAAAAAGCATATGAAAAACTCTTTAATCTCGCTGGGCACTGGTGGCCTTTAATTTCAGCACTGTGCCTGGGGAAGGGTGGGACAAAAGCAGGGAGTTATCTGAGTTCTAGGCTAACCTAGTCTACAGTGAAAGTTCCAGAACATCCAGGGCTACATAGAGAAATCCAGTCTCAGAAAAGAAAACAGAAGCAGAGAAAAGAGAAGCAGAGAGTAGCCCCTCACCAGACGCTGAATTTGCCAGCACCATGATATTGGGCTTTTCAGAATCTGAAACTAAGTAAGTAGAAATAAAATTATGCCCTTTGTATATTTAAAAGTAACATATATCCAAAGTAGTAAAAATAGAGGGAAGTAGTGTGAGGGGCTGGAGAGAAGATGACTGGGTGGTAAGAGCAGGTGGCACTGGCCAGAAGACCTGGATTCAGTTTCCAGTATCCACATGGTAGTTTACAACTGTCTGTAAGTCCAGTTCCAGGGTCTCCACAGGGTGCTAGGTGTGCAGGAAGTGCATGTATATGTATATGTATATGTATATGTATATGTATATGTATATGTATATGTATATTTGAAATACTCATACACATCAAATAAATATACACAAAATTGTATATCATACAACGTATGTATATGAATTATGTAGCTCAAAGTCCTAGCACAGGAAGGAAGTAGGAGAGGAAAGAAGGGAGGGGAGCAAAGGAAGCAAAAAGGGAGAGGTGAAATCAAACTAAGGCATACATTATGCTGAAAGAAATGTTTGCTTTCCAACAAATGCTTCTAGAATGTTTGCTATATTGTAGCACTACTCATTATAGCATTGAGCACTTACTGCCTACTGGCGGGCTTTTAGTTTTTCTTTGAAAACATCTTATTATTTTGATCTCCACAGCATACATGTGGAACAACTCCCAGGATGCAGATCTCCTTACACAGTGTAGGTTCTGGGGCTCCAGCTCAATCATCAAGCTTGGTGGTGAGAATCATCACTCACTGAGCCATCTTGCTGCCACCCCACCCCTCCCAAAGGCTTCATTACAGTACAATTTGTATACCAGAAGATGTCACCATCAATGATTCCTCAACGCATTTGCTGTCACTCTTGGTCCCTTGTCCCCCGCCTGGTCATGTTGTGTTTCCTATGTAAATGGACTCCCAAGCTGTGCGTTCTCCTTTGGCTGGCTTCTTTCACTAAGCACATTTCTGCTGCTTAGCTATGAATAGGTGTGGACATTCACACACAAGCCTTGGTGTGTGTGTGTGTGTGTGTGTGTGTGTGCGTTCAGAGAGAGAGAGAGAGAGAGAGAGAGAGAGAGAGAGAGAGAGAGAGAGATCTCATCTCAGAAGTGAGAAACCTCTGTCTGTAAAAGGTTAACTAACTTTCAGGCAGCCATGCTGCCCAGACAAAGCCAGCATTCAGCCTAATCCTAGTCTACATCCCACCATTTTTCTCCCATGGGATGAGGGCTCACTGGTTATTTGCTTTCTTGAACACGGATGCCTTTTTATCCAGCCCAGGCTATGATCCTTGCAATAAATCAGGTGAATAATGGGGCCTTGGGCCAGGGAAAGAGTGGCTGGTCTTTTTGTCACCTAGTTCAGGATATCAAGCCCCGGAAATGACTCACATGACTCATTTGTGCCTTCTAGTCTGAGATGAGATTTCAGTCTGGACGTAGCGAACGTGGTACATGAGCCAGCTGGCCACGGGAGAGTCTTTCGCCCCTTGGACTCTGACAGTCTCGCAGAATCTTCCCTCTTGCCTCTGAATCAGCGAGCATTTTCTGAAATCACATCCATTGAGAAGTCCAGGCAGCCATTGCGTGTGCCTCTCCCATCACCTTGCTTTGTTTGATTTGTCATAACACAGGCAGCTGGGGCTCAGACTGATTCTAGGGAGACACAGGACATGACTTAGGTTGATGGAGCAAATGTGTCCACATTCTGGAATTTTACATGCACCAGGATTTTTAATAAAACCCCACCTTCTCTTATTCATGTCTCTCTGCACCACCGTCCCAATGGGAGGTCTGCTGGGGTAAGCAAGTGTAGAACCTGGCATTCTCTCTCGTTCATCCTTGACACCAGGGGCCCTGTCTTGTTCAGCTTCGTCTTCCCACAGAGCATGGCATGACACCTTGTAATATCAGACCTGCCTCACAGCTCTCACAGCTTTCCCAAACTAGGGCAATCAGTCTCTCCGTGTTTGCTGCTCTCCACATGCCTTTCCTTGACCCCATCTGGGTCCTACGCCTCCTTAATTATCTTTCTAATGCACTGTTTGTTTTGTAACTTAAAGACAAAATGCATATTTCCATTGCAAATAAGACAACAGCAGAACAAGACTTTTTGTATGCTTTGTTTACTTTCCCAGGACCATGGCTCAGATTCAGGGATCACTGCAAACCATAGGGAGCCGCAGTTACTGAGCAGCATCCCTGTCTCAAATCAGTCTTTTGAAAATAATTTGAACTAACTAGCCTATGTATTTATGCATGTGTGTGTTTTAATAGCTTATTTATTTTTATTTTATGTGCATTCATGTTTTGCCTGCATGTTATGTCTGTGTGAGGGTCTCAGATCTTGGAGTTACAAACTGTTGTGAGCTGCCGTGTGGGTGCTGGGAGTTGAACCCAGGTCCTCTGGAAGAGCAGTCAGGGTTCTTAACTGCTGAGTCATCTCTCTAGCCCAGTATGCGTGTGTTTGGAGATAGAATCTCACTGTGTAGCCCAGGCAGTGCTTGTACTGATCCTCCTGCCTCAGCTTCCTCAGTGTCAGCATTATAGAAGCAGACGCTATGCCTGGCCCCAAACACATCTTCTTTAATTATTTTTACATCTGTAGTCCCAGGATTCAAACCTCCCGCTCTCACACATCCTATGCTAGTACTTTACCACTGAACTACACTTCCCTAGCCCTCTCTGTGCATTTTAAAGATGGCTGCTGACTTATGGGCCTACCCAAGGTAACAAGACAAATAAATTTAAGGCTGTCAGTTGCTGTGCAAGAAAATCCATTTTCCTTGGCAGGTCCTAAGAGACCCGACTCACAACCTGTAGCTTGATGTCTCACTGTTCACCTCTCTGCTGTCCGAAAGGCCATGTCCTCATTCTTACACACTCTAGCACGTGCTTCCGGCCTGAATGGGATGTGAGCATTCAACACAGACCTCCCGTTAGGTGGACAGCTGCTTTGTCCTTCAATAAGGCTTCCAGGACTTCTAATTCCTCCATCGTTCTTTGTGTTGGTGGAGGCATAAGGATGGCAAACGAATGATGATTTTTACCTTTTCCCAAGTGGAATCACTGATTCCCTCAGCCTACATCTTGAAGATTTTTTTAAAGGTCAGTCTTTACTTTAAGACTGTAGAAATGTCTGTGCTTCAGAACAGAAGAAATTGAGAAATAACAAGTCACTGGATAGGGCAGTGCATGCCTACAGTTCCAGCATTTTGGAAGCATCAATAGAAAAATCAGAAATTCAGGGCTAGCCTGGACTACACAGCAAGATCTTGGGGTTTGTTGTTGTTGTTTAAAAAATAAAAATAAGAAAGTAAAAATAAGCCGGGTGCTGGTGATGCTCGCCTTTAACCCCAGCAAATGAAAGGCAGAGGCAAGTGGATCTCCTGGTGAGGCCAGCATGATCCACAGCCTAAGTTCCAGGACAGCCTGGGCTATACAGACAGACACTATCAAAGAAACCTCCCACCACCAAAAACAATACAAAACAAAACAACAGCAACAACAAAAACAGACAAATGCAAAAACAAACAAAACAGAGCAAGAAAAACTGGAATAATGTAATAATAATAATAATAATAATAATAATAATAATAATAATAATAATAATAATACATGAGTGCCAATTTGTACACGATTGGGCAGTGGAGTAAGTGTAATTTGAAAGATTTGCTGTTATTGTTGTTGCTGGGGTGTTTTGGGGTTGTTTGTTTGTTTGCTTTGAGACAGGATCTCCCTATACAGCCCTGGCTGTAGTGGAACTCACTAGGATGACAAGGCTGGTTCTTAGAGCTACAGAGATCTGCCTGCTTCTGCTCACAGCACCACTGCCAGGCTGACAGCTTTGTTTGTTTGTCTGTTTGTTTGTTTGTTCTTTGAAAGGCTTTTATTGGACATTTAAAGTTGAACTGCTAGTTATTGTTCTCTGTCGTTTTGTTTTTTAAGACAGGGTTTCTCTGTGTAGCTCTGTGTGCCGGTTATTGTCTTAAGAAACAATATAAGCAGTGGAGCTAACGGTCTAAGTGTAGAAAGCTTACCTAGCACACACAAGACCCTGAGTCCACCCCTCCTCCAGCTTATAAAATAAATAAAGGAAGGGGCCGGGACAAAAGCTCAGTGGTAGGGCCCTTTCCTGGTATACGCAGGCTCCTGAGTTTGATAAACACTCCAGAAATTGAAAACTGAAGTGCTAGGCTTTGGAAGAGTGCTTTGACCCGTCAAGGTTCATGTGATGCATGCAGGCTGAGTGCTCAGTGTTAGCCCTGCTGGAAGGAGGTGCAATCTCTCACCTGAGTAGCCTGAAGTAAGTAATGAGGTCATCGGAAGCTTGGCCTCAGAGAGGATTGATGGCATCTCCTGGGGACTGGTTGGAACTGGGGAGGACTGGAATAGTTACCATGAGAGTGGATTAGTATAAAGAAGCCAGCCTATCCTCTGTTGGTCCCTGTGAAGGCACCGATCCCAGCTCCCAACCACACTCATGTAAAGATGCAGCAAGAGGTTTGTGATGAATCATCTCGATTGCCAACTTGGTGAGACCCGAATCACCATTGAAACACATCTCTAGGCACATCTGTGAAAGAGTATCTGGATTAAGTCAGCTGAGGTGTCATCCTAAATGGGGGTGGTGCTTTTCCATGGGCGGGAGTCTTGGACTGAATGAAAAGGGGAAAGTGAACTGTGAACTGACTTCTTCTCCCTCTCCCTCTCCCCCTCCCACTCTGTCCCTCTCCCTCCCTCTCTCCCTCTCCCTCTCCTTCTCCCTCTCCTCCTCCCCCTCTCCCTCCCCCTCCCGCTCCCCCCTCTCATATGTTTATCTGGATGTGTGTGTGTGCATGTGTGTGTATGTATGTACACAACATCAAACCTGCACAGACCTTTTGGAAAGCAGTATGGCAAAATGTCTCCTAAGGTTTGACAGATTATCTCTGATGCCTATACTTAGAAATGGTCCTAAAGAAGGAATAAAGTACAGTATGCTAAGGGATATTTCATTTACTTCTTTATTGGACAACTGGAGAACACAAACACAATTATTAAATGTTTATTTGACAAGACAGAAGTGACAAATATGAATAACCAACATGGGCAAATCCCACAGACATGCCTAGAAGGCAAACAGAAGGACTGAAGTGTGTGAATAGTGCTGCATATTTCTTAGAACCGCACGCGCACACACACACACGCCAGTGTATTATGTGCTGAACGTATATATAATGTACTGCTGAACAGTCAGAACTTTCAGAAAGTGAATAAGTGAGATAATAGCGGAGGGAAATGCAAGTAAGGAGGAATACACCAAGGATAAGACTTTCTGGGTAATACTGCCCCACTCACGCAGCCATCCACCCATGAGTCTCTGTCTCTGTCCCTCTCTGTGAGGAGTGAGCCTACGGCCTTCTGTGTGCTGAGCACACAGTGTACCGCTGAGTCTCACCCTTAAACCCTGATACCTTATTTGATAATCTCAGTGCTGGTACAGTGTTCATTTCATTATCACAACTTTTTGCATCTCAGAAATACTTTGTGACAAATGCAAAATATTACCTGTATGGAAGAAAGGATTTTTGAATGTTTTCACAACAAAGAAATGATGAATGTCTGAGGAGTAGGTTATTTCCCCATTTGAACATTACAAAACATGCATGGATCCAAGCATCTTCTGGCACATCGAAAACAGTGAGATTTTATACTGTATGAATGGGTTTAAAGCAAACACACAAACTAGGGGGCTGGAGAGATGGCTCAGCAGTCAAGAGCTTGGTCTTGCAGAAGCTCATATCCCAGTACCTATACAGGACATCTGAAAAATCCAAGGGAATGGTTAATCCCTTCTAGCCTCTGTGGGTTCCCAAACACTTGTTTGCACACACAGACACAGACACACACACACAAGCACACACACAGATTTTAAAAAAGTATTTTTTTTAAAAAAATAGAAGACTGTGGGTGTATGTAGCTGAATGATAGTATACACAGGTCCAGGGTTTGACGCGAAAAAAAAAATTAAAATATAATGCAGCTATCAAGTAGTTCCACAGAAAGCCAATGCACTCATGCACTAATGAACATCGTGACATTCATTGTTAAGTAAATTTCATATACAGAACAATCACAACTTTGCGACGCTACCATAAGCCTTGCAAAGAAATATCCTGTAGCTGGGTGTGGTTAGCCCCAACACTTGGGAGGCAGAGGCAGGCAGATCTCTGTGAATTTGAAGCCAACCTGGTCTACATAAGAGAGTTCCGGGGACCCTGACACTTTTCCTCCTTGAATCTTCTTCCTTGTTCTTTAAAACTATTTATTTTACGCCCTCCTATGACTGACCGTGGTTGGTGTTAATATAGTTGAGACATAACGAAGCCAACTGGACACGGTGGCACATGCCTCTTGCCGTGACCTTTTAGAAGCTGAGCTAATGAGTCTGAGGGCAGTGTGGCTTAACACTGTGAGTTCTTAGCCAGGCTGAACAAACATGGTGACATTGTACTCCAAAACACCAAAAGAAAAGGGCTTATTTGACTTCACCTTGCCACCTTCAGGTGCAGATGCAGATAGAAATTGAGGATGCTCTTCCTCCTTGTTCCAAAAGTCACCTGTTGTAGCTGGGCCAGGTGGCACAGGGATGTAGGAGGCAGAGGCAGGAAGATTGTAAAGTTACCCTGTATTACAGTGAAAACAACTACGTAAGTTAAAATGAATTTAGGGTAAAAACAGAAGGGGTGGCAGAGAAGGTTCGGTGGTTAAAAGAGTGTATTGCTTTTTAAAGAATAATCCTGACAGCCAGGCCTTGGTGGTTCACGCCTTTAATCCCTGTCCTCTGGCAGGTGGATCTCTGAGTTCGAGGACAGCCTGGTCTACAGAGTTCCATGATTGTCAAACATGTCTCAAAAAACCAACCAACCAAACATCAAACACCGTGTCTCTGTAGTCATTAACTCACAGTTGGTCCCTTGCTTTCTGCCTCTTGAAGTTTCTTTCCTTTATTCCATAATGCTGGGATGAAATCCAAAGTCTTGCACATCCTAGGCAAGTGCTCTCTCTACACCGGCCATGCTTCCAGGCCTGCCTCCTACTCCTCATAACCAGAGGAGTGGTGTCCTTGGAGCAGAAGGGTCACTTCTGTAACTGATGTTGCTTTTTCTCCTGCCTGTCTCCAGAACTGTGCCTCCATGACCCTGTGAAGAGCACTGATATCTTTCCAGTCCCTACACAGGCTTTGTTGCCATGTGTGATGGAAAAATCCATCCAATCCCTTTCATCTGATTGGCACCAGAGGTATCTATTTCTAAGGATTATTCAAGGATTACCCCTAAATCTTCAGAGCCCCATCCCAGTGAGTTTTAATCTCTGCTGCATTTGTCTTAGAGTCTGGTTTTCTTAAAAAAATTAAAAAAAAACAAAACTTTATTCTTTTTCTCTCTCTCTTGAGATTCACCTTGTTTAACATTTGGTCGGACCTTATGTTTGTAATCACATGGATCAATCAGATCTGTATTGCAAAGACCAGGCTAGGTAAGCTGTGGGGCTTTATTTGAAAAAAGAGAATTACTCAAAACAGAGAGCTTGTCCTACCTTGAGCTTCAAAAACCGAAATTTTAATAAACTTAAAAAAAAGACAGCTCTCTATAAGCTTCGTCGGTGAGAATTCCTAGAAAGTGTTTTCTTTTTCCTTTTTTCCCTCCATTAAAATTTCTTTTGGTGATTCCTTTTTTTTTCCTTTATGTGCCTTGGTGTTCTTTTGCTTGTCTGTCTGTGTCAGATCCCCTAGAACTAGAGTTACAGACAGCTGCTAACTGCCATGTGGGTGCTGGGAATTGAACCAGATTCCTCTTGAAGCTTTTAACCTCATAGCTCTCTTAACCTCTGAGTCATCTCTTGAGCCCCAGGAAGTTTGATTGTTCTCTGGCAGCCATCCCTGTGAAGCCTGTCAATCATACATTCTTAGCCCACCCCTCTGAAGTTTCTGTTGTCTTCTGGTTCTCTCCCTAGTAATGCCTTTCTACTTTGTTGGGAAAGGAAACCATCAAGCCAGGGGACCAGATCCTGCAGCTGTCTTTCCATCCTGTCCCTGTCATTTCTTTCTGTCATTTCCCCTTCATTGTTCAGTTGAGGCCAAATCCCCAACAGGGTTTCTCTGTGCAGCTTTAGCTGTCCTGGAACTCACTCTATAGACCAGCCTGGCCTTGAACTCACTGAGATCCACATGTAATTGCCTCCCAAGTGCTGGGATTAAAAGTTGTGCCACAACTGCCTAGCTGTTTAATTAGTCTTTAAAAAATAATGTTTATTTTCATGTAGCCTGTGTGTGTGTGTGTGTGTGTGTGTGTGTGTGTCTGTGTGTCTGTGTGTCTGTGTGCCTACCTGTGCATTTCTGCAGGCACACGCATTCATGACGAGGACAGAGGTCAGCTCTCAGGAGTTGCTCTTTTTTCTGGGTGCTGGGCCACTAAACTTGGGTTGTCAGGCTTGTGGAACAAACACTTTTACCTGCTGAGCCATCTTGCCAGCTCTTGCATTATTCTGTTTATTTTTAAGTTTCTTTCACTTGTTTATTTTATGTGTATGTGAAAGGATATAGATTTAAAGTAAAGAGTAAGTTTCAAAATTCACAGACTCAGGGCTAAGAAAACCGTGAAAGGCAGGCCCAGGCAAGTCCAGGCACGACGGGGCCCGCCCTGCCGCCAGGACTAACAGACCATAAAGATAAAGAAAAGGAATGCAGAAACCAGCCCGAGTTATCAGGACTGACCCATAAGCCATCTGGCAGGAGGCCATCTCCCCCAGTTTACTCAGAGTCACACTTTAACCATATGTCCTTCAAGGCCTGATAAGCCCCTGGCTTCTAAAATCCCGAACGCCCCAGTCAGCACATACTCTTTTGCTGTGTTGTAATCTCACTGCTATGTTTGAATGAGCCAATCACTTACAGCCTCGCTGGAAATTAGCCGCCACTGTTTGAAACAGCCAATTGTGTGTAACCGGGCCAAACCCCCTAGCTTTCCCTATATAAACCCCTGATTTTTGAGTTTCAGGGTCGACTCCTCTGTCTCCTGCGAGAGACACATGTCGGCCCAGAGCTTCGTTATAATAAACTGCCTCTTGCTTTTACATCAAGCAGGTCTCTCGTGTTTCCTGGGGCGCGCCATCCTGAGACTCGAGCTAGGTTCTTTCATTTGGGGGCTCATCTGGGATCAGTGCGTAGCCCCTGGGGATCCGAAGGCCCCTTGGAGGTGTGAGTGGTGAATGTAAGAGTGCGGCCGCCGTGTGTTTATGTGTGTCTCGGTACCGGTCAGTGCTAAGAGAGTGGACGTGGAATCTCACTCTGGTCAGTGCTAAGAGAGTAGACGTGGAATCCCACTTTGTGCAGCTGCCTCTGCGGTCTGTAAGGATCCTCTGGCCTCGGAAGGGGCAACGCCCCGGGCCCCGCAAGCTGCAGCCCTGGAAGACGTTCCACGGGAGGAGAACAGTCGGGAGAGCCTGGCTGTGGGCAGTCAGGAGGACCTGGCTGTGGGTTTCTGGAACCAAGGAGACAGAGGGCTCCTTCTACCCAGGTGGGAGTGGACACAGAATACTACCCCATCTGAGATAGCGTTTGGCTGGCTCTATAAGTCCGAATGTGGGCGAGAGTGTCTGAACGTGTTGGTGATTTTTGTCTCTGTCTTTGTGTTGTCCCTGTACTTGTTCTTTATTATGGGTCAGACTGTTACAACCCCTCTGCCTCTAACTCAAGACCATTGGACGGACGTTAGGGCGAGAGGATGGAATCTATCAGTGATAGTCAAAAAATAACCCTGGTTGAATTATTGTTCCTCGGAATGGCCCACGTTTGGTGTGGGATGGCCTTCCCAGGGGACTTTTGACTTACCTACCATCAAGGCTATTGTTTTTCAGGAAGGAGCGGGATCCCACCCAGATCAGCAGCCATACATCGTAGTATGGGAAGATTTGGCACGATCCCCCACCCCAGTGGGTCCGTCCATTCATCCCACCCCTTCGTCCCAGCACTAAGATCCTGATGGCCCGAGGAAGATGATGTGAAGGACAAAACAAAACCGAAACCTCAGGAGGAGGAGGAGGAGGGGAGCGAGTGCAGCCCACTGCCTGCGCGACCCCTAAGATCAACCCCGAGATTGAAGAGCCTCCTGAGTGGCCTGATTCCCAACAGCTCCCTCCCTACCCGCCAGCTCCCCACCCCCCGGCCGCTCCCATGGCTCTGCCCTCTGCCCCTCCTATGGCTCAAGCCCCGGGAATTGGGGGAGGAGGGCCCTCAGCTGGAATGAGGAGTCGGCGAGGAGCCTCCCCAGAAGGACCAGCAGATTTGACCATAGCATTCCCTCTCCGAGTGGTTGGGGCTCCCCCTACTGACCAAAACAATTTACAGCTCTTACAGTATTGGCCTATTTCCTCCTCCGATCTTTATAACTGGAAGACTAACCACCTCTCTTTCTCTGAGAACCCTGCAGTGCTCACGAGCCTAATTGAGTCACTGATGTATTCCCATCAGCCAATGTGGGACGACTGCCAACAGCTCCTACAAACCCTTTTCACCATCGAGGAGAAGGAGAGGATTCTCCTCGAGGCTCAGAAAAATGTCTGAGACGAGGCCGGGCGACCGGTCCAGACCCCGTCCGAGATAGAGGAAGGATTCCCATTGACCCGGCCCCATTGGGATTATAACACGGCACAAGGTAGGGAACGACTGTCCAATTATCACCGGGCTCAGGTGGCGGGTCTCAGAGGTGCTGCACGTTGGCCCACCAATCTGGCCAAGGTAAGAGAGGTCATGCAAGGAACAACAGAATCCCCTTCAGTTTTTCTAGAGAGGCTTATAGAGGCACATAGTAGATATACCCCATTTGACCCTACGTCTGAGGGACAACGGACTTCAGTGATTATGGCTTTTATTGGGCAGTCAGCCCCAGACATTAGAAAGAAGTTACAACGGATCGAGGGGGTACAGGACTACACCATAAGAGCTGTGGTGAGAGAGGCAGAGAAAGTGTATCATAAGAGAGAGACAGAGGAAGAGAAGTTAGAGAGAGAGAAAAGAGAAAAGAGAGAAGACGAAGATAGAAGGGACCAGAGGCAAGAGAAAGTTTTGACTAGGATTCTGGCTGCTGTAGGAGAGAGAGAAAGGAGAGACAGGACTAGACAGCTAGGGAACCTGGGAGATGGAAAAAGGCAGGGGCCAAGGAGGCCCAGAGGAGATCCACCTCACCAGGAAAGAAACCAGTGTAGAATCTGCAAAGATACCGGTCACTGGGCTCGTGAATGCCCCAAGAGGAAGCAGGAGGTGAAAGTATTGTCCCTAGGAGATCACGAAGACTAGGGGAGACGGGGCTTGGCCCCCCTCCCCGAGCCTAGGGTAACTTTAGACGTGGAGGGGACTCCTGTACATTTCCTAGTCGACACAGGTGCTGCGTTTTCCGTTCTGTGGACGCCTTTGGGAAAATTAAAAAGGGGTGAAAAGACTGTAGTGATTGGGGCCACCGGGCAAAAATCGTACCCATGGACCACCTCCCGGACAGTGGATCTAGGACGGAACAGAGTGACTCATTCGTTCCTAGTCATACCGGAGTGTCCTATGCCCCTGCTAGGAAGAGACTTGCTAACCAAATTAAAGGCACACATAACTTTCGCCTCTCACCAACCAGAGGTATCCTGGGGAGTAGGAGAGCCTCGGGCCCTGACCTTATCTCTACAATTAGGAGAAGAATACCGGCTCTACCAAAATAAACTGAGACTTCCCGAGGGAATCCAAGACTGGCTTGACCGATTCCCTCAAGTATGGGCCGAGACGGGGGGTATGGGAATGGCAAAGCAAGTTCCCCCGGTGGTAATCGAGCTTAAGTCTGGAGCCACCCCCATTGGGGTCCGACAATACCCCATGAGTAGAGAAGCTAGGGAGGGCATACGCCCTCACATTACCAGACTCATTCAACAAGGGATTCTGGTTCCATGGAAGTCTCCATGGAACACCCCCCTACTCCCCGTAAAAAAGCCAGGGACTAATGACTATCGCCCAGTACAAGATCTTAGAGAAGTTAATAAGCGAGTCTAAGACATCCATCCTACAGTGCCAAACCCCTACAACTTACTCAGCACGCTACCATCTGAGTGAATCTGGTACACCGTCTTAGACCTCAAGGATGCTTTCTTTTGTCTAAGATTACATCCCAACAGCCAACCTTTGTTCGCCTTTGAATGGCACGATCCCGACAGTGGGCAAGTCAGACAGCTGACTTGGACGAGACTGCCCCAAGGATTCAAAAACTCACCCACACTGTTCGATGAGGCTTTGCACCGTGACTTGGCCCCTTTTCGGGCCAAAAATACAATATGTTCTCTTACAATATGTTGATGACCTTCTATTGGTCGCAGAAACCCACAAAGACTGTGAAATCGGGACTCAAACCCTCCTGGTCGAGCTAGGCGAACTGGGGTACCGGATCTCAGCCAAGAAAGCACAGTTATGTCAAAAGAAAGTAACTTACTTGGGATACCCCCTAGGAGATGGACAGAGATGGCTCACGGAGGCCAGGAAGCAGACGGTAATGCAGATTCCAATCCCGACCACATCTCGTCAGGTGAGAGAATTTCTGGGCACTGCGGGGTTCTGTAGGCTTTGGATCGCAGGGTTCGAGACTATGACAGCCCCGCTACACCCCTTAACTAAAGAAAAAGGAGAGTTCACCTGGACTAAAGACCATCAATTGGCTTTTGAGACTCTCAAGAAGGCGCTGCTACAGGCCCCGGCACTAGCCCTATCAGATCTAAGTAAACCTTTTATCCTATATATTGATGAGAAAAATGGCGTGGCCAGAGGAGTCCTAACTCAGGCCTTGGGGCCTTGGAAACGACCGGTGGCCTACCTATCAAAGAAACTGGACCCTGTGGCTAGTGGGTGGCCTTCCTGTTTGCGAGCCGTAGCAGCAATGGCTATACTGGTCAAAGACGCTGACAAGCTGACTATGGGCCAGAGTGTTACGATAGTGGCCCCACACTCGCTTGAGAGCATTATCTGACAGCCACCAGACCGCTGGATGACCAACGCCCGGATGACTCACTACCAGAGTCTATTGCTGACTGAACGAGTAAACCCCCCCCCCCCCCCGGCTATCCTCAATCCTGCTACCCTGTTACCTAAGGCTGATGAAGCCCCTATACACAAATGTGAGGAAGTGTTGGCAGAAGAAACCGGAGTTCGGTCAGACCTCATAGACCAACCATGGCCAGGGGCAATGACTTGGTATACCGACAGAAGCAGCTTCGTGGTAGAAGGTAAGAGGAGGGCCGGGGCAGTGGTGGTAGATGGAAAGGCCGTCATATGGGCCAGCAGTCTGCCTGAGGGCACATTTGCCCAAAGAGTGGAGCTCATCGCACTGATCCAGGCCCTAAAGCTGGCAAAAGGAAAGGTTATCAATATTTACACAGACAGCCGGTATGCCTTTGCTACAGCACATATCCATGGGGCAATATACCGACAGCGTGAACTCTTAACATCTGCTGGAAAAGATATTAAAAATAAAGAAGAGATCCTTAGCCTGCTAGAGGCTGTTCACTTGCCCCATAAAGTGGCAATAATACATTGCCCAGGACACCAAAAAGGGACCGGACCCATAGACAAAGGAAGTCAAATGGCAGATCAGGAGGCAAAGAAAGCAGCTCATGGACCCATTACTCTGATGATGAAAACTAAATCCCAGTCAGAGACCAAGGAGACAGACAACAGAACTCTCAAAGAAGAAGAGGGGCAGGAATATTTGGCTGATATACACTGCCTTACCGATCTGGGGGCTAAAAAGTTATTAGAATTGGTTAATAGGTCCCCTTACTCTATTCCTGGATTAAAGAAGGCTGCCGAAAATCTAGTCAAAAATTGCCGCGCTTGTGCATTTACTAATGCTGGGTCCAACAGGCCCCTAGAAGGAAGGCGTTTGAGAGGAGATAGACCTGGAACCTATTGGGAAACCGATTTTATGGAGGTAAAGCCTGCCCAGGATGGAAATAAATATCTTCTAGTCTTTATAGACACCTTTACAGGCTGGGTTGAAGCATTCCCTACAAAAAATGAAACTGCCAACGTGGTAACCAAGAAGATACTAGAAGTAATCCTGCTCCGTTTTGGGGTACCTAAGGTAATTGGGTCAGACAACAGACCTGCTTTTGTCTCCCAGGTAAGTCAGGGAGTGGCCAGACAACTGGGGATTAATTGGAAATTACACTGTGCATACAGGCCCCAGAGTTCAGGACAGGTAGAGAGTATGAATAGAACATTAAAAGAGACCTTAACAAAATTAGCCTTAGAGACCAGTGGAAACGATTGGACAGCCCTTCTCCCTTATGCTTTATTCAGGGTTCGAAACTCCCCGGGCCCTTTTGGTTTGACCCCTTTTGAATTGATGTTTGGAGCCCCTCCATCCATTTATATGTCTATAAAAGATAAAACTAGCCCAGATGTATTTTTCTCTCCCTCTTTCAACCTCTCGATTCGGCTCAAGGCCTTAGAAACAGTAAGAAAAGAGATATGGACACAATTAAGAGAAACCTATATTGCTGGTGACACACAAGTGCCGCACCAGGTTGAAGTGGGAGACGACGTCCTGATGAGGAGACATTGGGCAGGAAACTTAGAGCTGAGGTGGAAAGGACCATATCTGGTATTGCTGACGATGCCCACCGTGGTCAAAGTTGAAGGAATTCCCACTTGGGTCCACGAGTCTCACGTTAAGAGAGCAACCCCTGAAACTGATCCAGATGGATGGACGCTGGAAAAGACTACTAATCCTCTTAAACTGCGTTTACACCGCTGGCGCAGCCCTAGAGATAAGTAACAACAACCCACACACCCCTGTCCAACAAACGTGGGAAGTACAAAATGGAGAGGGAGACATCGTGTGGTCAACCACCGCTGTTCGGCCCCCATGGACATGGTGGCCAGACCTCACCCCTGACCTTTGTAAGTTAGCAGCAGGCTCGCCTGCCTGGGATATCCCAGACCATCTTGACCTTCTTAATGCACCCCCTGAAAAACAATGTGTCCAATCCCCATTAGCGGCCTCAGTTATATACGGGTGCTCAGGACGGTTTTATCTAGCCAATCTCAGATCAGCAGGGATCTACGTCTGTCCCGGACAAGAACAACACAGAAAGCTTCGGGACCAGTGTGGGGGAAGGCCTGACTTCTACTGTGCCGCTTGGGGTTGTGTGAGACAACAGGGCAAGCTTACTGGAATCCCTCCTCAAAGTGGGATTTAATCACTGTAAAGAGAAACAGTAGTCATGATGAAGAAAACCAGGGCGAAAGAGAGATTAGCAGATATCTTAAAGGGTGTGCTGTGCCTTCTACCAACGGTCCAGAAGGACCTTGTAAAGATAAATATTGTAATCCTATACTTATAAAGTTTACTGATAAAGGGAAATAGGAGTGCCGGAGCTGGCACAGAGGAAATGTTTGGGGTCTGCGAGTAGATGCTCCTGGAAAAGATCCTGGGTTAATATTCACAATTAAACTGACGGTAGAGAGCACCCTTCCAGTACCTTTAGGACCCAGCAAGGTCCTCCCTGAGCAGGGCCTCCCCATCAGAATCAAGCCGCCGGTCCCAAAAACCGCCCCACCGGCTGTAAGGACTATAAGTATATCCCAAACTCCTCCTCAGGAGCTCCCATTCAAGGCTCCTACAACCGGCCAAAGAATGTTTAATTTAATTCAAGGAGCTTATTCCGCCCTTAATGAGACTGACCCGGATGCCACCACTGACTGCTGGTTGTGCCTATCCTCAGGGCCCCCTTACTACGAAGGGATAGCTTTCAATGGAAGCTACAATATGACCACAAGTCATGCTTCTTGCTCTTGAGGAACAGGAAAAAAATTGACCTTGACTGAGGTCTCAGGGGATAGTCCCAGCCTCTGTATAGTGACCCCACCACCCACTCACAAACACCTGTGTGGCCAAATCCATCCCATTGCTAAGACAGACTCCAGTCACTATCTTGTACCAAACCCCGTCGGATGGTGGGCATGCAACACAGGACTCACCCCATGTGTATCAACTAGTTTTTTCAATTCTTCTTATGATTTTTGTGTTATGATCCAGCTTATACCTCGTGTACATTACCAACCCGGTGATAGCCTCGAAGAAGAATACACCAACACCAGATTTAAAAGAGAACCAATAACCCTTACCCTAGCATTGCTTATGGGGGCGGGTATAGCAGCGTTAGTTGAGGGAAGACAGGGAATTCAATCGCTCAAAGATGCTGTTAATGAAGACCTGAGGCTGCTAGAAAAGTCTATAGATGCCTTAGAAAAATCCTTAACTTCTTTATCAGAAGTAGTTCTACAGAATAGAAGGGGCCTTGACCTATTGTTCTTAAAAGAGGGAGGCTTATGCGCCGCCCTAAAAGAAGAGTGTTGTTTCTACGCAGACCATACCAGGGTGGTCAGAGACTCTATGAAAAATTGAGAGAAAGGTTGGGACACTGAAGACGAGAATGAGACTCTTAAGAAAGGGTGGTTCGAGTCCTGGTATTCTCAGTTGCCATGGATGACCACATTGTACTCAGCCCTGGCTGGACCTGTGCTCCTTGTCTGCCTAGCTCTAATTTTTGGTCCCTGCATAATTAACAAGGGCATGGCGTTTATTCAGAACTGGATAGACACAGTAAAACTCATGGTAATACAGAGACAATACCAACCTATAGTCCAATTTGAGACAGAACTGGCGGACACTGGTGTTTACATTCTATGATTAGAATAAGAGTCAAAAGAAGAAGAGGGGAATGAAAGAATATAGATGTAAAGTAAAGAGTAAGTTTCAAAATTCACAGACTCAGGGCTAAGAAACCTGTGAAAGGCAGGCCCAGGCAAGTCCAAGCATGACACGGCCCGCCCTGCCGCCAGGACTAACAGACCATAAAGATAAAGAAAAGGAATGCAGAAACCAGCCCGAGTTATCAGGACTGACCCATAAGCCATCTGGCAGGAGGCCATCTCCCCCAGATTACTCAGAGTCACACTTTAACCATATGTCCTTCAAGGCCTGATAAACACCTGGCTTCTAAAATCCCGAACGCCCCAGTCAGCACATACTCTTTTGCTGTGTTGTAATCTCACTGCTATGTTTGAATGAGCCAATCACTTACAGCCTCGCTGGAAATTAGCCGCCACTGTTTGAAACAGCCAATTGTGTGTAACCGGGCCAAACCCCCTAGCTTTCCCTATATAAACCCCTGATTTTTGAGTTTCAGGGTCGACTCCTCTGTCTCCTGCAAGAGACACGTGTCAGGCGGAGCTTCATTATAATAAACTGCCTCTTGCTTTTACATCAAGCTGGTCTCTTGTGTTTCCTGGGGCGAGCCATCCTGAGACTCGAGCTAGGTTCTTTCATATGAGTGTCTTGTCCACATGTAGGTCTGTTGCACCACGTGTGTGCCCGGAGGCTTCAGAGGTCAGATGACAGTGTCGGATCCCCAGGAACTGGAGTTACAGACAGTTGTGAACTTCCCTGCAGGTGCTGGGAACCAAATCTGGCTCCTCTGTCCTCTGGGAGAGCAGCAGCTGGAGTTCTTAACTGCTGAGTCATCTTCTACTCCCAGCCCCCACTCTTGAAGAAAAGCAAGTTTTAAAATAGTTTACACTTAACTGTACTCTGCACTGCTGTCTGAAAGGGACCTCCGAGGAATACCCAGCCCTCAGCTACTCTGTCACACAAAGGCAGAAACACAGGCCTCCAAAATGTTCCTTAGGACCTAGCACTAAGGTCGCAGACAAAAGAGAATCACAGGCTGCTCACTGAGTTTCCAGCTGTCTGAGAGGATCCCAAGTAACCTTGACCAGGGAACAGACCCAGACAAGAACTGACACAAGCTCATTGTGCCTGGGGAAGAAATGCTAACTGCCGCTCTCTGAAGCCCAATCTTCCTAACTGGGTCAGCACATCAATCCAAGTAGATTCATTGTACACCCATTTTCCAGGATTATGATCACTGTTCCGGGAACAATTGTTTAGAATTAGTACTTGGTGCTCCCTTTAATGGGAAGACGGAGGTTATCTGCTTAGTTAGGAAAGAAAACTTAGTTGCCTGCTGAAGTTGCTACAGTAAAAACCACGCCTCTAGCTGTCAAACTGGGGGAGGAAGTAAGGCTCTGGAACTCTGCTGTCAGTAGGCCACACAGGTTGACCTAAGCTGCACAAAGTCCTACCACAGATGAGGGGAAGGTAGGGTGGAAGGTATGACGCAGAGTTTCTCATTATTCGTTACTGTTAGTTGATGTTACTATATTGCTTTCAAGCAGATTGGACTGGATCCTACTGCTCTCAACATAAACACAAGCACTCTACTACAGTAGCTGTTGCTGGTGTTAATTTTTTTCTCCCTAATAACTGCAGAATGACATCTCATTCCCTGAACTTCCATTTCTAGGATGCATCAAGTTTAATGCATTGCCTTGAATGAGAATTTGGACATTTACATTATTTATTTTACCACTGGATAGAATGTCTAAGAAATTTTAGGGAGCTGGGGCTACCAGTTAGTGGCACAATATATGTTCAGCATGCATGAAGCTCCTGGTCCAATCCTTATAATCATAAACATATAGTCAAAGTAACTACTTACATTTAATTAAAAACATTCCTTCTAGGGACAGGCAGGGTGGAGAACACGTTTAATCCTAGCACTCAGGAGGCAGAGGCAAGAGGATCCCTGTGAGCTTGAGGCCAGCTTGGTCTACAAATCAAGTTTCAGGACAGCCATGGCTGTTATAGAGAAACGATGTCTCAAAAAACAGAAAAACAAACAAATATGCTTCTGTATCCTATTTAGACTCCATAACCAATTATACATCCTTTGCTTCAAATTTTGGTGAAAAAGGTCATCACCATATTCCAAAGAGATTGTAAAATCTAGATTTTATATATATATATATATATATATATATATATATATATATATATATATATATATTCATGTATCATACATCATATATTATATATTATATTCTCTTTACAGCCCTGACTCACATCCACCTATGACTCCAGCTACAAAGGACCTTTATGTCTCTGTGGGCTCCAGAATTCACTACACACACCACCTCCCCTGTTAAAATTAAGATAGATCTGAAAAACTATTTAAAGATTTACAGTGCCATTTTTGTTGTTATAGATTTTGGATCTGATTTCTATGATCTGATGAGCTTTCTTCTTATTCAAAATAGAGAGAATTTAGGGGAAATGGCTTAGTGGGTAAAATGCTCACCACAGATGTCTGAGGACTTGAGTTCTCCATATTCACATTAAACAACAACAACAACAACAGCAACAACAACAACAACAAGTACAGCTGTGATCTCAGTATTGGAGGTACTGGGTAGAGGATCCCAAGATCCCAAGATTGGCCAGTTATTCTATGAGCTTTCTGCTCACTGAATGAAGGTGGGTAAATGCTCTTGTTGCCAAACCAGCATGTGATCCCTGTGACCCACATGGTAAAAGAAAAGAATCAACTCCCAAAAATTGTCCTCCAACTTCCACACCAGCATCATGGTGTGAATATCCCTTCCCCAAATAAACAAATGTAATAATTGTTCTAAAAACGTAGAGAGTGATGAGGAAGGTACTTACTTTTGACCTTTGGCCTCTACAAGTGTGAGCATACACACAGACCCACACACACACACACACACACACACACACACACACACACTCACACACACAGACACACACACACACACACACACACACAGAGAGAGAGAGAGAGAGAGAGAGAGAGAGAGAGAGAGAGAGAGAGAGAGAGAGAGAGAGATTCTTTTGAAGATTGGGGCATGTGTATGTGTGTGTGTTGAGAGGAAAAGAAGGAGGAGGAAGAGGAAGAAGAAGGAGGAGGAGGAAGAAGGGGAAGAGGAAGAGGAAGAGGAAGAGGAAGAGAGAATGTGTTTATATGCAATATGGGCATACAGGTGCCTGTAGAAGCCAGAAAAGAAAATCTGATGCCCTGGTGCTGGAGTTACAAGACACAGTGAGCCACCCAATCTGGATGCTAGGAGCTGAACCCCAGGTTCTCTATAAGAGCAGCAAGTGCTTTTAACCACTGACTCATCTCTCCAGCTCCTAATATCTTTGAGTGTTGAGTAAAATTGAGGCGCGGTCTAAGAAATCTTAAGTCTAAATTGTATTATAAATGGAGATTTAATTCTAAACTATTTTTATAAGGCCCTTAGCTTTTTGTAATTCTTAGAAATCTTGAGACAGCACTCTTGCCCTCTTAGGGGTAGAACATGCCTTAAAATGCACATGTTTATAGTAAGCAGCTCAATAGTGTTCGGGATCTGTACACATCGTGAATCTGTCACTGCTGTCAAGGAAGTGAGCACACTTATCCCTAGTCAAAGTTTTCTTCTGAATTTGTTTAGTCCCTCCCCTGTCACCCTTACTGCCCAATCTCTGACCTGTTTCTTATCACTACTAATCTGTTTACATTTATTTATCTAATAGAATCCTGCTGTGAGGAACGTTGTGGAGTCACGCTGGCTTTAGTTACCATCATCATTTTGAGGTTAATCTTGGTATTGCATACATGAACGTTCATTTGCCTTCTCTGCTTAAAAAGCACTGTGTTGTATAGCTACATAACTCCTTTTTAAGTGTTCATGGACGTTCGGATTTGGAGTTATTACAAATCAGACTTTCAAATGTTTATTTATTATTTTTAAATGTTTATTATTTCTTTTATGTGTATGGTTGTTTTTGTCTGCCTGTATGTCCTGCACCATGTGTACCTGATGGCCTAAAAGACCATAAAAAGACTCCGGATGCCCTAGGACTAGAGTTACAGATGGTTGTGTCACATGGGTGCTAGGAACAGAAACTGGGTCATCTACAAAAGCAAACTGTGTTCTTAACCCACCTCTCCTTCTCTCAAACCCTTATGTATTGAGACGGGATCTCACGATGCCCAGGCTGATCTCAGCTCCAAATGTAACCAAGGATGACCTTGACTCCTGATTCTCCTTCTACTTCCTCAGAATTGGGATTACAGGCATGTGTCACCCCACTGTGCTACAAAGTGAGACTTTTATAGACAGTCATATACATGTCTTCATGTGAACATGCACTTTTGTTTCTCTTTTATAAATGTATATATAGTAGCAGGCCTGGGGCATAGGGAAAGTGCTGGTTTAAGAAGTTGCTAAATAGGGGCTCACAGAGATGGCCCTGCAGCTGAGAGTGCTTCTTGCTCTTCCCTGGGACCTGAGTTTGGTCCCCAAGCTCTCAAGTATGGTGAATCCCTGTTGCTTCTAATGCCAGTATCAGGAAAATCTGGTCAGCTAGGGCAGCTGTACTCACATGAGCATTCACACACACACACACACACACACACACACACACACACACACACACACACACACACACACACACACACACAGTCACACAGACAGGCTCCTAAAAATAAGTCTTTAAAAAAAAAACTTTTAAAAGGTGTCAAGTGTTTCCTAATCTGTCAGGCCATCTCACGTTCCTCTGGTAGGTTACTCTAGCTTACCTGCCCCGAATCTTTCTCGGTATTTAACACGACCAGTCTTGTGGACATTTAACAGGAATCTCTGTGATATTTCCCAGAAAAATAGCCGGGCTTTCTTACTTATTGCCAACATAGACCGTCTCTCTGGAGAAACCTTGGTGCACATATATTTTCTGTGGTGCTCTGTCTGTCTCCTTTGCATTGCTCACTGCCAAGTCCTTGCATGGTTTGGGGACTTAGACTTGACAAGAATGGTGAAGGACGGAAGACAGACAGATGGGCACATGGACAGAAAGCTGTGATAATGTGGTCCAGACTCACTGCTGGAGAAACCTCAGCACCCTGGAAGCTCAGTGTGTTCAGTATAGAGTTGAAGAGAGGCAGGGTGACTGCATTCAGCTGAACAAGGACTGGGCTATTGTACACAGATCAAGGTAGCATGGTTTCTGGGTCATGGCTGTATCAAGCAGACAGGTTTAGCTAGTCTTGGTAGGAGTACTCTCTGTAGGGGAGCAGTCTTCCGGCTACAAATATCCAGGGCAGAACATTATGGTGGAGGTTTTCTGAGCAATTCTTTTTCTCCATGCCCACCAAAAGGCTGGTTAGTGACCATTTCACTGACAGGAGTGAGTTCCAGTCACGACCTGTCTCTGATTATGGCTCTCTAGAGTGGGAAGGTCAGAGCCATAAGCTTCTTCTCAGAACTGTGACAGACAGATCCCCTCCACCTAGTGAACACTGAATTCCAGCCTGCAGTCCTCCACACCTGCAGGCCCTCCCTTCTGCTTCAAATAGATCTTAAAACAGCAAGATAAGAGGAACAGCCAGCTGCATCTAATGCTTAAACATTCTAGGTCATTTTCTGTCTCTGATGACATTTCACTTGACCATAGCACTGCACTTTTTATTTGTATGGTGCTCATGTGCGATAGTCAACTGGTCAACATCAATAGCACAAGAAATCTGAATGGAGGAAAATGTTAATGAGTTAACTCCTGCATTAATATCCTATAGGATGGTATATAGGGAGTTTCTTCATCAATGACTACTATGGGAGCATGGTGTCCCATCTGGAGATGTGCCAATAGAAGGCATCATTATCTGAGCAGGAAAGTCAGGTCAGCATGCCAGTCAGCAGCTCTCCTCTGCCACTCTGCCAGCTCTCTTTCACTCCCTGCCTACAGGATCATGCCTCGTCTGAGTTTCTGCCTTGGCTTCTCGTCATAGATGGACAATGGTCAGGAAATAGGAGCCACATTAAATCTTGACAATGGTCAGGATATAGGAGCCACATTAAATCATTTGTGCTCCTTGTTGCTTTTGGTCATAATGTCTGTCAAATCAATGCAAAGTAACTTATGCCAGACACACATTTTTGTACACTGGTCCACATCAGGCAGTGGTTGTTTTGTGGCAGAGCAAGAAGGAAGGGAGGCTGATAGACCCTCCCCCCACTTTTAGAAAGGGTATTGTTGGGCAGAACCTTGGGGGATGGGCAAGCCTAACTGTCAGAAACTGTAGTTTAACTTACATTGCCTACTTTACTGCCAGAGATGAGGTACTCAGATACTCTGCCTTTATCTCCACAAGAGGTTTCTCACTTTGGAGCATGGAGGTCCCAAGTCAGGGTTTCTCTGTGTAGCCCTGACTATCCTGGAATTCCCTCAGTACACCAGGCTGGCAAGTAACTCATGGATCCACCTGCCTATGTTGCTGGAAGTAAAGGTGTGCACCTCCACCACAAGGCTTCCTCAAGGCATTTGCAATCATTCAACTACCAAATGTGGAGGGTCTAGTGACCATCCCCAGGCACCAGGCACAGGGATAGCAGCTAATGGGAAGCAGGCCCAGTAGCCCAAGGGAACAAAGTTCAGAGGGGCAGGAGGAATACATTTAGACACTCTACACAGCAGGGTGATGGTCTTTCTACAGCAATCTCCCCTAAGGTGTTCAGAGCAAAGGATTCTTTTGCCCGTAGCACATTAAATAGGCAGCACAGATAGCCATAACCCCCTTGGTTTGAGGGAAGTGGGAAGGGAATCAGCCATGTTTGGATTCCTTTTGGAGTTAAATCCTAAAAGCACAGATAGACATAACCCCCTTGGTTTGAGGGAAGTGGGAAGGGAATCAACCATGTTTGGATTCTTTTTGGAGTTAAATCCTAATGGCTCCATATTCTGTGTGCAGGCCCCAGCCTATTGGCCTCCACAGTTGAACAGTGAAGAGGCAGGAAGGACTGAGGCTGCAGTTGACCTGGCCCATGATGAAGGTCCTGCACTGGATAACAGTCACTGAGAATAACTTGGGAAGGAATATGAAGGTGTCCTGAGGAGGCAGATCTAGGAGTGCACTTGACCTTTCTAGAAGGCCGTCAACAAAACTGAAACAGGACTCTGGAGACATTCCTGTCTCCTATGATTTAGATGATGGAAACTGAGTGTACCAAATAATGAAATTTCACTAGGAGCCTGGACAGAAGGTGGCCTCTATGCCAGGTGTCAACACGCCAGTCACAGACAACACACAGGGGAAACAACATCAGGCCTTTGGCATCAGACACTAGAAAGTACTGCTGTAAGGTCTAGTGAAAGAACGCTAGAATAGGTGTACTGTCCTATCGTCCAGAATTACAGGTGTGAGTGAGACATTTATAGTGACCATAGTTTTAGTTGCTGCATAGCTCCATGGCTCTGAGAATGTGATACCTCTGTCCAAGGGAGGACTGACCTAGCTGAATCCAACAGCGAACACACTCTGCTGTATGGGAGGCCATATGCAAGCACAGACCTAGGACAATTACACTGACCTCAGAGGGTTAGGGAAAGATAGCACAGTCCTCAGGACAGCAGGATCAACATACCTCCAGGTACAAGGAAGACATTTAGGATGTCTGTTCTGTGAATATGAATTTGATGCTGGCGTCTTGGTAGTCCTTAATAAAACTAAAATTCTGTCTTATTTGGCCCTCTCCAAGTATCCAGAACTGCCTTTTTCCTGTACCATGCATGGGTCATAAAAATCCACCCTTCCTGGAGGCAGAGGCTTACAACCAGACCCCAAAAATGTGTGAAACCTTCTGGGGGCTGTGATGCTGGTGGTATCCTAAGTCTGCTGGGCCTATAGAGGCAGGGAGGAGTATCTCAAGGAATGAGAGGAAGGTGGGTTTTCCTAATGGGCTTTTGCTTCCAAAGAATGTGGTGAGGATCTGTTACATCTAAAGAGAAATAGGTTTCTCATCATGAGTTCCATGATAGGTTTCTCCGTCAGGAGAACAATTAATCATCAAGGCAGGATGCTTCCCATTTGGAAGAAGAGAGAGAGACTTTAAACATCCTCTGGGACTTCTCCTATAACTTTCCAAAAGTACTTTCTATAAAGGGATATGGCAATGCCACTGAAGGAATGAGAGAGCACTGACTTAGGGTCAGACCTCCAGTTCATCATATGTCCCACAGCAAAAATTCATTCATTCATTTATTCATTCATTCATTCATTCATTCATTCATTCAGTTAGTCATTCTCTTCCTGTTTCTCTCACACCTTTGTCCTTCCCTCTTCACTGAAGTGAAATGTGCCTACAATGTCCCTAGTGTCCCCTACCCACGAACCAGTTTTCCAAATAACACAGTTTGTGCTTTCAGCCTACAATAGCAGGATTCTTTTGGATTTAGTTCTTTGACCTCAATTCTGTGTGTCATGGCAGTCACAGAAACGTTGGCAGACTGCTGCCTCCCAGAGCACCCAACTGACATGCAGTATATTTACTTCTTCTGCACT
The DNA here is from genome assembly GCF_021556685.1 of Rattus norvegicus. Classification (NCBI taxonomy): domain Eukaryota; kingdom Metazoa; phylum Chordata; class Mammalia; order Rodentia; family Muridae; genus Rattus; species Rattus norvegicus. Next base: position 23,302,124 of record NC_141540.1, read on the forward strand.
TGGGTGGTCATGGGTTTGTTTCATTTGTTGGGATCCCTATTCTACAGTTGTGCATTGTTTCTCCTAATCAACTCCAAAATCCAGATGATCCTGTTTAAGTGAGCCATAGACATCATTATATTCACTAAGGTCCTATTGCGCTATACAAAGACCCTGGAAGAATAGCTAAGTGAGTCTTCACATATTACTGAGAACTTGAGAGCTTGGAATAGCTGGGACGCCTCAGGAAAGCAGCCAAGAATTTCTTGCAGATTGCCCTCTCTAGACATGAGGAGACTCAAGCTGTATTGCAAGGGCAGAAGAGCACGGCCTCCTTGTGGACACCTAGGAAGATACCAAGGTCAAAGATTCCACTATACTCAGGGTGTGCCCAAGAGTAGTCATATTAGTCCCTGAGAATCCTTTGACATGGGTCCAGGTTTAGCCCTCATAGAGGATGACATAGGGACACTCAGGAAGAAGTACAGGGTTACACTGAAAATAAAGGGAGGAAGCCTGCCCCGAAATGCTGTCTCTTAGCACTTATAGGACAAGAGGGAGGAGGGATTACTTAGAGTCAGTGAGTGTTTAGGACTGAGCTGGGCACTTCAACTTCTGGGTTTGAGTATAAATACAGATACTCAGAGACATTCTCTGACTTTTATGTTAATAGTCCACCATAACGAGTTCAGTGACATTGCCCTACGAATTCCACAGGAGGAAAAGCAAGCATTTTTGAAGAGCAATGTACATTCTAAGGAGTGCAGGTTCAAATCAGTATCTGGGTAGAGGTCACACAACAAATGAGATTTCTGTGTCTCCTCTTTCAGCAGCCTGCTGCCTCCTTTGATCTCCTGAATCAATTATTCCTCCCATTGCATCTTCGCAATTCTTTTTTAAAGACTACACATTGTTTCCAGACAAATCTCTGTTTCATATTGTCCACTGCGTCCAGTAGACTGCTTCATACTCCAGCATGAAATGGATGTAATTTGAAATGCTATCTTAATCAGTTGTGACGAGTGATATGCCTAGGATATAAGCCTGGGAATATTGGCATTTCATAGAGAATATGTACTTTTCCCTCTCCAGAGTCTGACTTATGTCCACAATAGAAATCACTTTGTCTGTGGTAGGCTAGTTTTGTAGACTCAAGCATTCTTTTTTTTTCTCTAAAGGACTGCTTGCTTCTGAGTGTGGATGGGGTTTGTTCAGGCCTCTTTTTCCTTTTATGTGTCCTGGGCTTACATCCTCAGGTTTTCTCCTTGGACCAGAGGAAAATGCATTTGCAATTAGTACTCATCAGGTGACACATGAGCCGATGCCCAGGGACATCCATCCCTGAACTACAGAGGCTGTCCTTCTCTTGCTTTTCATATGACGGGGGCTTCATTCTATCAGCACTTCAGTGCATGCTAAACTCACAAGCTACAGACAGGAGGCCTGTCTCTAAACACAATTCCTAGGTGTGAAACGGTTTGCCATTTCAATCTTTGGAAGAATCAAGATGGAACTCTTTTGAACTGCAAGAGGTAAAACAACCCTGAGAGTCCTGCCTTCATTCTATCCTCTGCAGTTTGCAAACAGATTGCAAGCACCTTATTACCAAAATGGCAAGGGATCTGCTCCTGAACTTTGCTGCAGCTCGCATAAAGGACAGCCACAGAGTGACACTGGGAAGCCTCACTGTATCTGGGGCTCTCATTCATGGGACAGCAGAAGAAAATGTTAAGCATGGAGACAGTTTTCCCCATGACATTTCTTCAGATAGGTGTGGTTCTAAACACAGCAGCCTGAACAGGCATGAACAGAATCAGTGCTTCTTAAATTATTGGGAAAAATTGAAGGAAAAGGAATTTTGAGGATAGAAAAATATATGGCCATGGACCAAGTCTTTGTGAAGGCCTTCAGCCAAGCCCACATTTATGGCATGATCCAGTAGTATTAAGTATGTCTTCATTATTTTCTCATACTGTCACTTCTGCACATATGATATGTGTGTAATAGAAGTCACAGCACATGGAGGGCTGAGGTGATTTGGCCTGCATAGTTCTCACTTGGAATAGTCTGTGACTTTTCCTCACTCATCTTTGGTTTCTCAATATCTTCTAGCAGAGGCCTCTCTGGGGCAACTGGTCAAAAATTGGTACATGAGGGGGTTTATCTGGCAAGGTAAGGGACATGGAACTTTGTGGGTTCCTGTTAGGATGTTGTCCTGCAGCTCACCCTGTGTGTTCCCTATACAGAGGATGTGCCCTGTTCTCTTATCCCAGACAGCTTCCTGCCCAGACTGCACTCAACATTACCATTGCATGACTCCCTCAGGACAAGGTCTGGGGACCAAAAGGGTTCAGGTTCACAAGTTACGGCTCTAGCCTTTGAGAAGAACAAAGTCAAACACTTGATGCTGCTGTCTGCATAAGCAGCTGGTTTGGGCTTTGTTTGGGGGTTGGGGGTAGTATTGAATGCCACTGCGGTCTCTTCAGATAGTTTCTGTTCCCTTTCTTCACACAGTTAGCAAGGTTCTTCTGCCAGGATTAATATTCAGTTACTTTTCTTTAAGAAAACAGATGTTCTCATGGCACAACCCTTGAAAGTTGAATTCAGATGCTGGAGAACATCAATATCAAAACAATGTAGTAAGAAGCTTCTCTGTGCCTTCCTTGCCACTATATGCTTTTCAGGTCCCTGCAAGGCCATGGTAGGATAATTTACAGAGTCAAGCCTTCACAGCTATACAGGAAAGCAGCATGTACTGAATGCCCAGGTTCTTCTTTCTGAAGAGATTGGCCATTAATTGAGGTTGAGAATTTTCCTTGACCTCTGCTGAGATATACAGGAAAAATCCCACCATATGGAGGTGAAATTGAGACAAGATAGGTACATAAGAGTCATTTCGTTTTACAAGGGAAAAAAACCACATCTCCCTGGACTATAGGAACCAAACCCCAGTCCAAAGCACAAACATAACCACACGGTGTTTTCCTTTTTTTTCACTTATACTTCCCTCATGAATGATCCATGAGAACAGGACCTGGAGAGGTGGAGAGTGTCCCTCTCAATACCTCAGCACAGTGCCTGTCTTGACTGTTGCCTTCAGAGCCTTTTTCTTCCTAGTGACAATGATCAGCACCTATGTAGGAGATTGAATTAGGTTGGTCCCCCTAGGGTCACGTGCTTCAATACAATTCCTAGTTGGGACAACAGTTTAGGAAGAATTAGGCAGTATAGTCTGGGGAAGAGCAGTGTCACTGGGGCTGGGTTTACAGGTCTCAAAGCCCAGGCCATTCCAATTGATTCTGTCTCTGCCTCCCACTTGTGGTCCAAGTGAGCTCTCAGCTGTTCTGTTCACAATGGTTTTGATGATCCCAGTAGATACTCAACTTGTAAATGAGTTTAAAGCACACATTCACTTTTATACGTTTGCTGCCGGGGTCCTGGTGTCTTTTTGCAGCGAATGTAAGGAACATGCAGACCTTAGTAGCTATTGCTTTAGTGGATCCAATGCACTGAAATTTACTTGTTCAAAAGTCAAAGCCAGTGGATATTTTAGTGCCCTTTGCTGTCGAGTCATTAATATATATTTGTGAATGCTAAAGGCATGTTATTGAAGGGAAGGGCGATCCACTGTCCTGGACACTTGGAGTACTTATAAATCTCAACCATGACAAGCATGAGCGGTGATCCTGCTATCAGAGGCTTCAGAAATGCAGCTTATCCAAGCTGAAGCCAGTGCTGGCTGAAGCAAATAGAGAACAACTGCCCAAGTAACCCTTTCTTCTAAGTGACCCCACACGCTCTCCTGAGCATGGAGCACCTGTGAAGTCAATGTTGAATAAGATAGACTCAGGTAGACTAATTCTGTGGTCTTTGCTAATTCCACATCTGGGTTACACAGGTATTTGTTTACGTCTTCTCAGGCAATGCCACCTTGGTGCACATATAATGCTTTAAAGAAAAAAGATACAGGAATATTGATAAGAATATTTCATTTAGATCCTAGTTATCATGCTCTATTAGCTTCATATGTCAGTCTGCAATTTGCAAAATGTATTGATGTTTAATGTCTCAATAAACAATGTCAAGATAGTGGCGATACTTTATGTCCGGCACTCTCTGCCCAAATAGTTTTCTTTGACTCCTCCACTTGCAGCAGGCCCTCCTCTATTCTGAGGTCAAAGAAGTTTCCTACAGCAACATACTGAGTATCTAGGTGGAAAGGCTTTGATGTAACGAGGACCTGGTATAGATTAATTGTAATAGGATGGTGTAATGTACAAGGTCAATGTTGTGATGAACACTGCCATACAAGCATACCATTTCATTTCTTAATGCTTCCTGCCTGTTTTAGAGGACCTAGGTTCTTGGAAGATATGGGTGGGTGGGGGGTTGTGGCTTTTCTTCAGAGACTTTTGAAATAACAGAAAGGAAACAGGAAACAACAGGGAAGCTCTCTCTTATGCCCATTCTGATGAGACACCCAATTTTCTGAGAGGGTGATGAAGGTTTCCTTGTCCAAGTCTTCCTTAGGCAACAGTGGAATTTCCTGTTCTGATGTGCTCATGTGTTCACAGGGGCAGACCCATCTACAGAATACAGGGCACAGGCAGTATCAGCTCCTCCTCTTGGGACAGTGTAGAGCAATGGAAAGCATGGGAGCTCTTCTTGCCCCCTGTGTCCTGACAGTCAGGGCAGCAGGTCCATGCTCTCCTGAGGGCTGGTAAAGGAGGAGGACACTGTTAGGCTCACAGGCCCCTCCGTTGGGTGGAATACAAGATATGAAGGGGTGTGCAGGAGTCGGGGTGGTGGAGCACCTGGATCCACAGGCTTGGATGAAGTCTTAGATCCATGCTCACATCTTGTGTCTGTTCTTCTAGAGTAGTTAGGGCCCCATCTTTTCCATTTACTTTTCTGGGGATTCCAGTTACTTGACATAAAACTCCATGATTCAAAGCCTGTCCAAAATGTTAGAATCTGGAGAAGTCACAGTTTACATATTAACTTCACATTCATTACCCATGAATGTCCCTCAATGTTTTCTATGGAGGAACTCAACTTTGGGGAAATTGTATCTGGGGATTTAGACTTCAATTTGCCAGGAGAAGTGAGTTGCAATGTCATAGGTCCCTGTGACAAGATTTGTCTCTTCCATGGTGTTTACTCTCAGTGCCTGTGAACATGTGGTCAGGTAATATAAGAGCATGCCCAAACTGTCCGCATCTGCCTTTTTTGCCATCAAATGGCTCATCTAGTGTGAGGTCTAGAGCATAATTCCCTTGGACCCATGCTGCCTTTTCAGGAAGATGCAAAGTCTGCATTGAGGTTCAGGTCATCTCTGTCTATTTCTCATCAACCTCTGACTTGCTGAGGATATTCTGGTGTTTATGTCTGCACAGACCAAGTTAAGGCTATGTCAGTAATTTATGGCTGTCACTATTTGCACAAATATTTTTGCCCCTTCTTCCTGCTTGGGGCCTCCTCCATTATTGGTTCAAGAAGTCCCCTGCTGGAGCACACTCAGTATTTACATGGACCCCCTTTGTCATTAGTAGGTCCTAGAAGAGGCTAATGATTATAGCATGGTATAGTGAAGAAGGTCGAGGAAGTGATGCACCATCCGGTACTTGCCTAGAAACTCATGGGTTCTGTGTCCTGCCTTGTCAGAGGACCCATATTCTTGAGACATATGTAGTAGGGTTTTGTCCTCAGAGACTCCTTCAGAGAGGAACAGGAAATCACCGATATCTTGCCCAGTCCTTGAAGCACCAAATTCTCTGAATGGTTCATGAGGGTTCCTTGTGCAAGGATTCCTTAGATGGCAGGGACATTGTCATTTCTGGTGTGCTGATGCAGACACAAGGTGCAGACACATCTTGAGAATGGAGGGCATAGGCTGTATCTCTGCTCTTCTTCTTGAGAATATGCAAAGCAAGGTCAGGCATGGAAGCACTTATTGCCCCCTTTTTGCCTGACAGTGTCAGGGCAGAAGTCCTATGCTATCCTAGGGCTGGATATGGAGGAGGCCAAAGTTGGGGTCACTCTCCAGTCTCTTTGGTGGAAGAAGAGAATAAAGGGGTGTATTCATGATAGGTGTGGCATAGGTCACGGATCTCAGGGCTGACGGAAGTCTTAGATCCACGCTCAAATGTCTTCTGTCCCTTTTCTTGTGAATTTTTATTTGTCCACATCATTTTGCTAAATTTTTCTTTTTTATGGAATGCAATGCCTTGAAAATATAGAATTCCATCCTCAGAACCTGGCTATAATGTGAGAATCTGGATAGGTCACAGTCGAGATAATTACTCACATTTCTTTTACCCAAAAATGTCAATATTTTGAATGGAGGGCTTCTTTTACAGAAACGCTGTGGGTCTGCAGAATTAAGTTTTCATTGGTTAACAGAAGTGAGTTGCAATGTCATAGGTCGCTGTGATAATCTATTTCTCCATTCCTTTCATGCTGCTTGCTCTGAAGTGGTGGGACCCTGTGGTGATAAAATAAAGTAACCTGCACAGACTCGCCACATGTGCCTCCTGGTTCACCTAATGTGAGCTCTGAGGCATGAAATCCTAGGTCTCATGCTGCAACTTCAGTAAGGGGCGGGGTCTGCCTTGATGGTCAGGTAAGATGCTATAAATTTCACATTATCATCTCCATCTTTTCAGATATTCTTGCATTTTATATCTGAATGGAGAAGGTCAAGGGCATGGTACTACTTTATGGCTGCCACAATTGCTGAAAATATTTTCTTTGCCTCTTTTTCCTGGTTGGACCCTTCTCCATTATTAGGTCAAGGAGTCCCCTGCTGGGGCACACTCAGTATCTTCATGGACCCCTTTGATGTTAGTAGGCCCTAGAAGAGGCTAATGCTGTTACGATGGTATAGGGAAGAATGTGAACAATGCGGTGCTCACTCCCATACTTTCTTACCCATTCATGGGGTTCTGTATCCTGCCTCTTTCACAGGACCCATACTCTTGAAAGTTATATAGCAGGGTTTGGTCTCAGAGATTCCTTGATGTAACAGATCCTTGACAGGAAATCCCTCCTTTTCTTGCCCAGTCCCTTGAATCACCCCATTCTGTAGGTGTTAATAAGGGTTCTTTGTGCAAGTATTCTTTAGATGGCAGGGGCACTTCCTCCTCTGGTGTGCAGACACATGGGGCAGACCTCTGTTGTGCATGAAGGGCACAGGCAGTATCTCTGCTCATCTTGGGACAATGTAAAGCAATGGCAGGCATGGGAGCACTTCTTCCCACACTGTGGCCTCAATGTGTCAGGGAAGCAGGCCCATGTTCTCCAAGGGCTGGTTATGGAAGAGGCCAAATTTGGGGTCACTCTTTGCTGGAAGAAGAGAATAAAAAGATGTGCTCATGATAGGTGTGGCATAGGGCATGGATCCCCAGTCATGATAGAAGTATTAGATCCATGATCAAGTACCTCCTGTACCTGTTCTTGTATATTTGAATTTGTCCCCATCTTTGGTATAGTTTTATTTTTTCAAGGATACCAATTTCATGGAAATAGAAAACTCCATGCCTCAGTGCATGTGTACAATGTGAGATTCTGGATAGGTCACAGTCGAGATACTTACTTCACATTTCATTTAATTACACAAGAATCTTTCTTAATGCTTTGAATGGAGGGCCTCATCTTTTTCCAAACTGTGAGGATCTGGTGATTCAGATTTCAAGTTGCCAGTAGAAGTGAGGTTTAATGTTATAGACTCCTGTGACAATCGTCTTCTCCATCTCTTTCATGGTGACTCCAGCAAAGGGATGGGTCCCTGTGGTGATAAAATAAAGGAGCACGCTTAGACTTTACCCATCTGCCTCCTTGCCATTACATGTCTCACCTAATGTGAACTCTGAAGCATAAAATGCCTTGGTCCCGTGCTGCCTTTTCAGTAAGATGTGCAGTCTGCAACGAGGTTCAGGACATGCCTGTTTTATTTCGAATCAAGCTCTGAATCTCTGAGGACAATCTGGTGCTTTATATCTGGATGTCAAGGTTCTGGCAGTACGTAATGGCTTCAACTATTTGCAGAAATATTTCTTTGCCTCTTTTTCCTGCTTGGGTCCTTCTCCATTTTTAGGTCAGGATGTCCCCTGCTGGAGCACACTCAGTATCTACATGGACCCACTTTGGCATTACTAGGTCCTAGAAGAGGCTAATTGGTGTAGCATGGTATAGTGAAGAAGGTCAAGAAGTGATGCACCATCCCGTACTTGCCTAGAAACTCGTGGGGTTCGGGTCCTGCTTCTTTCATAGGACCCATATTTTTTAAAGTTATATAGTAGGCTTTCATCTTCAGAGACTCCTTAACACAACAGATTCTTGACAGGAAAACCCTGATACTCTTGTCTAGTCCCTTGAAGCACTCAATCCTCTGAGGGTTTACTTAGAGCTCCTTGTCTAAGAATTCCTTAGATCGCAGGGGCATTTGCTCTTCTGGTATGCTGATGTGGACTCAGTGGGTAGACAAATCTCCAGAATGGCAGTCTCTGTGTTCCTTCTCTTGGGACACTGTAATGTAGTGGCAGGCATGGAAGCACTTCTTGCCACTACTGGCCTTATTGTGTCAGGGCAGCAGGCCAATGCTCTCCTAGGGCTGGATATGGATGAGGCCAAAGTTGGGGTTCCTCCCCTTTCTCTTTGGTGGAGGAAGAGAATAAAGGGATGTGCTCATGATTTGGGTGGCATAGGGCATGTAAGCCCAGTAATGACAAAAGTCTTAGACCCATGCTCAAGTGCCCTCTGTTCCTGTTCTTTTAAATTTAAATATGTCCCCCATCATTTTGCTGTAGTTTTACTTGTTCAAGGATTTAATTTCTTGCAACTATAAAATTCCATACCTCAGAGCATGTCTACAGTTTGAGAATCTGGATAGGTGACAGTCGAGCTAAGTACTTCACATTTCCTCTCATTACACAAAAATGTCTCAATGTTCTCAATGGAGGGCCTTATTTCTGGGTAAACTGTAAGGATTTGGTGGATTAGGTTTCTGGTTGCCAGAAGTGAGTTGCAATGTCATAGGTCTCTGTGACAATGTATTTCTGATCTCTTTCGTGGTCCTTCCACTGAAGAAAGGGGACCCTGTGGTGATATAATGGAGTAGCATGTCCACACTCTACCCTTCTGCCTCCTTGCCATCCTGTGGTTCCCGTAGTATCAGTTCTGGAGCATAAAATCCTTGGTCCTATGCTGCCATTTCAGTGAGGGGCAGTGTCTGCGGTGATGGGCTGGTGACGTCTATGATTTTACATAATCCACTGCATCTTTTTGGGTATTCTCGAATTTTATGCCTGGATGGACAAGTTCAATTTTTGTGGCAGTACTTTATTGATGCCCATAAGTGACCAAGTATTTTCTATGATCTTCCTTCTGCAACATGCCCCCCTCCACTATTTGGTCAAAGACGTTTCCTTCTGGAGCATTCTCAGAAAGTAGATGGATCTTCTCTGATGTTCCTAGAACCTATTAGAAGCTCTTGATATTAGAATGGTATAGTGTTTCCACTGTTGGTATTTGTGGCTGGATCCCTCCAATGAGATATTTCATGACCTCTACAGTTTTATGATCACTAAGGCCTGTGGTTTTGTGTTGCAGGCTGGATTCATGGTCTCAAATGCATGCTGGTCATTTGGGAAAAGTATCATGTAATGATTCCTGAGTTGTTTTTTTTCCTGTGGTGCTGGCCCTAAGGCTAGGTTTCTTGGATGGTTCCTGACAGTACTTTACACAATTTAAGGCTTGCATCCCCACCTTCTTCCTGATCTATTAATTTTTCAATTATGTATGTTCTCATCATTGAACTTTGCTCGTTTGTCAGACAGGGTCGCTCAGAACTCGACATAACTTAGATTCCATCAGATACTCCCATATCTACACAAATATCTCCAAGACACTACCTGACATACCCTTACCTAACTTTATAAGAAACTGGGGATAATTCTACCCTGATATAATTATACTGAATTTTCCTATCTTCTACTGTTCTCACAGTTCATCTGAATGGTTTTGAGAGATGTCAATTTTGAGATATTGGTTCTGGGCCCCAAGAATATTTTTCTTCCAGTTAAGAATTTTAGAGGAAGTCAGGGAAGCACTTGCCCAGAGGTATTCTACATTCTGGGAGAAAGGTAGTTTGCGAGGGATGCCCTCTATTTGGACAGAAACGTAATTGGAGATAGACAGTCTATTTACAAAAAAGAAAGGCAGTTGAAAACAGATTTCATATGTACATGGAGGTAGGCAGTTGGAAAGAGATGCTCACTGTATAATAAAAAGGCATTTGGAGAGAAATGCCAATGTACAGATGAGATGGCAGTTGGTGTCAATTTTGGATGTTCCGCAGCTCTTCTCACAAATGTCTAGAGTTGACACTTGGATTGTCGCTAAGTTTGTCTCACTAATGGAGGCATCAACCAAGGAGATGGGAAAATACCTGCGGAGAGAACTGCCACATAGTAGAAGACTTACTCCCAATTTTAGTAGTTAAGTGCCCTCTGTATTCAGATATTCCTAAATTAACCCTCCTAATATACATAACCTTCTCTAGAAATCCTTCCATGTCCCTGTAGAATGTTTTCCATTAGACAGACACTGGGACCCCTGAAGACCTCAGGGAATATACAGGTCTGATTTTCCTTGCCTAAGTTTAAGGGACTCAAAATGTATTGAGTAACTTGAGCTGACAATTCTGACCACTCATTTCCAAACATTTGAATATATGAACCGACTCTTTATGGAACCATAATATAAAAGATGTTCATTTTGAACCACATCCCACATAGGCAGGCTGGGGCCTCCCTTACTCCAGCAGAAATAGGTTTGAGGGGTTGCTGGACAAGGCAACATCTAGTGCTCCTGTTCTCCATGGGGCCAAGTGGCTGCATCCTTTATGGAGCATGAGCTGAGGCCACAGTATCTCAGCTCCACGTCTCAGGTTACTGCCTTACCTACTCCACCCCAGTGTACTTTATGTAGCCTTGTTAGAACTGAGAACGGAGAGACACAACAGTAAAGAATGGCAACTGCAGACCTCACCCATTAGGAATAGAAGGGTAAACTTGGTGGACAGACACAGATGGCTCAGCAGAGTGTTTACTTTCCTCCTGCCATTTCGGTCACAGTGAAGAGAAGGTGACTGAGGGAGGATAACAACAGGTGAGCTAGGGATATTTCTCAACAACAACAACAACAACAACTACAACAACAACAGCAACAACAACAACAACAACAACAACAACAACAGCAAGTGACTTTGTGATAGGCAGAGGACTCTGAAAGTATGGCAAGGCCTGTCTGCTAAGGCTAGGGTACATGTAGTGGCTCTGGCATCTTCTCAGCTGGCTGAAGAAACAGGACATGGTTAATTGAGGAGAGAACAGAGTTCATGCAAGAAAGATCCAAATCCTCCTGGACTGGGACAGGAAATAAACTTGAAATTGGGACATCTGTGTCTGTGATGAGAGTGAAAAGACAATAAAACCTAACTACCCCTAAAAAGGAGAGCAGAGTATGTGGGTCTGTCTGGCAAAACGTCCAGTAGTCTTCTAGGTGGGGAGAGGGGATTATTGGAAAGAGAGAAAATAAAGACTCAGAAACAAAGTTTATCAATACTGGGCATATGCACAAAAATTCCCCTACATACAGCAAGGATACATGCTCCATTATGTTGATGACACCCTTATTTATAAAACCCAGAAGCTGGAAACAAACCAAAAGTCCCTCAGTAGAAAAATGGATGCAAAAAAAAATGATTCATTTACACAGTGGAATACTAGTCAGCTATTAAATAATATGACTTCATAAAATTCTCAGGCAAATGGATGGAGCTAGAAAATATGCTGAGTGAGGTAACCCAGTCACACAAAAAAACCCACACACTTTGTACTCACTGAAAAGAGGATATTAGCCAAAAAGCTCACAATACCCATGATAAAACCCACAGACCATATGGAGCTAAGGAGGAAGGAAGACCAGGGTGTGGATGCTTCAGTTCTGCATTGAGGAGGGTACAGGATTATTGCAGGAAGTGGAGGAATAAGGGGACCAGGGAGGGAGACAGGAGGAGGAGGAAATAAAGGGGCAATATAAGATAGTGGAGGAGATGGTAAAGAGGAAGAGAGGTTTAGGAAATGGATAAAAATAGGTAATAGGCATGATGAACTGGAGATGGCCACCAGAGGGTCCCACAGACCAGGAAATGAGAGGCTCCTAGGACCACTGAGAATGGCTTTAGCCTAAATATGCAGAGAACAGGGAGATAGATCCTGAAGAGACCACCTCCAGTATATAGGCACAGTCCCCAATGGAGGGCTGAGCTTGCCCATCTCAAAGTATTTTACCCAGAAATGTTCCTGTCCACAGGAAGAACAAGGACAAAAAAATGGAGCAGAGACTGAAGGAAGGGTCCTCAAGGAACTTTCCTACCTGGGAATCCACACTGTGTGCAGACACCAAACCTGAAACTGTTGTCTTTGTCATGAAGTACTTGCTAACAGGAACCTGGTTTGACTGATTCTTGGGAGGCCTGGTTAGCAATTGAGCAATGCAGATGTGGATGCTTGGAGCTAACCATCAGACTGAACTCAGGGACCCTGGTGGAGCAGCTGTCACAGGGAGTAGAGAAGGACAGGTTATTGCAACCCAATAGGAAGAAAAACATTGGCCTAACAAACAACCCAGTGGTCCCAGAATCTAGGCCACCAAATAAGGAGTGTACAGGGAGGGATCCATGGCTACAAGTACCTATTTGTCGAAGAAAATATTTTCCTGATAGCAAGGGGAGGATATCCCCTTGGTCCTGTAGAGGTTTGATTTCCCCAGCATAGGGAGAAACTGGAGAAGTGGGAGAGGATGGGAGGGTGGGCGAGCACCTTCATATAGACATGGCAGAGGGGTGTGAGGGCAGATGTGGGACAGGGGTTGTGGAGGGGTAACCTGGAAGTGAGATAGCATTTGAAATGTGAATGAATGGAATGCTTACTAAATAAAAGAAATGAAACAAAGAAAAGCAATGGCCAGGGCTGTTGAGTCCGTACCGCACGAGTCTCAAGGTTCTCCTGGACTTGACAATAGTTTATAGTATCATGGGAATCAAAGTCCCCAGCCCACAGAGATGATGACTGATATGTATTCAGTATCTCTAAGCATATGGAGGCCTCTCTTTTTCTTCCAGTTCCTTCCTTTAAGATCAACAAACATTGATCCCATTAACATGAGCTTCAAGTGTGTCCCTCATAACCTTCCATGAAGCAGCAAATCAGGAAATCTGCTGGTAGACCCCGGTCTGATTGACTCTAGCAGACAGTCAGGCATTCATAAAAGAAGGCAAAATTTCTCCCCACAAGGCAGGTGGGCCTTACCTCAGTAGAGTCACAAAGTTCCTGCTTGTACAGCATCTTGTATCCAGACAGAAAGCTAAACCGGAGCTAGGCACTATGCTAAGAATCAGTCTTGGGGTACGAGTTTTCCTCTTGCTTTCTGAGAATACATTCTCACCACTAATCTGTGTCCCATCCCTTGTCCAACTTTCATGGCCCCCTGGATCTCCCTATGGAGTTACCACTTGGAATGGTTGCTTTAGATTAAAGGTCCAAGCAAGGGTGAAGACCAGAATACAAAACAAATCATGGCTTCGTACTTCTCTATATACACAGACAGATGGAGAGGTATTGCAAATAATCTAGCAAAAGAAGACAGACTCCAAGCAGTTCATATGGTTACTGACCCTATGGATGCCTTAGCAGGTAGAGCCCATTCCACTGAGCCCCTGATTCAAATTATGCAGAGTTAACAAGTTAGAGGAACCCTGGGAAAAGCTACCAGAAGCACTGTCTTCCTAAACAGGCAGAGGCACACACACCTTTTCCTTGACAAACAGGATATGTCAGTCTTGTACCAGTGTGCATATACCTAGGGGAGGAAGCATTCTACCTCTTCAGATCCTATGTTCCATGAGGTACAAATAAAAGGGTCCTTCCACCTGCAACCACAAATGAGATATTCACTCAGAGGTCCTGTGGACCCACTACAAGCTGAAGCCGAACTCCTAGTGTCCATCTGGATGAGCTGAGCTCCAATGTCCATAAGAGATACGACCAAGGAAAGAACCTAGAATGTACCTTGTCCTCACGTTGGTTCATGGCTAGACATCTTGTCTGCATCCACTGCAGCATCACCATGTCAAATCCTATTGTCCCTCCATCTAGATTGAGAGAGAGTCATGACCACAACTTCTCTGCTCTCTGAAAGAGGCTCTGTTGGCGTAGAGTCAGGCAGCAGGCTGGCAGCATTGAAATTAACCGTATTGAATGTGGTGCTAGTCCAGGATAACTGCCTAATTATTTGAGCTTTGTACTTCCACCTCTGTTGCCCCAGAGAAAGGCCAATACAGCATGGAACATGGACCTTCTCTGTAATCTTACTAACATAGGACCAGACATCATTCATCCCTGTTCCTCTCCTGGTGTCTCTGGCTTGCACTCTAGGGTCTCTCGTAATTTTAGTAGCATTTCTCTTACATAGTCATGGTTATTTTAAACCCTTTTGAGCAGTCTCCAGTAATCAGGTACTACTTCTAAACTCACATCTTTTAACCATTTTTAGATTCTTTTCCAAGATCTGAGGAAATAGCAAACAACAGCAAAGTTTCCTACTAGGTCCCATGAATTCTACCATGAGCTTGGCAAACACTGTCGAGGGCCTCATGGTCCTAGTAAGTGTTGGTACCTAACCAGTTTAGAAGGAAATAGGTCTGGAGAAAGGTGTAGGTATATTTTTGAGCTTGACTTTCTTGTCTAAAACAAGACAGCAACCAAATAATAATAACTGGGAACCAGAGCTCACCATAGAGGAGGGACAAAGGTCAGATTTATAGAGTGGGGCTGAAAACACAGATACTGGTTTTGTTTTTCATGAGTGGTATGAGCAATCCAAAATTACCAGTGCCCTGAAAGAGGGGCAAATATTTAGTCAGCTGTGTTCAGTGCAGGTGTGAGTTGTCTTGCACAAGAAAGCTGCTCCTCAACACAGGAAAAGTGGTCAGTGCAGCTGGGTTATCTTAGTCACCAGATTCCAAAGCACTGGGACCATTAGTTGGCTACCTGACTCCAAAACAAGGACACTGTATTTCAGACGTGCTCTGGAGGTTTTCATGCTAAAAAAGAGACAACATAAGCATGCTCTCCAGTAAAACTCCCATGAGGCATGTCAGACACTGCCCAACATTGCCTGGCACTGCCACCTGTTGCCCATTCAGTGGTGTGGACAAGAAAAAGACACCCTCCTCTGCCCTTGTACCTCACCACCTATGGCATGCATGACACTTGACTCTGGTGTGACTAGAACAGGAGAGCAGCCCCTGTCATTCACCTGCTAGAACACTCAGGAGTTCAGGTCCTTAACCTTGCTTGGGCAGCACAATAGATCTAGCCCTGGATAAATGGGCTGTGTATGAAAAGGCCCCAAGGGTTCTGTCTCTTGTCTGCTAGGCAGTGGTGAGGATGATGGAGAAACCCCTCTCCCCTTATTCATCATGATGTCTGTGGCAGGCAGGAGAGCTGGCCCTGTGCTCATGTGTAACAGACCTGGCCATGTCCTCACTCGCTGCAATACTCAAGAGACAGGAACTGGCGCTTCACCTGAAGAGTAGGGTGTCACTGGCCATGTTTTCAGGGACTACAAGTTAAGCAGTCTCCTTGAAGGGTGCTAAAGCCATCAGCCTGACAAGATACTTCTCAGGCACAAATCCAGGACTTTTAATTGACACCAATATCTAGCTATTGGTGAACTTCTGGAGTGCATGCAGGGCCAGTTTTATAGATCTAAAAGTCCAGAATGTCTATGATACAGATAACCACCATGACAACAAAATGTCTGAGAAGAGGTCCATTGAAATTCCAGTGTTGATAGAGTAGCTGAAGCCTCATACCACACCAAACAACCACCATAATGAAAATTTGCAGATGAGAAGGTGTGAATGCCATGGTGACATAGTATAGCTTCCACAACAATCATTTTCCACTATTATTGGGGAAGATGGCATGGGGTAAGTACGGACAGGAGAGGAGAGGAGAGGGAGATAGTGAGATTGTGTCTTGTGAAGGGAAATATATACACACACACAAACACACACACACACACACACACAGAGAGAGAGAGAGAGAGAGAGAGAGAGAGAGAGAGAGAGAGAGAGAGAGCACACTGACAAGTGAGCAGGCGAAATTGAATAATGTTAAGCACTAGAAAGATCTTTAAAGCCAAAGTGGTAGTTAACTAGTCAATGTCTGAGAAATGGCGGTGTTGTTTGAAATACAAACTCACAGTGATTGTCAGCGTATGCATGAGAGTAAGCAAGCTCGTACCAGAGGGAATCTTATGAACAAGGAAGTGGGGATAAGGACTGGAAATCCAACTACAAAGTGAGAGACCATTGGCACTTGACAGCTGCTGGGAGAGGGAAAGGCTGTTTTTGATGCCAAACCCTGAGAGGTCAATGATTCTCCAACTCACACTTCATGACTGAGATTAGTTGGGTAACAAAAACTGGACCTGATCGAGAGATATGAAGGTAAAGGGAGAGGAGGAGGGAGGGGGAAAGGGAAGGGGAGGCAGAGGAGGAGCAAAACAGGGAAGGGAGGGAGAGGGAGAGGTTGAAGAAGAGGAGGAGGATCAGAGGGGATGAAAAGGAGAGTGAGACTGGTCTTCAGTCTGGACAAACCAACCTCTGTTGACTAGTTTTGTTCTTGATGCTTCCCTAGGACACTTTCAGAGGCACAGTGCCATTACCTATACTCAGCTGGAGCCCTGTTTTCTACATCTTCTGACTCCTGGATCCCCAAGGGCTGTGACTGATAGGGCACACATGGGATTAATAGGGGACTAAGGGGCATTTGAGGACTCCCATCACTGAAGAAGGGTTCATCGTTTCTCAGAACTGCATTCACGGCTGTGATTTAATAGAGCTCGTTGATGACAGGTTGAGTGTTTTCAGCTTTGCAGTGTGCCTAGCATTATGTCTTCATCTGCATCATGACTGTGATCCATATGTAATGTCTCACTAGGAAATATTTGATTGCAGAAGAAGGAAACCACACTAGCTGTGTGTAATTCTTGTTCCCAGTGGTTCAGCTTTTATCCATACTTAGAGGATCAGAACTTGTAAGATGCTCAACCACAGGTGCAGAGACCATCACACCCAGTTAGCACAGTGTCTGGTAGGGGAATCCACCTAGAGATGTAGATTCACAGGTCACCTCCACCACTGAGGCTCTAGTCAGGACCCGGAGCTGATTTACCTTAGATTCAGTTGAAGGAGATGGGGGAGGGGACAAAAATCACTGGAAGAGTCTGTGGTCTGAAAGACTTGCTTTCTCTGAAAAGTGTGGCAGGCATTGGTAATACTTATGTGACTTGGAAAGGAGAGTAGACACATGACTAATGGAATGACTCTAGAGCTGATAGGGAATTCTGTGACTTCCATTTCTCCTTCTGTGAGAAAATAATGAAGCCTTAAATAATGAATAACTTAAGGAATGGTTTGTCCTGGCTCAGATATAATGATGATATAGTATCTCAAGGTGGGAAAAGCAGGGTATTAGCAGAAAAAGCAACTGATTTCCCTGTGTTCATGGTCAGGAATCCCAGGCAGCAGATGCTTGAGAATCTTGTTGCTTTCCCAGTTTGATGCAGCTGGAAATAAACCCCAAAGAAATGTTCCAAAAATCATGCAGGGTGGACCTTATGTTCCTTAGAGAAAAACATCTCAAAAACACAGATACTTGCCCAAATGTTTGCACCTAAGCGCCTGTCACAGTCACCAAGAAGGTTGATTTCTGGGAAGCTAAGGAGCCCATAGAAAGAAGTACTTTACGTTCAGAAAGTTTATTGTTTGATCAAGACAAATGCTGACCAAAAAAGGAGCTGGGAGGACACAGAGCACAGAGCTTGGAAATTGCGTGTGTTTGTTTGTACTTGCATGGCAAATGGAGGGGCACTATTGGAGGTGTGTGCTTGTTGGAATACGTGTGTCACTGTATGCGTGTGTTTGGAGATTCTCCTCCTATCTGTCTGGAAGGAGTTTTCCGTTTGCCTTTGGAGCATGATGTACAACACTCAGCGCCTCAACTGCGCTGCCTGTCTAGAAGTTGCCTAACTTCCCACCATAATGATTTGGACGGAAACTCACAACCATTGAGCCAGCCACAAGAAAATATTGTACATGACAAGGCAGTAATATATTACCTTTGTCATGGCGTGTTTTTACAGTAGTAGAAATTCTAACAGAAATTGCAGGGGAAGTAAGCATCATCTCTTTCCAAGGGAAGAAATTATTGAGAGATGCAGAGTGGATCACAAGTAGAAGGCTGCTGTGTCGCTCTCTCTCCTTTGCACACAGTTGAAGGACTGTCAGACCTGCATAGCTCACACTGAAAAATACCAGGAAACTCTCCAGTGCATCCAAGTAGGGAGAAGACAGGGCTGAGGAGAGCAAGGAGATGCTGCCAATGCAAGCAGGAGGAAAAGTAGAAAGGAGAAGCCAAAATCGAAGACAGAAGAAGCAACGAAAGGAATGGAAAAGACTTGTTCCTCCAAAGCAAAAGCAGTGAAAGAGAAAGGGCCTTCTGAAGTTGATGTGTGTTCTGCTAAATCCAACAAGGCCAAGAAGGAGGATGAGCCTCAAGACCACAATGCTTGTAAAAGCAAAACATCCCAGAAGAAAAGGAGTCCCTTGAGAAGAAAACAGCCAATGGGAAAAAAATAAAACAGAGACAAAAACCAGGAAGTTTCTGAAGCAGAGGCAGACATGCCCAAGCCCAAGGAGAAGAAAGGGAAAGAAGTTAATGAGACATGGGAGAGAAGAGCCCAGGCTCAAGAATGTCCTCTCCCATTCCGAACCAAACTCCAACTCCAGGGATGCTCCTGGGGAAGAAAATAGTAATGAGATAGAAAAGGAAATACTCATGGAGAAGAAAGGATTCTCTCTAATTTTCCCATACGCGAAGAGACTGTCAAGCTTCTCAAAGCTCAAAGCTTGAGGGGTGAACTACCCGTTTTTTCTAAAAGCCAAGACATTCCATCATGTATACAGTGAGACAGACTTCATTGCCCAGGCATGGACAGTAAGCAGGAAGACCTTCTCCTTTGCCATCCCTTTGACTGGGTAACTTAAATGTGGACTTCAAGAGAGGAAGAGAGGCCAAGCCAATCAGATACTAGTGCTGCACCTACAAGAGAATTAGCAAATCAAATGAGCAAAGACTTCAGTGACATCAATAAAAGTATCAGTGTTTTTTATGGTGAAACTCCCTATGGTGGTCAACAAGAACAAGTGCAGAGTGGGATTGATATCCTGGTTGGGACCCCAGCTCGTATTGAGGATCACTTGCAGAATGGCAAGCTAGATCTCACCAACCTTTAACATGTTGTCCTAGATGAAGATGACCAGATGTTAGATATTGGTTTGAAGATCAAGTGGAAGAAATTTTATGTATAGCATACAAGAACAATTCTGAAGGCAACCCGCAAACATTGCTTTTTCTCTGTAATCTGCTCTCATTGAGTATTTAATGTTGCTAAGAAATACACAAAACCAACATATGAACTGGTGGACCTGATTGGAAAAAGACTCAGAAATCAGCCTTAACTGTGGAGCACAGGAGACAGAGAGGACAGTGGTGAGTGGGGATGTGTTCCGAGGCTACAGTGGTCATCAAGGGGACATGTTCAACTTCTGTGAAACCAAGAACAGTGGCAGGAGCTGTCACAAAAAACATGCATAAAGCAGGAATGCCCAGTCCTTACATGGGGACATTCTGCAGAAGCAAAAGGAAATCACCCTGAAAGGTGCTGAAATGGCAATTGTGTGGGTTTACTGGCTGCAAGTGGGTTAGACATCCTGAGGGTGACCTGGTTGTTCATAGATGTACACCAATGGAAATGGAGTCTTTGATCTTTCAAGAAGAAGAGGCAGAGCTGGAAGGATAGGGGTTTGAACTGCTTTTACCAAAGAAGAGTACCAGTTACCCCAGGTGGAGTGGAAACCCAGCACTAAATTTGAGTGGATAGGTCTTCTTTCTGAAACAAATAATGAAAGCCTCCAGCAAAGATGCCATCAGACTATTGGACACTGTGTCCCCACTGCTGTTGGCCATTTCAAGCGGTCAGCTGAGACGCTGACTGAGGAGAAAGGAGCTGTAGAGACCTTGGCAGCTGCTCTATCTCCACAGATCAGGGGCCACATCGGTCGACCAGTGCTCCCTGATCCACTGCCCAGCAGCCTTTGAGACCGTGATACTGCAGTGCTTTGTTGAGATGTCCAACTGAGCTATGCTTCGAAGGAACTCGAGGAGTAGCTAGGCAAGAGCATCGATGCCAAAATGAAGGGGATGGTCTTCCTCAAAGGAAAACCAGGAGTTTGTTTTGATGTCTGCACTGAAGCAGACACAGAAACACAGGTGAAGTGGCATGGTTGGAGATGCTGGCAGCTCACCATGGCCACTGAGGAGCCAGAGTTGAAAGGACCCCCAGAAAGATATCAAGGGGGCAGGGGCAGCAGATGGCAGCCATGGTGATTTCATGGGACAGCAGGGTGGAAGCAGGAACTTCCTGGATCAGGGCAGGGACAGCAAGGAGGAAGTAGAAACTTCCGAGGACAATGACCAAGAGGTGACAACAAAAGGTACCAGATCCACAATCAAAGGCCAGAAGTGGAGTTTATAGTAAAGTATTTGGTCAATGAGTAGAGCCAAGAAGAAACTCTTCACAATGGGCACCCCAGGGTCCCTCCTGCTCTCAAAGTCCCCAGTGCTTCATTCCTTTTAGATGATTTACCAGCTCCCCTTCCTTGCAGAGAGGTTTCTGACCTGTCTGAGTAACCGTCATTCTGTCTTCCTTTTGGAAAGAAATAGGAATGGATGGATGAATGAGTGAATGAATGAATGAATGCATAATGTGAGGACGACAAAGTAATCGATCTGATATTGGGCCCTCAATGCACTTCCCAGGTGCTGCTCCTCTAACTGGAGTCTCAGGAGCCAATAGAGCAGCTGGGGAGGTGATCAAATCTCTCTCAGGTTGCAGCTTTAATGCACTTCCCTGTGCAGCACAGTACTGCCTGTAATTGCTAAACAGTAAATATCTGTCTCTTTGATCTGCTGAAGAAGAAGCTCAGAGAGGCTAGTTTCCTTTTCACAAGAATGGAAAGTTCCCTGAGGCCCAGAGTTGGGACAGCCACTATGGTTTACAGCCTTGTCTGTTTGGTACATTTCATGCTGTGACCTCACAAAGAACCACTTGGATGTAAGAATGAGTGTCCTCTGTATAAGACAGTGGACCAGCCTGTTGAATTTGTCCATAAGGACCGGGGAGCCGGTTAATGTTGACCTGTGGGACTCCTTGATAGCTGTGTATTTTGTTAGTTGACGGGTTATTGTACCTCACAACTTGTGTTCACAAGATCACAGGGATGGACATCACTTCTATTAAGAAGACTTTGGGCAGTCAGTATAGGGTGGTTTTCTTTCTTGGACAGGGTTCATATGGCAGGGTGAGATTGGCCTGGCACCGGAGAACGCAGGCCCTGGTTGCCATCAAAACGGTAGAGATCTGTAAGAAGACCATCAGGGCAATCCTGTCCGAAATGACCACTTTGGAGTTACTGCACCATCCAAATATAATTTCCCTCTTCCAGATCCTGGTTACAGCGAACCAGATTCATTTTATTTTACAATATGCTCCAGGAGGCAACTTAGTAGAACTAATAAATGAGGAGGGCCCGCTGCCAGAAGAAAAGGCGAAGAAAATGTTCGGACAGATCGTATCTGCGATAAGATATTGCCATAGTCTGGACATTGTCCATCGTGACATCAAGCCACAGAATATACTGATAGATGGAGAGGGCAATGTTAAGCTGATCGACTTTGGCCTGGCAGTCAAATGCAGACCTGGTACATTACTGAGTAGGCACTGTGGAACCAGGGGCTTTAATGCCCCTGAACTGGTATTACAGCAGCCATATGATGGCAAGAGTTCTGATGTGTGGAGTTTGGGCGTACTCCTATATTTCATCACCACTGGCTACTTTCCCTTCAGAGGAAACACCATCAATGAGATTGAGCAAAAGATTACAACGGGGACCTATACCGTTCCACATCACCTGTCTGGGCAACTCGAAAACCTGATACATCAAATCCTCACGGTTTCCCCAGAGATGAGGCCCTCTATAGAGGAAATTGAAAATCACCCATGGATCAAGAAATGCGAGTTTAAAATCCCGACAATGACTGACCCAGATTACAAAATTATAGAAATGCTCTGTGCGATGGGGTATAATGCCAATGACATCTTGGAATCCCTCCAAAAGAAAAGATACGATGAACCAATGGGGGCATATTTGAGCTTAAAAGATCATGTAAGCAAAGGGTATGATCTTGGATATATCACTTCAGCCAAGCCTGGGGATCCGTGCCCTCTGCCACCCCCATCACCAGCACATCCCTCTGTCTTTGTCCTTCCTCTCAGGAGAAGGGCCAGTGAACCCATCTTTGGCCACCACAGACCTCCCTCAAGAGAACAGAATCCTCTTGACCTGATTCTATCAGGACTCAAGATGAGCAGGTGTGTCTCCATGCCTCCCATTTCGGTATACTATCCTAAGAAGGAGAGAAGCACTTCTACCCGTGCCCTCCACTCAACACCTGTGGCCTCCCCATGTGTCTACAACAACATGTCGGGAGTTGAAATAATCCTGCCACCTAAGCAGGACATTGAGATGAATACGTCATCTCCCCCTCAGACGATGGGATGGTTTAAGAGACTCCGCAAAGGAATCAGAGACTGCATTTCAAGACTTTGCTGCCTCCCTCGGGCTCCAAAGAAAAAACCCCAGCATAGATCCTCCAAGAGAGTGGCCCCCCTGAAAAAGGCAGCAAGCAGTACCATATAAAAGGTAAGCTAATGTGGGAGGGTGCACCTCCACTCTGAATTTTATTTTCTCTGTCTTTATTCATGTATTCTCACTGGAAATATCAGAGAGTATACATGGGGTCTCTTGGGTTAGGGAGAAGTATGTCTACTCCAGCTGGATAAAACCCTGCTCATTTCCGTACCATCTGAGGAAGAAATATTTTTGGAGAATGCCTAGGTGGTGTCTGATGTAAACGAACTAGCTATAATCAGCAAGTGATTGTGGGTACAGCCAGTCTGAAAGGGGGCATATTAGCCTGTTCTCTATGGGGAACATATTCAGATAGAGACTATGCTTAGGGACCTAGTGCCTGGCAGAGTGACAGTGGTCAAAGTACTAAGGGGCCACCTCCATGTCTCCCTACAATTGAACTGGACAGGCAGAGTGTACTGAGTCCTGTGAGGTCTGACAATGCTGCTTGAATGAATACATTGGGATTCAGCTGTGGATACCCAGTTCTTATGTATCCTGCATGCAGCAGAGAGGGGTCAGTGTCACCAGAAGTTCCAATCTGGCATTCAGAGACTGGTCGTACAGTCGTGCTAGTCTTTCTTACCATCTGCTAACCAGGGCTGAATAGCTGGTAGGGGATCTTCCTTGCTACAAGGGTCCAGGCAACTAAACCTCAAACTGAATGTCCCGGGACACAGACCTGAGGGCTCCTAGGTTTCTTTTCCTCCCATCATTTGGTATGCTACCAACAAGGAGACCTATGTTCCCTGTGAGTACAGCAAATGCCTGCTCCAGAATTCACAAGGAGCAGAAATGGGAAGTTTCCCTCCATAGCTCTGTTCTTACTGCTTTTGCTAGGCATTCAGTGCAAGTGCTGGCTTGGTCAGCTCCTGGTCAGGCCACTGGGCATTCAAAGTGACATCTATTCACGTTCCCACATGTGCTACATACCTAGGACACACCTTCCCAGTATCTCATACAAACCAAGCTCACTGCGGTCTCACTCTAAAGCTCGAATTTCTTTGAAATAGCCATCCCCTTGAGAATCTACTGTGGTAGGCTTGGTGACTGCATGAAGCATACAGCAGCAGACTTGAGGGACATAGGAAGTGGACTTCAGGTGTGAGAGCTTAAGTGCCTCCAGGATGTGATCGTGCACCACATTCCAAAAATGCTCCAGCTTTGGAAAGTCCAGGCTTCTGTCTACCATGTCTGGTGTGAGTCTCAGTTCTGGGCTGAAGGATGCCACACTGAGGTTTAGAGAACAAAACACAGTGCTTCTATCATGGAGATCACTCAGCCTGTGTGACCTGCTCTCCTGTGAGAAGGATAAGAGTAGGCACCCAGCGCATCTCTCTCACTGTGTCCAAGAAAGATGCAAAACTTGTGAGTGAACCTCAAAGCGGCTAAGCCTGGGAAACTAGAAGGGTTGCTCCCTAAGCATTTGCCATCTTTCTGACACTCAGTCCTCTTCCACATCTGAAGAGCCTGGAGCTGGGACTCTCCTCATTTGTCAGAGGTTAGCCTCATGACATATGTCCCTGCATTTCCATGGGATTTTGGCTCCATGGGGTGTGGGCTCTTCGTCATGGTTAGGGTTCAGTGTCCTAGCCATCCAGCTTGATCTTTGCATTCTGGGCGGAGCCTGTTCAAGTTCTTCTCCTACAGCATCTGTGTGTCCAGTTCATTGCTAGAGTTAAGTCTTCTTTCATAGGCCTCACGTCATTCTTTCCTAACTGGAACAAGTCTTCCAGTGTCAAAATGAGATCTGAGATTCAATCCTGTGCTCTAGGTTTACTCTGTGTCATGCTATGATCAGTTATCCAGTCAGAAGTCATTGAATAAAAACGTGCTCTGTCCCAAGCCTTCACTCACTGCTGAGTCCAGGGATCTTTAGGCCTGACGACCTATCTGTCCCCAAGCAGCAGACAACCTGGCAGAGTACAGGAAAATCAGGAAGACAAAAATGATGGTGTAGTTCTGCATGAAAACAACTAACTTGGTAAGAGACCAAAGAGCATGCATGGTAGTCCAGGGCATCAGAAGAGACACTTTTGTGAGAGTTACAGCAGGAGAGACCCTGGAAGAAACTAATAGAAGGCACAGAGGGCCATGGAGGAAGCTGTGTGACATACAGCCAGCATCAATCTCTGTATATGATGCATATGACGGTGTCTTTTTCTGATAGTGCGGTGTTTTGAGTCACTTAAGAATAAACTGCAAGTTTCTCCTTTAGGTGAAAACTCCTGAAATTCCTCTTGACTTTCAGGCTCTCACAGTCTTGAAGGTCCACACATGGAAAAGACCTGAGGGGTGCACTCTCCTGAGTCCTGAGGATTGGAAAGGACAAGATAGTGAAGAGAACAGTGGGAAAGAACAGAGTCAAATAGAAATGGGGCTCATGGTGGCATCCCAGAGTCTAGAGGCCCCAACCTTCCTTCACATGCACCTGTAGGTGTTTCAAACTCAGTGGTGGTTCTAAGTAAAAAGTGTCACCAGGTACATCTATGGATGTGTGTGTGTGTGTGTGTGTGTGTGTGTGTGTGTGTGTGTGCGCGCGCGCGCACCCTTCCTATCCAAATCAAAGGCTCCATAACCTCGAGACAACATTTTCAGTGTTACAGGAATATCTTTCTACTCTAAAGTATAGCTGAAAAGCAGCCCAGCTATACTGACTTGGCTTTTTCTCTCATGTTTCACCATCTATCCCTGGTCTTCTTAGATTTCTCCAGCTGAGAATTTTCAATAAGTTAGGAAGCTACTATGAGTCTTCTGGGATTAGGCTGCCCTAAGCTGGAGCCACAGTCCAACAAGTGTTCACCAAATGTTTTTGTCTTCATTGCTGCCAGGAACAGAGAGAGCAGTGGGTCTTGCTTGGCTGTGGAGGAAACTGTTGTGTAATTTAAAACTGATGTATGTAACTATTATGAGGGAAGTCATAGTAACTGAAAGTAGGTATTTAGAGGCAGAAACAAGAATAGAGGTCATGACCTGTGCTCTTTACTGGCTTCTTCACAATGATTTCCTTGACTTCTTTCCTATTGCCAGATGAGCTACCATCCATAACTTCCCTAAACACTTAGTTATTAATCATGAAAATGTACTATAAATGCAGTGGACAATCTGACAGTGGCATAATGTAAACAAACATTTAAATCTCAAATGGCCTAAAGTTGACCAAATTTCCAGGAAAGTGTCCAACCCATGTGGGGAGGGGCAATCCCTTTCTTGCATGCCAGTCACGTCAGGGTGTGCACTTGTCCTGTCACTTGGATCTGTGGAAAACTTGAATTTGTCTTTTGTCACACTTTCACTCAGGTATCTATTAGGTGTCTCAGCCACTCACCATCTCCTCATCAATTCTATCCTCCATTTGTTTAAGTTCTAGGATTTGTAGCTGCTGTGTTTATCTGCAGATGATGGTCAATAGAGTCCCTCTGGAACCTAAATTCAGACAGCACATAGAGTGTCTGCACTCTCTGTATCCCAGAGTCAGCATGAGACAAAGCTCAACAACACATGTGGACTCTTCCCTCTCACCCTAAAGGACATGCTGATCCATTAGCTTCCTGATACACAACATGCTGACATCCAGCAGTCAATGGCCTTAGCAGTTCTTAATGGCCACTGGCCCTCTCAAATGCAGTCTTTAGTCATTCAGGAAAAGGGAAAGGATCCATAACGTCTCCATTCTCTGTACTTGCTCTAGTGTCCTTCCCTCCTGAGTGCTTTCACAGTTCCCCTAGTTATAATCTACAAAGGGAGGTCTCATTCAGTCGGAGGTTCTGAGAAAGGATGATTCTGCCATTGTCCTGGGCACCTGGGTTTAAGTCCCCCTCACAACTAATTTCTTTCCCTCCTTCAGCTTCCCTCCTGCAGATAATGGTGCATTTGAGGCCAGGACATTCATGGATTCCTGAGTACAAGGAAAGTGGCTCATTGTTGCTAAGGATCCCAACTCAAATTAGCAACACTGGACTGCAAACACAAACTAAAATCCTCCTACCTGAGCAAGGTATGCAGAAAAAATGAGAGACTGCTGTTTTCAGGGACAAGTGTCCATATGGAATCTATAGTGATGATCTATGCCTGGCAGAGGAACAATGGTCAACTATCTAATGGGCCCCCTCAAAGTCTCCCTGCATCTCAGAAGAACACCAATGTCCAGAGCTCTGTGATTCCTGTATCACTGTGGAGCATCTGCCAAGAATGGACACCAGCATCAGTAGACCAGGGAGAGACTGGTTCCCACACTTTAGTTCTGCACGCCCAAACAGTAAAACAACATCCTATCCCCTAATGAGGTATGTACATAATGATAGAGGATTCTCCACACAAACTTGATTTACAAGAACAGGGCCTCTTTGGTAGCCACCCAAACCATCTGAAATCAGGCAAGAAGACGTGAGCAGTAGCCTTCGATCCCTGTACCTCAAGACCAAATAACACTCATTCTGATAGGATACATGAGCTGGTCCTCGTTTATCTTCATTCCCCAATTCCTTCTATCTCCTATCCGCATGAAGACCTTTCCTTCCCATGCTCTGATCTGAATCTTGTTCCGCAATTCATGGAACACATATGAAAAGTCCATCTGAACCTCCATGTCCTCATTTGTCTGTATGGACCTTCAGGATGGACAGTCTCTGGAAGATCCTGTGACAGCTGCAGGATGGGCTGAGCAGCTGTGTTTGTCCATATCTACGGCAGAAGCACTTGAGCCAATAGACTACCTAACAGTGCCATCCTGCCCTTAACAATGAAGTGAGGATTCCCCTGTCTCCATGTGAACCAACCTGCCTACCTCAACACTGTGCTAATGTCGCTGCGGGAACACTAAGGACATGAGGACTATGAGAGTAGGATGCTGGGTGCAAAAAAACAATGAGTTCCCTTTAATACTGACTAAGATGCTCAGGCCTCAAAGGAGGTGGACTGCAAGGGTGAGAGCTGAGGGTTCCTTCTGGATATGAGTCAACACCAGCATGCAGGAATCCACCAGGATTGGACAGACGATGCATCTGACCGGAAGAGGGGAGTAGTAAGTTTCTGGCATGCACGGAAAGATCCCTCACTCTGTGTAATTACCCAGGAAATGAAATAGTCTTGTCCATGTGGACATTGGTGCCCAAATGAGAAAAATAGTGTATATATCCTGACCACTTAAAAGTCATGCTTTTTCTGAGAGAACCTCTGAGCTCGAAAGACTGTGAAATAGGATGTCTGCCTGTACCAGAATCTTTCCTGAGTGGAGAATTTTATCAGGAAGAAAGAGGCCCAGAGCATGTACATATGTTGAACTCTTGAAGGGCACCCAGTTTGAAAGAGAACATCAAAGGCCTGAATCACTGTGAAACATGCTGTCTGCAAGTACTAGAACACTTCCTGAGAGCAAGGGACACTGCCAAACCACTAGAGGCCAAAAGTTATGATGGATAAAGAGACAGGAGTTCTGGTGACCTGTAACCACATCAGGAGCCCCAAGGGTCACCTCCTGCTAAACCAAACATAACCTTTATCAGCGAAGGTCACTCCTGAGAAACCCTGTTGAGAAACCCTGCAGACAGGAAAGCCAAGGAGGCCTCCTCCTTCCCATTGTCATTGTCTTTTAAGGGAGCTTGAACAGGTTAGCTCCTACAGACTTCTTAAACTGCCTGGAACACTCTGCTAATTCTGTTTCCTGTACTCTTCAACTGAGTCAAGAGAAGAAAACAGATATTTGGAACTCTGATCCAATCAAATTAATATTCTGGTGATCAGAAGCCAAGACTGTACAGAGATTTCTGAGGCCTCTCCAGGAATTCTGTCCAGAATCCAGCTCTGGAGGACTTCAGTGTGCGAGAATGTGAGTACGTTGGATGGACTCTGGGGTCTAAGGAATGAAGTTTGTCCTCATTAGGACAAAAAGATACAAGCGGAACGCCCGAGTACATATAGAACACAGGGTGCCATGATGTGGAGCCCGAAGACAAGGGAGGCTGCTGAACACTCTAATGCCTGTATGAGTGAATTTCGACATGAACAGTGTAGCTGGATCTGTTTGCCTTCAGTTCAAGCTGCAATGTTGTCACCATCTCCTCTTAAAGCCCATGTATCCTTGACAAGGTTGTTCTGCCCTTCAAGCTCATATGATGGTTGTGCATGTAGGAGACCTAGCCTTCTGTCACCAAGGAAACAGAAAGCAGAGGAGGAATGCGACCGTGGGAGGCTGCAGGCAAAAGTGATGCGGGGCCAAAAATGTACCTGGAAGCTACATGGTACAATCCCTGAGGCCCTGTTCAGACCTTCATTCTATTCTGGTGTCTTCCTAGTGACAGCCCTGCTAGCGAATGACAACTTCTCCCTGACTCTTCCCCAGCCTTGCTTCCCAGTCCTGAGACTTGAAGAGCACAGAGGAGGGCCTCTGTAGGTCAGTCACTGGCTCTGGACCATTGACCACTACCACTGCTTTTACTTGGGATGGTGTTCAAATTGTGGGATGTCTGAGAAAGCTGGGTTCCACGTTTTGCTATGCAACCTGTTCCTCACATCCTGGACTTTGCCGGCTCCAGTCCTCAGGTACTATCATGGAAGCCATTACTCTCTCCACAGTCCTGTCATTCTTACCCCCAAGGAGTAAGGATGTAGATTCACTCTAGATGTGAGTACAGCTTGTAAACTGTCTATGTGAATTGGTGTCATCTGTCCTTTTGTCAGTTGCCATTCAGTAAGCATTGTGACGTGTAAGGCTCTCAGGAGAAGCCAGATCCCAGTGGCATTAGTGTGACAAACAAGCTGTGCCCAAGTTGCTGACACTCTGGCAGAGTCCAGGACATCCAGGAAGACAGAGGTGGTGAGGTAAGTCTGCATCAAAACAGGTAAAAACAGTAATAAAACTGTCAGTTCCCATCCTTGTACAGGTTGTTGGGAAACACTGTCCCTGAGAAGACAGCTCTGTCGAACTGAGCCTGGAGAGAAAAAAGGCATGAGAAGGAAGGCAATGGCAGCCATGTGACAGGCAGCCATCATGAATGACTGGACCTGACGAGTGTCTGTGATACTGTGATAGATATTTATGGACACCCTAAAAGGAAATTTATTGTGTTTCATCTCTTAGTGAAATGATGTTCTCCACGCAGAGCACAGACCCTGGGAGTGTTGGGTATTGCTACCTGCCAAAGGCCTGAAGTGTGCACTACTGCTGTGCTGGTGGTGGGATTGTCAGAAGATGAGGAGGCCATCCTGATAGAGACAGTGTAGGAATCCCAGAAACAACAGCCCATGTTGCTGCATGTGGCTAACCATCGTTGATTTTGCATGTCAGTTTCTAAGCCGGTAAGGAGTGCAGATAAAAACTGTCACCAGAGGTAATCCTGAACCTTGGTTGTACACCAGCACTGTAGTTGGCTTTATCTCCCATGCAGACACTCAGTCTCCCTCAGCACACCCTCTTACTGTCCAGGAATTTTCTTACCTCTACAAATACCACACTGGGTTGTTACAGGTCGAATGACCTAGCCGAATCCTCTGTTCTCTTACATTCTGTCCCTGTCCTCTTTTTAGATATCACCAACTATGACTCTGACATCCAATGAAGCAGTCGAGGGCCATGATGCTTTTCTGACTGAAGCAACACAGCCTGAAGCCCAAATCCCGAGGCTGTGCACCAAAGTCTTTCCCTGTTTGTCACTGGTGAGCAGAGTCTGACCTGAAAGTCTGGACCTGATCTCTCAGTGAAGGCAAAACCACTTGACCTCTGATTTTGAACTGCAATTGTAGGTACTGCTGCTATTGATTTAAAAATCTAGTTCAATATGGGAAAAATACACTTTACAATCTCCTGGAACATTCTGTCTCAGAGAGGACCGTGTCTACACTTCAAAGGAAAGACCAGGTGAGGAAGATGGGGAGGTCCCATGTGGATTTCTCACTATGTGATTGATCTCAACCCACTTCCCAAAGTTCCTTTAGTTACAGCATCAAATTAGTAGGCCTAGCATGAATAGAGCCCTGAAGTGCTGATAGAGACTGAGGGCTCCCTGGGTGGCGTGTCCCATGAACAGACCCTTCAGGATCTTTGGTGTGGGCAGATTTCTCCTCACTCTTTGAACATCATAGGTTATGAATGCTCTCCCTGAACACTCCGATATTCACTGGTCAGTTTGCAGTCCTGCCTAGCACTTCAGGAAAGTTCTCCCACTCTGATTGACTTCTGGGATCCAGCTTCCTTTTCTATAGAGGGTGCTTAGTGCTGTAAAACAGGAATCTGACTAACACAGTGTGTTGAATAGCTGGTCTTCTGTGATGCCTAGAAGCAGCACAAGATGGGGCCACTGGACACAGTCATCCCTGTATCCTTCAGCACCATAGAATTTGTGATTAGTTATCAGCACAGAAAAACACTTTTCTTTGATTAAATCTTTTCTGATTCTTTTCTAAATACTAGAACTAAATACTCAATACCAGAACTGACCTGATTGTGTAGGAACATGGGAATATCCTCTAATGTTCTACCATATACACACACCCTCTGCTGTCCTCTACTTCTGGGCACTTGATCCCTGTGACTGTCTTCCTGGGATGCTCACCCTCTCGTCTATTTACACATCTTCTCTCCAGAGTCTCAGTACAGTGTCATTATGTGAAGAAGTAGTGGGGACGCTGTCCTTATCATCCCATGGTATTCCATACTCTCAATTGTCCCTTGCAGATCCTGGTGCTTTCCCACAAGAAGTTGCTCAATGTGGCTACCAGGCAGGACAAACATAAGCCTGTGTCTGCAGACAGGAGGGCACCAACAATGTGTCAAGCAACCTCATTTGCATCGTCACAAGCATCTGCAGTGTGGATATATGATCAACATGGTATGGCCCCTCCCTTCCCTGGTTGCCACCATCAGGTGTCGTATAGGTCATCCATTTCAGTGCCAAGATTTAGAATTCCTCTGCTGGTTAGGGCTTGGGAAAGGTCCAAGTGCAAATGTGATGGTGTTTTGTGTTTTTGGTTATTCCTTAAATGTGGGAAATCTGTGTATCCAACTGTTGCAGAGTGCCTTCTTCTCTTGCTCTTCCCCCATGCTTTAGGAAGGATGCTGCTCACTAATTGTCTCTCAGCGACATGGTGGCACACGGGAAGCAATGAGCTTAGTATCAGAATGCCTCTTGACATTATTGGTACTTCCTAGAAGGTCATTAGTGGAGAGATGTTCAGAGTTCTGACAACTCCTCTCTGCTGTCATCTGACATATGACAGGCACTGACAGAGTCTCTCTAACCTTTGAAAGGACACCCTGAATGCGGTTCTTAGAATATGAATGGAGATCAGACATTCATAGGGAGAGAAGCCATGCCCACCTGGTCCCACCGAGCAGGAGTTGGGAGCTACCGTTTGATAAATTTGACTGACTAAGAGAACCACCAGATAACTTCCACTGTTGTCTGAGTTGTTGTTTTTAAGTGTCAGTGTGATTATCTGAAACAAAATATTCTTAGTTTCATTTCAATCCAGTGACTTAACACTTCCTGGTATACTGCATTAGCACAGTGTAGCCAAGGCACTACAAAGGGGCTACCCATGTTCTATCCACAGGCAGGAGTGTAGAGAAATTAATGCATGCATGTAGGCTTGCTTGCTAGTGCTCATCTAAAGGCCTCTGCTCTTATGAAGTCTTTCCCTAAGCCTAGGGAATGGCACTGCTAAAGTTCTTGTTACTTCCCATGTCATTTAAGATCATGAAATTGATTCTCTACAGACTTGCTCACAGGAGAACATCATCTAGAGAATTCCTTTGTGAAGAGTCTCCCTCCAGGTCACGTTTCCTGTACTAATTGACAGTTATAAATAAAGATCATAAATTTCTCCCAGTGGCCACCTCGCCGCTCAACATTGAAAACTGTCAGACTTGTGACTAGAGGCTTTAGCTTCTCATTTTACCTAGGGTCAAAGCTGACATCTTGTAGAGTGTCCTTTCTGGCCCTCTCAGTTTCTCCCCATATGATACCTGATAGTGTTTCCATTCAGCCATCAGCTCAACACTATGATGTATGTACTGTGTCATTGACTAGTACTTTCTAGGCAGAGATAAAAATTTCACAGCAGACTTGTTGGCCTTCAGGTTGATCTTTTTCTTTTTCTGTTTCCTCTGCCAGGTCGTTTGACAGTTGTGGAGCCCCTCCCACCAATAAAGGTTAGCAACTTGTTGGGCTTTCATGGCATTTATGGCAGCTAGATTGTGCTTCTTATAGTAAGTCCAAATCAGTGCTACTAGGTATGTATGATGCTTATACACCTTACCCTAATTTAAACAGATGGTGTGGGCACTGAGAACATGTAGCCCTGCAAAGCATTTTAAATTATTTACATATTTTCTCATTTACCTATTCACTCTCCCCTACATCCTGTCTGTAGTCTGTCTCTTCTCTCTCTTCTCTGGTTTTTATATCTTTTGTTCCGTCTTTTTCTCATTCTTGGCATCAGTTTCTGACTCTCTCCGTTCTCTTTTTTCCTGCCTAGCTGCCTCTTTGTCTATCTCTCTCTCCCTTGCTCTATCTCTGTCTCTCTTTCTCTTTCTCTCTCTTCCTCTCCCTCTCCCTACCCCCTCTCTATCTCTCTCTCCCTCCCCCCCCCCTCTCTCTCTCTCTCTCTGTGTGTGTGTGTGTGTGTGTGTGTGAATGCATGTGGGGGCAGGTAGCATGTATATTTCCTGGAGAGCCTGTGGAGGTCAAAGTTTAACTCAAGTGAGGTCTTTCTCAGACTCATAAAGGACCTAGTAACTGAACTCTACTACCTATTATTGGAAAAGCTTTTGTAGGTGAAGAACCCGAAGGATCTGAGGCTGTGCCAGTACATGCTGGAGAAATACTTGACTGGACTCGGGAGTAGGAGCCTAGGCATTGGCCCACAGATGTGCTGTTCTCCTTTGGATACCCGTCGCAACAACACAATCTTCTCTGTCTACTGGAGTTGTCTTGGTTGTAGATTTGGAGATCCTCAATCTCTCAGCTTAGTTCTCTAATGTTAAGTCATATCGACTCTTAGCATAGTACTTTATTTGCCACTGTTCTTTCTACCTTAATTTTTCCAGAATTTTCTATGGGTAAGTTATTCCATCTATAACACTTTATGATGTGTAAGCCCACACGAGGGTACCCAGAGCCCATACACAATGTACTCTTATTTACCTGAGAAGTCCAAGCCAGTAACCCCAATCTTAACTCAGTGGTGAGAAGGAACTTAAAACTTAGAACAGGACTTGTTTTCATTCCTTTCTTGTTAGTATCATTCACAACTTCTGTAGAAGTTGGGAGTCCAGAAAGCAAAGGGTGGGGTTTTCTCACATGATCTTGACCCATGTTGGGTTTTCTGTCTTCCATCTCCACCTTTAACATTTAATATACCACATCTCTCCAAAGGTCATGCCTATTCTAGTGTGCTGCACTCAGTGACGAAGTTGGAGCAAGTGTCAAAAGAGTGAAGGCCAAGCTCTGACTGTGACAGAGAGTTTGAGATGGACAAATGATGCTTTGAAAAACACGTGACTTCTCGCTGGGACCTCCATCTCCTGTAAATAACCAACAACCTGTTCAAGGATCAATGTGCCTCTGACATGAGGACAACAAGGTAGAAGGGAGTCCTCAGAAGGAAACGGGTCTGAGGGCTAACACCGTAATGCTTCCAACTCTGTCTTCTAGGCATCACTAACAAATCTATATAGTCCTACCTCCCAGAAGATGAGTGAAGGTGTTACAGTTAGGATGATTGTTGACATGAGGCTCTCAGAGGTTCACCACAAATCGGAAGGACAAGATTGAGATTGCCATTCATATGGTCTTTCCATAGTCTCCCCTTGCAATCAGAATTGACCATCACTATGGACCTCATCTATTAGATGCAGGTAAGATGATCATCTTAGGAAACCTAGTCTTTGCTGCTGAGATACTGGGATTCCAAACAACTCTGAGAGGAGAGGGTACAAAGTGGAGCTCAGTCCTGCCTCTCATACCACACATAGCTGATGTCCTGAGGTTCTGTTCTCAGGAGGCATGGAGGACATGTATCTATTTCATGTAAAAAGAAACTGTTACGAACAGTCTGAGGTCCCTGTAATTAGAGCTGAGTCTTTGATTGTACCACATCTTAAGCAAGTGAGGTTGGAAACATTGTTGCAAATGACAAGAGCCACCACTCTCCCTGCAACTGTTGTAAGGGATGTTCCCTGTACATCTTTATCCTATGTGATGCAGGTGTGAGTTAGATACTGACTAGAATAACAACTCAATGATTCTAAATTATTGATATATGGAAGGACAGGGTATTGGTTGTGTCTTGGTAAATGTACCCATGTCTGTCCATGACTGAGTTAAGTAATACACTGTGTCCTTGTGTGAAGGGGAAACCAAGGCCCTTCTGAGGTCTCTCCTGACAGTGACTGCCCCAACAACAGTGAAACTCATCAAGTCTCACAGGAAAGGGCCACATTTGAGTCCCTGCTTGACAGGCCACAGACTCAGGATCTTTCCTTCCCTCCTGGCTTATTTTGAAAACAGTCTCCTCCCCAGACACAGCCATTTCAGTCATTCTCACAGCCATCACTTTGACACAGTCTCGATATCTTCCAACTCATACCACCCTCTTTGTGTAACAGGGAAAGTTCTTGGTCATGCCCAGTGTCCTAACAATTCTAGAGTAAGCCTGCTTTACTGCACATTTAGACTTGTCACAGCAGGCTTCGTTCTTGTGTAACATGGGCAGATGTCGGCCATGCCCAGTGTCCTAACAACGCTAGAATGAGCCCACTTCACTTCAACTAGGCCTGTCACAGCAGGCTGTACTGTGAGCCGTGTGGACATCTTCTTCCTTCTGTATGGTTTCCTTGTATAGTAGACAAGGGAATGATATCTCAGGATATCCCTCCACCATGTAAGTCTTCACAGCTTCTCCATCATGTCCTTGGCCTTTTGAGGTGAGCCAAAGCAGCAATTCCATCCATTGCAAAAGGCAGTAACTCACACCCCATTCTTTCCAGACATGGCCCAGATCTCACCTCCAAACTATTTAGAGCACTTAATCCATCTCTCAATTCTCTGAGGTCCAGATTATGAGCTGGCACTTGAAGGGAATGCAGAGGTGACAGATCCTCTCATGATGATCCTCAGAGAATTTAGCTATTAAGACCAAAATAGAGGGAGACCATGACTGCAAGCTGACCTTTGTGAGCAACATATCCTCTCGGGACATGAAGCAATGACATTGGGATGTCTCTAAAGGGGCAACGCCCCATACTCTTCATAGCAGAGGCTTCTGTCTATTTAAAACTCGGGGGAGAGGTGGGCTCCTTCTCCTATAGAGGTGAGCAGGGTTGTCAATTTCTTCTGTCCCAAGACGGATCCGTGGATCACATATCTGATTCTTTCTGGTCCCTGGAAATCCCAGGATCCTCTGAGTTTAACATAGGCAGCCACTGGGATACAGGTCAGTGTGGTCTCTAATGTTGCTGTGCCTCCATTTGCTGACATTGTGGATACACTGCAACCATGCTCTCTGGGTTCACAGAATGCTACGCTGTACTCTAAGCTTTCCCAATCTCAAGGGTGGACTCAATCTGGCTTGGTACTACCACTTTTTTTGGAGGTTGCATCCTGAAATGCCATGTGCTCTTCATAATGCCATTAAATGCTTTTACTATTGTTTGGTACATATGAGCATTCATGAAAATCAACACAAAACTCTACATACAAGATGTATTCAAAAACAGTAAATGCTGTTTTTCTAAGCCATTATACTCCTGAACCACTGCTCCATCCCTATGAGTTATCAAACCCCCAAGATTGGCTCTGTCGCATCTGGCCAGTGTTTCCTGGGGATGTCTCCTCCTGGTTCCTAGCAATGACCCTGCTGCTTTAGGCAGGCAGACTATGTCCTTTTTCTCAGATGGTTGTTGTGAAGGCCCTCTCACTTGTATTGTCTGATGTGCAGTCAGTATAACATAGCTTGCAAGAAGCAGTTGAAAAGACCACTTGTAATGTGTCATGGGCTTAATTGTTAAGGAAACTCGTAGACATGAGACCGACGTGAGTAAAGAAAAAAAAACTGTGAAATTCTATCAAATTCCCAGTGATGTGTTCAAATGTGTGATGCTCAAGATGGTGCTTAAAATTTGGAGAACTCATTTGTTAGTGTGGAGCCTAAATAGTCCTTTTTAAAAGGCTAGGCTCAGGCATAGCCAGGCAGAGTCCAAACAGTTGTTCTCCAGTACTGAAAGGCAAATCTACTAAAAGCCTTTGGCATTCCCAGAACTGTGTAAAGACAGATGGTCCTACTGGATGTCACAAATGATCCTTTTATTGTAGGTAACTGTCATCTTTTAGGGTTTTATCACCTAATCTGTCATGTGTCCTTGCTGTCTCTAAGACTATGTCATGTTCCCTTCTTTGAAGTACCAGCCTTCCCATAATCTGGAACATTACAAAGTTTGGATGATGTTGCAATGAGGGGTCGGCTGGCATATGCCCTAAATAGAAGCTGATTGAGTTGTGGGGATTTCCTGAGTTCAAGGTACCTGAGTAGAGTGAGGCAGGACAAGTACCCACAGTCTGGAATCTGGTCAAGCTTTATATGTACACTGCTCTACTGTGGGTGGCAGTACAGAACGAGAACTGGACGCTTAGCTGGCTTGCTCCTCACTACTCTCTCACAGGTTTTCATCTTGGACCACACTGGTTCTGATCAAGGCACAGTCTAGTGTGTTATAAGTTTCTCTCTATGGGTTGGTTGATGAGTTAGGATTCTCAACGGATACTGTTTTGTAGACCATTGTGTGCCTCCATTTTGAGCCATGCCTTTGGCATCACCAAGTCATGTGATCCCTCCAGACTTCTTCCCAACATTTATCATCATGTATAAACCTTCCATCCATCTCTGAGAATTCATTTTCCAGAAAGTAGATCATTGTTGGATGGCAATGACATCTTTGGGCCCTCATAAGCCAATCCTGGTGGAGGATAGAGATCTGTCCGTCATTGGAGGAAAGAGTCTCTTCTGGTTCGTGATGAGCAGATTCCAGGCGACTTTTATCAAATGTACTAAGTTGATCTAGACCCTTTGTTTGTTAAGTAAGTGCTCAGAAAGTTTATTTTACCCTCCTCACCCACATTTGCACAAAAGGCGTAAGAAGTCTATAGAAGTCTTTTGGGTCATTAGAGCCCTGCTTGCGTCTTTAGCAAGGTACTGCTCTGCGAAGAAAACTCTGGACAGTGGCATATCTGCAATGTGTCCCTACATCTTCACGATGCTCCTATGAGACCAGGAAAAAGAGAGAGCACACAATCACATTAAAATATAAACTCTGTTGTATGACTGTTGGGCTGTGCACAGTAGAGTGGTCATTCTTCAGAAATACCATTTGAACATTTTTCAGCTATGGAGAAAAACCCTTTGGCCATCATCTTCACCTCTGGATGTGTTTATATTTGTGTCACAGAACTTGAGCTTTTGAGTCTCCAGGGGGAATCTTGGTTATGTTACTGCAGGATGTGCAGTGGGTCTCCTTGACTGACTTCTGTACATTGATAGCACAGGTGATGCTTTCTATAACTCGGCGTAGGTCCCTGAAGGTGTAGTTGTGTCTCTCTCCCTCAGTACCCAGGATCTTCATGTTCTCTGTGCTCACCCCATTCTCAAAGTTTTGTAAAACTTGATCCCCAGTGATGGTCTGTCCACAAGTGACCAGGCATTTGATGTGTACTTGAGGACACCCCTGACAGGTTGCTTCCAGTTTTTACCCCATTGTAGGGAGGAGAACAAAGACCTGGAGATGTCATGTTGTTCCATAGTACAGGCCATACAGAAGAAAACTGGGCAACCAATAGCAGAATTTCTGAGTGCTCAAACCCTGTCATTTTCTACAGGATGTCTAGCAAGCCTCTGGACAGGCAGCATGGCAGAAATCAACTCTTTCCAAAAAAAACAAAAAAAAAAAGGCTGCTGATGACACAGTGGATAGAGCACACACAAGCTCCCTGTCGGACTCCCTCAGCTCCTGCATGTCTCCTTGGCTAACATTTCAGAGCTTCTGATCCTTCAGACATCAGGTTAGAGGGACAGGAATGGCAATGAGGGTTTTCTTATTCATTGGTAGAGTGGTAGAATGTCTGGTATGTTCAAAAACCATTGGGAAAGAGCTGGGAACATATCTTCTGAAAAAAATATTCCCTCCATTTACACAATCTCCTTCCTTTTGTTCTCCACATTCAGCTTCTTGATACTGAAGAGATTGTTCTACCTGATGAGCCCAGGCCTAGAAGATGGACTACATCCAAGAAGCCTGGCCCATCTAAGGCCAAGTCACATCTTTAAGAAATATTTGAAAGCATGTGTGCACAGGATAAAGGTGCAAGGACCAAAGTCTCCTCAGACTTTCCAGCATTCAGAGGTTCTGACAGACTCAGGTCAAAGGTTACGTCTGAAGCCTAGATCATGAAGAAGGCCCCACTCCACAGGAGAAGCCTGTGGCTGATGCTGTTGCAACCAGGACTATGATTGTGAAACTTGTGTCTGTGGATAACAGATTCACGAATCTTGTGCCCAGGTATCCACAGGCCTTTTTTCATACATTCCTTGGTATAACTTTGCAAGTCCTGACTTTGGAAGAGTTGGGTCCTTATGCTATCTCACTTGACATATAGTCCAAGAAAGATTTTTACCCCTTGAAGGGGCTGGAAATAGACTGGACTCACAGTTACCATTAAAACTGAAGTTCTGTCCTTTGTGGTTATTGGCCCTTTTAAAACTTGTTTGACTGGGAACAAGGCTCAGAGCCTGATATTTCCAAGATTCACCCCTACAAATTCAGATACCCACAGCTCAAAGCAGTACAGATACCACTCAGAAATGAATCCAAGGACAAGGTGTCTGACATGAGAATCTTACAGATTTATTTAAAGGTCCAGGACTCACCAACACTACACCTACGTGGAATCATTCAGGGATTCCACCGTTAGAATTTGGGAGCTGCCATTCACAGAAATGACCCATGGGAGACTCTTACTGATATATAATGTCCTCCATGACCCACAGTGCTGTGACTGCCATGCTCTCTGTCAAACTCCATAGGATGTCACCATTAGTAGAATACTAGTGCAGGGCAGCAGAGCAGTACAGTGGCCATAGGGTGGTGTCATGGGTGGTTCCAGGAGATATTGACATGACACCACCCTCTACATCTAGAATTAAAGGAAGAGGAACACGGGAGGGAGTGTGTGATTGTATTCTTGGCCCAAAGCCGCCTAGGTGTCAGCTATCAGTCTGGAAGGGCACATCTGCCTCTGTATGGAGGATTCAGGTCAGGAATGTGACCGGGAACAAAGGGTCAATGCTCACAAGAGGAAAGTGCTTTACATGACATCTTGCACTACACCAGAACAGCCACAAGATAGCTTGTCCTTATAGGAACTGGCACACCAAGGGCATAGGGGAAATCTCTGGAATATACAGGATAGGTTGAGTACCACACAGGATGGCTGACAAGCCAGCAGAAGTATAGGACACACTGAGATCAAGTGCCAGGTATCATGAGCTATGTATGTAGCTACACAGCTGGCCTGATGGGCTTTCTTGCTCTGAAGCAGAACCAAAGCATGGCCTGCCTCAGCCTCTACCTGTACCTTGGCTCTAGCTGCTTCTTTCTCTTGCAACTCACAGCATCATGAAACAACTGCCTTGGTTCCCGAAATCACATGGTCTTTGTTCACGTTAAAGGCAGAGCATGCAAGAATGTATTCTCCTCCTACCTATGTGCTGGACTAGGGACAGGAGACCAGATCCCTAGGCCTGGACTTCTGACCATTCCCATAGTGTATCAGGGAAATATTTAACCTTGGATTTCCTGCTCTTAGAGGCCAAAATTAACCTGTCAGTCCGGGAGTCTTATCAAGAATGATACTCTGGGATTCATCTAAGCCAGGCCTCTTACTCAACCCTTCTGCTGCCTATTTCCTGGTGCTAAGCATGGACCTCAAAGTCACCCTAAGCTTGCATGCTGAGTTCACACCCTGAGATGCACTTAAGACTGACCTGAGAGTTGCTCAAGAGGACCACACGGGTTACACCACAAAGAAAAGTCTATCAAAGCTGACATAGGCCAGGAATTTGGTTCCTGACTCGACAGTGCTTGTCCAGTGAGTGTTTTACACATTATATGGATCCCCAGGACCAGAGCCAGAGTTACAACGTCAGGGGCAGGATATAGTGTGCAATTAATAGCCAACAGAATCTTCGGTAGCAAGCTAAGAACCTGCAGAGAAACCTCAAACCCAGCCTGCTGGATGGTGCCAAGATCCAGTAAGGAACACTTCCTAAGAGAAAACTCTTCCTGGGAGAATTGCAGCCCAGTAAATGGATGCTCTCACGATTCTCGGTGAAATAACTCATGGACCTTTTTCCTTGTGAACAGGGAACTTCAAAACATCATGGGGTGAGGTGAGGTGAGATACAGGGAAGAAGGCTGCCCTTTGGCTCAATCTGAGAAGTTAGGATGCTTCATTTGCAGGGGGGAGGATCTCAGGTGTTGTCCCTAAGTGACATCATCATCCTGGTGAAATGTCATGTCACTTGTTCTGAGACCAGTAGGCCTGAGTTGTAACTAATGCCTACACTTTTCAATTAGGAGAATTCCTGGAATTTTTTAAACCTATTTCATCCGTGCCAGCTCTTCTGTCTTGTGGCAGACACCACTGACCCACATAAAACTACACACGTGAGTGCGCATGTGGACACACACACACACATGCACACACACACACACACACACACACACACACACACACACACACACCAACCCTGTCATCAAATGAATACAGGGGCTAGAAAACTAAAGACATGGTCCTCCAAAGCAGACCCTCAAATATAGATACATAAACAAGTGTTCCCCATCCTCATCATCCTGGAAGAGGAATTTAAAGTGCTTTATGTGACCTGTGCCCTGTCCACCATGACAGGTAACAAGGAAACCAAGGTCAACAAACAACGGGTAGGACAGGGAGAATCATGGTGGCTTACACATTGATAGTGGGAAATGAAACTGGGGCCACCCAACTGGCTGCCAGCTATTTTGTCCCTCAGAAGGAGTAAAATAGGACAGCTGTCTGATCCATCGATGTGATGCAGGGATCCTCAGACATCCAGCATCATTGTTGCATTGTTCACTATAGCTCAGAAAAGGAACCAGCCAGGATGACACACCATAAGTGTCACCATGTCCTGTAGAGTCAGTCTCTCTCTCTCTCTCTCTCTCTCTCTCTCTCTCTCTCTCTCTCTCTCTCTCTCTCTCTCTCTGTGTGTGTGTGTGTGTGTGTGTGTGTGTGTGTGTGTGTGTGTATGCGTGTATGTGCAAGCTTCTGTGAATGCACTTGTGCATGCAATGTGTCTTATTTGCTTTCTCTTACCCTTGGTCTGTTTATTTTCCTGACACTGATTTGTGGGTCTCCATCCATTCCTCACTCTAACCTTGGGTCATAAACATTAGACACTATGCCTACTGATTTTGGCCACTATATCTCTTGTCTTCCCCTCTCAGAACTGGTCCACTCCTTACTGCTCTAGTAAGTGTCCAGTGTTTCCTGCATTTAATAAGTGGTTTGGGCTTTATTTGGGGGCATTATTTGATGTTAGGTTCTGTTCAGATACTTTCTGGTCATGTTCTTCACAGATGTGGCAAGAATCTTTTCCCAGGAGGAGCATTCAAAGATTAAAATAAAATACAGATGTCATCAGGATATGGAATGTGAACATTAAATTTGGATGCTCTTACTTTTGGAGAACAGCAATATCGAGACAAATGTTGTACTGATGCTCCTCTGTGTTTCCAGGGTGGTAGGATTATGCCTGTCAGGTCCCTGCAAGGCCAGGACAGGCTAATGTTACAATGTAAAGCCCAGGGAGCTATGATTACTCCTGAGGTTTGTCCTTCTGAAGAGGCTGGCCATGCAGCGAGGTTGAGTATTTTCCTTGGCCTCTGCTGACAGGTCCAGGGAAAATCCTGACACATAGACTAGAAATTAAACCAAGACTGGTACATAGGAGTCCTTTGGATGCAAAAAACAGCTCTCTGGACAATAGGGATGAAATCCCAACCCAGACTACAGACTTATATACATGGTGTTCCTTTTCCCTTATAACTTCTGCAAAAATGCTCCATGTGAACATGAAATGGACAGTGCCCTCAGCACATCTCCACAGTGTTGGTCTAGACTTTTGCGTCAGGGCCTTTTCCTTCCTTCTGATGATGCTAAGGATCTCTTTAGGGGTTTGGTGCCCATAGAACCATGTGATACAGTATTTGGTTCCTAGTGGGTAAACCTGTTTCAGAAGGATAAGGCAGTGCTTTTTGGGGAAGAGCTGTGTCCCTAGGGTTCGTTTTATAGATTTCAAAAGCCCAAGTCATTCCCAGTGATTCCCAATGTGCCTCCCGCTTGTGGTCCAGAGAGCTCTCAACTGTTCCTCTCACTATGCCCTTGCTGTGCACAATGTACTTTTTCTGTAAACGTGAGTCTGCATCACACACTATCTTTTATAAATTTGTTGCCTTGGTCATGGAGTCTTAAGGAGCAAAGGAAAGGAAGATGCAGAACTAGAAGCTCTTGCTTTCATGGATCAAGCAGGCTGACATTTACTCATTGAGTCAAAGCCTATAGGTACTTCAGTGTCCTTTGCTGTTGAGTTTATCATCTCATTTCAGACTGATGAACAGTAGGTAGTTGAAGAGAGAGGCGATGCATAGTCCCAGCCATCTGAGATGCCTATGAGCCAAAACAATGACCAGCATGGCTAATATCGGGTTACCTGAGGCTCCAGAAATACAGATTTTGTAAGGTGAAGCCAGAGCTGAGTCAGACATTTGGACATCAGCAGCCCTTGAGTCACTCCTTCCCATAATTGACTCCATGTGCATACTTCAGCATGGAGCTCCTGTGAACCCAGTGGATGAGTACCCCAGACTTAGGTGGAATAGCTGTGTGGCATGTTTCTGCAGTTCAGCCTTGATACAGGACAGTGTTCTCAACTAGGGGCAGGGATCCCTGCAAAGTACTTAAGGAACAAGGGTTCTGCTCCATTCTTGTCCCTGCATTTCCTTCAGGTAGGA
Organism: Rattus norvegicus; assembly: GCF_021556685.1. Lineage (NCBI taxonomy): Eukaryota > Metazoa > Chordata > Mammalia > Rodentia > Muridae > Rattus > Rattus norvegicus. The sequence goes on from NC_141540.1 coordinate 23,346,145, forward strand.
ACAATTAATTCCGTGTTAATATTTTTGAGATGAGTGGGTGGCCCCATACCCGAGGGGTGAACCATGCCTAACCTCTGGATATGATCTCTACAGGATCTCGAAACCCACTGTTGGGTATTTCAACTAATGTGATCCCCATGTGTCCTGGGAGCCGCTTGCTTTGCTAGAATCTCAACTTTCTGGTGGCTACCCTAGTTCCCCACTCCGCATTGCTACACACATTCTTGTAATTTTCTGTTCCTCTGTATTTCTCTGTCTCTTCTCACACCTGATCCTGCTCCCCTTTTCCCCACCCCCTCCCTTTCGCTTCCATGTGTCTACCTCTCTCTACCTCCTGTGATTATTTTGTTATCCCTTCTATGTAGGAATGAAGAATCCATACTTTAATCCCCCTTCCTTTTGAGCTTCACATGGTCTGGTAGCTGTATCTTTGGTATTCTAAGCTTTTTCTCCTAATATATACTTACTGTGCACGCATTTGATCTTTTGTGACTGGTTTATCTCACATAGGATGATATTTTCTGGTGCCTTCCATTTGCCTGCAACTTTCATTGTCATTGTTTTTAATAGCTGAATAGTACTCCATTGTGTAAATGTACTGCATTTTCTGTATCCATTCCTCTGTTGAGGGATATCTCAGTTGTTTCTAAGATTTCCCACAACAGTCCTGAGCATATTACTACTGTTTTTAGGGAGCTAGCCTTTCTGGCCCTACTCGAAAGATATCCTTGCACTCTGAAGGTTGTAACTCAAAGACACCAGAGATCACGTAGTGGGTCTCTGGCTCATAGATATTCTTGGAACATCTGCCCTGTACTTACTCAGCAGCAAGGTAATCAGAGCAAACTAAACTTAAAAAGGTGAACAAGATTCAGTGGACTAGAAAATTTAGCAGCAGAACAGGCAAAAGCCTCTCACTACTATAGCCTCAGGCACTCATGTGGCATAAAAGATTGGTGGCCACATATACCAAGACTCTGCAGGAAAAGATACAGCAAGAAAGTTAGATGGCCTGGAGTCATCTCCAGCTTCTTCTGACGAAGAGAAGGATGGTTTGAAAAAAATGATAGGATACTGAGGTGTCAAGACCTCCATTTCTTAGAAAAGTTTTCTCATGAAGTGGTGTCCTATGTCCAAAGAACAAGATTGTACATATGAATAAATTCTACAAATAAATAAATATAAACATCGTACTATGTTGGAAATTGAATAATAATTGTATTAGCTTTGGCTCAAAGTTTTTCTTGGGCCTAATGACGATTAGCACCCTGCTCCACTGCTCAGGACATGACACCCAGGCCGGCATCGATGTTGTTCTGTCCAGTGCTCTGGAATCCACAATATCCTAACTGTTGGGTTCTGGGGTTAAGGAGGGACAATAATTGTAAAAAATAACTCTGCTCTGTCATGATTTATGAATGTTGCCTAACTTCTGGCCAATAGAGATTAAACGTGTTTGGGTATAAAAATGATATTTTCTATGTTTTGGAACGTGAATCTATCCTTGCCTACTGAGTTCTCTATAAATAAAGAAGCAACCAGACTGCCAATCAGTCAGGCTGCAAGATTCCCCCAAACCACCATGACTGACTCACTTCTTTCTCTCTGACTCCTTACCTCCTCTGTGGGACCTGGTCATCATCAGGGCTGGCCTCTGAGAGCTTATAGTGTATGTGTATGTTAAGAAGTCCAGGATGTTACACAACTGCATAGGACAATGATCTATATGTCTTGTATAAGCATTGGAAACAGTCATGGATATCATATACGTTCATAAGAACCAGCTCTGGATATGTTGGACTAATAAGGCAAGCTGTCCTAAAATTTATGCACTCACATGGGATGTAATTGCAGATATCATGTTACTGTGTGAGAATCATTCCTCAATATTCGTACATGCATGGTAAGGAGTGCATGGGAAGAATTCATGCAATACTATGTATCATGTACCTGCAATGGAAGGAAAAGAGGTCTTGGAAATTTGGAACGTATATGGATAAAAACTCTGGATATCACGGTCCTACATAGGAAAGGCCGTGTATATTATCCACATATGTAAAAAAACAATCCTGGATATGGTACTCTCATGGACGGAAGCAATAGATATCATCCAAAAAGGTGGGGCACAATCCTGTTTACTTCAAACCCAAAATGATAAAGTCCTGTATATATTTTACTTGCATGAAATTAAGTCTTGGATCTCACTCACCCACAGTGAAAGAAGTCCTGGAAATACTATACCTTCATGGTAAGAGGCACTGGATATCATATTCCCACATGGAAAGAATTCTTGCATATCAGGGACCCACATAAAAAGCAGTCTTGGATGTTTGCTACTTGAATAGGAAGAAGTTGTTTATATTGTGTGTGTGTGTGTGTGTGTGTGAGTGTGTGTGTGTTTGTGATACTCCTAGATATCACAAATCCACATACCAGAAATTCCTGCATGTTGTAGATGAACATTTACCCGTATAGGAAGTAGCCTTGTTATTGGAATCCACATGAGAGACATTTGATATAATGAAACAGCAGGAGAAACAGTTCTGTTCATTGGATACCCACATGGGAAGAAGTCCACATATCTTGTTACTGTTTGGGAAATGATCATGGAAATTATGTGGCATGATGGGAACAAGTCCTAAATCTGTTAAATTATGTTGTGACTCTAGGGAAATTCTTGTTTATATGGGAGGTTCCTGACCCTGTTCTGGGGACTTTTCTTGGGTGACTTCTGGTATGCTGTTTAAGAATTTTTGATTGTTAAGTTGATGTGAGGGGAGCACACATGCATGTATGTCTTGAGACAAGATGCGTCTTTACATTTTTTTTTACAAAAACCTCTCTCTCTCTCTCTCTCTATATATATATATATATATATATATATATATATATATATATATATTTGTTTCATGAAAGAACAATGTATGCTGACGTTTTAAGACATAACAGAATAAGGTGTCGGGTTCCATAACAGATGGTTGTGAGCCTCAATGTGGTTGCTGGCAATTGAACTAGGGAACTCTGGAAGAGCAGTCAGTGCTCTCAGCATTTGTCCACCTCTCCAGTCCCTGTTTTCATATCTTGAAGAAACAGATCTTTACAATTTTCACTAAAGGGGAAAAAGGAAACTTTTTTAAGGCTGGTGGAGCCTGTCCAAGTTTCTGAAGATGCCGATATGACTGGCAGGAACTAGTAAGATAAACAAATCAAAATATTTAGGGACCAATGAGATCTATAAGCCTATTAACTAGCAAAGCAATTTATACTTATGAACAAAATGAATACCGATAAACAAAAGAAAGCATTTTCCTACAGAAATGCTAGCGTTTATGAGAGAGAATTGCATCCACAGAGCCACATTTGAAGCCATGAATCAAGTTCTTGAGCTCATCTGCCTGAAAAATGATTGCATGATTGACATCATGCAGGGACACACTGGCTATACCTGGAAGACAATGGCATTTTTGTTATAGTCCTTAAGACATGGTAAATGAAGAAATAAGGCAATCATTTAAGCTCTACTACGAGATATATTCCCCCCATGTTATTATTGTTTCTTACTTCCTGCATTTTTGTTAATTTACTACCATTATAATATAAGATAAAGTCTCAAGGTTAATTAAAGGAGAAACAGATCCAAGTTGCCCTAGGCATTGAACGTGCCTGACCTCATTACACACGTCAGAATTCTTTCTTGACTTTCAATGCTTATTGGATTTGATCCTGCCTGATTCTGCCATCCAGAGAAAGGTGATTCACTCAAAGTGAGCACGTCAAGCATTCTCTGTGTTCCTGTGTAATCTGGTTGATATCCTCCTGTCTGGGTGGTATATTTTAGGGGAGAATACCCAGAGTTCACAGAAGGAAATGTTTCATTCGCTTCACAGCTCTGGTACTTCCATTAAAGCAGTCATGAGAGGTATCTTTGGGAAAGAAAAGGTATGACATATATTTAATCATGCATATCCATATTTATGACACTCATCCTTGTAAGCCTTTCCAAGGGACTCTCTTTTGATGTATGTTTTCTCTAAGATCCCTTCAATAATCATTTGGATTCTAATGCCTATTATCTACATAATCATAAAAAGTTACTGACAGTTCTAAGCTTTGGTGACCCTATTCATATGCTGAGGACCCTCACTGAGACATTTTGAGGGATAACAAGACTATTTGACATTACGTGGTGTCATATAATGGGAGTCTAAAAATGAGAATCAACTAAGAGAGCTGGACCTATTTCTGGGGGGAAAAAGAATGAAGGAAATCTCCATATAGGCAGACAGGATTTTCTTTGTCATCTTAATGAAATTCTCCAACTCTCCTATCGTTTAAGATCAAAGTATGTGGAGTGGAATCTGGTTTCAGCACTATTCTTGTCATATGTCAGCTACCATGTTTCTCGTCTTGCTTGGCTATCATTTCTAGATTATAAAGAGTCAGCTTAGTCACAAGATATTGTAACCACTATTTTGATATAATCAATATACTACATGGATTAATACTGTAGGTATTTTGTACTGGTTAATAAGACAGGTTCATTCATGGTCTAAATGGAAATTCTAGTTCCAACACTCATCTGAGTCATTTGGGAAAAGTTATTTGAGATGAGTTATTTGAGTTATTTGAGTTTCAGATAAAATAGTAGCTGTAATCATTTGAATGAGAACAGCCCATAAAGGCTCACATGTTTGAATAGTTGGTCTCCAGGGAGTAGAACTGTTTAGGATTAAATCAGAAGGGTGACCTTGTTGGAGGAGGTATGTCATTAAGAGCCAGTTGAAAAGTTTTTTTTTTTTATTAACTTGAGTATTTCTTATATACATTTCGAGTGTTATTACCTTTCCCGGTTTCCGGACAAACATCCCCCTCCCCATCCCCTTCCTTATGGGTGTTCCCCTCCCCACCCTCCCCTGAAAAGATTTTAAAGCCTAAATCTTTCCCAGTTAGCTTGTGCTTCAAGAAATAATTTGTTAGCTACTCTTGACATACCATAACTGCCTTCCTGTAGCCATACACCCTGACAAGATGGTCAGGTACTACTTTCCAAAACTATTAGCCACAAAGAAACTCCTTATTCTTTAAATTGCCAAGGTCATAGTGCCATATTATAACAATGCTAAAGTAACTGAGTCAGAGACTGACCTCTGAACATATTCGTGAATTTGTGTTCAAAAGTGTTTGCCTGAAATAGAAACATCCAGATAGAATGCAAAGGCACCATTCCATGGAACAGGGTCCCAGACTGAAGGAAAGGGGAAAGTGAATAGATTTATCTTTCTGCTTCCTGACTGCAGACACAGTAGAAGCAACTACCTCCTTGTCTGGCCAACATATCCTTCCCTGAGATATAAAATGTATAGTAATGTTGTAAACCCAAAGAAACCCTGAGTTTTCTTTTGTCAGGGATTTTATTACATCAATTAAAAAATTAACTAATTGTTATGTAAGAGCTCCAAGCCTGAAATGCCACATTGAAGAACCAGAATATTATAAATAATTTTACAAGGAGGTTTTGTTTATTAAAAGTGAAGTTGAGAAAAACTGCTTAGAATGTTATCTGGTATACAATAGCACCAAAACAGACCATTGAAAAAAGCATAAATTTTATTTTCCCGAGAGGAGGCATCATTTCTGTAGATCTACTTGCTATTAGATGGTGTCTTGTATAATTGTCCATCTATTCTGATAATATCCATTGGAAAAATCATGTCAATACTCTTATTCCACACTACAATGATGCATGAAACCCTGCAATTTCGTGGAGAAGAAAGAGGTAGACAAGGGTCCTATTGAAAGAGAAAGATTTTCTGGATACAAGGAAGAAGACTGAGTACATGAGTACAGGGGCATGCACCCCAAGCATGTACTCTCTTCCAGCGTTTTCATGTGCTAAGTTCAACCTCAGAGGATTCAACGAGACACATTCAGTCCCTGGTGACATCATTCCCCTGCATAGATACACAATATGACTCACCACAGTTTTAGATAACGGTTGGGATGAACTTTAAGAGGGAGTAGGAGGGTAGACAATGAAAGAAGCTCCTAACAGGAATGGAAGTAGACAGTGCTGCCCTATGAAGGTTGGGGAACACTGTTGGCCTGGCAGTCTGAGGGCTATGTTCTGTGATGCTCACACTGCTCTCCTGACACACACACACACACACACACACACACACACACACACACACACACACACACACAAAGGAGGCAATACTTAAAAACTATAGTGTGGGGACAGTTTTTATATTTTCTAACTTGCATTGTAAGAAAAATAAACCTTTTCTTCTTTATTTCTTTTTCTTTTTTTAAAAAAAAAATTGTCCAGAATTTTTGGAGTTTGACTTGTAGTCGCACTTCTTATAGATTTATTATGCAAACTCAAAGGAATATAAAGGATACAGAGCTAGGAACATAGATTGGTGGTAGGCGGCTTGCTTAATATATATGAGGCCTTAAATTCAGTTTCCAGTACCAGAAAACAACATCACCAAACCCTAAAATACTTGGATTAATAAGATGGTTCATCACATAAAGACATTCACTTCTTACAAAGCCTGAAGACATGACTTCAATTCCCAGGTCTCAGACAAAAGGAGAGAACTGATTCCCAGTGAATGACCTCTAACCTCTGCACCTGCAGCTATAAGCAGTGCACAAAGTCCCAGTCCACAGTTTCCTATGCATACCAGGAGGATGTGTGGGTTCAGAACTCGTTTGGGCATAACAACTAACTCTTTCCAGATCAGTATAATAAAGGAGTGATGTGCAAAAAAAAAAAAGAAAAAAGAAATGATAGATTAGTAAAGGAAAACACCAAATGTAAAAAGTTCCTAGCTCTGGGGCTGGAGAGATAGCTCAGTGGTTAAGAGCACTGTCTGCTCTTCCAGAGGTCCTGAGTTCAATTCCCATCAACCACATGGTGGCTCACAACCATCTATAATCAGGTCTGGTGCCCTCTTCTGGCCTGCAGGCATACATATAGGCAGAAAGCTGTATGATGTATACTAAATAAATAAATAAATAAATAAATAAATAAATAACTTACTTCCTGGTTGCTCCCGCCACAGAGAGCTCGTGGGCAGCACCCCGCGAGCGAACTTGAGCCTCGGGACAGCAGGTAAGACCAACTTTTCTGCTACAAGAGACCTGCCTGGTGAACTCGGGACACACAGAGGCAGAATTCCTCTAGGACCGGGCACTGCCTGTGTTTACCGGGAACCCCAAACCCGCGGATCCCGGCCGGCAGCAGCTTTCTGCTCCCAGACACCATGAGAGAGATACCTCACCGCCTGGTCAGGTGGGCACTCCTGAGGCTGCAGAGCGGAAGAGACCACCAACAGTGCCCACCCCTGCCCACATCCCGGGCCCAAACGGAAACTGGGTTCCCACAGAGGAGGGCCCAGGAGCAGGAGGACCGCTACGCCTGAGACACCGCCATAATCTGAAGGAACAGACCGGATAAACAGTTCTCTGCACCCAAATCCCGTGGGAGGGTGAGCTAAACCTTCAGAGAGGCAGACACGCCTGGGAAACCAGAAGAGACTGCACTCTACACACATTACTGATTCCAGAGGACAACACCAAACGCCATCTGGAACCCTGGTGCACGGAAGCACCCGGAAAGGGCAGCGCAGATCTTCCTGGTTGCTCCCGCCGTGGAGAGCTCATAAGCAACACCCCACGAGCAAACTTGAGCCTCAGGACCACAGGTAAGACCAACTTTTCTGCTGCAAGTGACCTGCCTGGTGAACTCAAGACACAGGCCCACAGGAATAGCTGAAGACCTGTAGAGAGGAAAAACTACACGCCCAAAAGCAGAACACTTTGTCCCCATAACTGGCTGAAAGAAAACAGGAAAACAGGTCTACAGCACTCCTGACACACAGGCTTATAGGACAGTCTAGCCACTGTCAGTAATAGCAGAACAAAGTAACACTAGAGATAATCTGATGGCAAGAGGCAAGCGCAGGAACCCAAGCAACAGAAACCGAGACTACATGGCATCACCGGAGCCCAATTCTCCCACCAAAACAAACATGGAATATCCAAACACACCAGAAAAGCAAGATCTAGTTTCAAAATCATATTTGATCAAGATGCTGGAGGATTTCAAGAAAGACGTGAAGAACTCCCTTAGAGAACATGAAGAAGCCTACAGAGAGGAATCACAAAAATCCCTGAAAGAATTCCAGGAAAACACAATCAAACAGTTGAAGGAATTAAAAGTGGAAATAGAAACAATCAAGAAAGAACACATGGAAGCAACCCTGGATATAGAAAACCAAAAGAAGAGACAAGGAGCTGTAGATACAAGCTTCACCAACAGAATACAAGAGATGGAAGAGAGAATCTCAGGAGCAGAAGATTCCATAGAAATCATTGACTCAACTGTCAAAGATAATGTAAAGCAGAAAAAGCTACTGGTCCAAAACATACTGGAAATCCAGGACTCAATGAGAAGATCAAACCTAAGGATAATAGGTATAGAAGAGTGAAGACTCCCAGCTCAAAGGACCAGTAAATATCTTCAACAAAATCATAGAAGAAAACTTCCCTAACCTAAAAAAAGAGATACCCATAGGCATAAAAGAAGCCTACAGAACTCCAAATAGATTGGACCAGAAAAGAAACACCTCCTGTCACATGATAGTCAAAACACCAAACGCACAAAATAAAGAAAGAATATTAAAAGCAGTAAGGGAAAAAGGTCAAGTAACATATAAAGGCAGACCTATCAGAATCACACCAGACTTTTCACCAAAAACTATGAAGGCCAGAAGATCCTGTCCTGATGTCATACAGACCATAAGAGAACACAAATGCCAGCCCAGGTTACTGTATCCTGAAAAACTCTCAACTAACATAGAAGGAGATACCAAGATATTCCATGACAAAACCAAATTTACACAATATCTTTCTACAAATCCAGCACTACAAAGGATAATAAATGGTAAATGCCAACATAAGGAGGCAAGCTATACCCAAGAAGAAGAAAGAAACTAATCATCTTGGCAACAAAACAAAGAGAAGAAAAGCACAAAAACATAACCTCACATCCAAATATGAATATAACAGGAAGCAATAATGACTATTCCTTAATATCTCTGAATATCAATGGCCTCAACTCCCCAATAAAAAGACATAGATTAACAAACTGGATACACAACGAGGACACTGTATTCTGCTGCCTACAGGAAACACACCTCAGAGACGAAGACAGACACTACCTCAGAGTGAAAGGCTGGAAATCAAATTTCCAAGCAAATGGTCAGAAGAAGCAAGCTGGAGTAGCCATTCTAATATCAAATAAAATCAATTTTCACCTAAAAGTCATCAAAAAAGATAAGGAAGGACACTTCATATTCATCAAAGGAAAAATCCACCACGATGAACTCTCAATCATAAATATCTATGCCGCAAATACAAGGGCACCTTCATACGTAAAAGAAACCTTACTACAGCTCAAAACACACATTGCACCTCACACAATAATAGTAGGAGATTTCAACACCCCACTCTCATCAATTGACAGATCATGGAAACAGAAATTAAACAGAGACGTAGACGGACTAAGAGAAGTCATGAGCCAAATGGACTTAACAGATATTTATAGAACATTCTATCCTAAAGCAAAAGGATATACCTTCTTCTCAGCTCCTCATGGTACTTTCTCCAAAACTGACCATATAATTGGTCAAAAAACGGGCCTCAACAGGTACAGAAAGATAGAAATAATCCCATGCATGCTATCAGACCACCACGGCCTAAAACCGGTCTTCAATAACAATAAGGGAAGAATGCCCACATATACGTGGAAATTGAACAATGCCCTACTCAATGATAACCTGGTCAAGGAAGAAATAAAGAAAGAAATTAAAGACTTCTTAGAATTTAATGAAAATGAAGGTACAACATACCCAAACTTATGGGACACAATGAAAGCTGTGCTAAGAGGAAAACTCATAGCGCTGAGTGCCTGCAGAAGGAAACAGGATAGAGCATATGTCAGCAGCTTGACAGCACACCTAAAAGCTCTAGAACAAAAAGAAGCAAATACACCCAGGAGGAGTAGAAGGCAGGAAATAATCAAACTCAGAGCTGAAATCAACCAAGTAGAAACAAAAAGGACCATAGAAAGAATCAACAGAACCAAAAGTTGGTTCTTTGAGAAAATCAACAAGATAGATAAACCCTTAGCCAGACTAACGAGAGGACACAGAGAGTGTGTCCAAATTAACAACATCAGCAATGAAAAGGGAGACATAACTACAGAATCAGAGGAAATTCAAAAAATCATCAGATCTTAGTATAAAAGCCTATATTCAACAAAACTTGAAAATCTGCAGGAAATGGACAATTTCCTAGACAGATACCAGGTACTGAAGTTAAATCAGGAACAGATAAACCAGTTAAACAACCCCATAATTCCTAAGGAAATAGAAGCAGTCATTAAAGGTCTCCCAACCCAAAAGAGCCCAGGTCCAGACGGGTTTAGTGCAGAATTCTATCAGACCTTCATAGAAGACCTCATACCAATATTATCCAAACTATTCCACAAAATTGAAAGAGATGGAGCACTACCGAATTCCTTCTATGAAGCCACAATTACGCTTATACCTAAACCACACAAAGACCCAACAAAGAAAGAGAACTTCAGACCAATTTCCCTTATGAATATCGACGCAAAAATACTCAATAAAATTCTGGCAAAACGAATCCAAGAGCACATCAAAACAATCATCCAACATGATCAAGTAGGCTTCATCCCAGGCATGCAGGGATGGTTTAATATGCAGAAAACCAACAACGTGATTCATTATATAAACAAACTGAAAGAACAAAACCACATGATCATTTCATTAGATGATGAGAAAGCATTTGACAAAATTCAACACCCCTTCATGATAAAAGTCCTGGAAAGAATAGGAATTCAAGGCCCATACCTAAACATAGTAAAAGCCATATACAGCAAACCAGTTGCTAACATTAAACTAAATGGAGAACAACTTGAAGCAATCCCACTAAAATCAGGGACTAGACAAGGCTGCCCGCTCTCTCCCTACTTATTCAATATAGTTCTTGAAGTTCTAGCCAGAGCAATCAGACAACAAAAGGAGGTCAAGGGGATACAGATCAGAAAAGAAGAAGTCAAAATATCACTATTTGCAGATGATATGATAGTATATTTAAGTGATCCCAAAAGTTCCACCAGAGAACTACTAAAGCTGATAAACAACTTCAGCAAAGTGCCTGGGTATAAAATTAACTCAAATGAATCAGTAGCCTTCCTCTACACAAAAGAGAAACAAGATGAGAAAGAAATTAGGGAAACGACAACCTTCATAATAGACCCAAACAATATAAAGTACCTTGGTGTAACTTTAACCAAACAAGTAAAAGATCTGTACAATAAGAACTTCAAGACTCTGAAGAAAGAAATTGAAGAAGACCTCAGAAGATGGAAAGATCTCCCATGCTCATGGATTGGCAGGATTAATATAGTAAAAATGGCCATTTTACCAAAAGTGATCTACAGATTCAATGCAATCCCCATCAACATACCAATCTAATTCTTCAAAGAGTTTGACAGAACAATTTGCAAATTCATCTGGAATAACAAAAAACCCAGGATAGCTAAAACTATCCTCAACAATAAAAGGACTTTAGGGGGAATCACTATCCCTGAACTCAAGCAGTATTACAGAGCAATAGTGATAAAAACTACATGGTATTGGTACGGAGACAGACAGATAGACCAATGGAATAGAATTGAAGACCTAGAAATGAACCCACAAACCTATGGTCACTTGATTTTTGACAAAGGAGCCAAAACAATCCAATGCAAAAAAGATAGCATTTTCAACAAATGGTGCTGGTTCAACTGGAGGTCAACATGTAGAAGAATGCAGATCGATCCATGCTTATCACCCTGTACAAAGCTTAAGTGCAAGTGGATCAAGGACCTCCACATCAAACCAGAAACACTCAAACTAATGGAAGAAAAACTAGGGAAGCATCTGGAACACATGGGCACTGGAAAAAAATTCCTGAACAAAACACCAATGGCTTATGCTCTAAGATCAAGAATCGACAAATGGGATCTCATAAAACTGCAAAGCTTCTGTAAGGCAAAGGACACTGTGGTTAGGACAAAACGGCAACCAACAGATTGGCAAAAGATCTTTACCAATCCTACAACAGATAGAGGCCTTATATCCAAAATATACAAAGAACTCAAGAAGTTAGACCGCAGGGAGACAAATAACCCTATTAAAAAATGGGGCTCAGAGCTAAACAAAGAATTCACAGCTGAGGAATGCCGAATGGCTGAGAAACACCTAAAGAAATGTTCAACATCTTTAGTCATAAGGGAAATGCAAATCAAAACAACCCTGAGATTTCACCTCACACCAGTGAGAATGGCTAAGATCAAAAACTCAGGTGAAAGCAGATGCTGGAGAGGATGTGGAGAAAGAGGAACACTCCTCCATTGTTGGTGGGGTTGCAGACTGATACGACCAATCTGGAAATCAGTTTGGAGATTCCTCAGAAAATTGCACACTGAATTGCCTGAGGATCCAGCTATACCTCTCTTGGGCATATATCCAAAAGATGCCCCAACATATAAAAAAAGACACGTGCTCCACTATGTTCATAGCAGCCTTATTTATAATAGCCAGAAGCTGGAAAGAACCCACATGCCCTTCAACAGAGGAATGGATACAGAAAATGTGGTACATCTACACAATGGAATATTACTCAGCTATCAAAAACAATGTCTTTATGAAATTCATAGACAAATGGTTGGAACTGGAAAATATCATCCTGAGTGAGGTAACCCAATCACAGAAAAACACACATGGTATGCACTCATTGATAACTGGCTATTAGCCCAAATGCTTGAATTACCCTAGATGCCTAGAACAAATGAAACTCAAGACGGATGATCAAAATGTGAATGTTTCACTCCTTCTTTAAAAGGGGGACAAGAATACCCTTGGCAGGGAATAGAGAGGCAAAGATTAAAACAGAGACTGAAGGAACACCTTCAGAGCCTGCCCCACATGTGGCCCATACATATACAGCCACCCAATTAGACAAGATGGATGAAGCAAAGAAGTGCAGGCCGACAGGAGCCGGATGTAGATCTCTCCTGAGAGACACAGCCAGAATACAGCAAATACAGAGGCGAATGCCAGGAGCAAACCACTGAACTGAGAATAGGACCCCCGTTGACGGAATCAGAGAAAGAACTGGAAGAGCTTGAAGGGGCTCGAGACCCCATATGTACAACAATACCAAGCAACCAGAGCTTCCAGGGACTAAGCCACTACCTAAAGACTATACATGGACTGACCTTGGACTCTGACCTCATAGGTAGCAATGAATATCCTAGTAAGAGCACCAGTGGAAGGGGAAGCCATGGGTCCTGCTAAGACTGAACCCCCAGGGAAGTAGACTGTTGGGGGGAGGGCGGCAATGGGTGGAGGGTGGGGAGGGGAACACCCATAAGGAAGGGGAGGGGGGAGGGGAATGTTTGCCCGGAAACCAGGAAAGCGAATAACACTGGAAATGTATATAAGAAATACTCAAGTTAATAAAAAAATTTCTTTTTTTAAAAAAAAATAAATAAATGTAAAAAAAAAATTTCCTAGTTCAAAACATCCAGGAAATTTGGGACACTTTGGAAAGATCAAACAAAGAATCATAGGAGTAGAAGAGATGAAGATTCTCAGTACCAACTGCCAGAAGATATCTTTAACAAAATCCTAGAAAAAACATTCCCAAACTAAAGGAAGAAATTGTACCAGAAAGGAAAGTCCTTCCACCACATAATAATCAAAACACTAAATGGATAGAACAAAGGAAGAGTACTCAAAGCTGCAAAGGACAAAGGACAAGTAGGCAATAACAGTATCAGAATTACACTTGACTTCTCCAAAGGGACTCTAAAAGATAAAAATTCTGGACATATTCCTTCTGATCCTAAGAGAAGGCAGGAGCCACCCCAAAATACAATACTCAGCAAAACACTCAATCATCATAGATATAGAAACCAAGAAATTCCATGACAAAGCAAATTTTAAACATATCTTTCTACTATTCCAGTCCTAAAGAGTGTACTAGAAGTAAAACTCCAACACACGAGGATAACTACACCTGAGAAAATACAAGAGATTAATTATCACACACACACACACACACACACACACACACAAACGAACACAGACACACACATACACACACACATACACACACAAACACACACACACACACACCCAGAGAGAGAGAGAGAGAGAGAGAGAGAGAGAGAGAGAGAGAGAGAGAGAGAGAGAAGAGAAGAGAAGAGAATTGCATACACACAGTAACAACCCCAACATCAACATCAAAATAATAGCAACTAACCATCATTGGTCCTTAACATCTCTCAATGTCAAATCACCAATAAAAATAGACAGAGACTAACAGACTGAAACCTAAAACAAGATTGAGCATTCTACTCCATACATGAAACAAAACGCAGCAAAACAGTGGACACTATATCAGACTATAAAGCTATAAGATGATTTTCCAAGCAAGTGGACCTCAGAAATGTGATGGAATTACTATTGTAATATGTAATAAAATAGACTTCCAACCAAACATAATCAAAGGAGAGGACGAAATACACTCCATACTCTTCAAAAGAAAAATCTACCAAGATGAAATCTCAATTCTGAACATCTATGCCCAATTGCAAGGGCAGCCAGATTCATAAAAGACACTTTACTAAGGCTCAAATACACACTGAACAGCACACAATAATAACGGTGAACTTCAACACACCACTCTCATCAATGGACAGGTCAGTGAAACAGAGAAACAATGAAAATTACAGAGACTATAAACCTAATGGATTAACAAATATCTACAGGACATTTCACCCGAACATAATGGAATATACCTTCTTCTCAGCACTCACAGAACCTTTCCAAAATCAACAATATATTGAGCATAAAAGGAACCTCCATAGACACAAGATTAAAATAACCCCATGCATTCTATCAGATCAGCACAGATTGAGTGTGGACGTCAACAACAACAGAAACAGCAAAAACACACACCCAGGGTAACTGAACGACTTTGTATCGAATTATCATTTGGTTAGAGAAAACATTAAAAAATGAAAGACTTTTCAGAATCCAATGAAAATGAAAGCACAATATACCCAAACTTACAGCACACAGTAAGAAGTGTGGTAAGAGGAACAGCAATAGCACTGTGTGCCTTCATAAGGAAAATGGAGAGATCTCATACTAGCAATGTAAGGGCACACCTGAAAGCTCTAGAAGAAAAAGAAACAAAAAGAGCCAAGAGGAGTCTATTGGTTCAGGTTCTCTCCTCAGGGATTCTTATGTGTGGTGCCCTTTAGGATATCTGCCCAGTTTGCTTGATAACAGAGATGGAGACACTTGTCTCTCTCCTCTATTAGTGAAAGAAAACAGCAAAAGGGTCAGGAATGTTTATTTAAGCTTCAGGAAGAAAATTTAAGGAGAATATACCCAAATACTCAGCTGTTTCCTGACAGGCATAGGAGGCATTTCACCACGAATTTTATATCCTGTGGGGCAAAGTGCTGGTTAGAAAATGACCTGTTTCAATCTGATGAGACTTGACATCATGCTCCCACCATTGACAAAAATATGAACTCTAATGGCAGTAAGTACAGATCCCTTGAGACCGCCCCAGTGGGGAAAATCTGATTATCTTCTATGTCCAGAAATGTCTGTGTAGATAGAGTACTGTCAGGGAGTTCAGCTGAAAACGGTCCAGACCCAGGGCTCTCTTGAACAGTATTTACTGCTCGGGCCTGTTGAGGGTTGAGTCAACAGATTATAGATTTGTGGATTATTAAATACAGCGTGGGACAGGCGATGCTGAACAAGAGTTAGGAATTAACATGAAGAGAGTCAATGCTACACTGATGAAAACTGAGGTGATAGCAGTTCGCATGGCTGTTTAGCGAGAGCACACCAACATCAGGCCAGCACCTATCAAGTCATGCTTTATATCGGCACTTCCCGAGAAGTGTTTTCAGAAACAGGCAGCTTATACAATGACTCTGGAGTCCTTCAGTCAGTGTTGCCTGCTTTTCTTATCCCTATGACAAAAGCACCTTAATGAGGAAGGATTTATTTTGCTTTACAGTTTCAAAAGGTTCAGTACTGTGTCAGGGAAGACACAGTGGTTAGAGCATGTGGCCTGTGGTGATGGGAACCAAAGCATAGGAGATTGTTTACCTGAGCCTTGTTTAGGAAGCAGAAGGCTCAAGTTGGCATCAGAGCCAGGTTATAACTCAAAGTCTATCCTCCAAGATACCTGTTTTCTCCAGCTAGGCTATGGTCCTACATATGCCCCAACTTACCAAAGTAGTATTGTTATGGTGGCCCCTTGTATCTAACATAATGTAATCATAAAGTTAATGCAGAAAAGTTTATTGTAATGAGCCACTGCAGAGATGTGGACAGGAATCTGGAGATAAACTCTGACCCTGAGTCAGAATGTTATAGAATTTTTAATCAAATATGAAAAATGGCTGTAATCATCTGTGCCACATTGCAGTTTCATTGTCTGTCAATCAGGACTATACTAGGAACTTTTCTTCGTGGTACATTTATGCTTGTCTCATTGGTTGGCTTGCTCAACTGCGGGAGAGTGGTTTGCCCAGCATTCATATCTCAACTTGCCAACCAAGATGACACTCATTCAGGAAGGGCTTGGGAAGTGAACCTTTGACACCTGTTCAGAATGCAAGTTTTATTCAAAATGAAATTGCGGTCTGCAGCTGGAGCTGACCCTGTGCCAGAGCTCTCTGTACCCAGATCCTACTTGGAAACAGCTGGTCTCCCAGGAGTGCTGACACACAGGCTTAGAGGAGGGCCAAGCCACTGTCACAGACAGCAAGACCAGCTAACACCAGAGATAACCAGATGGCCAGACAAGTGTAAGGACCTAAGCAACAGAAACCAAGGCCACTTGGCATCATGAGAACCCAGTTCTCCCACCAGAGAAAGTCCTGGATACCCAAACACATTGGAAAAGCAAGATTCTGATTTCAAGTTACACCTCATGATGAAGTTAGAAGACTTTAAGAAGGATATAAATAATTCCTTTAAAGAAATACAGGACAATACAGGTAAACAGGTAGAAGACTTTAAAAAGGAAATACCAAAATTCCTTAAAGCAAGACAGGAATACACAACCAAACATGTGAAGGAATGGAGCAAAACCACCCAGGATCTAAAAATGGAAATATAAACAATAAGGAAATCACAACAGGAGACAACCCTGGAGATAGAAAACCTAGGACAGAGATGAGGAGTCATAGACGTAAGCATCACAATAGAAAGTGAGAGATAGAATAGAGAACCTTGGGTACAGAAGAAACCATAGAAAACATTAACACAGCAGTCAAAGAAAATGAAAAACACAAAAATATCCTAAGCCAATACATCCAGGTAATTCAGAACACAATGAGAAGATCAAACCTGAGGATATTAGGTGTAGAAGCGTGAAGTTTCCCAACTTAAAGAGCCAGTAAATATCCTCGAGAAAATTATAGAAAAAATGTCCCTACCAAAAACAAAGAAATGCCCATAAGCATACAAGAAACCTACAGAACGCCTAATAAATTGGACCATAAAATTGCTGAAAACTCCAAATGCACTAAATAAAGAATATTAAATGCTCCAAATAAAGAATATTAAAAGTAGTAAGGGACAGACCTATCAGAACTACACCAGACTTTGACAGCCAAGCAGCACTTTGCCAGGCATGCAAGGGATGGTCCAGGCTCTAATATCCAGATGGAAATTGTTAATGGAGGAAAAAATGTCTGCTTGTGGAAATTAGATGTCAGGCTCTGTTCTGCCAAGGGCATGAGATTCAAAAGAAGAAACTCCATCTTTGGAGCTAATGGGAAAGTTACTGTGACAGTTACTGGACTCAAACCTCATAAAGTGATCAGAAGGATCAGTGGTCTGAATGTTCTTCATGTTTGTTCTACTCAACACTAAAGACAGGAAACATCCATATCTCTAGAGCCCAACACAGGGATCCCAGTGAGAGTTATATGACAGGATATCGGGCAGAAAGTGTTAGTGCAGAGGATGAGTGACAAGTTAGAGATGTCCTGCCAAGGTGCTTCTTCCCACCAACACACACACACACACACACACACACACACACACACACACACACACACACACATACACACACACACACACACACACACACACACACACTCACTCACACACACACATTACAATGACCGTTGATCTATCTCAGGGTAGGCTCACGGAATTGTATATACGGACAGATACCTTCTCATTTCGAAGAGAAGCCACTGAGAATCCAGGAAGATAACCAAGATTGCAGAGGTCTCTCAACCTAGTGTTCCTTCTACACTGCACCATTTTCAGGTTTCTGTTTATAAATATTTCACTGTCATAATTAAGAGAAATCCAAGAGTTTGAAGCTTTGATTAGATGAAGTCAACTTTAATTATATCAATAAAATTGACACAATCCCATAATCACTTACGTGTAATGGATAAAGCTAAAGAATTTTGAAACCCACCTATGCAAATACACACATAGTAAGTCTCTCCTTCCTACCCTTGAGGACAATCTTTTGTAGCACTTTCCTTTACTTTTTATAAAATGTACCATATGTACTGCAATATGAGCCAATACTTATTAGTACATAGAAATCAACTGCATCCTTTTCAGTTCTATATTACTGCACAGGCATGGACCTGCTATTGCCCACTCATCCATTCTAACAACCATGAACAGAGATGGTTTAAAACAGCGCTACAAAGTAAGTCCTTACCACAGGCACACATACTTCAGCACACCACTGACCCTGCAATATAATGAGACTCCTAGAGATAAACGAGATGGGGGATGAGCTGCAAGCATTTCCCAGGCTGCCATGGGCTCAACATGGTCTTGGTGCCTCCTCATCTCTTTGGGGTTTCTCCTGCCAAACTTGTCCTAGGCAAAGTGGAAATGAGAGAAAATATTTTCTTGGTTAAATAATGCCTCATTCACAAACACAGATGGGTATTGTAAATCATGCCAGAAGTGCCATAAGCTTGTGTACAAAGAAATTAATTTGATTCGTGCCCTTCGTCCTACCTCAAAATATAAGCCTTATATTCCTACAACAGGATCTAAGAGCTCCTGTGAGAGAAGCACTCCTTTGATAAAAGTCCCAGGGCTATTAGAAGGTTCCTGTGAAGTGGAAATGCCCAGTTGCAGAAGAGAGACACAGAAAGTGAAGGATCACAGAGGCAAAATAATAGTCTGAACTAAGAAGAATTACAGGATGTCAAAAACAGACTCACCATCAATAGGAAGGATACAAGCAGGCAGTGAGTCTTGAGAGGTAGGGTCTGTACATGACAGTGGGTTGATCCAGAGCATAACTGACAGAGGGCATGATAGGTGGTGGGTGGAATGTTGTGCTTAAGAGTCACAGTGAGTTGGATGATTGTCCTAGTGCCTTCTGTCTTACTATGATAAAATATCTCGACAAAAAGAGACTTGGGAGAGAAAGGGTTCGTTTTCACTAACAATTCTAGGTTAAAATCCATCCTTGTGGCAAAGTCTTAGTAGCAAGGGCTCGAGACAGTTGGCCATGTCTCATTCACAGCCAAGAACAGACAAATGGATTTGTGTGTGCTCAGTTGCGCATTGGCTTGACTGTGCTCAGTGCAACCTCTTGACTTACCTAGTTCAGTAGCCCTTGCCTAGAGAACGTTGCTACCCTCAACGGGACGGATCTTCCTACACAATTAATTTCATTAAAGCAATCCCCTTAAGTCATGCTTCCAGGATAAACCAATGGACCCAGTCCCTCACTGGCATGCTGTCCTTCTTGGGTGATTCTGTGTTGTGTCAGGTGACAAGGCTGATGGCACATCACAAGGACATTACTTTGCAGGTAAAGGACCCAAAGCCTGGAGAAGTGATGAACGTTAGCCCAAGACGACACAGCGACACAGTATGCTCTGGATATGGACTCTCTCACTCGGGGTTCCTCAACATTGATTACATAATACTGATTGTGGTAGATTGAATGAGAATGGCTTCTGTAACCTCATGTGTTTCAACACTCACTCACCTATCAGTGGAACTATATGGGAAGGATTAGGAGGTGTGGCCTTGTTGGAGGCAGTATTGCTTCTTACAATGGGCTTTGTAGGTTCCCAAGGAGCATACAGTTCCCCGTGACCTCCCTCTGCCTTGCAACTGTGGATAAGGTTTTAGCCCTCAGCTACTGCTCCACCACCATCTCTGTCTGCCGTGCTGCTGGGATTCTCTCCACCATGATGGCCCTGGACTCTAATCCTATGGAACTGTATTCCCCAATAACTCTTCCTTCTATAAATTACCTTGGTTGTGTTGTCTCTTCATAGCAACAGAAAAGTGACTGACTCTGATAAAATATCTACCTGCTGATGTCCTGGCCACACCCCTGTCAGTTTATTTATTTGTATGTAAGGAAATGAGTAATCCATGCATCTTGCATTTTAAACTGGAAGGTGGTTGACATGTGCAGCCTGCTATGGGAATGAATCTCTGGTAAACTATTTCCATCTCCTGTCCCATAGCCTTGGACTCCCCTATTTACCATGCTGGAGCTGCTTCTGCCTGAGACCTGGAGGACAATTTATTAGACCTTCAGAGGGACATGATCATCTGAGACTTCCTAGCACCCTTAATGACACAGCCACACCTACTGGCATCTGCCTCCCTTGAGGGGAGACTGAAAGAACTCAGAAATTTATTTTACTGGTTGCCATGGCAATTCTTTGCAGTGTCAGCAGAAATACTCCACAAGACACACAAGCTAGCAGAAGCCTTCCCCAAGTCTTCAGCTCAGAATCTCTCTCAGTCTTAGCCTCAAGCATTGTATTGCGGAGCCTTGACTCAGAAATTCAACAAAATAACCACACACTTTGGGATTCTTTGCTATACCCTCCGCTTCATAGGGCTCAGAAGTGAAACACTGTAATCACCTATCCAGGTGGAACAGGCATGGGGGCAGATGGAATTGAAAAGTTCTTGCACCACTGATCCTCCTTGTATAGACTCCAAAGCTCCTGGTTTCTGTATCCCTCCAATTGCTAAAGCAACTCTAATCCCCCAGAATCCCGACCAAGTTTGTTCCCAATCTCACTGTTTTCCAAGCTTTCAATATGAGTCTTATTTAATTCCCTGTGACGGTATGGGCACATACTACAGTGTGCATGTTAGGGGGACACATTGAGTTCAGGAGATAACCTAAGGTGTCGGCCCATATTCTCCTTCTTCCTTGTTTGAATAAGGTCTCTTTGTTTTTTGCTGCTTCACATAGGCTAGATTCTGGGTCTGCTCCTGTCTCTACCTCACATCTTGCCTTTGAAGACCTGGGATTGCAGGAGTGCTACCGAGCCTGAATTTTACCTGAGTTCTGAGGATGCTGATCCAAGTCCTCATGCAAGTGCTCTATTCATTAACCCAATTCCCCATCCCATAATTCATCTGTAGTCAGGTAGATCTTTAAAATAAATATTGAAAAATAAAACCTTCCTATCATCTTAAAACTCTTGCCATGTATAGAAAACAGAACAATTCTACCTTTTCTGACAAGCCAAGCCACGATATAGCCCAGTAAACCCAGACCTGTTAGGAGTTAGAACCCAGGCTCCAGTCACAGCTCTGTCAATTGCAAGCTGTGCATATGAAATGTGAAATACTTGCAAGCTGTAAACCTTACACTAGAGAGCTCGGGTCTGGAATAGTTTGTTGTTAAAGAGCCAGCTCACTTTTTAGACCTGATTACGAACAGTTTCTGGGTTCTATTCAAGGTTCTAACTATCCTTTTCAGATGCTACTGCTACCACCATCTTTTGGGGTGTGATTTTTTTATGGAGTGAGGATGGGATGTGTACACCTGTTACCAGGTAGGCATTTTTGCCTGTGCACAGATCCCTGATCTAAATTGTTCATTTGCTATTGTATGAGGCAATCTTTGTTTCCTGAATCCATCAAGGTCTTGGAACAAAGCAACAGAAATGATTGGGTGACTAATGCAAGAAAGTGGATGCAAGCACGGATGGAGATTCAAAATATCAATCAATCAAACAAAGAAACAAACAACAACTGTACTGTGAGGAGCAGGGGTAGCCAGAAGGATGAACGTAGAGAAACAGGTAGGAATCATGGGAGCACTGGGTCTGGCCACCAGCTATCTCTGGAAAACTGAGACCACAGCAGGTGTTGGTGATCTACACTGGATCCCTGAACCTGCTGTGTGCTGGTCCCTCAGGACCTGTTGCCTTGCCTTGGGTCTGGGACTCAGATCTTTTACGCAGTCTTCTATGTCCAGCTATCCGGAAGCAAAGGAAGAAACCTTGGAGCGTTTTCCTGGCCAGACTAGGAACACAGACTAACACCGATAGAGATACCTGGTTATTTATTCATGATTTACTTGGGTGTAGGCCAGACACTATGCTCATCTGTAGGGGCCTAAAAGGAATCCCAGGAGTTCCTGGGGCCTAACAGGAATGACAGAATAAGAGGGACTGCAGTGTGGTGTAGTGCAAACTGCAAGAGGTGAGTGGGTACTGATGCATTCTGAAAGACTGGGAAGTCTCTATTCAATAAAGAGATGTAGAGACTGCAGAGTTTCCAGCCTGAAAACTGTGGAGGCAGAGGTATCAGGGACAGAATTATTCCAGGTAGACTTTTTATATGCAGATGAAAGAAGTGAAGAAGCCAGAATCTAAGAAGCTAACAAAGCAGCAAATTACCAGGTAGAACCAGGACTTGCAGTAAGGACATATAGTGCAAGGTGGAGGGGCTAGCCAAAATGTGCATTGGTCTAGAGCTCCATGAAGTCTAGAATGTTTATGTTATGTGATTCAGTATTTGTTCCTAGTTGGTTGTAGGGAGCGGCTAAACATGGCGCCGACATCTGGTGGTCGTTGGTGATAAACACCTGCAATGCGCATGTGTTGGCATTTCTCTGGCAGGTATCAGACTGGAGTGATATTCATGCTAATAAGGTATTTCATACTCCACCAATCCCCAGAGGACAAGTTTACAGCCACAGCCTGTCTTGTATATAAGGCTGGTGCCTTTGTTCCTTGTGGTCCCCCGTATCAAGAATGAGGTATTCCTGCAATAACGGCTGTTGAGAAGAATCCAACAGGGTTGCGTCTTTCTTGCTGGTCGAGGTGGGAGCTTCAGTTGGTAAACCTGTTTCAGAAGGATAAGGCACTGCTTCTTGGGGAAGAGCGTGTTCCTAAGGTTGGTTTTATAGTTTTCAAAAGCCCAAGTGATTCCCAATCTGTCTCCACTTGTGGCCCTAGAGACTCTCAGCTGTTCCTCTCACTCTGCCTTTGCTGTACCACAGTGGACTTGTTCTGTAAGCATGAGTCTGAATACGCTATGTTTTATAAATTTGTTGCCTTGGTCATGGAGTCTTATTGGAGCAAAAGAAAGGAAGATGCAGAACTTAGAATCTCTTATCCTACGATGAAGGAGGCTGGGAAATAATTCCAGTTGGTCCAACAGCCACTCTGCTGGTCCTGTGGACAGTGATGGAGGCTGGTATCTACAAGCTAGGAATCTGTAAACAGCTACATTTTGGGCAACTTGAGTAGCAGGACTCTGGCCAGTTAAGGCTGACTATCTGGCCAGGGCCCTGTAACCCTGGCTTCTGGGCATGAATTCAGGCAGGGAAATGCTGCCATGTGATGCTTGCTTCTAATCTTTTCTCTCACTGTACTGGAAGCTGTGACCTCTATCTTGTCACTGGGGAGAGCCTTTAGGGAGTTGCCTAGAGCACCTCTGCTCACTTTCTATGCCAGGTCCCTGTGAGAACTTCTGCCTTACCTGGGCTTATCCTTCTTTCTCTCAGGACCCAGTGGGTACTGTTGGGGTTGCCATTGTGGTACAGCTACACAATGGAGTACTACTCAGCTATCAAAAACAATGATATCATGAAATTCATAGGATAATGGAATGAACTAGAAAATATCATCCTGAGTGAGGTAACTCAGTCACAGAAAAACACACTTGGTAGGTGTAGGGAGCGGCGCGGTAAAGCAAATAGGGTGCCGACATCCAGCCCTGTCTGATTGTAAACAATTTACCGTGCATGCGCAGACTTGTCCCCTTGCTAGGGCAGCCGTAGGATAATGAGGTGATCTGGCGCCCTCCTATGGTGAACAACAGTACTGCGCATGCACGGGTTTTGTACCTGGCGTCAGTCTGGCTGGGGCGGTACTATGCTAATGGGATGGTTCATGCTACGCCAATCTCTGGAGGACAAGTAGCTGGGATGATAGTGGGGTGACTCGTGCTACACCAATCCCTGAAGGATTATTAGCATACTGTTGTGTATATAAGGCGAGCGACTTTGCC
The DNA here is from genome assembly GCF_021556685.1 of Rattus norvegicus. Classification (NCBI taxonomy): domain Eukaryota; kingdom Metazoa; phylum Chordata; class Mammalia; order Rodentia; family Muridae; genus Rattus; species Rattus norvegicus. The sequence continues at coordinate 23,370,609 of NC_141540.1, forward strand.
GCTCATGGTCCCTGTGTCAACAATGTAGTGGTCCTGCAGTAAAGGCTGTTGAGAAGAATCAGACCGTGTTGCGTCTTCCTTGCCGGCCGAGGTGGGCATGACAAGTGGTGGCCTGCACGGAGACCCGAGGACATCCTCGTGGATTTCTGAACTCTTCAGCTCCAGGACAGCGACGTCCGAAAGTTCCGGGTAAGGTACGATAAAGTTCTCTGGAGGTAAGCAGAGACGATGAATAAAGTTCTCTGGAGGTAAGCAGAGACGATGAAAGTCTTGGTATAGAGGCCAAAAGGTTTGTAAACTAAGGCAATGTTGTTTCCAATGAATCCTTTGTAGGTAAGGCTTGTAATTTTGTTTATTTTTTTTCTTTGTGTGGGAAGCCCTTAGGACAGGTCAGAGGGTCCTTGCAGAGCAACAAGAAAGTATGTCAGAGGGAGAAAAGGTCTCAAAAGAAAAAAAGAAAAGAAAAGGAGATAAAAGGAACAGAGAGAAGGCAGAGATAAAAAAGAGGATAATCAGGACCAGGAAACAAATAAGATATATTCTTCTTTAAAAGCCTTGACCTTAGAAATGTCAGACAATCTAGAAAGCATCGCCAACAGCTTAGAGAAAGTGAAACTAAAGGTACAACCATTGGGTCTGGGGCCGCTCTGCAGAGCAACAAAAGGAAGCGCAGGACTCAACCTCAGTTCCACCACCAGACTCATATTAACCCCTCGAATGGGAACTCAGGTGGTGGATAGAGATTTTAAAGGACCCAGTAAGCAGAATTCAGAAGGATCGCAGAAATTGAAAGCATGTACAAAGATAAAGATTTGGGGTAGTGGTAGTGGTCAAAAGGGGACAAGGTAATAATGGTAAAATGTTTTTGTGTATGTGTTCTCTTAGAATTATGTTAAAATCTAGAGAAGCAAAGTCGATTCTCATAGATGCTTTTAGTCTTTGGACCCTGACTAGAGACAGTTTACACCCTAGACAAGAGAGAGAATGGGGTTGAGAAAAACAGTCCTCCCGAACTCTCCACAGATGCTTTGGCAAAAGAAGGAAATGAGCTTAAACTTTTTGGAGCTCTCCTGGGAACAGAAGGAGGTGGGAGACGTCTTGCCGCCTTGCTGATTCCTATTGGAGAAGTGCTTATTTCTGGTTCTGGGTTCTTTAGGTAGGATGTCTGGGTCCCTTTGGTGGAACACCATCTAGTTCTTTTCCTCTATGTCTATTGTCTGTCCTTGGTGCACCAAGCTGTCCATGTATGTCAATTTATGTCTGGGTTTTGCTTCTCATTGCTTGAATGTTTTGTGTTTCATGTTTAAAAGAAAAGGTTAAAATTTTAAATGCTGGTTGATTCACCCATTGATGCAGCTTTAACTCCTTTCAAGAAAGGAACAAATAAATAAAAAGTTTCAACTGGCTTTTGGAGCCTGCATCTGTAGCTAGAAGCCTAAGTCGCCTGGGCAAGCTCCCCAGGGGGCTGGCTAAATGTTTATACTAGCCGATCCTAAAGACACCAGGAGTTTCACAGCTTCTAAGGTAATGGAACTGATGGCTGTTTCTCTTAGAAAAATCTTTGACCGTGATTATTGGACTCAACAGGTGACGAGGTGTTTCTCTTAAAACTACAGCTAGAAAAAGTAAAAATGGTGATTGGTTTAAATATTTAAGATATGTGTAGCCACTTCAATTTTGTTTCTGATTGGTTTTAAATGTATAAATATTCTCTACATGCCTTGGTTATGGACATTTAAGTTATTGGATATGGTTAAAAAATGTAACATTGGTAACAGAAAGTTGACATAAAACTGGTAAATTTGGATAGAATCATTCTAGCCAACATGTGGCATGAGCCAGTCTAGGAAAACAGGTCTAAGTTGGGATAATATTTTTATGGAAATCTTATCCTAGAAACCAGGCTTCTAAAAGATTTTAAGGCAATGTCTCTTTGTTGAGGTATTGGAGACCACACCATCAGGAAAATTCCTGATGCTGACCTCTGGCTTACACACACACACACACACACACACACACACACACACACACACACACGCGCGCGCGCGCACACACACACACACGCACACACACTCACACACACACACGCACACACACACGCACACACTCACACACACGCACACGCACACACTCACACACACACACACGCACACACTCACACACACACGCACACACTCACACACACACACACACACACTCACATGTATTTAGAAGGAAGTGGAACATGGTAAAGCTCATCAGGTAACTTTTAACCCAGAATAACTCCGTAGGTAGGAATCGCTTGTTTCTCTTTAAGCCAACTCATGTACAGAGCTTCCCAATGGAGAGAGCTCGAGTAACAGACAGGCATTGGGTTTCTACCAACAATATCTCTTCAAACCAAGCCCAACTTGATTCAAGGCTGCTCCATTCTCCTCCATGGCAGGTCCTAGGGACCTGAGACATTGACGTGGGACTATCCCTCCTCAACAGAGGAGCCTTGCATTGGTCAGAGTCTTGTGCCACCCGACTAGGAAATGTTTCCTCAACACAAAAGGAGATATACAAGGCAATGTGCTCTTCCTGTGGACATTACCATCCTCAGAGAAGTGAGTCTCAGGAAGGCCAAGTGAAAAGGTTGGTGGCGAGTTGCTCGGTTAATAAGCTAGCCATACTGCTGTCCCTTATCAAAATCTAAGTAACTTTTTTTCTGAACCTCAGTCTACTAATTACACAGCACATGATGAAGATTTGTAAAAATCTGGCAGCCTCTTCTCAGAATAATGGCATAACCCCAATTCTGATACAACCCCCGACATGGGATTATGTCTTAATTATTTTCTTATTGTTAGAATACAAAGATAAGGGCTGAAGGAATACAAAGGGCTAGAACCAGAGCTCAGTGGTTAAGGGCACTGGCTGCTTTTCTAGAGGTCCTGAGTGCAATTCCCAGAAACCACATAGTGGCTCACAACCATCTATAATGGGATCTGATGCCCTCTTGTCATGCAGGCATACATGCAAACAGAGAACGTAGATAGATAAGTAAATAAAGATAAAACAAGCTTACTATTAAAGGGAGCTTGTACTAAAAGATCTTTATAATCAGTGGAAAATGTAATGGGTACAGTCTTCAGTATTGTGACAATGACTTCAAAGAGGTAAGTTTGGTGTGAACCAGGCCATAACATAAATTGATTGAATTTACAGAAACCTACAGCCAATAACAACAGGAGACTCCCTGAGAAGAATGAAAAGAGCAGTGAACTTGGAATAAGACAGATTCATCTACTGGCCGCACTTTTTGGGGGCAGTAAGAACAACTATTTCACCAGACTACCCTGGTGTGGGAGCAACACTCCTCTCCTAGTTTCTTCTCTATACCTCAGGAGCCTGAGGAGCTTTTGGAAACAGCATCCCTGATGCGGCCACTGAAATCCTTAGTCACATGGAGTACACCTGGACGGCAGGAAGCAACCGCTGCAGCTTCCACCGCTGCACCATCTGGCATTCTGTACTGAACCAATAAGGTTAGCACTAGCTGGACAAATAGGAAATGAACCATCAGCTTCCTAATCTCCCTTTTTAAAATAGGTTACAGGGGCTGGAGAGGTGACTCGAGGTTAACTAAGAGCATTGGTCACTCTTCGGGAGGACCCAGGTTCAATACCTAGCACACACAGAGTGACGCACAGCCACCCAGTTCCCAGGGATCTGGCACCCTAATGTGGCATCTTCGGGTACAGGAGCACATGTGGTACAGACATACATTCAGGCACTACCATACACACATGGCAATAGTAATAATAATAAAAACAGTAGATTACAGTCGTATTTAAGACAACCTCATTTTAAAAACAGCTTCAGCTAGAGATGGACATGAGGAGTAGAATGCTTGTTTAGTATGTTTTTACATATTCTTAAGATTCTCCTCAGCTGGCTGTAGTAGCATGCCTTCAGACAGAGCTCTGGGAGTTTAAGGCCAGCCTGGTCTACATAGCAAGGCTCCAGCCTAGCCAAAGCTATACGGTACATAGTGAGAACCTGCCTCAAAAACAAACAAAAAAAACCCTCACTTCTCAAAACAAAAGGACAGAAAAGAAATTGTTTGTTATGCTTGATGTACAGGACTGGAATCCCTTCTATCTGAAGCTACATGGTCTACTTTCCAATTTAAGCTATAAATCAAGGTCCAGTATACTAAACTCAATTAGGTTTTCAAGTGATCTAGTTTATCTCACTAAAAAAGAACATGAAAATGGAATTAGAGGCCATTTAGAATCCTCTTCTCAGCTGGCCCTCCATAGCAACTGCAATCTGAACTGAGATTCGCCTGCTTTGAGTCACACAGAAATGTTATTTTCTGTGAGTAGTTCATTTTAAGAGAATTAACAACTGCTGATATCGGCATCAATACACAGTGTGTGCCACTTTTACAAAACTTCTACACATCCTACATCTGGAAATAGAAGCCTCACCAGAATGTTGTCCAGGCCTCTTTGAATGATATAATTTCAAGCTATTTCTCATTTATTTTTGTTTTGTTTTTTACATCTTACAATGACTATCTATGCATTACCTACACAATTTCTCTTGTGTTCCTTTGAAAGAGAAAAAATGCAAGCCGGTTGTGGTTGTGACAGGCTGGCAGTCCCAGCACTCGGCAGCCCCAAGTGGGGTGGGGGTGGTAGAAGAAACCATGACATTAGCCCAGCCTGGTATACAAGACCCCACATCTCAAATACGCAAGAAGTATGACATCCTGAGAACTCAGTACATTAAGAATCTTGAAAAGTTATGTTTTCATTTTCTAAAGTTGAAACTATCAGGTAATTTAAAAATCTGATCTTTATATTTGGAAAAATTATATAACCTTTCACATACTAATGCCAATAGCTCAAAAACATATTACTTTTTTTTTTACAAAATTGACCAGATCAACTAACAGACTGATGCACAGACACAACACAGAATAATATATCAATATTAAATCTCCCAGATCATAACTGTCCTGATGTAACATAAGAGAATGCCTTTGCTGTAGGTCTTCAGGGGCAACGAGGGTGGTGTACACAACTGACTTCCAGGCAGATCAGCAACAAATACAATAATGGTAACGGAGCAAATGATTAATGCTTTCCCCACTCCAGGGTGCTGGGCACTCTGCACTGAGTACACCCCAGACACGTAGAAGCCAATTCTAAACATTCAAATGTCAATGCTGAGTGCGGGGAGATTCCACCAGAGTCGTTTGAACAGCTTTGCATTTCTGTAGGCTTGAAATCATTTCTAAAACAATTTGAACTGAAGAAAAAGCTAACAAGGAAAAAATAACATTAAAAACTGTGCTTTAAGGGGGGGGGGGGCCTCCGGTACCGTTCACCTCTTCTCACCTAAAAAATAACACAAACAAAATTAGGCCTCATGTCAACAACTTGAAGCCAGACTATTGGGGGGAAACATGACAGTATAACATGAGTATACTCAAAAATGGTGCTAACGATGCATGTAGGACCGCCAGTGAGCAAATGTGTGCCCGAGAAATACAAAGGCTGACATAGGTGGTGCTTATTCAATTCTCTAGCAGACAGACCAGAGCACAAAGAGACTGAAAAATAATATAAAGGCATGGTAGCCAGTGCACTAATATAAAAGTTAAGATCCTTTATTTTTTCATACTATCTTCACCTCCTGCTCTGTATGGTACACTTCATAGCACATCTCAATTCAGAAGCCACGTTCTCAAAGAACAATACTTGATTGGCACTTAATCTAAAAAAATAGACGTTAAAAAAAGATTCTGGACTGGTTGGTGGCATGTACTCTTAGGCCCTGCACTAAGGAGGCAGAGGCAGGTGGCACTCTGAGTTTCAGGCAGCCTGGTCTACAGAGAATCCCTGTCTGCAAAACAAAACAAAGCAAGACAAAACAAAACAAAACAAAACAAAACAAAGCACACAAAACAGACTCAAAAGCTTAAGTTACTTCAGAGTTTGTTTCCCCAGCGGTGCGATGGACAAAGGCACTGTTGCCATGCCTGACCCCTTGAGTTTGCTCTACAGGGCCTACAGGGTGGAAGGAGAGAAGTGACTCGGTGCTTTATATTTTGTCCATGACCACCACAGTGGCCTCGACATACAAATAAATAAAGGAATATATCTTTAAAATATTTTACAGAGGGAGCTGGAGAGGCTCAGTGTTTGAAAGCTCTTCCCACTCTTCCAAAGTGAGACCTGAGTCTGGAGCCTATAATTTACATCTAGTGGCTCACAGTCCCTTGCAGTTCCAGCTCCAGAGATTCCAAAACCTCTTATGGCTCCAAGGGCACACACATGCCATACACTCAACACAGATATACACACATGCATAGATAATAAAATACATCTTTTAAAATATTTTAAAGGCTTTCCCCCAACTTTCAAATATAAACGTCAATGAAGAATTTCTTCCTCAACCATTTAAGTCCCATTATGCTGACTGCTTAGTTTAGATGGGAGTGAAAGAAATTCTTCTACAGAAGAGGACCAGACTGGTAACACTTAGTTTAGTTTCTCTGTTGCCAGCAGTTTCTTTAAAAATGCACTTGTAATAGAAACATTACTCCGACACAACTCTACCTTTCACAAGGATCTCAGAAAGCAGTTTCCAACTCAGTTGTCACTCTTGAGCTTCCTGGATACTGACCATCAAAAGATCACTTTCAGACATAGCAGAGGAGATTCAAGTTCTGCCTTTCAGAAGCTTAGGAAATGGAGCAGTTTAGGCACACACTTGGGACTTGCACACAAGAGAAAATGCCCTGGAAGTGCCCAGAGCAGAGAGATGTTTAAAAAAAGATGCAAAAGATTAATTTAGTCAACACTAAAGATCCACCAATCAATAATTCTGTGCCAAGCAACTTGATCAGGGATTTGGCCAGAATCCCCTTGGCTAATGTCAATAAGGCCTTCTCGAAGACATCATGATTTAAGCCATTCTCATCTGAATTACGGCTTTAGCAATCCTTTGCTTGACAGCAAATAAACAAAGAGTACACATGTGAATAATTTTCTGCCACTCAGCAAAAGGAAAGAGCACTTGAGACAATGACAATGTGAACAACAATACTGTTCCAAGGAAGTGAGGTGTCCACAAAACTCCATTTTAAAAGAATATGGCAAAAAATGTTTTTCATGTTGTTTAGCCAAACTTTTCAATTGTACAGTGTGGCAAACGGTCAAAATTAATCCATAACAACTAATTCTGATATTGATAGTTCCCCACCTGGAGGCATTAAATGTTAAATGGATTCTTCAAAACTGAAGAATCCTTTGTTGTGAATTTACTAGCACCTAACTTTCTCACACCACTGGGAAGTGAGGTTGAGTGTGAACAATGGTTTTTGACATTGACCCATTAAGTCCCACCCAATAAATAAAACTCAGTTTCCCCACTTCAGTCCCTTCTCTTCTTATCCTGCTCAATGTAGCTATTTCCCAGCATCTTCTTACCAGGGGTCACAGACACTACCCTACCCACTGTGTGGAAGGTGAAAGAATCTAAAAGTTCAGGTATAAACATTCGCTGTTTCTACTAAGGACTGACCTTTTTTCCCACCTCAGTCAAAAAGTTTTAAGCAAGACAAATACTAAGATTGTTTTGAGCTGTTCCATCCAGAGGATTTTTTTCCTCATTAGATCTTTTTACTAGAAGAAATATTTACACATTCTGTAGAAATGAATTCATTCTGAGCAAGGAATTTTTTTTTTAATGACAACATTCTCAGGTAATGCCTATTTAATCAAATGCAATCTCTGACACAAGCTCAACATACAGAAAGCCACGGTACTTTTTTTCTTTTTTAATACGAGCAGGCACAAGAAGAAATAAACTACACCAGAAACACACATTCCAGTCCTACAGTTCAAGCACTATTTCGAGAAAAGTAAGTAAAAATAAATGCCCACGGCTCCCTAGGCAACAAAGGGTTCTTGAGGGGAGGCTAGGTGCAGAGTATGCCCCAATACAGGTTCCACACCCAACATTCTGCCTCTTTCAGTTGCCTGAATTCCCGCCACCCACCAGGGACGCTAGAAGACTTCACCAGGTTAACAGGGGTGGGATGGGAGGCATGACCTCTGGTGCAGAGAAACCACTGTGATCCTGACCCAAGTAAAGTAACCCTGAAAGGTTTTCCAAATGTACTGGTGCATAGCTTCCCTAAAGGCTGAACGTTCCTCGGGAGCAGGAAAGCCTGGCTCCCTAGTTTGCCAGACTTGTGCAAAGGGCTGGGAGGCAGGGGAGGGTGCAGAGCGCCCTGCTGACCCTGCACGGACCCGCCCACTTAGAGCGCCACAGGACCGCAGGGCCCATGGCCTTGGCGCGCAGGGCCTGAAGCGGGGGGGGGGGGGGGGGGGGCGCAGTGCGGTGTCCTGAGGATGAGGCCTGAGGCCGCGCCGCTGCACCGCCACAGGTAGGGGACTTGGGCGGCCTCGCAGCCCCGACGCCCACATGCCTTTCATTTGGCCTCTCAGGCAACTGAGTCAGTCGGACCTCAGCGCTAAGCTCAGTGCAAAGCTGAGGTGCATGGGAAGGTTGAAGGAGAGGCCACCTGCCTCTGTGCCTAACTTCAAGTCGCACCCTCGACCACGGTCCCATGCCCGCCCACAGATGACGCTCCCGGACTATGGGAGGCGACGCCTCACCTGAGCTCGCCTGGTTCTCACCTTGATGTAGCCAGCCAGAAGCACAGGGCGCACGGCCTAAGCCTGAGTAGCAGCAGGACAGGTAGCTTGCTGGTAGCCGCCATCCTTGGCCGGGTCGCTGTGGCCTGGGCTCAGCGCCAGACCAGAGCGCCTCCCTACCACCACAAAAACCGTCTGAAGCCGGTTCACCACCGACCTGGTGGGTTTTAACCGACTTCAACAGACTTCACAAAACCACGCCCTTCTTCAACAGGATCCAATACAAGCAGGCATAACTAGCCTAACTTGCCGCCCCTTGTTTAACCAAGGCCCAATCAGAGCATGGATGCACCGTCTCCCCTCCCCATCCAGCGCGTGCCCCCGCATGGCCCCGCCCCAAGACACGACAGCCCCGCCCCTGCTCTGGACTCCAGGCTGGGGAATCAGGAGTATTGTGGGCAGACCATGGGCCGCTGTTCCTAAGGCCTGAGGCTCCTGCGTGGTTATCTATTGGGGTGGCTCTACATCATCCACCTTCAGCCTAGGGATTCAGGCACGCCCCACTCCCCCGTCCCTGCGGGATATTTTCCGATTCCTTTGGGTACAGCTCTCTTTGGAGCTTCTGGAAAATGTTTTAATTAAAAAACAGGATGAATTGTTGGGAGGTCCGGACAGTTAGGAGCGGCTTAGTGAATCAGTTTCAAGGATATCCTGAAATTGTTTTAAATTGCTGAAGGAGCTTTCCCAAAGGATACAACGTTTCAATCTACCCTTCTGTTACCCTACAGGGGGGAAGGCTCCATCTACACTGCTACAGCTTTTTCAGGGAAGCATTAATTTTTTGGGGGGTCAAAGGTCTCCAATTGTAGCCTGCTGGGGAAAGAGCTCACATACCACCAGTTAGTAACCCCTTTTCTACCCTCTGTAAGGAAGTGCAATAAACTCCCTGAGGCCCCACAGTGAACTGGGGCCTCATACCTCAGTTTGTCACTGTGACTTTGTGAGTGGGGGATAGACCTTGTTTACCACGACCTAAGGGAAGGAATTTTAGCTACATGTGTTTAGCTCAGTACACAGTCCAAAAGTAAGTGCCTGGTACAGAATGGTAGGATCATTGGGAGAGTAGAAAAAAGGGACCAGAGATGGCAATAGAACAATAGTTCTGAGCAGCAATTTTTAAATTTACAAATTTCCTTTGTATACATTCTCTGGTTTCATATTCATATGGACCCTGTACAGCTCAATTACTTCATTCCTAGGAAAATAACCTAGGCTGAGAATAAGTATTTTAAATGCATTTGAGGGATTAGTTATTTATTTACATACTTTGAAGTTGAAGACACAGCCCAGAGCTCAGCACGCCCTATGCATTTCCACCGCTTTCTTCATAGTCCTTGGTTTCCCTGAGACACAAGTCCTGCTGTGGAACCAGGCTGTCCCTGAACTTACCATAAAACTCAAGCTGTCTGTTCCTCCTGCTTCTGCCTCTTAGTGCTATGATTATAGGAGTAGTCACCATACTAAGAAAGATAAGACAAATTCTTTTAAAATATAATGTAAATTGCAAACATATAGTAATTTTAATTGTGCATTTAAAGTAGACTAGAAGAAAATAAGCCAACATGTTAATTTTTCTGGATAATAGGATTAAAACAGTTGCTTTAGTCTTCTCAAAATACTATATTTTCTATAAGTAGCATGTATTCCTCTTATAATGCAGGGAGTAATGGATCCCTCCTCTTTTGTCTTTCTGTGTCTTATTAACAGTCCATCGTTAAGTAGATATGGTACCTGCTATACTCTCACTTAAATGACTAATGCTTCCAGCAATGTAATAGCTATAACACTTTTAAAACTTTCTCAGGCTAGCCATTATAATTTTTTTAGAATGAATTCCTTAAAATCATAGCTAGCCCTGTCTCATATATACATATATATGTACTGTTTCAGTATAAAGAGAAAAGTCTGCTCAAACTGACTTAAACAGGACTACATGCTGCAGTGTAGCTCAATGGTTCAAACATGGGTTCAGTCCTTGGTACTGGAGAAAAATAAAAAGAAATCCTATTTATAGACTTACTTGCTGAAAAAGTCTTACCTGAAGGGGAAGAAAACAGGCTTGATTCCCATCAGCACGTTTGTTTACAACTAAAAAAATAAAATTATTACAGGGACTGGAGAGAGGGCTCAGCAGTTAAGAATACTGGCTGCTCTTCCAGGGGACCCAGGCTCAGTGGGCCCAGCACCTACATCAAGGCCCACAACCACCTGTAACTAGTTCAGGGGATCTGATGATGCTGTTTTTTGGCTGCCTCAGGCACCAGGCATACACAGGCAAAACACGTATACCAATTAAATACACGATCAAATAAATAAATAAATAAATATAACTTTGTTACATTTAGCAAGTGAGTGTGTGTGTGTGTGTGTGTGTGTCTCAGAGCACATACTCATTTATGGTGGACATGTGAAGGTTGGAAAACAACTCCAGGAATGGTCTCTCCTTCCATCATGTGAGTCCCCCGAGTTGTTTTCAAACAGTCAGGTTTCTCTTAGTAAACACGTTTACCTGTTAGCCCCCTCCCCACAAGTCCATCTACATCTTTATTCTGATCCCCATGTCCTCCTGATGTGGCACCTCTAGGTGTGGCAGTGCCTGGTGTGGTCTGTGGGCAGTTGCAGGCCCTGTTTTGTATCCTTACAGGAAATTGTACTTGAGAGATGGCTTCTCTGGCTTCTAAAGAAGTCCTGAGATTTTTTCTGGCTGATCAATTTAGGTCCCATGATTCCCCCCAATTAATAGCCAGGGTATGGGGTGGGAGGAAAAGGTGGGGATAGAACATACTCTGTATCTTAAGCCATATAGGCACTCTTTGAAATTGAGGGAGACGCTGTGGGGGAAGGGTAGATTCAGGATTGAATATCAAACAGACTCATTGGGAAAGTAAGGAATAGACTATGTCCCCGCTCAATCTCAATATTCTGCTGAATTTGGCATTTAATGGTCTAACAAACATCTCTCCTGCGATCCTTGTCTTTTAGTTTTACTCTGTGATCATTGAATATACATGGTTTAAGTAGGGCTTATGAAATTCCCGTGCTTAAATCACCTTAGTAAATCTTCAACTTGAAGATAAGGCAGATTTTTTTTAAAATTCGGTTTATATGGTCAGCAGGTTATTTGTTAGTTATTTTTATATTAAGCCATTTTTATTATGTTTTATATTAAAATATTTTTATTGTATGTGTAAGGGGTGTTTTGCCTGCATGTATGTCTGGGCCCTATGTGCATGCCTGATTCTTTTGGAGGCCAGAAGAAGGTGTCAAATTTCCTAGAACTGCAGTTACAAATGATTCTGAGCCAACATATGGGTGCTGAGAATTGAACCCAGATCCTCTAGAAGAGCAGTCAGTGCTCTTAACCAAGTAACCATCTCTCCAGCCCAATTATTATTTTATTTTATTTGTGAGTGTGCAAGTGTGTGTGTGTGGGTGGGGGAAGAAGGGGTGGGTGTGCATGTGTAGACAGAGATAGAGAAAAAACAAAAGGGACGAAGTGTGTGTGTGTGTGTGTGTGTATGTGTAGACAGAGATAGAGAGAAAACAAAAGGGAAGAAGTGTGTGTGCGACTATGTCAGTGTGTGTGTGAGTGTGTCAATGTGTGTGTGTGCATGTGTGTGTGTATGTATGTGTAGACAGAGATAGAAAGAAAACAAAAGGGAAGAATGTGTGTGTGTATGTATGTGTAGACAGAGATAGAGAGAAAACAAAAGGGAAGAAGTGTGTGTGTGTGTGTGTGTGTGTGTGAGAGAGAGAGAGAGAGAGAGAGAGAGAGAGAGAGAGAGAGAGAGAGAGAGAGTGGTGCAGAAGAATGTGTCATTCATCCTGTTCTTCCAGTCCAGTGTTCCTCCAATTTGGGAGCTATCAAATATGCTTTAGAACCAGGAGTGTTGACACACACCCATAACACTAGCACCTTGGTTGATTCAGGAATCATAAATCCAATGTCAGCATAGGGTACATAGTGAGGTCCTGTTACATACATAGGTAGACTAGGAATGTAGGTCAGTAGTAGAGCATTTGCTGATTTATTTGTTTGTTGTGGTAGTATGTGGTTTAATACCATTTCCGCACACACAGACATAAAAAAATACCATCTCAAGGTATTTATCTCAAAGAACTATAAGGCACCTGTATCAGCTGATGGTGGAGTTAACAGAATTCAGGAGCCATAACGCTCAGAACAGCCCACAAGGAAATACCCCTTTCTCAAGGTATCTGAGAGTTTGAAATATTAACTGCCAACTTCTTTTTTTTAGTAGTTTACTAATCTTTTTACAGATTCATGTGTAGGAATGCTTTGACTGCATGTATATAGGAGGACTCCATGCATGCCTGGAGCCTGCAGGAGACAGAGCAGGCTGTTGAATTTCCTGGAACTGGTTGTTACAGGTGCCTGTAAGCTATCATATAGATGCTGGAACCAGACCTGGTTCCTTCGAAAGAGCAGCAAGTGTTCTAATCCTCTAACATCTCTCCCAGGCCATATTTTAATTTTTAATTAAATGACTATGCGGGGTTTTTTTTCTTGTTTTTTTAATGGGAGCATGGTCATGTGTTAGTATAGGCACCCAAGGAGTCTAGAAGAGAGGCAGATACCCTGGAACTAGAGTGTCAAGTAATTGTTAGCGACTAGATGCCAGCACTGGGACCAAAACACTCCGTCCTCTCTATGAGACAAGGATAATTCCTGAGCCATCTCTCCAGCCCTAACCGCCAAAATGTTAATGGCAGATTTCATACTCACAAAAAGTTCTGGAGCTTTAAAAAAAGAAAGAAAGAAACAATTGATTCTCCATTACATAGAAAGTAAGCGAAACTCAGATTTGAACTCAGTTCTGCCTCTTTCTAGAGCTGCCTCCCAAATATTAGTCTAGACGTGTGCTGCTTATCCTAACTTCCTTCCTGTTGCGGTGATAAACATCATGACCAAAAGCAACTTGGGGGAGAAAGGTCTATTTCAGCTCGCAGGTTCTAGACCATCTTAGCGGGAGGCCAGGCAGGAAGGAGCTCCAGGCAGGAACCTGGAGGCAGGAACTGAATTAGGAACCATGAAGGACTGCTGCTCAGCTAGCTTTTTAAATCAACTCAGGCCTGTCTGTGCTGCAGGTACCCGCAGAAGTCAGAACACATCGGAGTGCTCCTGAGTCAATCAGCAAAGTATCCCGCAGACAGGCCCGCAAGCCAATTGGATGGAGACAATTCTTTAGTAGAGGTTCCTTCTGCCCCGGTGCCAAATTGACAATTAAGATTAACGAGGCACTAAGAAAGCCTATTCTAAATCTCCATAATATTACTCTTAAACTGTGGCCTGGTTTCCCAGGTTCTGGAGGGCTTCGGTGGCTCTCTGTGTCCTGACTGGGGGGAGAACTACTTCAAGGTCATGCTCTCTGGCACACCCCCTCAAAAGAGCAGTCAGCAGCATTCAGAGCAGCCCCTGGACACCTGCCCTGCAAGGACTTTGATGATGGCTCTTCTATTTTGAGATTGAAATGAGAGAGAGAGAGAGAGAGAGAGAGAGAGAGAGAGAGAGAGAGAGAGAGAGAGAGATCAGCATCCAGTGGGCCAGAAACCTATTCCAGCATCAGCTTTTTAAATCTCCTGATACATTTTACACTGCAGAAGCTTCAGGACACTTGAGCTGTTTCCAGTTTGACTGCGGTAAGACGGATTTCACTCCAATTGGGGAGAGTTGTAGGTTAGACAAGTGTTCAATTCCCAGCACCCCACAAGGCAGCTGACAACCGTCCCTAACTCCAGTTCTGGGGAATCCGACACTCTCACACAGAAACACATGCAGGCAAAACGACAACACACATAAAAATAAATAAATGTGTGGGTATTATTTAAAAAAAAAAAAAACAGCCTGTGAGGTCTGATAGGAATTATTTGCAAATGATTTGCATGGAGAGCGGTACAGGCAGACTATGAGGCCCATGTAAGAAGAAGCATACATGTTTGGTGATGACACAGAATGCTTTGGGAGCTAAAAGTATTCTGTATTGGTTGTCCAATATGGTCTCACACACCTATAATCCCGGCACTTGGGAGGTTGCAGCCAAGAGAATCGGGAGATCAAAGTCATCTTTTGAACTATAGAGCAAGTTGAAGGCTTGCTTGGACTAAATGAGAATGTTTCAGAAAACAAAAAAAAATTCTACAGTTTTATTGTGATTATACATCTTTTTTTGTATTAACTTGAGTATTTCTTATTTAAATTTCGAATGTTATTCCCTTTCCCGGTTTCCGGGCAAACATCCCCCTAATCCCTCCCCCTCCCCTTCTTTATGGGTGTTCCCCTCCCCACCCTCCCCCCATTGCAGCCCTTCCCCCAACAATCACGTTCACTGGGGGTTCAGTCTTAGCAGGACCCATGGCTTCCCCTTCCCTGATGATCTTACTAGGATATTCATTGCTACCTATGAGGTCAGAGTCCAGGGTCAGTCCATGTATGGTCTTTAGGTAGTGCCTTAGTCCCTGGAAGCTCTAGTTGCTTGGCATTGTTGTTCATAAGGGGTCTCGAGCCCCTTTAAGTTCTTTCAGTTCTTTCTCTGATTCCTTCAACAGGGGTCCTATTCTCAGTTCAGTGGTTTGCTGCTGGCATTCGCCTCTGTATTTGATGTATTCTGGCTGTGTCTCTCAGGAGAGATCTACATCCGGCTCCTGTCTGCCTGCACTTCTTTGCTTCATCCATCTTGTCTAATTGGGTGGTTGTATATGTATGGGCCACATGTGGGGCAGGCTCTGAATGGGTGTTCCTTCCACCTCTGTTTTAATCTTTGCCTCTGTATTCCCTGCCAAGGGTATTCTTGCTCCGTTTTAAAGAAGAAGTGAAGCATTCACATTTTGATCATCCATCTTCAGTTTCATGTGTTCTATGCATCTAGGGTAATTCAAGCATTTGGGCTAATAGCCACTTATCAATGAGTGCATACCATGTGTGTTTTTCTGTGATTGGGTTACCTCACTCAGGATGATATTTTCCAGTTCCAACCATTTGTCTATGAATTTCATAAAGACATTGTTTTTGATAGCTGAGTAATATTCCATTGTGTAGATGTACCACATTTTCTGTATCCATTCCTCTGTTGAAGGGCATCTGGGTTCTTTCCAGCTTGTGCCTGTTATAAATAAGGCTGCTATGAACATAGTGGAGCACGTGTCTTTTTTATATGTTGGGGCATCTTGTGGGTATATGCCCAAGAGAGGTATAGCTGGATCCTCCGGTAGTTCACTGTCCAATTTTCTGAGGAACCTCCAAACTGATCTCCAGAATGGTTTTACCAGTCTGCAGTCCCACCAACAATGGAGGAGTGTTCCTCTTTCTCCACATCCTCGCCAGCATTTGTTGTCACCTGAGTTTTTGATCTTAGCCATTCTCACTGGGGTGAGGTGAAATCTCAGGGTTGTTTTGATTTGCATTTCCCTTATGACTAAAGATGTTGAACATTTCTTTAGGTGTTTCTCAGCCATTCGGCATTCCTCAGCTGTGAATTCTGTGTTTAGCTCTGAACCCCATTTTTTAATAGGGTTATTTTTCTCCCTGCGGTCTAACTTCTTGAGTTCTTTGTATATTTTTGATATAAACCCTGTAGCTGTTGTAGGATTGGTAAAGATCTTTTCCTAATCTGTTGGTTGCCGTTTTGTTCTAACCACAGTGCCCTTTGCCTTACAGAAGCTTTGCAGTTTTATGAGATCCCATTTGTCGATTCTTGATCTTAGAGCATAAGCCATTGCTGTTTTGTTCAGAAAATTTTTTCCAGTGCCCATGTGTTCGAGATGCTGCTCTAGTTTTTTTTCTATTAGTTTGAGTGTATCTGGTTTGATGTGGAGGTCCTTGATCCACTTGGACTTAAGCTTTGTACAGGGTGATGAGCATGGATCGATTTGCATTCTTCTACGTGTTGACCTCCAGTTGAACCAGCACCATTTGCTGAAAATGCTATCTTTTTTCCATTGGATGGTTTTGGCTCCTTTGTCAAAAATCAAGTGACCAAAGGTGTGTGGGTTCATTTCTGGGTCTTCAATTCTGTTCCATTGGTCTTTCTGTCTGTGTCTCTACCAATACCATGAAGCTTTTAATCACTATTGCTCTGTAATATAGCTTGAGTTCAGGGATAGTGATTCCCCCTGAAGTCCTTTTATAGTTGAGAATAGTTTTAGCTATCCTGGGTTTATTGTTATTCCAGATGAATTTGCAAATTGTTCTGTCTAACTCTTTGAAGAAGTGGATTGGTATTTTCATGGGGATTGCATTGAATCTGTAGATCACTTTTGGTAAAATGGCCATTTTTACTATATTAATCCTGCCAATCCATTAGCATGGGAGATCTTTCAATCTTCTGAGGTCTTCTTCAATTTCTTTCCTCAGAGTCTTGAAGTTCTTATTGTACAGATCTTTTACTTGTTTGGTTAAAGTTACACCAAGGTACTTTATATTGTTTGGGTCTATTATGAAGGTTGTTGTTTCCCTAATTTCTTTCTTGGCTTGTTTCTCTTTTGTGTAGAGGAAGGCTACTGATTTATTTGAGTTAATTTTATACCAGCCACTTTGCTGAAGTTGTTTATCAGCTTTAGTAGTTCTCTGGTGGAACTTTTGGGATCACTTAGATATACTATCATATCATCTGCAAATAGTGATATTTTGACTTCTTCTTTTCTGATCTGTATCCCCTTGATCTCCTTTTGTTGTCTGATTGCTCTGGCTAGAACTTCAAGAACTATATTGAATAAGTAGGGAGAGAGTGGGCAGCCTTGTCTAGTCCGTGATTTTAGTGGGATTGCTTCAAGTTGCTCTCCGTTTAGTTTAATGTTAGCAACTGGTTTGCTGTATATGGCTTTTACTATGTTTAGGTATGGGCCTTGAATTCCTATTCTTTCCAGGACTTTTATCATGAATGGATGTTGAATTTTGTGAAATGCTTTCTCAGCATCTAATGAAATGATTATGTGGTCTTGTTCTTTCAGTTTGTTTATATAATGGATCACGTTGACGGTTTTCCGCATATTAAACCATCCCTGCATGCCTGGGATGAAGCCTACTTGATCATGTTGGATGATTGTTTTGATGTGCTCTTGGATTCTGTTTGCCAGAATTTTATTGAGTATTTTTGCGTCGATATTCAAAAGGGACATTGGTCTGAAGTTCTCTTTCTTTGTTGGGTCTTTGTGCGGTTTACGTATAAGAGTAATTGTGGCTTCATAGAAGGAATTCGGTAGTGCTCCATCTGTTTCAATTTTGTGGAATAGTTTGGATAGTATTGGTATGAGGTCTTCTATGAAGGTCTGATAGAATTCTGCACTAAACCCGTCTGGACCTGGGCTCTTTTTGGTTGGGAGACCTTTAATGACTGCTTCTATTTCCTTAGGAGTTATGGGGTTGTTTAACTGGTTTATCTGTTCCTGATTTAACTTCGGTACCTGGAATCTGTCTAGGAAATTGTCCATTTCCTGCAGATTTTCAAGTTTTGTTGAATATAGGCTTTTATAGTAAGAGCTGATGATTTTTTGAATTTCCTCTGATTCTGTAGTTATGTCTCCCTTTTCACTGCTGATTTTGTTAATTTGGACACACTCTCTGTGTCCTCTCGTTAGTCTGGCTAAGGGTTTATCTATCTTGTTGATTTTCTCAAAGAACCAACTTTTGGTTCTGTTGATTCTTTCTATGGTCCTTTTTGTTTCTACTTGGCTGATTTCAGCTCTGAGTTTGATTATTTCCTCTCTTCTACTCCTCCTGGGTGTATTTGCTTCTTTTTGTTCTAGAGCTTTTAGGTGTGCTGTCAATCTGCTGACATATGCTCTTTCCTGTTTCTTTCTGAAGGCACTCAGCGCTATGAGTTTTCCTCTTTGCACAGCTTTCATTGTGTCCCATAAGTTTGGGTATGCTGTACCTTCTTTTTCATTAAATTCTAAGAAGTCTTTAATTTCTTTCTTTATTTCTTCCTTGACCAGGTTATCGTTGAGTAGAGCATTGTTCAACTTCCACGTATATATGTGAGCGTTCTTCCCTTATTGTTATCGAAGTCCATCTTTAGGCCGTGGTGGTCTGATAGCACGCATGGGATTATTTCTACCTTTATGTACCTGTTGAGGCCCGTTTTTTGACCAATTATATGGTCAGTTTTGGAGAAAGTACCATGAGGAGCTGAGAAGAAGGTATATCCTTTTGCTTTAGGATAGGATGTTCTATAAATATCTGTTAAGTCCATTTGCTTCATGACTTCGCTTAGTCTATCTACATCTCTGTTTAATTTCTGTTTCCATGATCTGTCAATTGAAGAGAGTGGGGTGTTGAAATCTCCTACTATTATTGTATGAGGTACAATGTGTGTTTTGAACTTTAGTAAGGTTTCTTTTATGTATGTAGGTGCCCTTGTATTTGCGGCATAGATATTTAGGATTGAGAGTTCATCTTGGAGGATTTTTCCTTTGATGAATATGAAGTGTCCTTCCTTATCTTTTTTGATGACTTTTAGTTGAAAATTGATTTTATTTGATATTAGAATGAGTACTCCAGCTTGCTTCTTCCAACCATTTGCTTGGAAAGTTGATTTCCAGCCTTTCACTCTGAGGTAGTGTCTGTCTTTGTCTCTGAGGTGTGTTTCCTGTAGGCAGCAGAATGCAGGGTCCTCGTTGTGTATCCAGTTTGCTAATCTATGTCTTTTTATTGGGGAGTTGAGGCCATTGATGTTGAGACATATTAAGGAATAGTGATTATTGCTTCCTGTTATATTCATATTTGGATGTGAGGTTATGTTTGTGTGCTTTTCTTCTCTTTGTTTTGTTGCCAAGACGATTAGTTTCTTGCTTTTTTCTAGGTGTAGCTTGACTCTTTATGTTGGGCTTTACCATTTATTATCCTTTGTAGTGCTGGATTTGTAGAAAGATATTGTGTAAATTTGGTTTTGTCATGGAATATATTGGTTTCTCCATCTATGTTAATTGAGAGTTTTGCAGGATACAGTAACCTAGGCTTGCATTTGTGTTCTCTTAGGGTCTGTATGACATCTGTCCAGGATCTTCTGGCTTCCATAGTCTCTGGCGAAAAGTCTGGTGTGATTCTGATAGGTCTGCCTTTATATGTTACTTTACCTTTTTCCCTTACTGCTTTTAATATTCTTTCTTTATTTTGTGCATTTGGTGTTTTGACTATTATGTGTCGGGAGTTGTTTCTTTTCTGGTCCAATCTATTTGGAGTTCTGTAGGCTTCTTGTATGCCTATGGGTATCTCTTTTTTAGGTTAGGGAAGTTTTCTTCTATGATTTTGTTGAAGATATTTACTGGTCCTTTGAGCTGGGAGTCTTCACTCTCTTCTATACCTATCATCCTTAGGTTTGATCTTCTCATTGCGTCCTGGATTTCCTGTATGTTTTGGACCAGTAGCTTTTTCCACTTTACATTATCTTTGACTGTTGAGTCGATGATTTCTATGGCATCTTCTGCTCCTGAGATTCTCTCTTCTATCTCTTGTATTCTGATGCTTGTATCTATGGCTCATTCTCTCTTCCTTTGGTTTTCTATATCCAGGGTTGTTTCCGTGTGTTCTTTCTTGATTGTGTCTATTTCCATTTTTAATTCCTTCAATTGTTTGATTGTTTTTTCCTGGAATTCTTTCAGGGATTTTTGTGATTCCTCTCTATAGGCTTCTACTTGTTTATTTATGTTTTCCTGGAATTCTTTCAGGGATTTTTGTGATTCCTCTCTGTAGGCTTCTACTTGTTTATTTATGTTTTCCTGTGTTTCTCTAAGGGAGTTCTTCATGTCTCCAGTCTGAAAGGAGATGCTTTAAATCAGAACATTTAACCACCATGTGTGCTTGACAGTTAATATAATATTTCCCCAATATGCTCCTTGTTTGTAATTGCTTCTATTATTGTGTATTCAGCAACTTTGGCCTTAATCAAACACTTCCACTAAGAGGGGAATCAATGAAAACAATACGTGTTAAAGGATAAGAGAAGTCTACAATTCAGTGGTGCAAAATAACTGAAAATCGCGGTGTTTGGAAATTTAATATTCTTCCATTAACCATACGCCATTATTTTTAATAAGCCTTATTTTTGAAGCAGTTATTAGACCAAGAATTCTGAGACATAACCGTCAGCTGAGCTTCTCTATAGGAAGCCTGCCTCCCAGACCCACTATTGTATGTAATGTATTTATGTATGTATTTGTAAATGTGATAGAAACCTGGAAGAGCTGGACTGTGGCGACGGGTTGCATACAAGTGTGCTCTCCCGGGATGGACACTGTTACTATAGCCAAGTAGGCCCGACAACTCTGCCTGCAGTCTTTCTATGTGACCCCAGCTCAGTGGGCTGCTGGGTGTGCCACTGAAGAACTCGTGGTTTGCGGTCAGGTCAGTACCAATGAAGACTCATGACTTATTTCACTCCCTGTGAACCATGCTGTTTTTCCCTCTGTAATTACTTTATACTTGTTTTTGAAAAACTGATCCATTTGTCATTTGTCATGGTCCCCCTTCCAACAAATCTTAATCTGGAAATAGAAGAAGTGACCCCTGTCCAGCATAAGCCTGGTGCCTATATGTCTGTGCACAGCAGGGGCTTCTGCTTTGGGTCTGGTCCTGTTCTAGAGACTTGTCTTTTCTGACCAACCATTGAAAAAAAAATCTGAACTACATTTCAGAGATGTTCAGCCAGTCAGCTCCTTTATAAAGAAATCAAAGATCTGCTCCCATCTCAGTGAAAGCCTATCTCCAAACAAAGGCTCCTCTATACCAGCTGTCCTGAGCCAGGTGGGCAACTGTTTCAGGGTTTTCTCTCGCCCAAACTCCACCTAATAAAGTTCTGAGAGCATGCGTCTCTGTGTGCTGTGGCTAAGGGAGATGGCTTGGGAGAGGCACTATCTCACAGGGGTGGCCACTTGAATTGCTGTCACCTTCTTCAGGGCCTCATCTGTGCCTTGGCAAGTTCATGTCCCTTTTCTGGCCACCTGTTAGTAAGCCTCAGGACCACGGGCCATCTTTATATGGCCCAGAGAACAGGAGTGCCAGGATAGTGCTGTCCAAACCCCAACTGCTCGTCTGCTAAGAAGCCAAGTGCCTCGACTCAAAGCTGGGGGGCTGCCAGACCCGGACAGTCACCGATCCTCCTGCCATTCACTGTCTATGACTGTTTGTTAAGTCAGGGGTTGGCGACAAGCAATGTAGAGTACCCTGTGTTGGGGCTCTCCACTGTTTCAGAGCAGGCTAAAGAGAGATAAAAGGGAGTGTACCATATTCAAAATGTTTTAGTGAGCTCCTTAGTCTAGGCAGAGTTTGCAACTGGCCATAGCTACATGTGGGACCCTTTTTTTAAAAGCAGTTTTTTTTTTTTTGATTAATGTTCTCAAGTGTTGGAGATTTGGAGATCATGATATGGAACATGGCTATACAGTTAGTGGTCAAGCCATCAAACACTTAAAGCTTTTGGCCCATAGCTTTGGACCCTAGCAGGAGCCAGAAAAAAAAGCAAATGTCTAACCTGTTGCTCCTTCTCTGACCTGAATGCTGGACTGAGCAGCATGGTGCTGCTGCCTGCTGTGCTCTAGCACAAGGTGGGTGAACACAACTCTGCTGGCCCAGGGTGGCAACGCCCTTCAGGCAAATTAAACGAATGTCCTTGCCCTCAAGGGTCTATGGTAGTTAGCTTCTCAGAAAAGGTCTGGTGGAGCCCAAAGAAAAGTTTTAGCAGAGACCTGGCAATTGTCAAGGTGACAATGAGGTGCAATTTTTAAAACAAGGAGATGGGGGTCAACCCATGGTGAAGTAGGAATACAGGTATTTTTTTATTTCACATTTTTATTAGTAGACAGATGGGCAGAAAAAGACAAACCACTAAAGGGGAAGCCAACAAAATGCATCAGAAATGCATTAAATTCTCATAATTTAAACTGAAAAGCCATCTACAATTTTAGCTATGAAAACTATTAAAGTCAGGGTATCTGCTGGTTTCAGTTGAAGTTGCATCTGAATCTTTTCAGATGTAAATGTAAACCTCCTTGAGGGCTGGGGAGAGGCCCAATTCCCCTTCCAATGGACAGGATCAAACATAAGGGAACCAGCAACAGTGGCCAGGAGAAGAGGGTTAAGAAGTGATTACAAAAGGAGTGAGGCTAATAGAATCTGGAATGGTAGGAGCTGGGAGACCAAGAGGAGGAGCAACTGAATCATGATCGCGCAGAGCATTCACTCAGAGTCTTCGCTGGACCCAAAAGGAATCCTGTTCTCCTCAGGCCAAGTAGACAGCACCACTGTGGTCAACATTTCTACTTGCACACAAAAAACTACTCCCAAAAGGAAAAATAACACACTCGAGACTTTTCCACAGGACAGCTTCTCGGGAACCTAAGTCTGGACCAGCATGTTAAGTCAGTTTAGAATACAGCATCTGGCTGCCAGAGTCCACATGGCCTTGGAACTGACCACACCACACCCCCACCAAAGGCTGAGCGGTCCACTCCCACTTGCCTCTCTGGCTGCCTGAGTCAACAGGGCCCGCAGGCCAGCAGGGCACCTTCCACAGTGCCAAGCACAAGGTGCAAGCCCTGGGCTTAGGTGCTTTAGGATCAGAAGGCATAGTTTTAGGGTGCCAAGAGAGTATAGACCAAACAATTGGCTAGGGGTGGCCACTGGGGAGAGATCAGAAAGTATCTGTAGATCTGCAGGCTATCTGGGAGCAAAAGCTGGAAGTGTCTCTTTGCCGTGGCCCTGTTCAGCACAGCAGCTGTGGTCCTGAGTTAGGAGACTCAGGTACAGCCTGTGGAGATAATTTCTCTAAATTTCAATGCTCACGTGTTCAACAGTAAACAGTCTCATTTAGTAACAGATGAAACTTAAGAGGCCGGGAACTGCTGAGAAATCGCATTCATTGAGCAGTGTGAAGAGAGAATGAAAAAACCCTGAGATCAGAAAGGAAGGGGAACCATGGAAGGAGGAAGCATAGTCTACTTATGGAGGGTCAGGCCTTCCCAGTTCCCTTCTGCCCTTTGGTTCTTTCTGAGCTGTGATCTGAGGATAAGGAAGGACCCTGGCACACAAGAATCTCAACCCACTATCCTTCTGGAAGTCTGGTTTCACAGTTGCTAAACAAAAACCTCTTTAAAGTCTGGGATGAAGCTGCAGGGAGCCACATGATTGACACCTGGGAACAAAGCCCAAGTGCCAGGAGCCCAGGGAAGCTCCATAAACCACCTCTGCTTGCACTCCTTGGCCCAAGTACATTGAAAGGAGCAGGAAGTCCAGACCATATCCAATGAGGTAGACAACCATTCCCAAGTTGCACACATCCACAATTATCACTATCAAGATGAGCAGCCCAATGAAAACCAAAATCTTAACACATGCACCCAGGATTAATACTGAGTAATTAAAGGTGGCTACTTAAATAAAAACCTGGGATCCACCCTCTCCCAACAGCGGCCACCAGCAGTCCTCATTCTTCCCCATCAGAGCCATCAACCAACACTGGGATAGTTCTGTTTTCAGAACTAGAAATTCACACACACTAACTTCCACCATCACTCCCGGACCCACCTTCTGGTGGAAAAAGTTATCCTACCTTTAAAATAAATAGCAACCAAGTGCTCAGTTCTATGTAAAGTATGAATATTTATTTCACGCTTTAGATCTCAATCCATTCCAAAAAGCAAAATCTGATATCTCCTCAGAGTAGCTGCAGCCTCCATGTTGGGATGGTCTCACAAAGGCAGCACATTTCATCGGACTTAGCAAGAGTAATTCCCTGATGCCCACCTCAGCCCAGCCTTAGGAAGGGAAAGAAACAAAACTCACCACCACGGGGCTGAACAAATGCACATGCACTAATGTAAAGGAGCAGCTAAACCTTGGGAAATTGGCTTTTTTTTAAAGTTTGTTTTGTGGATTTTTTTTATTTTTATTTTTTTTAGGTTTTGTTTTTTTCTTTTTTCTTTTTTTCCCATTTTCTTTTGCTACCCACTATATTCAGCACTTGTGGACTCCCAGTGGGCTCCCAGCTTTAAACACAATGTCTTAAACAGACTAATTCTTCAAGAATCTAGAAACAGACAAAGGTGTTTTGCTGTGAACACTCTGCAGAGACAGGGTGAGGGGAAGTTTGAGGGGTGGTGGCTGTTGGTTCAGAGCTAAACAAAGAATTCACAGCAGAGGAATGTGTAATGGCTGAGAAACACCTAAAGAAATGTTCAACATCTTTAGTCATAAGGGAAATGCAAATCAAAACAACCCTGAGATTTTACATCACAACAGTGAGAATGGCTAAGATCAAAAACTCAGGTGACAACAAATGCTGGCGAGGATATGGAGAAAGAGGAACACTCCTCCATTGTTGGTGGGATTTCAGACTGGTACAACCATTCTGGAAATCAGTCTGGAGGTTCCTCAGAAAATTGGACATTGCACTACCTGAGGACCCAGCTATACCTCTCTTGGGAATATACCCAAAAGATGCCCCAACATATAAGAAAGACACATGCTCCACTATGTTCATAGCAGCCTTATTTATAACAGGCACAAGCTGGAAAGAACCCAGATGTCCTCCAACAGAGGAATGGATACGGAAAATGTAGGACATCTACACAATGGAATATTACTCAGCTATCAAAAACAATGACTTTATGAAATTATAGACAAATGGAGGGAACTGGAAAATATCATCCAGAGTGAGGTAACCCAATCACAGAAAAACACACATGGTATGCACTCATTGATAACTGGCTATTAGCCCAAATGCTTGAAATACCCTAGATGCACAGAACGCATGAAACTGGAGACGGATGATCAAAATGTGAATGCTTCACTCCTTCTTTAAAAGGGGGGGACAAGAATACCCTTGGCAGGGAATACAGAGGCAAAGGTTAAAACAGAGGTGGAAGGAACACCCATTCAGAGCCTGCCCCACATGTGGCCCATACATATATAGCCACCCAATTAGACAAGATGGATGAAGCAAAGAAGTGCAAGCCGACAGTTACCATATGTATATCTCTCCTGAGAGACATAGCCAGAGTACAGCAAATACACCGGCGAATGCCAGCAGCAAAACACTGAACTGAGAACGGGACCCCCTTTGAAGGAATCAGAGAAAGGCTTGGAAGAGCTTGAAGGGGCTCGAGACCCCGTATGAACAACAATGCCAACCAACCAGAGATTCCAGGGACTAAGCCACTACTCAAAGACTATACATGGACTGACCCTGGGCTCCAACCTCGTAGGTAGCAATGAATAGCCTAGTAAGAGCACCAGTGGAAGGGGAAGCCCTTGGTCCTGCCAAGACTGAACCCCCAGTGAACATGATTTTTGGGGGGAGGGCGGTAATGTGGGGAGGATGGGAAGGGGAACACGAATATAGAAGGGGAGGGGGAGGGATTAGGGGGATGTTGGCCCGGAAACCGGGAAAGGGAATAACAATTGAAATATAAATAAGAAATACCCAAGTTGATATAGATAAAAAAATTAAAAAAAAAAAGAATCAATACAGTGATGGAGGGAAGAATGCAAGGATTCAGACATTCTGTGGAGGGAACTTTCTCTCCAGTAAGGTCCATAAAAAGGAGCAAACTGAGATCTGCAAAAGGAGTGAGTCAGCAGGGCCTGTTTGCTTCCCACCCCATGAGTAAGTTTTTGCTGAGTGGCCACTGTAGATACCCACTTGCTTCCCTCCTTTTGGCCTGAGATGTCAGGGCAGTACAGGGAACTGAAGGAACATGTCACAATTCCTCATTTCCAGAATCATCATCATTATAACAGTCGGCATCTTCTTCCTCCTTGTCTTCGTTATCAATGTCGTCATCATACAGGTCGTCATAAAGCAAATCTGAGCTGTTGTCATTGGAAGGCACTTTAGTTTTGATGCAGTATTCTGCCAGGGTTGTGGGGACGTTCACTCCATCCTTTTCTGCTTCAGGTTTCATGGATGAGACCTGTTTCCTGGACAGAGGACAACACAGGAACATTTGTAGAGGTCTGTCTATCTAGAGAGGGTCTCAGGCTAACCCACGTGGCTTCGCCTCTATAATCCTCCAGCCCTTCGCTGGGAGTGCTGGATTATTAGGGAAAGCCAGCACACTTGGATTAGGTGAGTCTTATAACTGTGCATAACCAAGACTCCCTGTCACTCACGTGTCTCAGGCCACACAGAGCAGACATCTTGCATCACGCCAAGGCTCTCAACCATCAGGCACCTTCGTGTCATGGAGAGTCTTTGCCCTAACACTTCAGCCTTGTTTGCAGCAAGGTCTCCTTCGTTTGCTGCTGCAGAGATCAGGCTAGCTCAAGAGTATTTCAAAGCTCTGTCCTCTGCCTCCCATCTCCTGCTAAGGGTTGGGGATTGTGGACGCATGTGGACTACTGGCTCTATATGCGGGTTCCGAACTCCTGCACACATGAGCCAGAGGCCCAGCATGCTTAGTGCCTTGCATTCATGCAGCTGATTACTAGGCCAGACTTTCCCCTCACCCTCTAGGTTCCCTCAGTCACCTAGTCACCCTGTGTCTGGAGTGGCAGGGCCGAATGCTAGGTAAGAGGTACTGCATCAGAGCCACGCCCTGCATCTGAGCCACGCCCTGCATCTGTGCAATGTGCAGGGCTGTGGGTACCACCTGGCCTTCATCCTTTTCCTGCTGGGTTCTGTTTTCCATTGTCCTGTGAGGGCTTGGCAGATAACAGCTCTGCCACAAAATGCTGCCTGCCTAAGTGTAAATAGCTTCTCGCCTAAAGTACAAAAACAGCCATTGAGACTGGGGAGGTGTGGCTACTGGAGAAACTGAAAAGAACACCACTTT
Organism: Rattus norvegicus; assembly: GCF_021556685.1. NCBI lineage: Eukaryota > Metazoa > Chordata > Mammalia > Rodentia > Muridae > Rattus > Rattus norvegicus. The sequence continues at coordinate 23,398,094 of NC_141540.1, forward strand.
CCAGAAGTTTCAATTTGTTGCCAGGCCTTGCACATGGATGTTCTTGTAGCTCCTACAGGTCTTTACAGTTTACACTAAATACCTTCGATTCTTGATATGACTCACTCACCCCAGTGGCTGACCACTAAACATAAGCAGGGCACAGGGATGGACACTGTAATCCCACTACTTGGGAGGCAGAGGCCGGATTTCTGTGTTCAAGGCCAGACTGGTTTAAACTGCCTCACACGCATGCATGTACACACACACACACACACACACACACACACACACACAGATACACACATAACCAAAACAAGCCCAGAAGTTCTACACTCCTGTCCAGTGAATTCTCTTTATTTATTTTTTGTAGGGAGCAGCTCGGTAAAACAAAGATGGCACCGACATCCAGTCCCGTCTGGTAGTAAACAACTTATCACGCATGCGCAGGCTTGTCCCCTTGCCAGGGCAGCCGTAGGATAATGAGGTGATCCGGCGCCCACCTGTGGTGAACAACGGTACCACGCATGCGCGGGTTTTGCACCTGGCGTCAGTTGGCCAGGACGTTAATATGCTAATGAGGGATTCATGCTCCTTCAATCCCTGAAGGACAATTAACATAGCCTCAGCCTGCTGTATATATAAGGCGAGCGCTTTTTCGGCTCCAGGTCCCCGTATGAGCAAAGAGGTGGTCCTACAATAAAGGCTGTTGAGAAGAATCCGACTGTGTTGTGTCTTCCTTGCCAGCCGAGGTGGGCACAACAACTGGTGGTCTGTACAGTAACCTGAGGACATTCTCATGGATTCAGAACTCTTCAAATTCAGGACGGTGACATCGGTAAATTCCCGGATAAGGGATGATAAGGTTCTCTGGAGGTAAGCAGAGAAGATGAAAGCCTTGGTATAGAGGCCGAAAGGTTTGTGAACTATGGCAATGTTGTTTCCAATGAATCCTTTGTGGGAAGGGCTTGTAATTTTGTTTCTTTTTTTCTTTGTGTGGGATAGAGAAGCCACAGAGGGCAAGCTTAAACCCAGACCAAAACCTCGTTGACGAATGGTCTGTGCCTGCGTAGAGGATAAATGATGTGAGGAAGCCGTTAGAGCCGTTAGGACAGGTCAGAGGGTCCTTGCAGAGCAACAAGAAAGTATGTCGGAGAGAGAAAAGGTCTCGAAAGAAAAAAGAAAAGAAAAGGAGATAAAAGGTAGAGAGCGAAGGCAGAGATAAAAAAAGAGGATAACCAGGACCAGGAAACAAATAAGATATATTCTTCTTTAAAAGCCTTGACCTTAGAAATGTCAGACAATCTAGAAAGCATCGCCGACAGCTTAGAGAAAGTGAAACTAAAGGTAGAACCATTGGGTCTGGGGCCGCCCTGCAGAGCAACAAAAGGAAGCACAGGATTCAACCTCAGTTCCACCACCAGACTGGTATTGACCTCTCGAATGGGAACTCAGGTGGTGGATACAGATTTTAAAGGCCCCAGTAACCAGATTTCAGAAGGATCACAGAAATTGAAAGCATGTACAAAGATAAAGATTTGGGGTAGTGGTAGTGGTCAAAAGGGGACAAGGTAATAATGGTAAAATGTTTTTGTGTATGTGTTCTTTTAGAGTTATGTTAAAATCTAGAGAAGCAAAGTCGATTCTCATAGATGCTTTTAGTCTTTGGACCCTGACTAGAGACAGTTTACACCCTAGACAAGAGAGAGAATGGGGTTGAGAAAAACAGTCCTCCCGAACTCTCCACAGATGCTTTGACAAAAGAAGGAAATGAACTTAAGTTTTTTGAAGCTCTCCTGAGAACAGAAGGAGGTGGGAGATGTCTTGCCTTCCTGCTGGTTCCTATTGGAGAAGTGCTTATTTCTGGTTCTGGGTTCTTTAGGTAGGATGTCTGGGTCCCTTTGGTGGAACACCATCTAGTTCTTTTCCTCTATGTCTATTGTCTGTCCTTGGTGCACCAAGCTGTCCATGTATGTCAATTTATGTCTGGGTTTTGCTTCTCGTTGCTTGAATGTTTTGTGTTTCATGTTTAAAAGAAAAGGTTAAAATTTTAAATGCTGGTTGATTCACCCATTGATGTAGCTTTAACTCCTTTCAAGAAAGGAACAAATAAATAAAAAAGTTTCAACTGGCTTTTGGAGACTGCATCTGTAGCTAGAAGCCTAAGTTTGCTGGACAAGCTCCCCAGCGGGCTGGCTAAATTTTTATACTAGCCGATCCTAAAGACACCAGGAGCTTCACTGTTTCTAAGGTAATGGAACTGATGGCTGTTTCTCTTAGAAAAATCTTTGACCATGATTATTGGACTCATCAGGTAACGAGGTGTTTCTCTTAAAACTACAGCTAGAAAAAGTAAAAATGGTGATTGGTTTAAATATTAAAGATATGTGTAGCCACTTCAATTTTGTTTCTGATTGCTTTTAAATGTATAAATATTCTCTACATGCCTTGGTTATGGACTATTGGCTCTTAAGTTATTGGATATAATTAAAAAATGTAACATTGGTAACAGAAAGTTGACATAAAACTGGTAAATTTGGGTGGAGTCATTCTAGACAACATGTGGCATGAGCCAATCTAGGGAAACAGGTCTAAATTGGGATAATATTTTTATGGAAATCTTATCCTAAAAACCAGGCTTCTAAAAGATTTTAAGGCAATGTCTCTTTGTTGAGGTATTGGAGACCGCACCATCATGCGTTCATATGTAGTAATTGGCAGTCAAACCTTGTAGCATGAAGGATAGACTCAGTGTTTTTGAGACTGGATTTTGAGAATGATGAGGCTGATCTCGAGGAAGAGGCTGCTCAGTGTGAGAGGGAGAGATATGATCCATACTGGCCACACGCTAGTGCCATGTGGCAACGAGACAGACAATTAGGCAAAAAAGCGGTTATACCAACAGCACCTCCGTATAACCCTCAATATAAAAGCATGGTGAAGTCTACAAAAGCTACTTCCTTTTGCCCAGAGGTGTAGAAAGAGATGGGATTAAGTTTTCCAGTGTTTCTGGATGCTAACGGGCATCGATATCATGAACCCATTGACTTTAAGACTATAAAACAATTGACAGAATCAGTCAGAACCTATGGGGTCAATACAGCTTTTGTTGTGGTTCAAGTTGAGGCTATTTCTAGGTACTGCCTCACTTCTGGGGATTGGGGGAGTCTGGTTAAAGCCTGCCTCTCCTCAGGTCAATACTTAGATTGGAAATCTTATCTTTTTGACTATGCTAATACTCAGGCCGCCATTAATCTGGCCTCAGGAGTAGACCCTCAGAGACATTGGGACGCTGACATGCTTTTGGGTCTAGGGAGATTCACTCTGAACCAGACTGGTTATCCAGAACAAGTCTATAGCCAAATTAATGAACTAGCTATCAAGGCATAGAAAGCACTGCCTAATAGGGGCACAGTCTCCGGGAACCTTACCAAGGTTCTGCAAGGGCCCACAGAGCGGGTTTCAGACTTTGTGGCCCGCATGGTAGAGGCTGCTACCAAGATCTTCGGAGACCTTGATATGGCCGTGCCTCTCATTAAGCAGCTAGTGTATGAGCAATGTACAAAATAATGTAGGACTGCTATAACACCATACAAACATAAAGATTTAGAAATTTGGATGAAAGTCTGCAGGGAACTGGGAGGACCATTGACTAATGCTGGCCTAGCGGCAGCTGTGATACAGTTAAGGAAAACCACCACCACGGATACCTGTTTCAAATGTGACTGTAAAGGACATTATCGAAGACAGTGTCCTGAAAGGAATAAGGGAAGAATTAGTGATAGACCTAAGCAGCCTGGACTATGTCCACGGTGTAAGAAGGGAAGCCACTGGACAAATGAGTGTAGATCTGTGAAGGACTTGGATGGCCGACCCCTAGCGACAGGATATGGTGGTGCATGGCCAAAAAATGGACAATGGGGCCCACATCCCCAGGGCCCTCAAATATATGGGGCTCTACAGGGCAACAGACAGGGACAGGACAATCAGAGGCCTTGGCCTTTCCTTCGCCACCCGAAGGACCGAGGAGAGCCACTAAAGGCTCCGCAGGACTGGACCTTCACTCCACCACCAGACTCATATTAACCCCCAAATGGGAGTGCAGCCTGTAGACACAGATTTTAGAGGACCCCTCCCTAAAGATACAGTTGGGCTATTGTTGGGACGCTCCTCCTCTGCCCTGAAGGGTTTACAGATTGTACCCGGAGTAATTGACCCTGATTATTTAGGCATAGTAAAAGTCCTGGTAGCCTCCCCCCAGGGAATTACTGCAATTTCCCCTGGAGACAGAATCGCTCAAATGCTGCTTCTGCCAGCTTACATAAGCGTTTTCCTGCTGAAAATAGAATCAGAGGGGACAGGGGCTTAGGATCTACAGGCTCCCGATTTGCCTTTATCTCATTGGAACTGGTTGATCATCCAATGTTAACATTGACTGTAGAGGGACGATCATTCCTTGGCCTGTTGGACACTGGAGCAGATCGTAGTATTATCTCTGCTCATGACTGGCCACCTAGGTGGCCTACACAAACATCATCTCAGGCCCTACATGGTCTAGGGTACAAAATGGCTCCTTTAATAAGCTCCAAAGAATTGACATGGAAGGATACAGAATGGATCAGGAAAGATTACTCCCTATGTTATAGACATTCCCGTGACACTGTGGGACAGAGATGTTTTGATAAATCTAGACATGAGACTGACTAATGATTAACAAATTGAAGCACTGTATCATATGATGCAGCTGTCCTGCGTTTCCTCCTTTAGAGTTTATGCATTATTCCTTTGCGAGCTAACTTTTCTCAACATTCTCATCAGAACAAAGAAATCTCAAATTATCTGAAAAAAAAAAAAAAAAACTGGTCCATGAAAGCAGAACAACTATCAAGACAATTGCTGATACAGATTGCTGTCCTCAACAACACTGCAGGTTGGACCCCATCACAGTTGAAGATTTTACCTCATGGATTACTAATGCTTTCTCCCTTTTTAAGGAGTGGGCGGACATGTTTTCCTGGGGAGCTATTGTCCTCCTGGGATGCAGAGTATGTCTCTGGCTTATTGGCCGTTTAAAAAGAGAACATGCCAGACACAAAGTGGTTGTTTACCAGGCTATGACCACCATTGAAAATGGTGCTTCTCCCAACATATGGCTGGCATCTTTGAAAGATTAAGAGTTCGCCCTAGATCATGTTTGTCACTGTCATGTGGAGTCATTGTATCCAGAGACGGGCAACTTTCCTTGAGCTCGGACCAACCTAAGACATGGGGCATGGTGGAGATAGGGTAACCCAACGACGGGTAAGGCCAAGTCATTGTCAAGAATGACGTAAGACAAGAGCAATGACAAGATTGGCGTGACACCCAGATCTAGACCAGTCATTTTATTAAACAAAAAACGGGGAGATGTTGGGAGCAGCGCGGTAAAACAAAGATGGCACCGACATCCAGTCCCGTCTGGTAGTAAACAACTTATCACGCATGCGCAGGCTTGTCCCCTTGCCAGGGCAGCCGTAGGATAATGAGGTGATCTGGCACCCACCTGTGGTGAACAACGGTACCACGCATGCTCGGGTTTTGCACCTGGCGTCACTTGGCCAGGACGTTAATATGCTGATGAGGGATTCATGCTCCCCCAATCCCTGAAGGACAATTAACATAGCCTCAGCCTGCTGTGTATATAAGGCAAGCACTTTTTCTGCTCGAGGTCCCATATCAGCAAAGAGGTGGTCCTACAATAAAGGCTGTTGAGAAAAATACGACTGTGTTGCACCTTCCTTGCCGGCTGAGGTGGGCACAACAATTTTTTTTTTTACTGTGTTGTGTTTCTGTTTTGGGTTCTCTTTCAATACCTAAATTCATCAGGTTACTACTCCATAAATTCAACTGAGAATTGTTCTAAAGTACACAGAATATTGAAGTTTGAACTTAACCCCTTAGATCCAGAATGCACACGATTGATCTGCCTTACCTAATGATCTCAGCGTACTCCTTGTCCTTTCCTTTGCTGTCCCTCCATTTCCTGAACATGACTGAAGCATCCACATTGGCTGGAGAAAAGGTGTTGGGCTCATTAAGCAGGGAGATTACACTCAGCACGATAGTCCTGAGAAGGAAAGAAGAACTCACAGTGAAGCTCCACGTCCATCGTGTCCACAAGCAGTTTTTAAGAAACTACAGTTTTAAAGTTTTTCCCCTTAAAAAATTTCTGATGCAAATTTGAGTCATAGTACTTGAAGACTTATGAAAAGTGGATTATGCAATTTTGTTTTCAGGGGCCAGTGTGATGGCCCAGCAGGTAAAGGAACTTGCCACCAAGCCTGATGCTATGCCTGGATCATTGAGTGAAAAGGACAGAGGACAAGAATGCCTCACAGTTGCTTTATGATTCCAGGCCACAACATGCAAATATAAATACACAGAGTAAATGTCATTTTTTAAAAAAAATTTTTCCCTTAGGACCAGAAGCCACTTCAACCACCAGAACTCCAGGTAGGCCACCCACACAGGACTACTCTGTGTCCCCAGCACATCCGTGCTGTATCAGAGGCTCGAGAACTCAGCCCTGAACTCTAGTGGAGACTCCCCAGTTCAACACAGGCCACAAATAACAGAAACCAAGAAACAAAATACCCATCCAACAAAGACAAACTCAGAAATCAAATGCTGTGCTCTAACTGGACGTCTGCATAGAAGGATGCATATGGGTCCATAGCTACCACCCTGCACAGACCAAAGTCTAAGTGAATCAAACACCTCAACATAAAGCCAGACGCACTGAACCTGACAGAGGGGACAGTGGGGAGAGCTGTAGGAGACAACTTCCTCAACACAGCACCCATACCATGGGCACTGAGTTCGACAATTAGTAAATGGGAGCTCATGAATCTGAAAATATTCTGTAAGAAAAGGGACACTTTCAATAGGACAAGACGGCAGCCTACAAGAATAGAAAAGATTTTCACTAACTCCACATCCAACAGTGGGCCAATATCCAAAATTATATAAAGAACTCAAGAAACTGGACATCAACAAACCATATAATCCAACTCCGGGACACAGAGGTAAGCAGGATTCTCAATAGAAGAATCCCAAATGGCTGAGACGCACCTAAAGAAATGTTCCAGCATCTCAGCCATCGGAGAGATGAAAATCAAAATGACCCTGAGAGTCCACCTCACACCTGTCAGAATGGCCGAGATCAAAACCACAAGGGATAGATGGCTCAGGCTGGTGAAGATGAGGAGCAAGGGGAGCGCTCCTCCATTGCTGGGGGGAGTGTAAACATGTATGACAGTTCCTCAGAAACTGGGACTAGATCTACCTCAAGACCCAGCTATACCACTCTTGGGGATCCATCCTTCCAAAAGGACACATGCTCAACTATGTTCACAGCTTTATTCATAATAGCCAAAAGTGGGAAACAACCCAGATGTCCCTGAATAGAGGAATAAATAAAGAAAATGTGATACCTTTATATAATGGAGTATTACTCAGCTGTTAAGAAAATGATATCATGGAATTTGCAGGCAAATGAATGGAATTAGAAAAGGTAATCCCAAGTGGGGTAACTCAGACCCAGAAAGACAACGTGGAACACACTCGTCAAGAAGTGCAGATGAGCTGTCAAGGGCAAATGCTAAAGTCAACAGACCCAGGAGGCTGGCTACGTAACAAGTAGGGCTCTCCCTAGGAAGGGAAATAGGAAGGGAGTAGATTCTGCTGAGGAGGAGGGAAATAAAGGGATCAGGGCAAGGTGGGGGACACAGAGAACACAGGGAGAGACTGCAGGAACTGGAGAGCATTTATGGGGTGATGTGGAAACCTAGTGTAGTGCAAGCTCCCCAGAACCCACGAGGATGACTTTAGGGAGGACTCCTAGTAACAGAGGATACGGAGCCTGAACAGACCGTCTTCTGTAACCAAGGCTGTAACCAGTGGTGGGCCTAGCCACAAGACCTTCCACCTACAATCTGTTCTTCCTGCAGATGCACCTGGGTAAAGGTGTCCAGAACTGGTGGGAGTTGCCAACCAATGACTGGTCTTCTTTGAGGCCCACCCCACAAGAGGAAGCCTATGCCTGACACTAACTGGACAGCCCAGAGACCTATGATAGGAAAACAAAACAAAAAACAAATGGTTCCTAATGATGCCTCACCTACCCGTCATCAAAGAGGCTTCTTGGCAGCAGAGGGGACTGATACAGAGGCTCACGGCCAGACACTAAGGGGAGTGCTAGTCCAGGCTGGAGGTCTCCATCAGGCTCACGAACCCCATAGAAATGGGGGAGAAGGAAATATGGGAGCCAGACGGGTCAAGGACACCAGGAGAACACAGCCCACAGAAACATACATAGAGGCTCAGAGAGGGAAGTGACAATTACAGTCTGCGTGGGTATGTGCCAGGTTGTCTGTATGTTATGGTTGTGTAGCTCAGTGTTCTTGTGGGTCTCATCTCTGACTCTTTTGACTGCTCCTGGACTGTGATCCTCCCACTGGGCTGCAAGGAGGGTTTATGCCTGGTCTCAGCCGATGTACTTGGGAGGTCTTGCATTACTCTGAGCAGAGAGGTGTCTGTGTGTGTTTGTGTGTGTGTGTGTGTGTGTGTGTCTGTGTGTCTGTGAGAGAGAAAGAGAGATACAGAGACAGAGAGACAGAGACAGAGAGACACAGAGACTGAGAGACCAAGACAGAGAGAGGGGTGTGTATGTGTGTGTGTGAGAGAGACAGAGACAGAGACAGAGACAGAGAGACTGAGACAGAGAGAGGGGTGTCTGTGTGTGTGTGTATGAGAGAGAGAGACAGAGACAGAGAGAGACAGAGAGAGAGACAGAGACAGAGAGAGACATGGAGAGAGAGACAGAGACAGAGACAGAGACAGAGAGAAACAGAGAGAGAGAGACAGAGAGAGGGGTGTGTGAGAGAGAGAGAGGGGTGTGTGTGTGTGAGAGATAGAGAGAGAGAGAGACAGAGAGAGAGAATAAATTACAAAAAGAAATTCTCAAATATGTTTCGGGGATAGAGAGAGGACTCAGTGGCTAAGAGCAAGTACTGTTGTTCTAGACCCAAATCTGCTATGTAGCACCCAACACACACAATCCCACATCAGGCACTCACACAGTCGCTTAACTCCAGATCCTAAGGATCTGAAACCTCTGGTCTTTTTGATCACATGCACATACCCACAGACAGATACACAAATGCATAATTAAAATCAAATAGATTTTTTAAAAAAACTGTTTTACAGCAATCAGCTGGCTAAGCCACCAAGCAGGCAGGGAGGAGGCGATGTGTGCAATCTCAGCACACCTGAGGTGCAGGAGCCAGAGCGAGAGCCTGGCTCTCACAGAAACCAAGGGAGTCACAAGGGAGACAGGGAATGGCATGTCTGCTTTGAGGCCAGCCTGGTCTACACAGCAAGTTCTTAGCCAGTCAAAGCCATATAGTGAGACCTTGTTTCTAAATAAATATTTAAATACATAGGTAAGCGAGTGAACTAAACAAATAAACAGAAAACAGCCTGGCCTTGTGTTTCCCTCCCCAGGCCATACCCACCCACCCCGAAGAGCATTGAGAAAGCAAAAAGAGCTCGTTCTTAAAAACCTGAGCGTAACCCAGGGATTGGTGGATGGGATTTACAGGTTTATTATAATCTGTCAGAGGTAAACTCCACACAGTGCTGCTATCACTGACATCAACTCTATATTCTACCCTGACTCTGCTAATTAGAAGGATCTTTGAAAAGGCAGACAGTAATACCAAAAGATAACCCAGTTAATACTGTCCTTATTGTATATTTCAACATGGAAAAGATATTTAGAGAGGACATCTGGGAAAGAATCCAGTTCTAACTGGGGAATAGAGCAACACATGTTAAAAAAAGTAGTTTCAATGGTTGACATATTGGGTCTTTCTGTTTATGCTGCTAAAGCAACTGTGACATTTTAATGGTGTCGGCTGAGCAGTGCTGGGACGCTGTTGCTGATGTTCCCAGGACATAATGCAAAAACAAGGATTCCCTGGTGAACTGCACAAAAGTGCAAAGTCTAAAAACTAAGACTGAAAGGCCAGCCTGGTCTACATAGTAAGTTCTAGGATAGCCAGAGCTATGTTGAAAGACCCTGTCTCAGAAACAACCTCAGCAACAACCACAAAAGCCCCCTAAGATTGGGGAGGCATGCCTCTGGAGATCAAACAGCTTTCACGCAAGACAGGTAAGTAAAAAAGTAACGTAAAAATTTGCATGAGTGTATGAAGTGTTGTGTGTATGCGTGTGCACACACGTCACATAGGTATGAAGGTGTCTATGTGGAACCAGTCTTCTCCTTCCACCTTTCTGTGGGTGCTGGGGATGGAACTCAGACCTCCAGGTTTATAAGGCAGGGCCTTTACTCACAGAGCTAAGCATGGTGGAGACACACACCAAGCAGTTGGAGGAAGGCAGGACAATAAGGAGCGCAAACTTCAAAGTTAACATGACCTACACAGACAGAGCAACCTGAACAAACTACCCTGTCTCTCCAAAAACAAAACAAAACCCCTTCGCTGTGCCCATTTTGCTGACAAATGCTTGCAGCAGACCCTGGATCTCTCCCTTTCAACAGGTTGTAGAAGACCAGACAAGAAACTCATACCTGCATCTGTGGCTGCTGGATGGGGTCCCCCCATTCGCACCTACCAAGACCACTTTTCCACCTTTTAGGAAAAGGAGAGATGACAGGTACTTCTGGAGAGGACCTCAGAGAAAGCAGCTGTCAGGTCAGGCCACGGCAAGAACTAGAGTCGGTTTCTGGCCGTTTCCCACAAACAGGAGACAAAGGACCACTCACCAGCATTGTCCTCATGGGGTTCCTGGACTTCAGTCCTTCAGAGATGGCAAAACCATCAAACTTCAGTAGATAACAACTGGATTTTTTTTTCTTGTTTATTGCTCTACTCAATTCCCACAACTGTATGGACTCCAGCTCTTAAAAGGTTCCACATACTCTTTAGGTGACAAAAACCCTTGCACACAACTCTTCCTTATGGATTCACACACTCACATGCCAACAGTCACAGATGTGAGCACAACTAGACCAGAGTCAGAGTTTACTGACAGTGCCTCGGTCAGGCAGGCTGCTGAACGCTGACAGTTCAGCAGCAGTGCTGATTGGAAGATCACCTGTCCATCTGACTGTCTTTCACAGGCGGCATCATTACACCTGCTGAACATTTGGGAGGCAGAGGCAGCAAATACATGGCAAAGCAGTCTGCAGAACAAATGCTTGGCCAGCCAGAGCTACACAGGGGACCTAGCACTTCCACAAGTAACCCTCAAACAAATCTAGCAATTTACCATCTTTAGAAAGAACCTCCAGGGCTGGAGAGATGGCTCAGTGGTTAAGAGCACTGACTGCTCTTCCAGAGGTCCTGAGTTGAAATCCCAGCAACCACATGGTGGCTCACAACCATCTGTAATGAGATCTGATGCCCTCTTCTGGTGAGTCTGAAGTACAGCTATAATGTACTCATACATAAAATAAATCTTTAAAAAACCTTTAAAATAGAGAGAACCTCCAAAGCGTGCTGGTGCGTCCCTGTAATCCCAGCATGCAGGAGATGGAGGCCTGAGATCAAGGTCAGCTAGGCTAACAGTAAATCCCTGGGTTTATTTTAAACAAACAAAACAAACAACAACAAAACGAAACCTTTGTCTCAACAAATAACAGAAACAAAAAAAAAAGAGAGAGAGAGAGAGAAAGATTCGCCATTGTTGCGAATCATGAGTGGACACGTTCCTGACTTGGCTCCCAAAGACCACCAGGTAGTGCCAAGCAGACAAGGCGGTTTCAGACTGAAGTAACAACCAACATCATGCAGCACAGAGACACAAGACCCAAGAGAGTAACCAGCTCTAAAGCAAAGGGACAAAGGCCGCAAGCACCCTAGGACGTGACTCCAGAGCCGCCCAACAACAAAACAGCCTGGTGAGAGCAGAACACACCTCCCTGTTAGGATAAAGAGCTCTCCTCCCCTCTCTCCCTTCTCTCCAGAGAGGATCTTACTGTAGTCTTATCTTCATTGTGTAGACTGGGCTGGCCTTGAACTCACAATCTACAATCTCTACCTCTTGAGGGCTAAGATTAAAAGTATGTGCCACCACAAGTAACCAAGGAAAAATAGTGTGACTTCCTGGTAAACAGGAGGAATACAGCAGCATCCAGGAAGGGATGTAATGATTAAAAATCTCGTTCCAGGCTTTCTATCAGGGCAGAGGCTTATTCCCCAAAGTAAAGAATCAGAGACATGGAGTCAACACTCAGCCTCTAAAAAGAAGCACCACCAATAGAGGGAGACCACTTCCTCAAAGCCAGGGTGTGCACCAGCCCTGCCTGAGTAATAAGCACCACACTCACACTTCAAGGGATAACCAGGATGGGGGTGTGTGACCAACTTTAAATGAACTCTTAAAAACTTATCCTCAGGATACCTCAAACTCCACAGGACCAGACTGGAAATGTAACAGCGACCTACAGTGTTCATCCCTACACTAAGTGCGGGAAACACAACAGAAGCAGGCATGGCCGCATCCCTGTAATCCCAGCACTGGGGGGCAGAGGCAGGTGGATGTGTGTGAGTTCAGGGCCATCTGGTTTATAGCATCACTTCTGCTGGGGAGTCCCTGCAGGTATCACAGCTGGTGGAAACTGAACCTCAAAGAGATGAGGATGAAAACTCACTACAACCTTACTTAGTCAGTGACGCTGGACCAAAACTTCCACAAAGTCTGATCCTGTGGCTTAATCTTCTTACACAGTTAAACACAGTAAAATCTGATGTAAACCAGGGGTTGGGGTGTGGTCTCCACATGACAGGTCTCACAGCAAAGCCTTGGGGACAGCTACATAAAAACTCCTTTACAGATGCCCGACCTCGGCAGAGCACCTGAGACCTTCACTCTGAGGATCAAGGCTACCGACTGGAAACAGGACACGGGGCTCGGGCCGAGAGGATTCGTAATAACCATAGGGTGGATTCTCACAATGGAGAACGCAGGGTACTTGGGTTTCTTTCGTAAGGATGAGTCCTCCTCACTGAAGGCAAAGCCCAGGATTAGAGCCGAACACACTCTGGGGATTTGGGTGGAGGCTGGCTCCTAACAGGATAGCAGGGGCCTCTGTTTCTCTCACTCCAGGATTCTGGGTAACCAGCCATCCTCCTTCTGTCCTCTGAGGAAAGCAGGCCTGTGCGCTCCACCGGCCTGGTTCCTGCAACGCTTCCTTTAAGCTTTGCCTCCTAACTACCCTTGCACTGGGGCCAAGGAGAACAAAGTGATGCTGCCCTGGTGAGGACGACAGCTGCTAAGTGACTAAGGGGTGTGCAACACACAGTCAGAACACAAGCGGGGAGCACAATTTCAAACTTGTAAGCTGTTTGTTGCTAGACTTTCTCAATCCTTTCAGACCACAGCTGACCATGGGAAACAAAGTACACTGTCTGCTCACCTGCAGCTCACAGTAGCCTGGGAAGCAGAACAGGGCCCTCTCAGGCTGCCTCCTAGACACTTGATGACCTTAGAGTGGAATAAATGAAACTTTCCCTACTTAGTCTGTTACCATAGTCCCTATTCAAAGCCTTTGCTATAAAGGGTTCTTCTCAAAGCAAAGAAGTAGAATGCATTTAAACAAAATGTTTAAAATATTTTTCATGTACTCAGCATTCAGATTAGATTTGCCATGTGGAGTGGACTGGGGCGACACACGCATGCAGCTGGCAGCTATTCTGCCCTCTGGCAGGGGAAGCAAATCGTCATCCCCCACCTGACAGCACACAGGGCCCCAGGCAGCTCCCTGACAGGTGCTGTGGAGCTGCTTTGCTTCCTCACTGACTCACGACTTTCAGCACCAGGGGAGCATAACAGAGACTGCACCTCACAGAAGCAACAAGTCTTTACCTTCTCTTTGTCTGCACCCCACCCCCCAAGACAAGCTCTTCCTGTGTGGTGCTGGCTGCACATGTATTATGTAGACCAAGTTGGCCTCAAACTCACCGAGATCCTCCTGCCTCTACCTCCAGAATGCTGGGGTTAAAGGTGTGCACCACGACACTGTCCACGAAGTATATTTCTTACTACATCAAAACCATAACTAGTTGGGCTGCCTAAGCTTCTCAGAATCACCCAGGTGGGGTTGGCAAGTTGGATGGAAAAAAAGAGCCTGCTACCTGATGAACAGAATTGGTTCTTGATGGAAAGAGAGAACTGATTTCCATAGCTCTGGCCTCGGACCTCAGCACCTGAGGTCAGCCTGTCTGTCTGTCTGTCTGTCTGTCTGTCTGTCTGTCTCTCTCCCTCTCCCTTTATATATACATAACACAATTTAAACACAAAAGTTAAAGGATCTAATAAGGAGTAAATTCTAATGTAAGAAGAAGAAGCAGGGGCTAGACAGATGGCTCAGTGGTTAAGAGCACTGATTGCTCTTCCAGAGGTCCTGAGTTCAAATCCCAGCAACCACATGTTGGCTCACAACCATCTGTAATGTGATCTGATGCCCTCTTCTGGTGTGTCTGAAGTACAGTTACAGTGTACTTATATATAATAAATAAATAAATCTTAAATAAATAAATAAATAAATAAATAAATAAATAAATAAGAAAGAAGCAGATGATGAAATTCATAGCCCCAACCAGCACTGCTCTGGGAGCCAACACTTCAGACTGATGCAGGTGCATGTGTCAGTCAACTAGGAACTGCACACGTTCCAGAATCAGGTGCTCCCCTATCCCAACTCCACCTTCAGTCACCGTCACTACAGGCCGATGTGATGAGTCCACTGCCAACACTGTGCACATCCTCCCTACGCCCATGCCCCATGCCCTCCTATAAACCTGAGCCATCACAGCTGCTCTCTCTCTTATCCCTACTCAAAGGCCATCACCTTTCACGTCCCCCAACTCTCCAATAAATCTGTTGTGTGAGGTCTGTTGCATGATGTGAATTCTGCAGTATTCCTTAGCATGCTGGTCACCAGGATACACTTTTACCTTGAAAGCCGTCCAACACACCCTCATGCAATAGCAAGAGAGAAAGTCACAAACGCAGGAAAGATTCTGTTCACTGATTCAAACAGAATGAGACACACCACATATATGCCCAAATGAAGTTTCAAGGAGCAGATGTCTGTACTCCCTGTGTATTTGGGAGGTTGAGGTAAGAGATTTACTTGAGTCCAGGAATTTGAGGCTGGTCTCAAAAAATAGCCAGGTTAGTGGTGGAACACACTTTTAATCCCAGCACTGAGGTGGCAGAGGCAGGTGGGATCTCTGAGTTCCAGGACAGCCACAGGGCTACAGAGAGAAAGAAACCCTGTCTCAAAAAATGAGCCCACCAACTAACCAACAAATAAATGAAAGCAAAACACAACACAGTTCACTCCATAGAACATCTTACCTCACATTCTGAGGAGGATTCCACCTTTCAGAGGGCAGCTCTCCACTCTGTGGGTCATCTACAGGCAGATGAAGGATTGAAATGCATACATCTCCATTCTGTAAGACAATGATACTATGTTCAGTAAAATGTAAGAGACTGATACAAGCAATGTGCAACCCCACACATCTGCAACCCAGGAGGAGGCAGCAGGGTCTCAAGTATGAAGCCCAGCTGGGCTACTATAGAGTCTCAGTCTCTCTCTCTCTCTCTCTCTCTCTCTCTCTCTCTCTCTCTCTCTCTCTCACACACACACACACACACACACAAACACACACATGCACGCACGCACACACACATGTGTGCTTTGACCCCATGCCTTGGTAGATATGAGAGTTTGAGGCCAGCCTGGGCTATACAGCAAATTCCAAACCAGCTAGGGCTATAGGTAAGAATGTGACTCTAATAAAACAGAACCCAAAATCCAAAAGTGTGATGAAGTTTTTTATTAAAATTTCTCCATGCTCAATTTCTAAGTTGAAGAAGAATTAAATATTATAAAATTTTATTTGGACCGGGTATGGTGGCACATGTCAGCACTCAAGGAGGCAAGAGGCAGGACAGTCACCCCAAGTTTGAGACAGCCTGATCTATATAGATATTAAGTTCCAGGTCACCTATGGCTTTATTCCTCAAGCAGAACAAAACATATGGGGTAGTCTCCAAGATAGATGTCTGTCCTGTCTGTAGCATAATATTTCTGAAGCAAAAAGAACAAGCAAGCAAGCATGGTACCTGCTAAGTATACGATTACCAACTGACCGGTGTGCTATCCGATCTGCATAATGCATAAGCACTGTAAGAGCGGATCTAACAAGCAAAGTCAATACGTCAAACACACAGGGAGGTATCTAAATAAACATACTCAATAGAAAACAGGTCAGTTATACAGTCATTTGTTTCTTTTCTCCCCTACCTTCCCTTTTCCTGTTGTTTTTTCAAGACAGGTTTCTCTGTGTAGCCCAGGCTGTCCTGGAACTCTGTAGACCAGGCTGAGCTCAAACTCAAGAGACCAACCTGCCTCTGCCAACCGAGTGCTGTGATTACAGGCGTGGCCACCACTGCCCGGCAAGTTATTTGTTTTTTAAATCTCAAGGATGGAGATAAGAGTTAAAAGTTTTCGAACTGATAATATATATATATATATATATATATATATATATATATATATATATACACACACACATATATAGATAGATATATATATAATGTGAGGTATAAAAATTATTATGTATAATCAAATTAAAATACATGCAGACGGCTAGACGGTGGTAGCATAAGCTTTTTATTCTAGCACTTGCAGAGGCAGGGGGATCTCTGAGATCGAGGACAGCCAGGGATACACAGAGAAAGTCTGTGTAGAAAAACTAAACAAACTACTTCTTTGTATGTGTGAGTAGCCCGTGTGAGGGAGTCAGTGGTGACCACCATGTCATTTCCTCTCTGCCTTTTTTTTTGAGCACTAAGATATTCAACTACACGGCTTAGCTAGGAATCCTCCTGCCTCTGCCTACACCTACACCGCACTGGAATTAGGTCTACACTGCACTGTCTCACTTGGCTTCTCACAGGAGCTGGGGACGGGAGTTCAGCCCTCATGTCTGCACAGTAATCACTTTCCTGAGGCATCACCCAAGTGCAAAGCACTTTAAAGTGTGTGTGTGTGTGTGTGTGTTTTGAATTTCTTAAATTATATGTATGTACTGGGAGGAACAGAGGGAGGGAAAACTGTAGTTGGGATGCACTGTATGAGAGGGAAAATGTCTCTTTGTATGAAAATGTCTGTCAATCAGCTGGTCTTACTATTGCTGTGCTGGAACACCGTGACCAGAAGCAACTGGAAAGGGCTTATTTGACTTACACTTCCTCAGCACTGTTGGAGGAAGTCAGGACAGGAACTCAAAGGAGGCAGGAGCTGGTGCTGAGGCATGGAGTGGTGCTTCTTAACTGGTTTGTTCCTCATGGCTTGCTTGGCCTGCTTTCTTATGGAACCCAGGAGCACCAGTCACCCCCAACACAGCGAATGGGCCTTTCCCATCAAGGGTGCCCTGCACACCAGGCCCAGCCTGACTGCCGCTCTGGGGCCACTGCATGTCCATAGCCTCTGGGAGCTGAGCAGAGATGAGACAGTAGAAGGCTGGCTAGACAGTGACGTGCAGAGGGGCTCCTAGTGGCAAAAGCTTCTGGAGAGCGTTCTCTTCCCAGGCAGTGTTACAGCTCTTGTGTGACAGATGCTCTCAGACAATGGAGTAATTCTCACACATCTTTATTGCTATTGGCTTGGTCTGAAATGTTTAGGGAAGCCTCGTCTCTATGTGGAGGCACTGACCCTCCATGACTGATGGCCACAATTCTCTCCATGGTAGGCTGTGGCTATGAGACCAGGGCCTGGTGACAGGCGCAGGCGAAGCTCCTAATGTTTGTCCCTCGTGGGTCCCTGGGTCTTCAAGCCCAGCTCAATCTTACTAGGCTTCCTCTCACAGTCCACTGTCCTGCAGTGTCCAGCAATCAAATCTTTAAGACAAAAAATAACATGGAGAAATGGCTTTGATATAGGACCTAAGTTCAGTTCCCAGCACCCACATCATGCAGCTCACAACCACCTGTAGCTCCAGTAGGTCTGATGTCATTGTCTTCTGCAGACCTGCACACACAGGTGTACACACGTACATACACACAAACACACACACAAAGGTGTACACACGAACACACACACGTGTACACACAAACACACAGGTGTATACATGCACACACGCACAGGTGTACACACGCACACACAAACACATAGGTGTATATACGCACACACAGGTCTTCACACGTACACACAAACAGGTGTACAAACTCACACACACAGATGTACACAGACACAGGTATACACACGTGTACACACACACACGCACGCACACACAGGATTACACACACAAGTGTACACACATGTACACACACAGATGTACACACACACTCTCATACACACACAGGTGTACACACAAGTGTACACATGTACACACATGTGTACATACTCACAGGTGTACACACACAACTGTACACACACTTGCATACACAGGTGTACACACACACACAGGTGTACACACACACACAGAGTAAAATTTTTTTAAAATTTCATTTTACTTTTATGTGTTCTGCCTTCATGAACATCTGTTTACCACATGAGTATAACGCCCATAGAAGCTATAAAAGGGTGTAGAAGTCACATCCAGCTGGCTGTGAGCTAGTGTGTGGGTGCTGGGAACTGAATTCAGGTCATCCAGAAGAGCAGTACATGCTCTTAACTGCTGAATGTCTTCCCAGCTCCAGAAATTACAAACAAGCAAATAACCAGGCCACCTGCTGTATCTGGTCAAAAGCCTGAGGCTGAGGCAGTTCTAAGTTCTCCTAAGGAAGCTACTCTGCTGCTTTGTTAAGAGGACATACTGCCTGTCAGCCTGCCTCCCAGTAACCATAGTTATGCCCCAGACTGATGCTGCTGTCAGCTTTGGTCAGAAAAGCTCGTTTCTGCAGTAGGCTCATAACTTGTCGCCTCAGTCACAAACAGGGCATCTACATCCCCCTCCTCAAGTGCTCAGCAACCACAGGTCAGCAAGGCGGTAAGCAGTCTTGGGAGCCTGGAGCTGACTTCTGCACATGACGCGCAGGTGTTCTCGTGCACTCACAGCAGCTGTGAATACTTTCATGTGCCCTACAGGAAAACACCTGCCAACATCCTGTCACTCGAAGGGCAGAAACTCAACAAGACCCACCCTTCCTTGAGTGTATAGTTAATGGCTGTTAGGGAGGAAGAGTTTCTTCAATGCTAAAATCCTGGTGTCACTAGTAAGGTGCCCAGGCACTGTCAGCAACCATATGCAACCCATTTTTCAAAACAAAAACAAGGCAGCAACAATAGCAAGAAAAAGTGGACAGGGTAGAAAGAGGAGCAGCTGGAAAGAGGAAAAGAATGAGAGAACCAAAGTGGGACAAGAGGGAGTAAAGGAAGGAATATGATAAAAAATTATATCCGTGTATGAAATGTATGAAATCCATTCTGTATAGTTAATACTTTTTTGGTTTTTTGTTTTGTTTTGTATTGTTTTTTGAGACAGGGTCTCTTTCTGTCCTCAAACTCACAAACCTACTCTTTGGTTGGTTGGTTGGTTTTTTTCGAGACAGGATTTCTATGGACCAGGCTGGCCTAAAACTCACAGAGATCCACCTGCCTCTGCCTCCCTAGTGGGTGCTAGGATTAAAAGTGTGCACCATTACCCCCAGCCACAAAACTACTTTTGTAGAAGCAAGAACATATCCCTTTAAAAAAAATTTAGGGCTAGAGAGATGGCTCAGCAGTTAAGAGCACTGACTGCTCTTCTGGAGGTCCTGAGTTCAAATCCCAGCAACCACGTGGTGGCTCACAACCATCTGTAAAGGGATCCAATGCCCTCTTCTGGTGCGTCTGAAGACAGCAACAGTGTACTCACATACATAAAATAAATAAATCTTGAAAAAATCTTTAGATGAATTTTACTTACTAAACTTTGGTCTTATCATTATGCCTATATACACTAGACTGGAACTGAACTCCTTGAGATCCATTCTTCTCTGCCTACTGAGTGCTGGGATTAAAATTCTATGTTACAATGGCTGGCTAGAGTAACTGGGTTGGACATGGAGGCACACACTTGCAATCCCAACACTTGAAAAGCAGAAGCAGGTGAATGGCTCTAAATTCATGCCAGCCTAGTTTACACAGTGAGATACAGATCTGTCTGCTATCACTACAGTAAACTGTTTCAAGTAAACTCAAAAAAGCAAACGGAAAGTCAGAAAAGTCTGGGAAATGCTGGGCTGGAAGTAGAAATCAGTATTAATGTGCCCCAGCACCACAAAAACCACACTCCAGTGGTGCTTGTACATTCACGGGACTATGAATTAACGTTTTTAGAAGCTTTCAAGTTCTATCACACCAGTTTAAAATACTCTGCTTGGTGTTTTCCCCACTCCTTACCTCCCCAGACTTCTCACTACCATCTTGCTCTTCTGTTGAATACCTGGACCTTAAATACAAATGTAACCATACAATATGCAAGCCTTTCTCTGACTTCTTTCACTTTCCTGCATGTTTCAGTTGCCTCTCCTTTGTGACCCCCTTCGTGGATGTGGTGAGCTGGTGCTGTGGGGACACTGGTGTGCACAGTGCTGAGCTCTACACTTGTGTGGTTGCCTACAGAGTGTGCTTCTTCTCCCTTACAGCAGAACTGTGGGCTTAGATGTGAGACCCGTGTTTACCTTTGTCTAAGAGCACATCCACTGTCCTGTGCGTTACTGGCAGTGTGTGGCATCTGCAGTCCTTGTTCCTCAGATGCAGCTAGCCTAGGCTGGCGTGATGTGTCCTTCAGTTCATTCAATAATTGTCAGGTTCTCCTTGTATTTTCCTACAGGTTGTTGCCCAGTCGGGCTAATCCTCTTACCTCAGCCTGAGTATACATTTGTGGCTAACTTTGGCTACTTTTCAACTAGGTTAATCTTCTTACTACTGAGTTTTTTGAAATTCCTTAAAGAACTTTACAGGCTGAGCTGGCCTCAACTGCAGGAGCCCTCTTGCCTCTGCCTCGAGAGTTTATTTCTGAGCGGCTTTTGAACATTTTTATCATCTGTTGTTGTTGTTCATGGAAATGCAACTATTAATAAGTGTGTTACTTCCCAGTTGTGCTAATCTTAACAGGGAGGAGGTCAACTGCTCTGTGGACAAGGATTGACTAATGTGGATGTTGGAGGGGAAGGGGAATCACCCCTGGACAGGTTGTTAAGAAGGCTGGCTGAGCAGGCCCTGAGATATAAGCCAGAAAGACTTTCCCCATGACCTCTGCATCAATCAGTTCCTGCCTTGGCTTCCCTCTCTGGACAGTGACCCAGAAGATGCAAGCCAAATAAACCTTCTCATAGGTATCTGTGGTGGTTTATCACAACAGAAGCCATAGCAAGGGGCTGGGGATTTAGCTCAGTGGTAGAGCGCTTACCTAGGAAGCGCAAGGCCCTGGGTTCGGTCCCCAGCTCCGAAAAAAAAAAAAAAAGAACCAAAAAAAAAAAAAAAAGAAGCCATAGCAAGTACACCACTCAACGAGTGTGGTGTCATGACCGGGCATCACAGTTCCTGCCTACAATGTCAACCCTTGGGAAACTGAGGAAGGAAGAGTGTGAGTTAGAGGCCAGTGTGGGTTCCAGGCCAAAAACTCCAGTAATTACACACGTTCTCAATCCTTGGTAACAAGTTTCACACTCTACTTCTCTCTCGATGTCGATTTGGCCCTACCTCTGTATCTCATTTCTCTATAAATTTTATGGGCATCTTGCTGAGAAAGAGAGAGAGAGAGAGAGAGAGAGAGAGAGAGAGAGAGAGAGAGAGAGAGAGAGAGAGACTTACTTTAATTGGAGATTTATGGATCAGACTGCCAAATACTCTCTGCCCTCTTACAGTTGTCTTTTATTAGGAGCTCAGCTGGTGAAGCACTTGCTGTGACATCGTGAAAACCTAAATTCAGTCCCCAGTGTGCACACGAAATGCTGACTTTTGCTGGGTGTGGTGAGGTGGTGCTGATGCACAACTTTAATCCCAACACTCAGAAGGCAAAAGCAGAAGACCTGTGTGAGTTCAAGGCCAGCCTGGTCTCCAGGAAAGTCAGGGCTACCCAGAGAAATCTTCTTTTGAACAAAGAAAAGAAATATCTAAGTGTCATTATTAGGTAAAATAAAAAAATAAATACATGAACGGAGTTGAGTGTCATGGCACCCCTGCAACCCCAGGGCTGATATAGAGAGAGGTGTATCCCTGGGGCTGGCTGATCAGCCACCCTTAAGCAGTTGGCAATACTCAGGCCCCATAGAAAGACCCTAATTCTACGATCATATTCACCTGCTACACCCTTTCTTCTTTTCCCTAATGCTGGTGCCCTTCCTATTTCCAGCAGTCCCCATTCTAATTTTATGTCTGTCTGTCTCTTGCTTGTTTACTGATTCTATTTTTAAGATTTGGATATGTAAGAGAAAATTTTTGTTTTGTTTTTTGTTTTTCAAGACAAGGTTTCTTTGTATAGCGCTGGTTGTCTTGGACTCACTTTGTAGACCAGGCTGCCTGCCTCTGCCTCGAGTGCTGGGAATTAAAGGTGTACAGCATGACAGTGGCTCAAGAAAACAAATTGTTTGTCTTTCTGAATTGGGCCTATTTTGTTTACTCATTTCTGCTCATTTTCCTACAAATGACAGGACTTTACTTTCTTTTTTTTTCCTAGATAATACTCTGTTGTGAGTCTATAGTACATCTTCATTTCCCCATGTATGTTTCTGCTGTCTGTCTGTTTTGGAGTAGGATCTCACTACATAGTCCTGGCTGGCCTAGACCTCTACAAGTAGATCAAGTGGCCTCTATTCAGAGCTATCCCACCTCTCCCTCTGCCTCTGCCTCCGCCTTCAGAGGTGCAGTGAGATTAAATGTGTGCACCACCACGTCTGGAAGTGGCACTGACCTGCTGCCTCTGCTTCTCAGTGCTAGGGCTTACACTTTGCTGTGTGTTTGAGACAGAAAGCCCTATGTGACCTGGGTACTTAGTAAGCCCAGGATAGAATCCTCTTGATTCCATCAAAATGCTCTAACAACAGAAATGTCCTCCTGGGTCCAGTTTATGTGGCATTGGCAACTAATGGGCATCTAACCTGGTTATGACCTAACTGTTGTGAACAGGGTTAAGGGAAGTGTAGGCAGGCAGGGATCCCAACTGTATTTAACCCTGAGTTTCCTGGGTACATAGCATGCAACTAGCTCACATCACAGTTCCAATTTTTTGAGGAACGTCCATGTTAATTTTTACACCATCGCACATGCCCAACCAACAACCATACGAGTTGCTTTTTCTCCACAACTCTGCAGCCGTGTCCTTTTCCCCTTCCTGTCTCTTTAAAAGTTTATGTGTATGGGAGCTTGTTATATTATGTCTGGGCAGGACATGGTGGTATACACCTTTAATCCCTGTACTTGGGAGGCAGAAACAGGTGGGTCTGTATGAGTTCAAGGCCAGCCTGCTCTCTATATAGAATCCCAGGCTAGCCAAGGTGAATACTACGACCCTTCTCAAAAAATAAAAAGTTCTGATTATGTGATAAAAATGTACATGTATGGAGCTACAGACATCTCTTGGTAGTTTAGAATGTTTGATGTGGAGCTGGAGAGATGGCGCCACAGTTAAAAGAGCACTGACTGCTCTTCCATAAATCCTGAGTTTAAGCCCCAGCCACCACATGGTGGCTCACAACCAACTACGATGTGAGCTGATGCCCTCTTCTGGCACACAGGGGTACATGCAGATAGAACACTTACGTAAAATGGATAAATAAATCTTTACCAAAACAAGGAAAAAAAATGAATACTTAATGTCAGTTATTGTAGAAGACCTGAGTTACTCTCACAACACACACAAAGTGCCTCACACCTCTCTGGTTTTAGGGGATCTGATGCCCTAACATGTCTGCACAAACACGGTCTATAAGCATATATGCAGGCAAAACACTCACATACATCAAATAAAAATGACCCAAGGCAGGGTCTGTTTGGTCCTGGACATCCTGGTACTCTCTTGGTAGAGTAGACTGAGCTCAAACTCAGATCCACCTGACTCCTGAGTGCTGGAAACTAAAGAGATAAGAGATGCACTATCGCTCCCCAGCTAAAATAAATAGAATTTAAAAATGTGTATTTGAAGGATACCATTTGTCCCTTTGAAGAAAGAAAAAAGCTTGTCTGAGCCATGAATCCCAGCCCTCAGAAGTCAGAGCCAGGCAGATCTCTGTGAGATTGAGGCCAACCTGGTCTACAAAACGAGTTCCAGGACAGCCAGGGCTACACAGAGAAACAAGGACAACAACAGTGCACAGTTCTCCGTCCATGGCGGTACTCATGTGTATGAGTGTTTCCTGTCCGTGCGCTGGGTGTGCAGCTGGTGCTTGCGGAAGACGTAAGTGTATTGTATCTCCTGAAGCTTGAGTTACAGATGTGGGAATCAGACCAGAGGCCTCTGCAAGAGCAGTCGGTGCTCTTAGCTGCAGAGCCAGCTCTCCAGCCTTTTATGGCCCTTGTTAAAGGCCAGAGAGCAAAATGAACACAAGATAAATGTCAGCGTCCTTGGAGAGCAGAGTGAGGTACAGACCTGCAGCCCCACAGCTGAGAGTTCTCCCATCACAGGGAGCTGCACCCTCAAACCCTCAAACTGTGACTCATCTGTAGATTGTCCTGTAAAGTATTTTGTTCACAGCAATATAGAAAGCAACTAGCATGGGCAGTGATGACAATTTTTTGGGGGAAATAAAATAATAAATAGGGCGAGGAATGTGGTACACAAGTGTAAGCCAATCACTGGGGAGCTGAAGCAGGACTGCCCTGAATGGGAGCTGCCTAAGCCACAGTGTGCATGTGTGTGTGAGTGTGCGAGTGTGTGTGATGAGTGTGTGTGCATGTGTGTGTATGTGTGCGATGAGTGTGTGTGCGTGTGTGTGATGATTGTGCGTGTGTGTGCATGTGTGTGTGTGATGAGTATGTGCATGTGTGTGTGATGAGTGTGTGTGCAGGTGTGTGAGTGTGTGTGTGATGAGTGTTTGTGATGAGTGTGTGTGTGTGTGTATGTGATGAGTGTTTGTGATGAGTGTTTGTGATGAGTGTGTGTGTGTGTGTGTGTGAGTGTACGTGTGCATGAGCGTGCACAGGGTGATGCAGGATAATGAAAACAGCATTAAGGGTCTACAGTGAGCTCTTTCAACAGCCATTCTCAAAACAAGGCCAAGAAGCCTCAGCCCTTAAGCACTGGCTGTTCTTCAGAAAACCGTGGTTCATTACCAGTACCGCACAGAAGCTCAAGGGACCTCACACCTTTCTTCTGGCTCCACAGGCATTGCCCATATGTGGTACACAGTCGTCCACACAGGCAGACGTCCATAAACATAAAAAGATAAAAGACCAAGATCCACAGCCGAGTATAGTGCTCTCACCTACGAATTCTCAGGATCTGGAAGGCAGAAAGAACAGGCAGAGGCAGGACTACAGTGACTTCACACCAACCTGGGCTACTAAGACCCTATCTCTGTCTTACTCTCCCCAAACTCGGAGCACCAAACAAAAGGGGTATGTGAGGATACAGCGTTGGGGTACATACTTTAACTCCCACCACTGGGAAAGACTAAGCCAGGACTCGAGGGTGTGCATTACCCAGGGCGATGCAGTGAGACACTGCCTCAAAATATCCAAAGTGTCAACTGTTTCTGAAACCTCTTTATCCTTTAAACTTTGTGTATGAGTGTTTGACTTCCTGTGTATCTGTGGTGCACATGTGTGCTCGGTGTCCATAATGTCAGAAGAGGGCACTGGATCCCCGGGAACTGGAGTTACAGACAGATGGCTGTGAGACACTGTGTTGGTGCTGGAAACTAAACCTGGATCTTCTGCAAGAGCAACAAATGCTCCTAACCATTCAGCTATCTCTCTAGCCCCATGTAACCTTTTTAAAATCTAAAGTTGCTGCAAAAATCATTTTTAAAAGTTTATGTCAGTGGCTTTTAATGTGGCTAAAACATTTGGACAATGAGAACAAACATACAAATATTGCACCAAATCTTAATTTTTTAAGAATTTTATATTTAGAATGTCCATGAGTTTAACAACAATGAGATAGTTAATAATGTCTCTGGTTTATAAGGTCATAAAACTGCCACAGTATAACCTGTGTATGAAATCCAAGTGCATTATCTTTAGTCTTGTCAGTTGATTCCTAGTTAGGATAAATCATTAAACTAGTATTACAGAAATTACAAGTTCTATAAGATAGTGGATATTTCTATCTTCCACACAGAGAATAACTCGATTTAGTAAAACCAACACAGTGAACAAGAACAATCAAGAAGTGAAGCAGAAAAGTGATTCTGTCTGTCTCACGCTCGAAGCTTTGCTGCCCCAATAACACCGAGCGAAGGCTGGTCCCAGGGATGTGCCCACTGTTGCAGGGATAGGATGTTCAAGTCCAGCACTGGCAATGTAACAGTGGAGAGAAAGGGAGAGGGAACGGAAAAGTCAACACAAATGACTTGCCAGTTCCAGGATTCAAATATATGTCTTTTCCAATTATATCTCACCACTATCAGACAGCAAATGCCTGGCTTGTTTTGTCCAAGCTAGACTTTAGGTCCTGGGCTCAGGCTCTCATGATACCAGGCTTTCCCATGCACTGTAAGTTGAGGTTCTAGGGTGGGGTAGGGTGGGGGTGGTAATGAATATTTTATTTAAGTCATCCTATCTATAAGGTTTGTAGTCATTTGTATAAAGACAACAGTCCAAGTAGATTCCAGTTGAATGCTTTTGAGCACAGGAAAACATGTAACCAGAAAACTACTTAATAAAAAAAAAGAAAAAAAAAGACAGAGTCTCACTATCTAGCCCTATCTGGCTTGGAACTCTCTAAGCAAACCAGGCTAACTTTAAATTCACAGAGATTCACCTGCCCTCCAAGTGCTAGGATTATAGTGTACAGCAGCATATCCTTCAGCCAATACATTTCTTAACTGTAAATAACGGTACAAAATGGAAAGGAATCTTTTTTTTCCCTCCAGAAGAGAGCAATACAGATGGTTGTGAGCCATCATGTGGTTGCTGGGAATTGAACTCAGGACCTCTGGAAGAGCAGACAGTGCTCTTAACCTCTGAGTCATCTCTCCAGCCCTATGCAGAAAGGAATCATACTGGATAGTATAATCACTGACGGCAAACCCACATTGAATTTATTTTGTATTTAAAGATCCATCTTTAACCCTGCAGATAGAGGAATTGGTTCTAAGCATGAGATTGCCGGTGTTACAGACATTGCAGTACCCGCCCCTGGAGATTCGAACACCGAACGAGAACAACAGGAACTCCACCTGGATCCTCTCCAAAAGCCGGGTGCACTCTTAACCGCTGACTCATCTCTAGGGCTCCAACTAAATTTCTTTTTGTTCTGTGTTTCTGCCTCATTTTTATAACTTTCATAAACATAGTATTTTTAAAAGAATTAAATTCACAATTATTACAGTAAAGTTTACAGCCTTTTTGGCCATAACAGTTCTTAATAAACTATAATCAAAGTTTGATCCCCACACACCCCCATACAGGGTTTCTCTGTGTATCCCTGACTATCCCAAAGCTCTCTCTCTAGACAAGACTGGTCTCCAATTGAGATCCACCTGCCTCTTCTAGGATTAAGTGTGTGTGTGTGGGGGGGGGTACCACAATCCGAACTCCATCTTTTTCTGTTTGACACGTCTGTATTTATTGGAGGAGAGGTGCCATGGTGTGTGTAGACCAGAGGACAACTCTGAAGAGTCAGTTCTCTCCCTCCACCATGCAGCTTCTGGAAACTAACTCAAGCTGCCAGGCTTGGTGGTAGGCGCCTGTTCTGGTTGAGCCTTCATGCAGTGCCTTAGTGTTATGATTATGTTAAATACTAAGAGAATATCACAGGCGCAGTTTCTGGAGAGGTAACCACACATCACTGTTGCCATGTGTATTCTAGCTAGAAAAACAAAAACAAAACTGTGCGTGCCCAGAACCCACTTGGGAAGCCCCGAGGACAATGAAAGACAGCCTGAAATCCATCAGGAAAGCTGTCAAACCCAAATTAACCAGGAAGTGCAATGAAGACCCCTCACAGGAGAGGGTAATGCGCAGATTACTCCAGTACTGTCAGGATGTAGCCTGGAGCTAAGTATGTTTCATGTTTCAACCACCAGTTCTCCTAGAAATGCTGTCTTCAGGACATTAGCTTGTTCACAGAAGAACCTCACCTTGGATTTATTCCAGGAGGCTCGAATGCTCACCTGTAACCCCTGACAGGAGCCAGTCCAAATCAAGTGGATAACGTCTCCGCCCCAAAAGCCCAGTCTGCGCACAGCAACAGGTAACCCTCATTATGAGGGCTAGGGACACACACACACAAATACATTTATATGACTTTATTAAACTTTTAAAATGCAAATGTTAACACACGAGCATTATAATCTTATTAGTAAGCTGCTAAAGCTTAATCTTTAACTGGATTATAATTACTACATATTATAATTAAACCAGACACTACAAAGTAGGAGTGCAAAAATCATGAATATTTCCCTGTGGTTAGAGCAAAACACACTTTACTGAGATATCCAATCTACTTTAGAGGTGGGCGGGGGCTGTGGTGTTCTGACTGGGCCCAGATCCTTGTGCATGCTAAGCAGATGCTCTACCACTAAGCCCCCCTCTCTAGTCCAAACCACTTCTTTTCTGTGTGCTGATGATCAGACTCAGGGCCCTGACTGGTAAAGCCCTAACCTCTTGTTAAAGAACTAATCTGAAAAAACAAAACCAGACAGTTATGACAATGTCTCTTACATCATAGATGTTGGGGTGTCACATTTTGGTCAAGAATCTGAAGGTAGGTGGTGAATATGGGTAGTCAATAGGAAATTTAATATGTGCCTGAAAGAGAAAGACGATATGCTAATAAACAAAGCATTATTCATTTGCCTAATAATTCATTCTTTTATATCCCAAATAAACAAACTTCCTTTCTAATAAGAATAAAGTATGTCATAGTTATTAGCATGTTCTTTTAGCATCTCATCAAATACTGATATTAAATTCCCCAACCCAGAAGAATGAAAGGTAGGCTGTGCCCAGTGCTGAGGCTGCTGCTGCCAGGCAAGGAGGGACCCAGTCCACGGCATACAAACGTGCACTCTGCAGCCACACCCGTCCTCATCCTCTGGCTACTGTTCTTATGCCAGACAAAACAACTGATACGGTTTTCTAGTAAAGATTACAGAATCAATACATTTTCTTTTTATTGCCATCATGAAAACATTATCCCCCAATCAGAAACAATGCTGCTGCCCCCTTTGGACATCCTTTCCTGCCAGGGGTTTTCATTACACACTTCCCCTCCCCCACCGAGCCTCGAGACTCCAGTTTACCTCCCAAAGCTCATAGTTCCAGCTCATATGCATCTCCCAGCACTAAATAAAGGTTTTAAAACTTACATGTAAATGTGTTATCTATGTACTGGATGTTTGTGTGTACACGTACCATGTGAGCCTGGTAGGTGCGGAGGTCAGAGAGGGAGAGTAGGCCCTGGAACTGGAGTTATGAATGGCTGTGAGCCACCTCATGGGAACTGGGAACCAAGCCTAGGTCTTCTGCAGGAGCAACGAGTGCTTTTAACCATGAGCCGGCTGAGTAGCTGGCTACTCTTAACACTTTCTTTAAACAGGCTCTGAATGCAGCTCAGTAATGAACACTTCCCTAGCATTCACTCCCTAGCCCTAAGTTCAATTTGAAGAACTGACAAAAAGAAAATTTTGAAATGTGGGTAATAGAGAGGCAAAAACCAACAAGGTATAACAATGTATGTACCACAATGTGTGCATTTATGTTAACAAAAGATGACGCAAAAGGAAATTTTAGCATGTAGACATATGAAATTCTATATTGCCTTTGCCTGTATCACATCATAAACATTTTTTAATTATAAAATATTCTTATGCTGGGCCAGCCTGGGGTACTTAAGATTGTCTCAAAACAGAAAGGGGGTGCAAAAAAAAGATTGTCTCAAAACCACAAAAAGCTAGCCCAGGTGGGACACATCTGTAACTTGAGCATTTGGCACAGTGAGTTGAAGCCAGCCTGGTGCTGCTTTAGACTCTACAGAAAAGTAAGCCCTTGTTTGGGCAGTGATTACTTAATAAAACTGGAACTGTGCATAGATTAATGTGGCCCCTTTCCAAAAAGATACCCAGTTTATGATGCAGTCCATATCTTATTACAAATAGAGCAATGTTCTGAGTGTGGTTATCAATGTTAACGTAACCTGATTATACACACAGAGATGAAACCTTTTTGGAACCAGGCTATAGCTATCTATGTAGCCAAGGCTAGCCTCCAGTGTGCAGTCCTCCTGTCCATCATGTACTAACTAGGATTATGGGTATTCACCCACACACAGGAATTCTTTCTTTCAAAAAGTCGTTTTCTTACCTTGGTATATTTAGGTTATTCCTTGCTCTTTTGATATGATAAATATCTTACAATATATGTTCTTGGCCAGAATTCATATTTAAAATATTATGAAATATAAAATAAGGGCCTGGAGAGACCGCTCAGTGGTAAGAGCGCTGACGGCTTCTGCAGAGGACCAGGGTTCAGTACCCAGCACTCAGGTGGCTCACACCGTCTGTAACTTCAGTTCCAGGGCATCTCACATTCTGTCCAGACATCCTCACTGCATTTATGTTGTACACAGACATACCTGCAGGTAAAACCCTCATATACATAAAATAAAATAAACTGGGCTAGTGAGATGGCTCAGTGGTTAAGAGCATTAGCCATTCTTCCAGAGGTCCTGAGTTCAATTCCCAGAAAGCACATGGTGGCTCCCAACCCTCTGTAAGGTTGCCCTCTTCTGCCATGCAGGTGTACTTGCAGCAGAGCAAACAAACAAAGATGAAGCACATTTTTAAAAAAATTTAAAAAAAAATCTTTTTCAAAAATCCAAAGCAAGGACCCTTAGGAGTTCCATCATAAAAGCAATGAAAACGCTGTATAAAGATCAGCTACTTCACAGGGCTAGGAAATAACC
This sequence comes from Rattus norvegicus, assembly GCF_021556685.1. Taxonomy (NCBI): domain Eukaryota; kingdom Metazoa; phylum Chordata; class Mammalia; order Rodentia; family Muridae; genus Rattus; species Rattus norvegicus. The sequence goes on from NC_141540.1 coordinate 23,429,209, forward strand.
AACACCAGGCCTGGCAGCACACATCTGTGACACACGCACTCAGGAGGTCAAGACAGAAGGGCTGGCCTTCTTTCTAGAGGCTAGTCACAAGAGAGCAGGCCTTTCCAAAGAACAACTGAGTCTAGTCCAATCTGCTATTGCAAAAGCTTTACAACAAATATTTTATAAATTCAATATAAAAAATTATGATGGGGCGGGATGTCGGTGTGTGGGCAGGCACTGGAGAGAACCTGCTCAAACCACATGACACCCACACCAAACCCTTGAGAACTGTCATTTATCTGCCCCTTCTACAAGTTTTCTAAAAACCTCTACTTTCTGAGAGATGTCTATTTATCCAATTTGAAGCAGGGCCATCATGTAAACAGTTCTCCCCGTTGCTTTTGCTGAAAATTACTGCCTAAAATTATGTTCAAAGGTACCCTAGTCAGAGGGCATGTGCACATGTGGTTTCTTTGAGACAGGGTGTTTCTGTTTAGCCCTGGTCTCAAACTCACAGAGATCCAACCTGCCTCTGCCTCCCAAGTGCTGAGATTAAAGGCATGCACTACCATGGCCCTGCTTAAGTGTTTAGTTCTTTAAGAATTAAAGTGCCTAATAAAGAATATAATATATTAGTATTGTTGCCCGAATTAGCAGAAGAAAAAGAAATGAGTGAACGGGGACCAGCAAACAGAAGCCTAAAATAGCCAAGGTCATAATGAACCATAACATGTGGCCTGAGATACAGCTCAAGACATCTCTGGCTTCAGACTCTTGGTTCTTTCTCTAGTATCTCAGAAATGGAGTGAGGGAACTGTGAACTGAAAAGTAAGATCAGGATCTCAATGCTAGAAACAACAATTTTTTAAAAAAGATTTTAAATACTGAAACTTGACTGAAGCCAGGGCCAGCATCCCCTTGAGGTGTGGCTTTATGAGGAGGTCAAAGACTCTGCATTCTGAAGGAACTGAAGATGTTGCTCCTGGTCAGCTGGTGCGCTGATGGGAAGGCAAAGAGCAATCTGGACTGACAGGGTTTAAGAGGTTAAAATAAAACCAGAATTAAAGAATCCAGACAAGCAGGTCAGTTAAGCCATCAGCTACCAGCCACCAGGACATAGTGACACTTAGTATTGCAAAGGGTATCTGAGCTGGAGTCCAGGAGCTCAGGGGTTATCAAGGTGGCTGGCTTCATCTCCAGATAAATGGTTACATAGGAGGGAAACTGGAGCAGCCAATGACACTTTGTAGCACTTCTCTTTGCCCTACTGACACTTTAAGCCACACCTACACTAGCATGCTCCTAATTCTGACAGACAGTTCTGATGATTCTCACTTCATTTTAATAGTCCAGACCCTCAACTTTGGTGCGATGCTGAGCAGCCTATTTACTAGTTTGTGACCTCATTCCGCAATCACATGTACTAGACTGCACTCCACCTCTGACTTTTCTTCTGGAAATATGCTGAGCAAAGAGTAGCTAGGTCAGTGGGAAGTGAACTTGGCTACCATACACAAGGCCTTCAACCTAAAACCTGGCACTGTCCACCTGCCCCCAAATGTTGTAAAGTGTTCTCAGCTTCTGTCCGTCATGAATAGGAAGTACTTCCTGGAGGCTCTATTCTTTCTCCCAAACCGAGGATCTCTATGGACCTCTTTCCACACAAACATCTAACAGACAAACACAGCTGAACATCTGAGTATGTGCTTTGAGTAGGGCAAAATGTACTTAAGGCACACAAACTTAATAAGCTACAGAACCAGGAATGTAAGCTACTCTGTGTAACCCTGGGAAAGTCTCTGAAACTCCCTTCAAACCTGAGTTCTACTCCTTACCCCTCTTTATAGAATTATGGTAGTTAAATCTCACCAAATTGCTGTCCAAGTTGTAGGATGGGAAGATGGCTCAGTGGGTACAGTGCCTGCTGTGCAAGCATGAGGACCTGCATTAGGGTCCCCAGCAGCCACACAAGCTGAACCTCTGTACTGCTGGTAGATAAGCCAGATCCAGGTTGATTCTGGGGTCCTTCCAGCTAACCAGCCAGGCTGAATGAAATGGCCAACTCAAGTTTCAGGGAAAGACCCTGTCTCAAAAACAACATAGAGAGCAATGGAAAACACCCAACTCCAGCCTCTGGCCTCTACACAAGCATGCACAAGACAGCATACCCAGAGACACATGCAGACCTACACCACACACAATAATGCATGTATTAATCAAAATAAGAAACTGACATCCACTGGGCATTTCCTATGTGCTGGACACTTCTATAATATATTACATATGTTAACTCATTTAATTCATAAAATAAGCCTGGCTTATCACCAAAACCTTATTATAAAGAAAATAAATACAAAGCTTTAGGAACTCATATAGGATCATATTTAAGTAACTGTTTGTATATTATTTATATAAATTTTTCTCTCCTCTCTATATAAAATGCAACTCAGATAACAAATGTTCTGCCCATTCCATCGCAGGGCAGGGAAATGCTAGTCTCACAACGAACAAGAGTTGTATCTTTGTTGTTCTATATTAAATAAGACAATTTTCTTACAGGGAGGTTTTGTTTACTTAGTTTTTTTTTTTTTTTGGTTTTTCAAGACAGAGTTTCTCTCTATATTCTTGACTGCCCTGGAATTCACTCAGTACACCAGGCTGGCCTCAAACTCAAGAGATCTGCCTGCCTCTGCCTCTCAAGTGCTAGCATTAAATGTTCATCACTAACTAGAAAGAGAAGAAGGTGGATCCTTGTGATTTTTAGGACAGCCTCGTGTACAAAGTGAATTCCAGGACATCCAGGGATAGACAGAGAACCGTGTCTTAAAGGGGGCAGGAGGAGGTATGTCACTAGACACAAGTTTGAAAGAAAAGCATCTTGGGCTGGAGAGATGGCTCAGTGGTTATGAGCACAGACTGTTCTTCTAGAGGTACTGAGTTCAATTTCCAGCAACCACATGGTGGCTCACAACCATCTGTACTGGGATCTGATGTGCTCTTCTGGTGTGTCTGAAGACAGCTATGGTGTACTCCTGTACATAAAATAAATAAATCTTTAAAAAACGTTTCTCCTTCCCTTTTTGGAATTATGTCAATTATAACATTAACACTATACCTTTTATACCTCATCTTTCTGACATGGTTTATCATGTAGCTCTGGCTGTCCTGGAACTCATCATATAGACCAGGCTGGCCTTGACCACCTGCTTCTTCTAGGGTTAAAGGCTTGTAATGCCAGGCCCATATGCCTCTTCTTTCTAATGCTTTCCCCTTGAGGCCCTTTCTCCTAACAGACCTTATTTCTTAAAAGATAATTCTGTGTTGGATTCTGAGAACCAACCCATTCTTTCCCTCCTATATCTAATAAAAATAAATAAAACAAGTGGACAGCAACTGGAACAATACCCACGATTGTCCTAAGGCTGCCACAGGTGCTATGGCTAGCTATATAAACAACAGCAGCAAAAACAGGAAACCCTGACAAGGCAGAAGGCAGAAGGCAGCAACCATCGAAATGTGTCCTCTCCCTCTAAATGCCTACTGTCTTGGTTAGGGTTTTACTGCTGTAAACAGACACCATGACCAAGGCAAGCCTTATAAAGAACAACATTTAGGTTTAGTCCATTATCACCAAGGCAGGAGCATGGCAGCACCCAGGCAGGCTTGGTTCAGAAGGAGCTGAGGGTTCTACATCTTTATCTGGGCTGCTAACAGAATACTGCTTCCAGGCAGATAGCATCTTAAAGCCCACTCCCACAGTGACACCCCTACTCCAACAGGGCCACACCCTCTAATAGTGCCACTCCCTGGGAGGTGCATATACAAACTGTGACACATACCCCAGTGCAAGTTTACAACCACCTGTTAAGCATGCACAGCTGAGGCTCTCACACAAAATACTTTTTAAAAAGTCTCAGCAAAAGTTAATTTCCAATGCCATTTAGGTTGTATAATTCTCCTTGAGAAAACTGTTTCGGCACTGGGCTTTAAGAATAAAAATCACAATAACTAGGTACAGTAGCTCATACCTGTAATCAAGCAAGTGGGCACTTACGTCAAGAGTCACATGAATCTATCTGGACTATGCACTGAGTTACTAGCCTGAACTATGGCATCAGCTACTGTCTTCCCACTCAACTGCCACATGCAGGGACCTTGGGACATTCTCTGGGAATATGCAAAAGTGAATGAAATCCCCCTGATGACTAGTGGCTTGTTATACAAAACCAGTCCAATTCTTAAAGTATCTGCTAGTGAATAATACAATAAATATTCATAAGCTTGAACATTTGCTACGTTTCCTGGGCTCACCATTTTGTTAATTTGCATTTTTCTGTTCCATATGCATTTTTACCATCATCAGGTATAATGAATGGGTCTTAGCAGATTCCACTTGGGTGTTCTACTGAATTCTTCTTCATCTTCTTCTTCTTCATCTTCTTTTTCTTCTTCTTTTTCTTCTTTCTCTTCTTCTTCTTCTTCTTCTTCTTCTTCTTCTTCTTCTTCTTCTTCTTCTTCTTCTTCTTCTTCTTCTTCTTCTTCTTCTTCCTCTCTCTCTCTCTCTCTCTCTCTCTCTCTCTCTCTCTCTCTCTCTCTCTCTCTCTCTCTCTCTCTCTCTTCTGAATTCTTGACCAGAGTGTTCTTCCAAAACAAGCATTCACACAAATTAGTTCTTTTTATTTTGGTTTCAGTTTTGAGATCTAGCCTCATGCAGTTCAGGCTGGCCTTGAACTTCTGATCCTCCTTGCCTCTACCTAGGAGTATGGGGATTATAGCATGCATGTCCCCATGTCTGGTTATTTCATTCAGTGCTAGGGATCAAAGACAGGCCTTTGTGCATGGCAGACAAACGGTCTAACCAACTGAGCTACATCTGTAGCCCCTACACAAACTAAATAAATCTTCCGCCCATCTACAGCCAGAGAAAACAATCACCTGTGTTTCTTAATTGACTGATGCTGCTGTCGCCATCCTCAGCTTGCTCAGCGGCTGTCCTTATGGAAAGCTAATCATCCTAAACATGCTTACCTTCCCAGTGTCAGATTCAGCACTAATCACACTTCACTACTGGTCAATGGCTGTCCAACTACTTGCAGTTTCAGTTTTATTTCTTTATGGTATTGGTGTTTTGCCTTCATGTGTGTCTGTGTGAGGGTGCCAGATCCCCTGGAACTGGAGTTAGACATAGGTTGCTGGGGACTGAACCCGGATTGTCAGGAAGAACAGCCAGTGCTCTTAACTGCTGGACCATCTCTTCAGCCCTTCATTTTCATTTTTAATTTTTTAAAAATGTATTTATTATGTATACAGCATTCTGCCTGCATGCATGCCTGCAAGCCAGAACTGGGCACCGGATCTCATGGTTGTGAGCCACCATGTGGTTGCTGGGAATTGAACTGAGGACCTCTAGAAGAGCAGACAGTGCTCTTAGCCTTTGAGCCATCTCTCAAGCCCCCCTCACTTTTAATTTCATAAAGAAATTTTTTATGAGAATTTGATCTCAATTTTCTAGGTTATTTTAAAAAACTACTTCCCTGTGAGTCGAGACTTTTATGAGGAATGTAATCTGATAATGTCTATTCCTCTCACATAATTACACTGTGTTGGTGTAACAGAAACAATGCTTTGCCACTTAATTTGATGACAACATCCTCCTTTGTGCCTGGAATCTGCCATTTGAAATCAACTTTTGTCTTTTCATTTTTCTCTCTTTTTGGTTTGAGAGAGGATCTGACTCTAGCTGGTATAGCCTCACCCTGTGGCAATTCTTCTGCTCCAACTTCCTGAGTGTTAAGATTATGAGCATGAGCCACCAATGGGTTAAGAAATGATTAAAACAAAAGTTTAAAATGCCAAATACAACAAATATACATGCCAGTCAATACCAGCAACACAACTACCACTACATCAATACTGTTTTTCCTTTTTTTTTTTTTTTGGACAGGGTTCTCATTGCAAAGCCAAGGTGGGACTAGAACTCATTACAAAGACCAAGTTGTCCTCAACTGTGGTCACCCTCCTGCCTCTGCCTCTGCCTCTGCCTCTGCCTCTGCCTCTGCCTCTGCCTCTGCCTCTGCCTCTGCCTCTGCCTCTGCCTCTGCCTCTGCCTCTGCCTCTGCCTCTGCCTCTGCCTCTGCCTCTGCCTCTGCCTCTGCCTCTGCCTCTGCCTCTGCCTCTGGGGTGTTGAGTGACAGGTGTGATCCAGCACAGCTGACTCCATTACTGGGATTTGTAATATACCATATGGCAGCATGAAGAGACCACCATATGTCTGCTGTGGAAACAACTCAACTTTGCCATTGGAGAATTAATAAATGCAAAGCTCTAGCAAAATTTTTATGGACACTGAAATTTAAATTTCATATAATGTTCATGTGTCAAAAATATTATTCTTTTGTGTTTGATCAAATTCTCTACACCATAGATCTTTCCTTCCAACTATTGAAATAAGGCATTCTCCTTTACTCTAAAGAAAATTTCTTTTACACACACTTACACACACACACACACACACACACACACACACTCACACACAGTGTGTGTGTGCACATGGGAGAATAAGTGTCAGTACACTTCGGAATTAGAAGGCAGTTTGGGGAACCAATCCAAGGCTGTCAGATTAGGAGGCCATTACACTCACATGCTGAACCATCTCACTGTCCCCGTAGCTTCCCTTACATTAATTTTTAATTTGTTGCAGCACTTACTCCAACAGGACAAGCTTGCTATCAAAACTTGCCATGTATCTTTAAGCCAGGCAGTGGTGGTACACATCTTCAACCCTAGCACTTGGGAAGCAGGATCTCTGAGTTCAAGGCATGCCAGCCAGATCTACAGAGTTCCAGATTTTCTTTGAAAATATGCTTAATGGAGCTGAAGAGGTGGCTCCCTGGTTAAGAGCATTTGCTGCTCTCTCAGAAGACAGAAGTTTGGTTCCAAGTAGCCATGACAACTCAAAACTGCCTGTAATACCAGCTACAGGGGACAATAGAATACAAACATTGTAAGTGAAAGCTGTTTTCATTTTTAATATTTGTAGTATAGTATAAGTCTTTTTGAGCTGATGTAACAAAAGTACCAGAAACTAAATAGCTTTTAGAGGAATTTTTTCCTATTCTGAAGGCTGAGAAAAATCCATTCCTGAGTGTGTCTATAAAGACAAAGAGAATGTATCCCAGGTGGTGGTGGTACAGCACTTGGGAGGCAGAAGCAGGCAGATCTCTGTTGAGTTCGAGGCCAACCTCATCTACAAAGTGAGTTTACGTATCGCAAGGCTATATAGAAATACCCTGTCTTAAACAAATTTGAACTACCAAAAGGGATTTGAGCATGGTGGTGTATGCTTTTAGTCCCAGCACTGAAGGGAGGCCAGCTTGTTCCAAATGAGTTCCTGAACAGCCAGGGCTACACAGAGAGACTCTGTCTCCAAAAGAATCAAGGGGAAATTGGGGGACAACTCTATATAAAAATAAGTATATGGAGTTTTATGTGGTTTTGTTCATTTGCCTGCCTCTGCCTCCCCAGCACTGGAATTAAAAGACAAATTGACATCATCTTTATTTTTAAAGATTTATTTTATGTATATAAGTACTCCATCAATGTCTTCAGACACACTAGGAGAGAACATCGAATCCCTTTACAGATGGTTGTGAGCCACCATGTGATTGCTGGGAATTGAACTGAGGACCTCTGGAAGAGCAGTCAGTGCTCTTAACCTCTGAACATTCTTTCTAGCAGATAAAATGCTTTCTTAAGATGATGTCATGCATCATGGACAAAATTCATGTAATCTGTACTAGAATAATACTCTGAGTAGTTCTTTAGCTGACTGAGGCTGAAACCATGTAGGTGGTCAGTCACCCACAAAGAATAGTTATATAGGGACACGAAATCCAACTGGCTTCTGCCAGCCTATGTTCCTACCTGATCTCAAAGATGTCAGAATTCTACATTGTTTCTCCCAAGTCACTTTCCTGGGTGATCAGTTCTCTCTGCTTCAGAGTGTCTGCATTGTTTCCTCTAATCCTTCCTTATTCTGGTCATTAGATGAGTGTACTGTCAATGGAGGCATGTGTGCCTGTGTGCACATACAAACACACACAGACACACAGAAACACTAATACACACTCCCAAACCCACAACACATGTTTGTTCACACAATATAAGCATAGTACATTGCAGTCACGTGTTGCCCCGCGCTATCTCAACAGCAAGAACACGCGGGGACACACGAATCCTTCTGCAGCTAAAACGTTTATTGTATCTTAAAGAGAGGGCCACAGGGCGCCAGCATGGCGCAGCTTATATACACCCTAGCGCGGCGCATCCACACCTGATTGGTCGATTACCCATGATCTCATAGGCACGCCCCGGGGTGGGCAAAGACCTGGCACGAAGGCACTCTTGCACATGCGCACACAGTTAACTTCCTGAAAAAAAGTCAGCTGGCACGGCGGAGGCCAGTGCCATCCTGTAATGGCGAAAGCTATCCCAGCTTTCCACGTGGGGTGCAGTGGAAGCCAGCGCCATCTTGTGGTGGCGAATGTTATTGCGGCTCTCCACATCTCCCCCTTATTGTTTTACTAATATGAGGCTGGTCTAGGTCCCTGCAGTTACGTTCATCTGCTGTGGCTCCTGTCTTAGGTCGTTCTTCTATGTCACAGCCTTATCTGTCGAAGGGTAACCCTATCGCCACCGGGCCCCATGTCATAGATTGGTCTGTGCATGAGGAAAGTTGCCCGTCTCTGGATACCACAGTGCTGTGTGACAGTAACTGTTAAACGACCTAGGGCGAACTCTATAAAAGAGGCCAACCAGAAAATGAGTTAGTGGAGAAATCATGATCACCCTATCGCGTGCAATGAGGAAACCTCAGCAATGTAGAAGGGCTGACCAAAGAATCATTGAGTCTCTCTCATCCCAGTGTAATGGATCCACAGATCCATGGGGTGCAAGAGCAGAGAACTGAGATACCGACTAATTCCTGAGCATAGATAACCAAATTTCAGGGGAGGCCCCTTGTTCAATGGCCACAAGTGCTTGAGTGATAATGACCTTGTCATGTTTCTGTTGAGATCTGAGTTTGCAAACCAACCATAGCATGAACACTAATCCACACCATAGGGCTGCACCAAACAGAGCCACTCCCAATAAGTAGTGGGCACCTCATCTGGTTCTAGCAACTACTCCAGAAAGTTCACCCACTGTGCTTGCCTAACAATAGATTGGGGGGAGGGTAACTCCAGACACTGTAGACACATGGCTGTAGCAGTAATGGCTGCTACAATAGCAGTGAAAGTAACAAGGTCTTTCCCAGGACAGTTTAGGTTCGGTCATTCTTCTCTGGAACAACCAGCAGGCAATGGAACCATGTCTGAGATCTGCACAACCAGGGCAGAGTTCCCTAGTCCACAGCAGCTTTATGCAGGTGGCATTCCTGTGAAGCTATAGACTGCAAAATGACAACACAATTTAAGGCAGCAAGAGTCACCAGGGGAATGAGGGGGCAGGGATAACAGCTGGAGTCCACTCTTCTCCAGCAGGCAGCAGTACACAGAGGGTCAGAGAGCAGGCCACAGTGGGACGGGACACACGCAGCGGTAACACTGACTGCAGCAATGTCAAAATCTCTGTGATGACAAAAGATGAGGGGGAATCTTTCATCTTCCTCTCTGGGCAGAGGAATGACTCCAGGGACCCAAACCAGGAGAGCTGAATCTTCATGCAACCAGGATCAGCAAGTCTCAGCAACCACTCAGGCAGCTGGCACACTCTCGTAGCATCCTGTAGAAAAAACACAAACATTCCCTCTTCCCCATATAAAATATCTGAACAGGATCATGTCAATACGTGGATCTTTCTATTTCACCTAGTCAGAAGTATGCCTAGTTGTGGAGCGTCATAAACACTCAGAGTGTTCCTTGGCACCCAAATTTTAAATTGAAATAAAAGGAGCATTATTTAGCATACAGGAATAACTCCCCCTTTTTTATTTATTAAGATATAGTAAAGATATTATTTATTAAGGTAAGTCCTCGAGGATTAAATTGAGGACACTGAGCACTTGTATTTATAAATTGACTTGTATACCAAATTATTGTCTCCAGCATTATTGTTTTGGATATATAAAGAATGAGATTTTTTGACTAATTGTTCTTATGTAAGGCCTATAATCTGTCTTGTATCATTGCCTCCCTTGTTAAGGAGTCTAGTCAATCCAGTTTGAGTTCTTAATGTACTATAAAGTAACAGTATTTAGTGTTCTTAACCACTAAGCCATTTCTCTAGCACCTCACAAACTTTATTTACCTAAACATAAGCATTAATTAGAAATGTCAAAACCTATAAATATTGTCCAATTTCAGTCTTACTAGAAATCTCTGAGCTGGCAGGGTGAGGCTGGGAATTGAAAGTAAGCAAATGGAGTCTTCCTCTTTTCATATCAACTCCATTAAAAAACTCCATTTTAAAGAGCATGGTCTATGGTTTTGTTTAGTTGTCTGAGCCAGAGCACTGAAAGGACAGTGAGTTGTCAGACAATTCACACTGAATTCATCACTCACTGATTTCATGTAGAAAACTTGTCTCTAGTGAGGCATTAAGAAATTGAAATCAATTGTAAACCACAAGCAACACATTGGCTATCAGTATGTGAATTGAAAGCTTGATTTAAAAACAGTGGCTAAAGCACAGAATTTAATAATCTGTGCTGAAGCAGCAGAAACTCAAGAGAATAAACAAGTGATCCAATCATACATGTAGCCTTTTCATTAGATGAACCACCTATAAATAAAGTAAGCGCATTTCCTATGGGTTGCATGTACAAATTTATAGTAAATACAAAAGCATGTAAAGAGTAAAATTATCAATTTTGCCTGAAAAATTTGTATATGTAATAGGCCAAATATCAGTATTTTGTAATAACCAATTTAACTGTTGTTTGGAATAAGATGTTTTACCAGGTTTCTTTTTAAAATACTTCCATGACTCAAGCCTACAATTTTGTATTAACACAACTGAAGCTTTATCTCCAATGAGGATAACAAAGGCTTAAGTCCTCTGGTAAGGTGAGGTATTTTGGCAATTAACATATCCTTAGTAGCTTAAAATTAGTTTCAAATATTCTTTTTTGGAGTAGTGCAACAGCTACTCCCCAAATATTAAAGCTCATTTTGAGAGCAAAAGTTTGTAGTAAAAATTTCTATATACACTGAAGGATTTAAAGTTCTAACTTCTTACATTGAAGAAGCGAAAAAATTACATAATACAAGGCTGTTAGCCATTCCTAATGATATCACTTCATGGGCTCTCTAAAATTATAAGCAAGCTCACGAAATGAAAACTCACAATCAATCCTCTAAATCTATCTTGAAATGGCAGTTGGAGTAAGCAAACAAGCTGTAATGCTCTCACAAGTTCCAAAACCTCATCAATCCTTTGTAAATCCTGTAACAATCTCTACCTGTTTGATTTTTCTTAATTACAAATAAGTTTGAGTTAGTCAATGTAACACTGGCAATCCTTAATCAAATCCTTAAGTTCTCCTTGTAACACCAGAGCACAACCACAACTTTGGAAAGTCACCTGAGTCCTGAGTATGTGACTAGGCAGCTGTTCTTGGGGCAGTGGAATTAGCATCAAAATACAGATAACTTCAGGGCAAACCACAACTTTGGAAAGCAAAACTCAACCTCCAACAATCTAGTCTCTAAAATCCAGTCTCCAAGACACCGAGTCTATCCTTCATGTTACAAAGTTTGACTGCCAATTTCTACATATGAACGCACGATGGTGTAGTCTCCAGTACCTCAACAAAGAGATGCTGTCCTAAATTCTTTTAGAAGCCTGGTTTCTAGAGTAAGAATTCCATAAAAATATTATCTCAATTTAGACCTGTTTCCCTAGGTTGGCTCATGTTGCATGTTGTCTAGAATGACTCTATCCAAATTACCAGTTTTATGTCAACTTTTTGTTACCAATATTATACCTTTTTAACCATATCTAATAACTTAAAAGCCGATAATCAATCCATGACCAAGGCATGTAGAGCATATTTATACATTTAGAACCAATGAGAAACAAAATTGAAGTGGCTACACATGTCTTTAATATTTAGACCAAGCACCATTTTTACCTTTTTAGCTATGATTTTAAGAGAAGCACCTTGTCACCTGTTGAGTCTAATAATCACAGTCAAAGATTTTCTAAGGGAAACAGCCATCAGTTTTATTACCATAGAAACTGAGGAGCTGCTGGTGCCTTTAAGATCAGTTCGTGCAGACGCTCAGCCCCCCGGGCAGCTTAGGTATAGGGCTCTAAAGGCCGATTAAAACTGTTTTTTATTCATTTGTTCCTTTTTGAAACGAGTTAAAACCAAATCAAGATGTGAACGACCGGCAGATAAAGTTTTTACCATTTTTTCTTTTGAACATGAAACATAAAACATTTAAGCAACAAGAAACAAAAACCACAGACATAAACTGACATACATAGACAGCTTGGTGCACCAAGGACAGACAATAGACAAAGGGGAAAGACTAGATGGTGTTCCACGAAAGGAACCCAGATTCCAATAGGAGTCAGCAGAGAGGTAGGATTTCCCCTTTCCCACCACTTCCACGGTGACCATCCACTCGAGTGGAGTTGATATGGACGATGGATTGTCTCAATTCCTGGACTAGTCCATCAACGTGTTGAAACCAAATTCCTGTAAGATACTGAGATATATTACGGGATATTGGAGCAGCACAACTGACATTCACAAATGGTATGGAAGTGAAACACAGTCCTGAATATTTCCACTCACAACCCAATTACATTAACTCCATCAAGCTGTGCATGGGCGTTGAGATGTCCTTTTGTTTGATTCCCCTGAGTAAATTTTTCAGGCGGTCTACCTCTATCAAATCTGATCAGTATGACTCTGTGAAGTTTAAACAAAATTACGAGCCTTGTCTACAAGGAATCCATAACTTTCGGTTTCTTCACAGTGGCTCTCCACCTAGGCCCATATCTTTCTTCTTCATAGCGAGCTGCCTCATCTTCTAAATCCTCTTCCTCAGAGGATCCAAGCTCGTCTGTTTCTGAGCTATCAAGCTCTAAAGCCTCTAACTCCTTTACCGGATAAAGGCTTCTCCTTTTCAAAACTTTTTTCTCCTTTCTCTGTTTCTCTCCCGGGACGTTCTTTCCCCAACCTCTCGCTCCCTCAGATCTGAAGTCTTTGGAAGGGTCTTTTTGCTTATATTTATCTTTTCTCTTTGAGCTCTTTAATTTTTTATCCCGATCTGTTTCTGACATACTGCCTTGTAACTTCCCTAGCACTCTCTGTCCTGCTACCACAGTTGGGCGGCATTTCCCATCTTCTAGGCACGACCTCTGACGGTGTCTAGCAGCAGCCACAAAATCAAAAACCAAAAGAGAAAGCACGAAGGCTGCTAAAACGATAACAAAAACTTCCGCCGCATCTTCTAGTGGGGGAGAGAAGTGGAACAGATTAAGACCAAACATATCTTTCAGAGCTTACCTTAAAACACTGCAGTTCTGGATTCCCTCCGCGGACGGAGGACCCCTCTCTCGGTGCCTGGCGATGGTGTGGCGTTTCTATCCCGGGTTTCGGCACCAGATGCCCCGCGCTATCTCACCAGCAAGAACACGTGGGGACACACGAATCCTTCTGCAGCTAAAACGTTTATTGTATCTTAAAGAGAGGGTGCGGCTTATATACACCCTAGCAGGGTGCATCCACACCTGATTGGTCGCTTACCCATGATCTCATAGGCACGCCCCAGGGTGGGCAAAGACCTGGCACAAAGGCACTCTTGCACATGCGCACACAGTTAACTTCCTGAAAGGAAGCCGGCTGGCGCGGCGGAGGCCAGCACCATCCTGTAATGGTGAATGCTATCCCGACTTTCCACGTGGGGTGCAGTGGAAGCCAGTGGTGAATGTTATTGCGGCTCTCCACAACGTGTTTACTTTCCGAGGTAATCCTTAACATAAAGATCCCCCCAGGATTCTCTGAAGGCATAAAAACAAATGTTGAGTGGGATATGTACATACCAGGCATAGCCTATAAACAACTCAGTCAGTGTTGTGCTGTCCTCCCATAAACCAACATAGAATCATGGTTCTTGCCTTATTCCCCAATCTGGCTTAGCTCGTTCCCAAGGCTGTGTAGAGCAGGCTTGTTTCCCAGAAAGGATTGTATGTTGGTGGTGGATTAGACTCTTGTTCTTGTTCACTGTTTCAGACTTGCCTCAAAGTGTGCAGCTTCTTCTAATAGCAGCTCTCTTTACCTTAACTTGAATGACTTCGTGCCCAAGGCTATTAGAACAGAATCATAGGAAATCTCCATACCCAGAATACAAATGAACAGTTTTTCTCCCCATAATGTGATTGTGTCACAGATATTTTGAGTAAGTAAGTAAATGCTTGCATGGACTATCTTACACTGAGTCATAATCCATGGAATGGCCCCACCGTATAGTACATTTTCACTCCCTTGGCTGATAGATGTCTGGACAGATTCTCCTTCAGGGCTGCTCGGGTACCACTACAGCACTGCTGAGCCCTAGTTGCTCTGTCGACACCTACTCCTTGTTCTGTAATCTTTGGGTCAACTAAAACTTCTGTTCCAATTTCTGTACATGGCTTCTCATAGGCCTACCTGTTCTTCCACTACCAGACCTGTCTTAAGATCCTCATTCCTCCTATCCCCCACTGAGGCTGACTTTAACTCAGAGAAAATGATGTAGATTAACAGCCCTTGCAGAATGCTACACAGATAATACAGGGGATGCTTTAGGTTATTTGTGCATCTAAAGCTGCTCCTGAACCTGCCCTGTTCTTGCACCACAGCACAGCTATGGGACTTCTGCTGGATGCCAATACAACTCCATACAACTCAATTTCTCAGTGAATACAATCCAAGCCAGACTCTAAGGTGAAGTTGTACTGTGCCAAGGTAGCTGGAAAGAAATGGGAGCAGGCAATGTGGAAAACAAGCTTGGAGAAGATACAGTGAGTGACATAACCTTCCAGTGGGCTTTCACAATTCACAAAGGACAAACAAGGAATATAAACTCATGGATTTTATAGAGAAGCCTCCCCCTTACCTCCATGTACTCCATTCCTTTAATGTGCTCCAAAGGATTTCAATGCAGATTGGTAGTTTTGCCCCTAATACCTTTAAAATAGAACTTTACAAGTGTCTTTGTGTCCTTTTGCTGTACAGAGCTAGGTGGAGAGGCTGAAATGATTGGGCTGCTGTATTTGATGTTTCATGACGCAAAGTGAACTCTCATAGTGGTTTTCTCAGTAAATTTGGAAATAGGCAAACACAGCTATATTTCTGCACAAATAAAAACACAAATACACACACACACACACACATACACACACACACACACACACACACACACACACACACTAAGGAAAACATAGCTTTTATCCAGCAGGTTTCCTGTTGAATGAAGAATTAGTGGGAACTATGTTATGTACAAGTCTCTTACAGTCAAGCAGGCTGTGCTGCCCTGGCCTGTTCTTATTTCCACTTCAGAAAATCTTGCTATAAAGATACTTGCTGGTCCTACAGGTAAGTTACAAACTCTGCACAGATAACCTAAACAACACATCACCAAATTCCCAAGACAGAAGAAAAGCCTCCAGCAAGCTCCATGTTGACTCATCATAGGCCTCTCACTAAAACTACCCTGCTTCCCTCATAGAAGACCTTGGAAGTATCAGAAGAAGACAGTGACTCATGGTCAGTACCCAGGAACTTTTCATCACATTATAGTTCGTGTGATATTAAAACAACCTCAACATCAGTCAGAAGGAGGCTAAAGAAAAGGCTACAGTGACTTTGCTGAAATGCTGCACTCTGTACAACACTGAGAGGCAATGTATCCTGAAAGAATGCCATGCCCATTATAGTAAGCAAAGCAATGTCAGCAGAGGGATGCACTATAGGATTCCATGCATGATCATGGTGAAGCCAATAAGACAAACCACAATCTTCCAGGGGGACACCTCTATTAAGGTAAAGAGACAAAATCTAATCCTTACTTTTACAATAGCTGAATGGTTTAAGAATGTGTTGAGACAAATAAGAGAGGTGGCACCACCTGGAACTGGATAGGTGATGGAAAGACTGCTCGCCAGCACAAAACAGGAAGATTGTTTAACTTTATGGTCTGCCAGTTCCTAGAAGAAGCTTCCTGCTTCTCAAGATTGTTCTTTAAAATTTTAATCTAACATTATGGTCAGTTAGTTCCTGGGAGAGAGTTGCTGAACTGGCTGGTATAATTGCAGTTCCAGGGCCTGACCAGTTTCTTTCTTCTGCTCTAAACTTTTGCCTAGGGTGGCAACCTTAAAACTTCTACCTTCCATTCACCACTTCTAGTAGCTAGTTCCAATCATAGAACTAAATTTCAGTAGCTTCATAATATTGATTTTTTGACCTTGTAAAACATCATATTGCTGACATAACATCAAAATCTGAACAGCACTCACTCTTTCTCTAATGAAGGTAACTAGTAACATACATGGACCTATAATCAGAAGCAGAAGCAAAACTAAGAAGGGTCCCATAAGAGAAGATATCGGAGTAGTCTTCCAAGAAGATCTACTAAACCAGCTCTCGAACCATCCCTGATGCGCTTCTCTGTCTGTCTTTTGTCTAACCTTTCTCTAAGTTTACTCATGGAGTTTTTAATTATTCCTGAATGGTCTACATAGAAGCAACATTATTCCTTTAGTGTAGCACACAAACCTCCTTCTTTAAGGAATATCAGGTCTAATCTTTTCTTATTCTAAAGGAGTACCTCTGAGAGGGAGTTTAGGGATTCTTGGAGGTCAGTTAAAATCTTTCTTTCTGTTCTTTTTATACCTAAGTCAATGGCAGTTCTGAATTCTCCATAAGCCTTGTGTTGCAGGGCAATAGCAGATGTCTTTGTAGCTGTCCTTGCAGTACCTAAACTCTTCAGTATCAGGGTTCCAATCTGGACACTATCTGAACCTACACACAAAAGTCACGACTGTCTTTTAGAACTTCTAAACTTATACAGATTGTGATCCTGGGGCACAGTCCCAAGAAGTGTTAGGAGTATTAACATATGCAATGTTACATCATTTGCATTAGAAATCAAGTCTACCCCCACACCTACCATTAGGGGATCTATCTTGATGGAACCCAGGGGAAACATGAAATTCTTGTTTCTAAAGCACACTCCTCAAGTGAGCAACATCCCAGTCAGGTCTCTGATGTGCAAGTCTAGGTAGCTTTTTGAAGATCTGAGTGTCCCTCTAGGTCCCAGCTCTCAGTACAAACAGCTAGTATGTGGCTTGTGAGGGCTGAGACTTGATGGCTCAGCTGAGAATGTTTTGTTTAGCTATGTACTCTATTTTTTAATAGGGTTATTTGGCTCTCTAGCATCTAACTTCCTGTGTTCTGTGTATATTTTGGATATTAGCCTTCTATCAGATGCAGGATTGGTGAAGATTTTTTCCCAATGAAAATTGACTTATTATTTGTGTGTAAATGATTTTGGTTTCTTGAATATACCCAGTGTTCCCTGTAACATGAGTTTTGTATTTTGCAGGTGAACTAAGTGTGAAAAATCAGAATGAATTTGTTGATAGCAAGAATGGAAAAGTAAGACAGGATCTGTATGCTTCTGCAAATGAGAGACCTGGAATTCAGAAAAGTAGCATGAAAAGTCTGTCTCAAATCTTAAATCCAAATAGCAAGAACAAACATGATGCCAACGTTGATGCCCAGAGAGGTACTGTACGTGATTCCTGTTACTGAGAAGATGAATACACTTAAATACACTTAATATCTACTACTTTATGAAGAAATCACACTTGTTACTGAATAGGAAAGATAGGGTTTTTTTTGTTTTTTTTGTTTTTGTTTTTTTTTACTTTAGCCTACTTTTTTATTGAATAACATTTGATTTCATTTTGAAGTTCTCTATTGGAAATGGGTGAGGATAGGAATTTGAAGTGAAAATTTATTATGGCCTTTTTCTCCAATCAGTTTGGTAACAACAGCCTTAGTAAACCATGCTATAGATACTGGATCAAGGATCATATTTTTAAAGATTTGATATTTCTGAGCAAACAGTTTGCATTTAAGATTATTGAGTTGTCTTCAGGTAACAATCATTTAACCTTCTGCAGATGATTTGACCAGATCAAGCAGGGTGATTAGAGGTATGCTAGACAAATGAGCTTTATATGTAACAGAAATGGTAAAGAAGGATCTAGGAGTGGTGAAGCAGGTGCTGGGGAGTCACGTTGTCTTCTAACACAGAGGAGGCTTTATGATATATGTTGATTTAAAGCTGTAAGACTTATTATTACTGTGTTAGCAAAAACTCTGAGGCAGTAATCATTGCCCATTTACAAAGCACAATGAGAGCTAAAGGTGATCTTAAAATTTCTAGTTTAAATTGTCTTTTGAAAGTAGTGCACGTTCAAATGAAAGAGAAAGTCCTTGCTAATTAAGATATGGGTGCACGTGAAAATATTTTATATCTCCACAAGGATTTTTTTTATTCTAATGTCTCTATGCTTTTTTACCAACTTAATAATTTCATGGGTGAATAATGTGAGATACACGAATACCATGGATATGTGTAATTTCATATGGGGTATTAAGTGACATTTTGAATGCATTAAAAATGACCTGTTAGTGCTGGATGCAGAGTTCTCAGGTGTGATGCATATCACTAATGAATTCAACTCAACTGAGTACACATATCCGAAAGAAAAATCTTCAAAATGTTGTCTCTTAAATTTGAATTTTATTTTATACATCCTAAGGAAATAGCTAATTTTCAACATTTTTGTTATTGAACATGAGAACAGTATGGGCTTTTTCTGTAGTTGTGATGGTTTATGACACTAAATAGTTTAAAGTATTATGATTGTCAATATTTTTGAACCCTTACAAATTTAACCAGGTGAATCACGTGTTACCTCTGAACAATAAGGAGTTAATCACTGGTTCACCAACTATTAATGGCTTAAAGTTAGTAGATGTGGAGACAAGAGTAGTCTTTATACACTGTTAAATATTTTGGTTGTGGGCAGGACAATAATGGCTAAGAAATCTTATATTGCTTTGTAGTTCAAAAGATGAACTGTATTTGTTTTAATTACTCTGTGAATATCCAGTGGACAGAACATCTGATTTTCTTGGGTTGTAAATAAAGGAAGATAAGAATTTATGTATTTCCTTTGAAACTGTATATGTGTTGAATGTAAGTCAGTGGTCTTATAAAACAATACTAGGATTGAAAAGTTTATGATAATATCAGGTGAGAAGCACTAAATTTTTCTTTGAATAGCATATTCAATTTGAGTTTAAGACATTAAATATTGTAACAACATAAAGATGAATTTCTAGGAATGTCTTATACTCTCTATGCTCCATTTCTGAAGGACTCAGGCTATTGTCAGTAGAGAGGAGTAACTTAAATACCCCCTACACTGAAATGAAGGTGTCTGCATCTCAGGAATGACCACAAAATTCCAATCCCAGTCTTTTCTGCTAACCTGCTGTGCCATTCAGGATTACCTCTGAAATGATCTTGTTCTAGATTTTGTTCTCCAAAAGTTTACATTAGATTCAGCTCATTAGCTATAGCTATTATTTCAATATTATTCTGAATTCTGTGTTAAAACATTATAATTAGTATAAAGTAGAGATGAATAGGTGAGAAAACTTGTAATCAGAGTTAAATTTTTAAAGTATCTCTCTTACTGAGTGCAGAGAGCAACAGGGTAAATATTCCAAATGTCTCATATTGAAAGAGCTTGGCACATAAAGAATTTTGTTTAGATTCTCAGTCTCTCATTTGGGCTTTATAAAAATCATTATATTATCTTGGTTCTAAGTGTGTTTTGAAGAACAGAAAACTTTCTTGTTTGTACTGACATGATAGTATACTGCAAATATTTTTATTTTTTCACTTAAACTAGTTTTTATGAAAAGAAGACAAAGTTAGGCAAATGTGTTTCATAATTTAAAGATTAAAGAGAGCAAAGAGAGCAGGATTCATTAAAACATTTGCTCACGATAATTTTGTTTCACACTTGTTTACATTTAATATTTATATTGGAATAAATATGTAAAATACTTAAAATATATGCCATGCAAAACAAATTTCTATATTCTTTAAATTGTCCATTAAATAGGAATTTTTGTTTAGAGTTTGCAGTAGGGAGGAAGGACCTGCATTTGGCAATGGATGTCTGGTTGTATAGCATTCTTGTAAGTGGAACTGCTAGTACAGTACTCCACAGAGCTAAGTGTGGTGGTGAAGGACAAATGCCAGTGGTCTCAGAAACATTGTCTATTATTTATGCGTAAAGTTTTGTGAATCATGGCGTATGCTTAATATCTTGTGACATTCATTTCATACTCTGAAAATGAAATCAAATTGATATGTGAGCCATTTCCTAGATTTACCTCAACCTTGGAAAACATCATAATTTCATTAACACACCTCTTTGACACAGCTCTGGAGAATCCAGACTTGGAAATGATAAAATTGTTCCAAAATTAATTGACAGTGTTCCTAATGTCAAACAGGACAGTATACCATGATCTTTGCCTAGTATAGAAGGTACTGTATCTGATAATACAAAATAATGAGACCAGCAGCATTTTCTTTATGTTTTATATTATGCAGATGCAATATCCTTCATTCCAAATCAATTGGACTGTTTGAATTTTACATTTTATATTCATTATTTCTTCCAGCAACATTTGATTTTGTTTTGAGGGCAATAGTAGGTTTATAGTTTGTAAATGGTGAAGTAAAGAAAGCTGGTAAAAAGGTAAATCTTGAACTTCCTGTTTCTTGCCAGATTACCATATTAAACCAGGGTGTAGATTGCATGAAAGACATGTAGTATCAAGTGTCTGTGGCCTATGGGATTATACTCATTTTGGTGATTCAGGTTCCAGTTTGATCAGTCATCAATCATAACCTGAGCATTCTTAAAAGAGAAGAATCCATGCTGGATAACTTTGAGTTAAAGAGAATTCAGACAGAAGTGAAAGCTGCTAGAAGAGTCTCTCTGGAGGCAATGTCACTGAACGATCTCATTTACTGAGGGAAAGAAGGCTACTCTGATTTTTATTGTGGTGGGTATGGTTTTTATGGGTGAGAGTACATCTTTGAGTGTGGCTAGCACACTGGGGATGGTCCATTTCCATAAGGGGAATCCCAGATATTACAAGGTATGATGGAATAAGGGGACAGAAAGTTTAACCTGGCTGCAGGGCTACATTATCTGCTGTAGGAGTGTAATGTTGGGATCACAGGTGTATGTGGACTGGGACACACAGACCAGGGCAGAGGAGAGAGAACCAATCCGTTTCTGGCAATTTCTGGATGAGATGTTCAAGGTTTTGAAATTCCACTACCCTTCTCTTACCTCAGGTCTGCCCCCTATGTCTCCATGGCTTCCAGGACATATAATGTACCTTCTTCATTTTATAAAGTGATGATATCGTCATAATCATCAGTCTCTCAGATGGGAATGGTTTGTTAATTTGGATACACTTTCTGCACTTTAAGGTTAGTCTGGCTAAGGGTTTATCTATCCTCTTGTTTTTCTCAAATAACCGGCTCCTGGTTTTGTTGATTCTTTGTACAGTTCTGTTCGCTTCTCCTTGGCTGATTTCAACCTTGACTTTGATTATTTCCTGCCTTCTACTCCTCTTGGGTGTATTTGCTTCTTTTTGTTCTAGAGCTTTGAGGTGTGCTGTCAAGCTGCTAATGTGTGCTTTTTCCAGTTTCTTTTGGAGACAATCAGAGAGAACTATGAGTTTTCTTCTTAGCACTGCTTTCGTTGTGTCCCACAAATTTGCCTATCTTGTGTCTTCATTTTCATTTAATTCTAAAAAGTCTTTAATTTCTTTCTTTATTTCCTTCTTGACCAAGTTCTCATTGAGTAGAGCATTGTTCAATTTCCATGTGTATGTTGGCTTTCTGTTGTTTTTGTTGTTTTTGAAGACCAGCCTTAGTCCAGGATGATCTGATAGGATTATTTCTGTTTTATTGTATCTGTTGAGGCCTGTTTTGTGACTAATTATATGGTCAGTTTTGGAGAAGGCACTTTGAGGTCCTGAGAAGAAGGTATATTTTTTGTTGTTGTTGTTGTAGGATGAAATGTTTTGTAATTATCTGTTAAATCCCTTTGGTCCATAACTTCTGTTAGTTTCTCTATGTCTCTGTTTAGTTTCTGTTCCCACGATCTGTCCATTGATGAGATTGTGGTGTTGAAGTCTCGCACTATTATTGTGTGAGGTACAATGTGTGCTTTGAGCTTTATTAAAGTTTCTTTTATGAATGTAGGTGCCCTGGCATTTGGAGCATAGATATTCAGGATTGAGAATTCATTTTGGTGGATTTTTCCTTTGATGAATATAAAGTGTCCTTCCTTATCTTTTTGAAAACTTTTGGTTTAAAGTTGATTTTATTCAATATTAGAATTGTTACACCAGCTTATTTCTTAAGACCATTTTCTTGGAAAATCATATTCCAGCGATTTACTCTGAGGCCACTTGAGGTCTTTGTCACTGAGATGTTTTTCCTGTATGCAGCAAAATGCTGGGTCATTTTTATTTATCCATTTTATTAGTCTACCTCTTTTTATTGGGAATTGAGTCCATCGATGTCAATAGGCATTAAGGAATAATGATTGTTGTTTCTTGTTATTTTGCTGTTAGAGGTAAAATTATGTTTGTGTGACTCTCTTCCTTTGGTTTAGTTCCAAGAAGATTATTTTCTTGCTTTTTCAAGAGTGTAGTTTCCCTCTTTCCATTGGAGTTTTCCATCTATTATCCTTTGTAGAGCTGGATTTGTGGAAAGGTATTGTGTAAATTTGGTTTGTTCATGAAATATCTTGGTTTCTCCATCTATGTTAATTGAGAATTTTGCTAGATATAGGAGTCTGGACTGGCATTTGTGTTCTCTTAGGGTCTGTATGACATCTGACTAGAGTCTTATGACTTTCTTAGTCTCTGGTGAGAAGTGTGGTGTAATTCTGATAGGTCTGCCTTTTCATGTTACTTGACCTTTTTCCCTTACTGCTTTTAATATTCTTCCTTTTTTGTGTGTTTGACGTTTTGACTATTGTTTGACATGAGGAATTTCTCTTCTGACCTAATATATTTGGAGTTCTGTAGGCTTCTTGTATGTTTATGGGCATCTCTTTCTTTAGGTTTGGTAAATTTTCTTCTATAATTTTGTTGAAGGTATTTACTGGCCCTTTAATTTCGGAATCTTTGCTCTCTTCTATATATTTATCCTTAGCTTTGTACTTCTCATTGTGTCCTGGATTTTCTGGATGTTTGGGTTAGGACCTATTGGTGTTTTACATTATCTTTGATGGTTGTTTCTATGTTATCTTCTGTCCCTGATTCTCTCTTCTATATTTTGTATTCTGTTAGTGATATTTGCATCTATGACTCCTGATTTCTTTCCTAGGTTTTCTATCTCCAGGGTTGTCTCCCTTTGTGCCTTTTTATTCTTTCTATTTACATTTTTAAATCCTGGATGGTTTTGTTCAATTCCTTCACCTTTTGGCTGTGTTTCCCTGTAATTCTTGAAGTGATTTTTGTGTTTCCTCTTTAAGGGCTTCTACTTGTTTACCTGTGTTGTCCTGTATTTATTTAAGGGAGTTATTTATGTCCTTCTTAAAGTCCTGTATCATCATCACGAGCTGTGATTTTAAATCCAAACCTTGCTTTTCTGGTTTGGTTGGATATCCAGTATTTGCTTGGTGGGAGAACTGGGCTCTGATGGTGCTAAGTAGTCTTGCTTTCTGTTGCTTAGGTTCCTGTGCTTGCCATACGGTTTTCTCTGGCATTAGCTTGTCTTGCTGTCTCTGACAGTGTTTTAACCCTCCTGTAAGCCTGTGTGTCAGAATTCCTGTAGATGTGCTTTCCTTCAGCTGGATCTGGGAACAGAGAGCTGCTCCTGGGTTTTTGTGTCCTGAAACCTTCAGGTGGTTTGTTTGGAGCAGATGAGTTGATCTTACCTTTGCTCTCAAGGGTGCTCTTGGTTACTGGCTTTCAGCTGCTCTGCTTGCTGGCAGAAACTGGAAGGGTTCTGCCCCTGACTGCTCTTAGGTTCCTGTATTCAGAGGGCATAGAGGGCACTAGGCAGGTTCCTCTTGGGCCAGGAATATGAGTAGAAATGGCAGTCTCCCCTAAGCTATCAGGATTTTCTGCACTTCTGAGAGTCTAGCTCTCTCCCCCATGAGATGTGGATATAGGGCAAGATTTATTTCTTTTTACAGCAGAATGATGGTCCTGTTTATAAATCCACTTTGGTAGCTTATGTTTTTTTTATCAGGCAGTTGAATTTAATAATATTAAGGGATATTAATTTCCAAATATTGTGAACTGTTATTTTGATATTGGTGATATTTTTGTGTGTGTGGGGTGAATTTATCTTCTTTTGGCTTTATTTATATGATGTCACTTCCTGTGTTTTCTGGGATGTAGTTATTTTCCTTGCAATAGTGCTCTTCTTCTAGTGCTCCTTTGAAGGCTGGATTAGTGGAAACATGTTGTTCCAATTTGGGATTGTCATGGCATATGTTGTTTTCTATATCACTGGTGATGAAAAGTTTTACTAGGTATAGTAGTTTGGACTGCTAACTGTAGTCTCTTAAAGTTGGAAGGCATTGGTTAGAGATTCAGTCTTTTAAACTCTGTATGGGAACTTGGGTATAATTCTCACATGATGGCTGTATGTGGTACTTGCATTTGTCTACTTGCAGCCTGTAATATTCTTTCCTTGTCCTGCACATTTAGCATTTTATTATTTAGTAGGATTTCTCTTCTTGTCCAACATGTTTGGTTTGCAGTAACCATGTATGTTTATATATTCATCTTGTTCTTTGGGTTAGGAAATATTTCTGGGCCTTTAAGGTGGGAATCTTCTTATTCTGCTACTGTTATTCTTGTGTTTGGACTTTTCATGGTGTCCCAAAGGTGAAAGGTTTTCTTAGAGATTTTTTTTAATTTGGCATTTTCCTTGAGCAATGCAGATTTTTTTGTATCTTGTCTTCTATGCCTTAGATTTCCTCTCCCATCTCTTGTATTTTATTTATGATACTTTCATGTGTAGATTCTGTGATCCTTTCTAACTTTTCCATCTCCAGGATAGCCTCTTTTTGTGTTTTCCTTATTACATTTATTTCCATTTTCAGATCTTGGATACTTTTATTCATCTCTTTCACCAATATAATTGTATTTTGTATATCACTTTGTATTTATTAACTTCTTTAATGAAGTCTACCTTTTTATTGTATTATACTTTCATTTGTTTTTCTTTAAGAGACTTATTCATTTATACTTTAATCCTCTATCATTTTAATATGATTAGGCTTAAAGCCATTTGTGATTTAGGTGTGTTAGTATATTCAGGGCTTGATGTAGTAGGATATCTGTGTTCCGGTGTTGTTATTTAAATCTCAGATATTAATATCAGATATCAATTGTTAATAATATCAGAATATTGGCCACACCTGTGGGGAAAGAGCATACAAAACCAACACCAACACATTTCCACGTGGTGAGGTTTTAATGGGGGGAAGGAGACAACTGGAAGGGGTGAGAGAAAGAAGAGAAAAAGAGAACTAGGGGGTAGGGGATTTGCCTTTTATTTGGAATGTGTCAGAGAGGTTCCCAGGTGAAGGTTTGAATTGTGCCAAAAGGTCTTCTGGGAATGTATGGCCATTGGCATGGCAACAGTGACCAAAAGGTCTCGCCTCTAAAGGCAATTCCTGGTACTAACATACCCCCCTCTATTTCTTATCATAAAAAGAAGGAAAAAAAAGGAGCGGGAAGCTGATGGTGAAAGGGGGATAGGGGCAACATGTCTCTTACGCTACTTCCTGCTGACTTGGGGCATCGTCAATGTTGGGGTACAGCTGACTTTCACCATCAGGCTCCACTTGTTAAATGTTTGCATCCACATCCTCAGTGGACAGCGGTTGGTAATCCTGTAACAGGAACTGATTAATACTTTGATTAGAAATTTTTTGTATCTGTCATTGAATGAATGTAGAGACAAGATTAATGAGGCAGGGAGCTAATAGTAAAACCAGGAAAATGACTAGGAGAGGTATTATGAAAGGGAGTATCCACTTCCATATAGTGTTTTTGAAAGTCAAGGAACTGGAGGCCTCAAGGTCCTTGAAATTCTGCATATACGACTGAAGCTCCTGGAATTCATTTTTCACTATCCTGGATTGGTTCTTCCTTCTTGGAGGAACAGACAAAGACCACCTTCTTTAGCTGTCAGCATATCTAACCCCCATTGGTTCTGAAGCACCACAGCTGCTAAAGAATCAATGTGTTTCTGGTAAGCATGGTTTCAGACATTTTTTGAAAACCGTTTTCAAGCTTGTAAGTGACTTTATTATATCGGGTCATGGAAGTAGCTAATCCTGCAACCCCAGTGCCAGCACCTATGGCTACCCCTGCAGCGACCAAAAGCAGCATGATCTGAACTGCCCTCTTACACTGGGCAGCTATCATTATCTACAGCTGGGATTGGCAAGGGCTCATTTCCCTGGATTACCCCTAGTTCAAGGAAAAGGAGCACCAAGGTACAAGCTCCTGAACACCTGGCAGGCAAATGATGGTATACCTGGGTGCCACAGAGGATTGACGTGTTTTGGATTGCAGGGCACTGTGGCAGAGATGGGGGTATCAAGGACGGTGGTTCTATTACAGTCTAGAGAGCCTAGTGTTCCTACAGAATAAGTGCCAGAGGTTTCAAAACAGTTTGCCACACACACACACACACACACACACACACACACACACACACACACAAAGGAATAGAGGAAGGTATGGAGTCATAGCTACATCAGAGTCAGGGCAGTTGACAAAGGGTGAGGTAAGGTTATCAGGTTGTATCACTGGAGAAGCTGTAAGTGGCAGCTCTGAGTTAGTTCCCAGGGGAACACATAGCCAGCAATCTTTGAAGTGACCAGGTCGGGTGATATTAAGGAATTGGTATGCTGAGGTCAAGTCTGGAGCAATGCCAGAATGATAGGTTGGTGTCATTTATGTAAGGAGGTGTTAGAGAGGAAAGGACCTTGGAGGAGTGTTTGATTACCTCTCCTACCTTCCTGATATCTAGGGCTGGGGCAGTTGAGACATATTTTCTCTGAATGTGGATAGTGCTTTTTGGAGCCCCTGATTGATTTTTCTGGTAGAGCTTACCAACAACTCCTGTCTTCACCTGGGATTCCATGGATCTCCTATGTAGAAGAAGAGCGTCTTTCATCATTGATAGAAGAAGTGATTGGTTCATGATCCTAGCATTTGTATTTGACAAGACCAATAGAGGCAGCCCCCATATGTGTCTGGCCATTTTTTACAATCATCTTTTGTCTGGGCGAAGAGAAAGCAAGTAAAGAGATCATAATATTTAGATGGGGTAACCAATACGGGGATGACAGCAATGTGGATTGATTTGTTGCATACGATGATGGAGCAGTTCCTGGAACCTATTTAGAAAGATTGTTTGTTATCTGTGGGAGTTTCTTGAACCTCGAATTTCCAGATATACAGGCTACCCTGAATAGAAACAAGCAGCAAGGGGAGGAATGAGAAGCCCATGTCTAGTTCAGTGGTGTTGAATGCAGCTGATGAATCACTGGAGTCTCATTTTCTGAAGCTGGGCACAAGGTGGGTGGTCTTGATGTCTTTTGGAGCTCAATGGAGCACGGTCCTGTTAGAGTCAATGTGTATGAAGAATGTTTAGGAGAAGGGGTGAAAGGTTTAAGGTGGGAAAGGTGAATCCAATGAGGGAGTCACTCCAATTTGGCAGCTGTAGGTGTCACAAAAATCATCTTAAAAGGTCCCTGCCATTTAGGGGAGAGGGTTGAGGGCCGATGGTCTGGGGGGATAGCAGAACTTGGTCTCCAATGTTGATAGGCAGTGAGCAAGGGACAGTGTGTGGCCGAGGTAGATGGTGGTCAGCAAAGTTCCATAGGAGAGAACGAAGGTGGCAAAGCAATGGGGAGAGTAGATGATCTGGGAGGGGAGAGCATTGAGGTGAAAGACCAGGAGTTAGGACTGGACGTCCATACATGAGTTCAAAAGGTGAGACTTGAAGAGGTCACCTAGGGAGAGCTTGTAGTCTGAAGAAAGTCAGAGGTGAGAGTTTTACCCAATCTAGATGGAGTTCCTGTGACAGCTTGACAAGAGTAGTTCTTTTTTTTTTTTTTTTTTGCACTTGTTCTTTACTTCAGTGTCAGCTGAGCACAGGCTTTTTTGATTTTTAAGGCTATATAGTGAATTGTTTTACTGTGAATAGACAAACTGATTCCTGTTTCCTTCTCAAAGGAACTAGCCCACAGATTTCTACTCTCATCAAGTGGCAAGAGTAGTTTTTAAAGAGCGGTTAGTTCTTTCTACCTTTCTTGATGATTGAGGGTGGTAAGGAATGTGGAAATGTCTAGGGCCTGGCCAAACAGGTGTGGACTGTCCCAGAATCCCTGGGGTAGAACAGTCCAAGTGAGTTGGGTAGAGAAGTGGGTGTCAGGATCTGTCCAGATAAAGGCAAATATGCCCTGTGAACGAGTATCTAGAGGGATGGAGAATGCAGTCATTGATAAGTGGATATTAGCACTAAAGCTCGAATTACCCAAGATACAATCCACAGACCACAGGAAGCTCAAGAAGAAGGATGACCAAAAGGCGGATGCTCCCATTCCTTTTTAAAAGGGGAAAAATATCCATAGGAGGGGATATGGAAGCAAAATTTAGAGCAGTGACTGACTGAAGGAATGGCCATTCAAAGCCTGCCCCACATGTGGCATATAGATTGATGAAGCTAAAAGATGCATTCTGAAAGGGACTGGATATAGATCTCTCCTGAGAGACACATCCAGATCATGCCCAATACAGAGGTGAATGCTAGCAGCAAACCACTGAACTGAGAACAGGACCCCCTTTTGGGGGAATTAGAGGAAGTATTGAAAGAGTTGAAGGAGCTTGCAACCCCATAAGAACAACAATGCCAACTAACCAGAGCTTCCAGGGACAAAACCACTACCGAAAGACTATGCATGGACTGACCCAGGGCTCCAACTGCATATGTAGAAGAGAATAGCCTTGTTGGGGCACCAGCAGAAGGGGAAGCCCTTGGTCCTGCCAAGATTGAAACCCCAGTTCAGGGGAATATGGGGGGGGCAGTAAGGGGGATGGATGGGAGGAATACCTGTATGGGGGTGGGAGAGGGGATGGAGGGCTTATGGACAGGAAGTTGGGAAAGAGAATAACATTGGAAATGTAAGTAAAGAAATATATCTAATAAAAAAAAGCAATAAAAAGTTTAAAAAATTGCATCCTTGATATCCGGGATTGAGAAATAGGAAGTCCCTGAGGGTATGGTGGACAGAAGTGTGTAGGGGTTAGCCATGATGGGATGGATAGGAACCACTGCAGAATTGATGCCTCTGAGGTCCTGAACCAGGCAGTAGGTTCCATTAGGCTTCTTAACTGCTAGCATAGGAGTGTTAAAAGGGGAAGAGGTAGGATGAAGGAGTTTTTCCCTTAAAAGGTTGGAAATGATAGGTTTAAGTTCCCTAAGGCTCTGGAGAGGGAGAGGGTATTGACCTTGGGTTATGTACCTAGAAGAGTCCAGTAATTGGGTGACAACAGGAGAATGGTGTTTAGCAACAGAGGGATGTCCCAGACTCCGGGGTCCACCTGAGAAGCTGGTAAAGGAAACAACATGTCTGTGTTACTAGGTTGGCTAACTAGGAGAAGAAGCAGAGGAGCTCCTGCAGAGCTTGGGTTCAGGCGAATAGGTGGAGCAAAGGAAATGGAGGTTCCCAATTTAGCTAGAAGATTCCTTCCCAACAAGGTGACCAGGCATGTTGGCACTACCAAAAGGAATGGGTGAGAGGTACACCCCTAAAAGTGCAACTAAGTGGTGGGGTCTGGTGAGGAAGGTAAGGTTGTCCCGCTACCCCAACCTAGGGAAACATGAGAGAGATGTGGGTCCTCAAAATTCTGTTAGGACCGAGTAAGTAGCCCTAGTGTCCAAAAGGAAAGAGATAGGCCACCCACATACCATGATAGTTACCCGAGGCTCCTTGCTGGTAATGGCCATGGTTGGAGCTAGGGAGCCTGGACCCCTTCATTCGTCCATAGCAAAGCCTAGGAAAACATCTGGACAGTTGCCTGGACATGATGTCCCCCTGACCTGTGCATCTAGGGCATGGCCTCCTTGGTTTGCAGGGATTAAGGCAAACCCTCATCCAGTGACCCTTTTGGCCACATTTATAGCAGGGCCCTGGTGGTTCCTTAGCCTGAGAAGGCCAGGAGTCCGGGGTAGTAGCTGGGGCTGGTCGGACAGTCTTTGCCAGCATATGGTATTTTTGTTTGTGAACCTTCTCATCTCTTCCATGGGACACTTTGAAGGCCAGCACCAAGACTTCTGCCTGTGGAGTTAGGCACCCCCTCTCTAGCTTTTTAAGTTTGTCCTTTATGTCAGGGTAGCTCTGGGAAAAGAAATAGGTCATCAGAAGTTGTTTACCTCCTGGATTTTCAGGGTCTAGATTAGTGTATTGTAATAAAGCCTTTGTAAGGCATTGTAAAAATTGGGATGGTTTCTCTTGTTTGTCCTAGATGACCACTTGTAGTTTTTCAGAATTTACCAGTTTTAAGGCTGCCCTGTGAAGACCAGCTGGGAGACAGGTTATGAATCTATCTATGGCTAAAATACCACCTGTGGAATTATAATTCCATTGGAGATCCTGGTCAGGTACTGCCTCAGATCCAATAGGGTATGTCCCATCCGTTTGATGTATTTCATCTGCATGTATTTTTGCTTGCTCCCAAACCTGCTGGCATTCCTCTGGAAATAAATTATTAGTAAGAATCATATGCACATCATGAAAGGTCAAGCTACAAGATTGGGTAATGTACTGGAACTCTTTAATAAAGGTGGATGAGTTAGAAGTATAGGAACCCAGTCTGCTTTCTATTTGAGAAAGGTCATTCAGTGAAAAAGGGACATGTACCCTGACCAGCCCATCTACACCAGCCACCTCTCTCAGTGGAAGGACCAGTGCTGGGTCAGGCGTCTCTGGTAGTCAGGGGTTTGGGGGTTTGGCTAAGTTCTTGGAGAGGTTAAGGGGAGACGTGAAGCTCGCTGTAGTGCAGGGAGATTGGAGCCTCCCGTAGCTGGCACAGGAGGGAAGGGTTCTGGAGGGTCCTGAGAAGTCTCTGGAGTGACCTGGCGAGAAGGTGGAACTGAGGCATTGGCCTGGGTTTTTGGAAGTGTGGAGGCAGGCCTGCAGCGAAGAGGAGGTAGTTGTTTAGCTGGGTCAATAGTTGTACTGTCTGTCCTCCTGTACTTGTTTCATAGCTAAGAGGAGTTGGGTAGGGTTGCAAGAGGAACACAAAGAGGGGATAGAGTGGAGAAACATGAAGGCTTGGACATAAGGAATCTCATTCCATTTACCAGAGTGCTGGCAGTAACTGTGAAGATCCCATAAAATTGAGGGATTCAGAGTCTCGTTATGCGGCTGTTTTGAACCATTACCTAATGAACACTGGGTCCAGACGTTATTGCATAGGTGTATTAGTTTTGATGTCTGTAGGTGAGGGGTTAATTTTAAAGTTTTGAAATTTTCCAAAAGATACCCTAACGTTGAATGTGTAGGCACAGTCGATGACCTCGAATTTCCCATTGGGGGAAGTTGTCAATTTTATTCCCATCGGCGTCCCAGGGAAACATAATGGCAAAGGAAGAAATCAGCCAAGGTCAGGTTTTCTGAATCGTCACTCAAAGACCTACAGGCTACCAAGGGAAAGCAATCCCACCCAGGCCTTGGTTTTCTGACTGGCTGAGAGAGCCCAGAACTGAAAAAAAAAAAAAATAGGCGGGGGCGGGGAGATGAGGAGAGATCGCTTTCGAGGGAAACTCCGCCCAATGATCGAAGTTTTATCAAGCGTTATGTTAGCTAAGGAAATCCGCAATCCCAGGGGGCAAAAAAAAAAAAAAAAGACTGGCCAGGTTTTCCTCTGGAAAGCAAGTTTTCCACTGCTAACCGGATTTAAACAAACAAACAAACAAACAAACAAACAAACAAACAAAAAAACAACCCACTAATAGACTGGTGTATGTGCGTAATTTGGGTCTGCATTCTGGTAGCTGGAGTGTGGAACCATGGGGTTTAGGAGGTGGGAGCGAGCAAATCAGTCACAGAAGGGAGCTGCAGTTTAAACAGAAATCTGTTTGGAACTCACTCGGTTGAAGTCTTGAGTCCCGCAGCAGCCAGAAGGTGGCGGTGGAGGCTTAGAAGACCCAGCGATTGCAATTGAGCTGCGGCTCAACGGTGCTGTGGCGGTGCAGCAGGAACTGAACCGCGGTGCTGCGGTCTGTGTCTGCCACGGCTGGCTTGGGGTTGCCGGAGCGGGCTGGGATGGGGGATTTGGGGGAAAGGAGGAAAGGGGTCTTAGTCGCGGGGAATCAGAAGCCGAGTACTGGGTCCACCAATGTCGTTATTTAAATCTCAGATATTAATATCAGAATCAGTTGTTAGTAATATCAGAATATAGGCCGCATCTATGGGGAAAGAGCACACCAAACCAACACCAACACGGTTCCACGTGGTGAGATTTTAATGGGAAAGGAGACAAAGGGAAGGGGTGAGAGAAAGAAGAGAAAAAGAGAGCTAGGGGGCAGAGACTTTGCCTTTTATTTGGAATGTGAAGTAAGGGTTCACAGGTGGAGCTGCAAATTGAGCCAAAAGGTCTTCTGGGAATGTATGACCATTGGCATGGCAACAGTGACCAAAACTGCTAAAGGCAATTCCTGATAAGGACTTCTGGTGGTGTGATGTTGCCCTGGCTTTTGTTGATTGTGTGCTTCTGCTGGCTTTTAGCCATATGATAGCTCCTGATATTGGATGGCGTGGTGATCTCTGAAAGCAGCAGAACTCTGTGATTATAGAGCTGGTTGTCCTTGCTGGCAACTGGCTTCCAGGGCTGCAGGCAGAGGTTATGGTCTCTGATGGCTTCAGGCCTCTGGTTGTTCAAGGCGGCAGCAAGCCTCCAGGGACAAGGCAGTGCATAAATATTATCAGACATTCATATGTGGACTTCAAGATGGAGTGGAGAGGGGACAGAAATAAACCCGATAGCTTCTAGGCTTGCCAGGTGAGTCTATCGGGCACTGTGGGCTGATCTGAACATCTATGACTGAGAGAGTCTTTGCCGTGCTGAACTGCCACCATCTGAGATCAGCAGCTGTGAGCCAAACAAAGCCAGAATGCAGTGTACCGAGTAAAACAGCAGAGGGAGACAAAGGTACAAGAAGCTCCAGATCATGTAGTAGAAATTATAAAATGACTGTATATATATATATATATATATATATATATATATATATATATATATATATATATATAAGGAACACAATATATTTTGGGCTTTATGGGATTATATTTTGAACAGTTTTACAGGGGTGGATTTTAAGAAAATAGACATGTTGCCAGTTATCATTATTACAATATTTAGCTATCTTGGTTTATTTTGTCTTCTCAAAATACAGGGCCCTATATAAAAAAATTATAAGCCTGAAAAAGGGAATTAGAAAGAACACTGGAACTAAAGAAACCAGATTCACAGGTCAAAATAAATGATAGAGAAAAGAAAACGAAGGTTGGAGACAGGAGCTGGAAAGGATGCTAGAACAAAAGATGCAGAAAATCACAGATTGGCCTGAATAGCAAAGTGATAGCAAAATTTAAAAGCAGAGTGTAGAGGAAATTTATTAAAGTTAGTAAATCAAAATAAGGTAGATACTACAATATCAGAATTACAACTTAAAGAGAAATTAAAATTATGGAAACAGGGCCTAGAGAGAGAATACATGAACTTATGCAACAGGAGGAACAATAAAAAGAGAAATATGAAAGTTGGGCACAGATCTTAATGAAGGAAGTTAAAGTATCAACTGGGGAAAATACTTATGTAGAGACAGAAGATAAAATTAGAGAAAACAAACCAAAGCTTGTTCAAAGGCAAACTTTATCTGGTATTATATAACAAAGCCCACCGGACAATGATCATCCACAAGGTTATCAGGAATTTGAATGACAACCTGTGGATGTTGTAGCACAGAGGAAAATTAAGAAAAGTTTCACTAATTTTGGAATGGATTTGGAGATTAGAAAACAAATTCTGACTTCTCGGGCTATTAAAGATAGAATAATCCCCCAATATTGGAAGGATGTGGCAAAAACAATATTAGAACCTGCATCACATTTACAATGGCTCTAATGGTGGGGGGAAGAGTAGAAGGAGATAGGATGACATAATAGAGCCAGAGGTAGAGATATTTCTAAAGATGAGTTCCTTGGTGAAGAGGTTTTTACTGAGGTAAAAGTGCATGCTGTGGATGAGGAGAAACCTTAACCTTGTGTTGCTTGGCAGCCATAAATACTTGGAACAAGTCTCAGAAACTGGGAAAAGACTTGAACCAGTTTTTGAAGTTATGCAAGGCCCAAAGGAAACATTCCCTGACTTTTTGCAACCGTTTAGTGCCAGGAGTAAAATTACATAGAAAACTTTATTTACGGGATATACATGTGTTGAAATTTTTTTGTAAGGTTATAAAAGGAAAGACTTGTTGGTTTATGAGTAATGAAGAGGGAGAAAGAAAGCTTTCATGCTTTCAAGTGAATTTAAGAAATGAAAGGACTGATAGACAGCTGTCAATTTGATATTTGCTTCCACCAATACAAGTTGCTTTCATGAAACCATATAAATAGTTAAAAGTTAATGAGATTACTTGTTGGTCCTAGAAAAATCAGAAAATCTGGCAGAAAAAAAAGAAGAGTATCAACTTCCATTCCATTTGCACTTTGTAACCAGTTCTGAATCATTTAGTGTTAACGAAACTGGAAAAAGATTTGAAACACTTTTTGAAGTCACACAAGGTCCAAAGGAAACATTCCCTGACTTTTTGAAAATGTTTACTGCCAGGAGTAAATTGCATAGAAAACATCATTTAGGTGATATACATGTGTTGAAATTTTTCTGTTAGATTATAGAATAAAGGAACATGTTGGTTTATGAGTAGTGAAGAGGGAGAAAGATAATCAATATCTTTATTATCAAAGACCCATCCAACATTATTACACAGAGTGCATAATTTCAAAGATAAAATGGTTTAAGCATTTCTTTCTTTTGGAGTTAATGCTTTTAATGAAGGTTCTGTTATTTGTACTTGTGGTACTCAGACTCAAGAGTACTGGAAGAGTAGAATCTTCCAGATAAATGAAGAATAAATACTGATTTTAGACTTAATGGATTGCATGAATGTGTGGCATCCACCTGATATCCCAGCATACATGAAACAGTCACAGTGGAAACTAGAAAAAGCTAGCCAAGAATGGACAAAGACTAGTGTGAGGGAATAAGGTATAGCATAAACAAGGAATACTTCCAAAACCAATCCATTCCTTCCAGACACACAAGTACAAGTATATGCACATGAGAATAAAATTCAAAAAGCTTTTGTAATGCAAAGTACACTGTCATTAGGATAGAATAGCAACCTACAGATTGGGAAAAGATCTTTACCAATATTACATGCAAAAGAGGGCTAATATCCAAAATATACAAAGAACTCAAGAAGTTAGACTCCAGAGAATCAAATAACCCTATTAAAAATGGGATAAAGACCTAAAAATAATTCCCAACTGAGGAATATTGAATGGCTAATAAGCACCTAAAGAAAAGTTCAACATCCTTAGTCATCAGGAAATGCAAATCAAAACATCCCTGAGATTCCATCTCACACCACTCAGAAGGTCTAAGATAAAAAACGTAGGTGACAACAGATGCTGGTGAGGAAACGGAGAAAGAGGAACACGCCTTCATTGTTGGTGGGACTGCAAGCTGGTACAACCACTCTGGAAATCAGTCTGGAGCATCCTCAGAAAATGGGCCCAGCTATATCTCTCCTGTGCATAGATCCAAAAGATGCTCCAACCTATAACAAGGATACATGCTCCACTGTGTTCATAGCAGCCTTATTTATAATACACAGAAGCTCAGAAGACCTCAGATGTCGCTCAACAGAGATATGGATACAGAAAATGTGGAACAGCTTTACAATGGAGTACTACTCAGCAATTAAAAACATGACTTCATGAAATTCATAGGCAAATAGATGAAACTAGAAAATATCATCCCGAGTGAGGTAACCCTATCACAAAAAACCATGCATTCACTGATAAGTGGATATTAGTCCAAAAGCTCGAATTACCCAAGATACAATCCACAGACCACATGAAGCTCAAAGACCAAATGTGAACACATCAGTCCTTCTTAGAAGCAGGAACAAAATATTCATGGGAGGTGATATGGATACAGAGTTTGGAGCAGAGACTGAAGGAATGGCCATTTAGAGACTACCACACCTGGGGATCCAGTCCATACACATACAGCCACCAAATACAGATAATATTGCTAATACCAAGAAGTGCAGCCTGATATAGCTGTTTCCTGAGGGTCTCTGCCAACGCATCTCAAATACAGAGGCCAGCCAACCATTAAACTTCAAATGGGATCCTTATTTGAGGAGTTAGAGAAAAGATTGAAGGATCTGAAGAGGTTTGAAACCCCACAAGAAAAAGAATACTAACCAACAAGAGCTCCCAGGGACTAAATCACCATCCAAAGAGTACACATGGACAGACCCTTGGCTCCAGCTGTGTATGTACCAGAGGATGGCCTTGTTGGGCACCAATGGGAGGAGAAGCCTTTGGTCCTGCTCAACACTTCAGTGAAGGGAACTGTCAGGTCCAGGAGGTGGGAATGTGTGGGTGGATGGGTGGGGGAATACCCTCATAGAAGAAGAGGGAAGGAGGATGGGATAGGAATCTTAAGGATGAGAATCTGGGAAAGGGGATAATATTTGAAATGTAAATAAATAAAAGATATCCAATATAAAAAATGACAAAAATTGCGGTACAGAGCTAAATGCAGAATTCTCAACTGAAAGATATCAAATGGCCATGAAACACCTAAACAAATGTTCAACATCCTTAGTCATCAGGGATATACAAATCAGAATAACATTGATATTCCATCTCACACCAATCAGGATAGCTAAGCTGAAAAACTTAGGTAACCACAGATTCCCTCAATGATGTGGAGAAAGAGGACAATCCATCATTGCAGGTGGAATTGCAAGCTGGTAAAACCACTTTGGAAAACAATGTGGCAGTTCCTCAGGAAATTGGAAATAGTTCTACTTGAAGACCACTCCTGTGCATACTCCCAAAAGATGCTCCAACATATACAAAAATCACCTGCTCCACTATGTTCATAGCAGCCTTATTTATAATAGCCAGAAGCTGGAAACAACTCAAATATCCTTCAGTGGAAAAATTTATACAGACAATGTGGTACATTTCCAGAATGGAGTACTACTCACCTATTAGAAATGACTCCATAAAATTTTCAGGCAAATGGATGAAACTAGAGAATATCATGATGAATGAGGTAATCCAGGCACCAAATAACACACATAGTATGTAATCACTCACAAATAGATATTGGCCACAAATCTCAGAATACCCGTGATACAATACACAGACCATATTAAGCTTAAGAAGAAGGAAGTCTACAGTGTGGATGCTTCAATCCTACGTAAAAGGGGGAACAAAATAATCATAGTAGGTAAAGGGATGGATGGACCAGGGAGCAAGAGAGGGCATGGAAGGAAAAAGGTGAGGGCAGGATCAGGGATGAAAAATAACAGGAGAGAAGTACAGAGGGTCAGGACAATGAATAGAAATATGTAGCAGTTTGGGGTGGACAATTGTTAGTAGCCAGTAGAATGTCCCAGAAACCAGGGAAACAAGGGGATTCCAGAAGCCACCAGGGATAACATTAACACCAGGGAGTAGCTAGGCCTGGCAGTGAGTTTAAGGGTGGGGGCTGGGAGGACATCCTCTTTGAGACAGGGAAAAGGGGGAATGGAATGAGGAACTGTGGGAGGATAGACCAGGAGGAGATCTGGACTGTAAAAAAATTAAAAATAATAAAAAAAATAACAGAGTTTACGATAATTTTTAAAAAGTTATGGATATATGCATCTCTTTCAATCAGTTTCTGTATAGATCCTCATAGAGGACATTTATGCTAGCTTCTATCTGCAATCATAGCAGAGTATTATTATCAGTGCCAAGAATTGGTGCTTGCCTATGGGTCTCACATTAAGTTAGTTATTGCTTGACCACTACCTCAGTATTTGCTCTATCTTTGTCCCTATATTTCTTTTAGAGACAACAGATTTTGGGTTGAAAGCTTGGTGGGTGGGGTGTTATCCTCATACCTTCACTAGAGATACTGCATGGTTATTGGAATAAGGTCCGTATCTGCAGTGTTAGACATCAGGTATTCTTACAAAAGTCATGGGGAATGAATTGAAGGCCTGGAAATGAGAACTCTACAGGAAGACCAACATATTCAATTAACCTAGACGCTTAGGACCATCAGAGGATGAGCCACCAATGAAAAAGAATACTTGGACTGAACCAAGAACATAGGTTCCCTAACAATTGGAGTGCTGGCTATCCTTAAAGCTATACCCTGACTGTGGATCTGTTCCCCAAGAGGGCTGCCTTCTCTGGTGACAGAATTCTGCATAGACTTGATGTCCTAGGTTTGGGAGAATCCCAGGGGCCTTTCCTCAGAGAAGAAGGAGTTGGATGGGGGAGGGACTGTGTAAGGGTGTATGGGAAGAGAGGCATTGTTTGGGATAAAAATAAATAAATAGATAGATAGATAGATAGATAGATAGATAGATAGATAGATAGATAGATAGATAAGAAAGCAAATGGCAAATGAGTTGAGGTTATATTAGAAAGTAGGACATCCAACAAGGAGAAAGAGAAGACATCTGAGTCAGGAGTGGAAGATTAACAAACAAATACTATATAGAAAGTCTCATGAAATTAAAGAGCGGTAACCTACCTGGTGGCAGGGTTTAGAATAGATTAAATGGGATAATTTAGTTATAAGCTAGTCACAGAAAAAATCATTTTGACCTAGCTATTTGTTTATGAAATATTAAATCTAGTATCATTGTTTTTGCGAAATAGGTGTGTCTATAAAGCTAGGGTTTGCAGTACTGAAACTTGATTAGTGCCCTCTTGTGCTATTCAATAATTTATTCTCAATCACCGAGGATTTTATATTTCTAAATGCTCACTGTTACTTGTAATGGAAGTTACCACATGACCACGCCATCCATGTTATAAAATCTTTACAAAACTATAATTGGTATAAACATTTAAATAAAATACAATTCATTCAAGAGAAATATGTAGCACCATGAATTTCACAGAAAACATAGTCTGCACCTCCATAAACTGGCATGGGTATATTCACAACAATCAGAAACATCACATGATCTAAGCTTCTCTGACATTTGTCTGGGTTGTTTTTTGAGCAGGAAAAAGGTGACCATCTCAATATTATGGTAGGTAATAGCTATTACAATATTATCTTTCTCGTGAATTGCCAAAACTAGATGAAGTACCAAAGGTCATTGGGAGTTAGGCTTAGACTCCACAAAAAATTACATTTTATTGTGTCAGTGTAAAAGAAGTGACTGTATGTTAAAGTGTAGTACTATCTACAATTGTTTAATGTCACAATTTTGAATTTCATTATTAACAGAGATTGTTTATAAGTTACAGCATTATAGCTCTCAATTCAAGCTTGTACTAGCAACCAGAGAAGTGCATGTTATAGTCTGGTCTGTCCAATTTAAATCATTTCGTTGATGTAATGTTGTATGATATCTATTCTCAAAGCTTCTGCAGGACAAAAGACCACTAAAAAGATATCATCAAGTCCTATTCATGTCTTCACCAGTGTTCCAATTACAGTCACTCTTGGGATCATTTAACTTGTTAAGATTTCATGAGAAGAAAATATAAAGAGAATAGTATCTTCAGCAAGATGGAAAATTTCAACTCTTGTACAGGTTAAACACAGAAGAAATTCACCATCAAACATTGGTGGAGAATATTTCTTAATTGGATAACTTTGGTTCATGATGGTGATTTCTATGTATAGGCTACTGTTTTGTTTTACAAATTTTCACTTCCAAAACATCCCACAATAACTGACATACTTTCCAATATAAAGCCTAGAGCAGTTAATCAGGTATATGTCTGAGATAATACATCTCACTTACGTTGATTTATCACCCATATCCTTACTCTCTTCTCTATTCTTTCCTATCTTTGTCTGTATATAGGTACTTTCTCAACTTCACAGTCAATATGATAGTGGTGAAAATCATGCTGTCACCAATAGATTATTGGCAATGGTCCAATTTCTGTCCCAGGCTTCCATCAAAATGCCATAATCCCTTTGTCTAAAAAGTCCATAATTAGTCAAATAATGCTTCTAAAGCATTGCTTCATTTACAACCTTGTTCTATATTCTTTTACATGTAATTAGACTGACAAACTTTTTTTTATTAACTTGAGTATTTCTTATTTACATTTCGAGTGTTATTCCCTTTCCCGGTTTCCGGGCAAACATCCCCCTAATCACCCCTCCCCTTCTTTATGGATGTTCCCCTCCCCATCCTCACCCCATTGCCGCCCTCCCCCAACAATCTAGTTCACTGGGGGTTCAGTCTTAGCAGGACCCAGGGCTTCCCCTTCCACTGGTGCTCTTACTAGGATATTCATTGCTACCTATGAGGTCAGAATCCAGGGTCAGTCCATGTATAGTCTTTAGGTGGTGGCTTAGTCCCTGGAAGCTCTGGTTGCTTGGCATTGTTGTACATATGGGGTCTCGAGCCCCTTCAAGCTCTTCCAGTTCTTTCTCTGATTCCTTCAACAGGGGTCCTATTCTCAGTTCAGTGGTTTGCTGCTGGCATTCGCCTCTGTATTTGCTGTATTCTGGCTGTGTCTCTCAGGAGTGATCTACATCCGGCTCCTGTCGGCCTACAACTCTTTGCTTCATCCACCTTGTCTAATTGGATGGCTGTATATGTATGGGCCACCTGTGGGGCAGGCTCTGAATGGGTGTTCCTTCTGTGTCTGTTTTAATCTTTGCCTCTCTATTCCCTGCCAAGGGTATTCTTGTTCCCCTTTTAAAGAAGGAGTGAAGCATTCACATTTTGATCATCCGTCTTATGTTTCATTTGTTCTAGGCATCTAGGGTAATTCAAGCATTTGGGCTAATAGCCACTTATCAATGAGTGCATACCATGTGTGTTTTTCTGTGATTGGGTTACCTCACTCAGGATGATATTTTCCAGTTTCAACCATTTGCCTACGAATTTCATATAGTCATTGTTTTTGATAGCTGAGTAATATTCCATTGTGTAGATGTACTACATTTTCTGTATCCATTCCTCAGTTGAAGGGCATCTGGGTTCTTTCCAGCTTCTGGCTATTATAAATAAGGCTGCTATGAACATAGTGGAGCACGTGTCTTTTTTATATGTTGGGGCATCTTTTGGGTATATGCCCAAGAGAGGTATAGCTGGATCCTCAGGCAGTTCAATGTCCAATTTTCTGAGAAACCTCCAGGCTGATTTCCAAAATGGTTATACCAGTCTGCAATCCCACCAACAATGGAGGAGTGTTCCTCTTTCTCCACATCCTTGCCAGCATCTGCTGGCACCTGAGTTTTTGATTTTAGCCATTCTCACTGGTGTGA
Source organism: Rattus norvegicus (assembly GCF_021556685.1). Taxonomy (NCBI): domain Eukaryota; kingdom Metazoa; phylum Chordata; class Mammalia; order Rodentia; family Muridae; genus Rattus; species Rattus norvegicus. The sequence goes on from NC_141540.1 coordinate 23,470,967, forward strand.
GGTGAAATCTCAGGGTTGTTTTGATTTGCATTTCCCTTATGACTAAAGGTGTTGAGCATTTCTTTAGGTGTTTCTCAGCTATTCGGCATTCCTCAGCTGTGAATTCTTTGTTTAGCTCTGAACCCCATTTTTTAATAGGGTTATTTGTCTCCCTGCGGTCTAACTTCTTCAGTTCTTTGTATATTTTGGATATAAGCACTCTATCTGTTGTAGGATTGGTAAAGATCTTTTCCCAATCTGTCAGTTGCCGTTTTGTCCTAACCACAGTGTCCTTTGCCTTACAGAAGCTTTGCAGTTTTATGAGATCCCATTTGTCGATTCTTGATCTTAGAATAAGCCATTGTTATTTTGTTCAGGAAATTTTTTCCAGTGCCCATGTGTTCCAGATGCTTCCCTAGTTTCTCTTCTATTACTTTGAGTGTATCTGGTTTGATGTGGAGGTCCTTGATCCACTTGGACTTAAGCTTTGTACAGGGTGATAAGCATGGATCGATAGGCATTCTTCTACATGTTGACCTCCAGTTGAACCAGCACCAAGTGCTGAAAATGCTATCTTTTTTCCATTGGATGGTTTTGGCTCCTTTGTCAAAAATCAAGTGCCCATAGGTGTGTGGGTTCATTTCTGTGTCTTCAATTCTGTTCCATTGGTCTTTCTGTCTGTCTCTGTACCAATACCATGCAGATTTATCACTATTGCTCTGTAATACTGCTTGAGTTCAGGGATAGTGATTCCCCCTGAAGTCCTTTTATTGTTGAGGATAGCTTTAGCTATCCTGGGTTTTTTGTTATTCCAGATGAATTTGCAAATTGTTCTGTCTAACTCTTTGAAGAATTGGATTGGTATTTTGATGGGGATTGCATTGAATCTGTAGATTGCTTTTGGTAAAATGGCCATTTTTACTATATTAATCCTGCCAATCCCTGAGCATGGGAGACCTTTCCATCTTCTGAGGTCTTCTTCAATTTCTTTCTTCAGAGTCTTGAAGTTCTTATTGTACAGATCTTTTACTTGCTTGGTTAAAGTCACACCAAGGTACTTTATATTATTTGGGTCTATTATGAAGGGTGTCGTTTCCCTAATTTCTTTCTCGGCTTGTTTCTCTTTTGTGTAGAGGAAGGCTACTGATTCATTTGAGTTAATTTTATACCCAGCCACTTTGCTCAAGTTGTTTATCAGCTTTAGTAGTTCTCTGGTGGAACTTTTGAGATCACTAAAATATACTATCATATCATCTGCAAATAGTGATATTTTGACTTCTTTTCCGATCTGTGTCCCCTTGACCTCCTTTTGTTGTCTGATTGCTCTGGCTAGAACTTCAAGAACTGTATTGAATAAGTAGGGAGAGAGTGGGCAGCCTTGTCTAGTTCCTGATTTTAATGGGATTGCTTCAAGTTTCTCTCCATTTAGTTTAATGTTAGCAACTGGTTTGCTGTATATGGCTTTTACTATGTTTAGGTATGGGCCTTGAATTCCTATTCTTTCCAAGGCTTTTATCATGAAGCGGTGTTGAATTTTGTCAAATGCTTTCTGAGCATCTAATGAAATGATCATGTGGTTTTGTTCTTTCATTTTGTTTATATAATGGATCACGTTGATGGTTTTCTGTATATTAAACCATCCCTGCATGCCTGGGATGAAGCCTACTTGATCATGGTGGATGACTGATTTGATGTGCTCTTGGATTCGGTTTGCCAGAATTTTATTGAGTATTTTTGCGTAGACTGACAAACTTTTTGTGGCAATCTCTCTGTTTGGAATGTAATATCAAACTCCCTCCCAACACATTTCATGTAGAATGCTTTAATCATCCAAGCAACTTCAAAATAACCATTTCTAAATAAAAACACAATTTTCACTTTCTCCAATATTCTATTTTACCATCTGAAGATACAGTTTTGTAATCCAAACCAAATTTACATAAATAGTTCACTAAACTCGAAAATACAAGTTTTTCGACCATCAATTCATAGTGCTATTTCTCTTTTGTTAATGAAGAGACAAAAAGAGCATGTCTCATTATCAACATTATCAATTCTAAAAGAGAATGTGATGGACAGGAATGTATTTATTGCAATTCAAAAAAATATAGTTTAAAACTTCTAATTTAGAATGGAGGTATTTCAGCATTCAAAAAAATCTGTTTGTTCATCCTCCTGATTACAGAATTTGGTTCCACGTAGCTTCTAACAAGTGCTTGTACTTCCAGTCCTAGGGTATCTGATACCGTTTCTGGCGTCCATTTTTGGTGAATGAATGGAATATACAGACATACAAGCATGGAGTGTACCAATACATATAAAACTAATATGAATCAATCTTTAAAGAAAACAAAGCAATAAACTATGAATTCATTGAAGAACAACAAACATCCAAACTGTTTAATTACCCTGACTGTGCTACTCAAGAAGAAATTCCAAGACCCCCTTACTTTTAATTTTTCAATGACAACTTTATTTTATTTTATTTTCATTGTATTGGATTTTTTATGTATTTACGTTTCAAATGTTATCTCTTTTTTCACTTCCTGATCTCCCATTTCCCTCCCTTCTCTCACACACCCACTCCCACCTCACCACCTACATTTCCCCTACATTGGGGAAATGAACCTTCATAAGACCATGGACTTATTTTCCTACCGATACCAGACAATGCCACCTTCTGCTACATATGTGGTTGAAATTATGGGTCTGTGCATGTGTACTCTTTGTTTGGTGGTTCAGTACATGGGAGCTCTGGCGGGGTTCTGGTTGGTTGATATTGTTGTTCTTATGGGGTTGCAGTCTTCTGCTTCTTCAGTCCTTTCTTTAACTTCTCCATTGTGGTCCCTGTGCTCATTCTCATAGTTAGGTACAAACATCCTAATCTGTATCATTAAGGCTCTGGTAGAGCCTCTCAGGAGACAACCATATCAGGATGCTGTCAGCAAGTACTTCTTGGCATCATCTATAGTCACTGGATTTGGTGGCTGCATATGGGATGGATCCCCAGGTGGGGCAGTCTCTATATGATCTTTATTACAGTCTCTGCTCCAGTTTTTGTCTCTGTATTTCCTCCTGTGAGTATGTTGTTCTCCATTTTAAGAAGCACTGAAGCATCTACACTTTGGTCTTCCGTTTTGAGCTTCATGTGGTCTGTAAATTTCATCTTGGGTATTCTGAACATTTGGGCTAATATCCATGTAACAGCAACTGCACACCATTTGTTTTCTTTTGTGATTATGTTTCTTTTTATGATTATGTTACTAGGATGATACTTCCTAGTTCCATCCATTTGTCAAACACTTTCCTGCAGGCATTGTTTTTAATAGCAGAATGTACAAATGTACCTCATTTTCTGTATCCATTCCTTTGTTGGAGGATAACTGGGTTCTTTCCAGAGTCTGGCTATTGTAAACAAGTCTGCTATGAACATAGCAGAGTATGTATACTTGTTATATGTTGGAGCATTATTTGAGCATATGCCCAGAAGTGGTATAACTAGGTCCTCTGTAGTACTATGTCCAATTTTCTGAGGAACAGCCAGACTAATTTCCAGAGTGGTTATGTATCAGCTTGCAATTCCACCAACAATGGAAGAGTATTCCTCTTTCTTCACATCCTTGCCAGCACCTGCTGTTACCTGAGCTATTGATCTTAGCCATTCTGAATTATGTGAGGTGGAATCTCAACGTTTTTTTTTTTGATATGCATTTCCCTATGACTAAGGATGCTGGACATTTTTTTAGAAGTTTCATGGCCATTAGACATTCTTTAATTGAGAATTCTTTGTTTACCTCCGTACCCCACTTTTAGCTGGGTTAATCGATTCTCTGGAGTATAACTTTTTGAGTTCTTTATATATATTGGATATTAGCCATGTATTAGATGTTGATTGGTAAAGATCTTTCCCCAATTGGTTTGTTGACGTTTTGTCCTATTGACAGTGTCCTTTGCCTTACAGAAGTTTTAAAATTTTATGAGGTCCTATTGGTGTTCTGTTCAGGAAAATTTCCCCTGTGCCCATGTGTTCAAGGTTCTTACTCATTTTATCTTCTATTCGTTTCAGTGTATCTGGTTTCATGTGTAGGCTTTGAACTTGAGCTTTATACAGGAGATAAGAAATGATTGATTTGCATTCTTCTACATGCTGACTTCCATTTGAGCCAGCACCATTTGTTGAAAATGCTGTGTTATTTCAGCTGGATAGTTTTAGCTCCTTTGTCAAAGGTGAAGTGACCATAGATATGTAGGTTCATGGGTTCATTTTGGGTCTTCAATTTTATTCCACTGATTTACCTGCCTGACTCTGTACTAATAGGATGCTGTTTTTATCACGATTAGTCTGTAATACAGCTTGAGGTCAGGGTGGTGATTCCCCCAGAAGCTTTTTATTGTTTAGACTTGTTTTTGCTAAACTGCATTTATTGTTAATCCAAATAAATTTGCAAATTTCTCTTTCTAACTCTACGCAGAATTGAATTGGAATTTTGTTGGGGATTACATTGAATCTGTAGATCGATTTTGGCATGATGGCCATTTTTACAATATTAAACCTGATAATTCATGAGCATGGGAGATCTTCAATTTATTTCTTCAGAGACTTGAAGTTCTTGTCATATAGATCTTCCACTAGCTTGGTTAGAGTTACGCCAAAATTTTTTTTATTATTATTTGTGACTATTGTGAAAAACCCTGGAAGCACAGTGGGAAAACAAGTTGACATTCTCAGGATAAAAAAAAAAAAAAACAAGAACAGGGAAATAACTCGGGACTTTGTTGTTTTTCCATTTAAACCACAGCTGCTAAATTGTGTGCTACAGCCTTGAGCAACAAGCTAGCAGAGCCACTCATACCACAGGGGTAGGGTTTGGGCCCAACAGTTGTGAAGGGTGTCATTTCCCTAATTTCTTTCTCATCCTGTTTATCCTTTGAGTAGAGGAAGGTTACTGATTTGTTTGAAGTAATTTTATATTCAGCCGCATTACTGAAGTTGTTTATCAGGTTTAGAACTTGTCTGGTGGAATTTTTGGGAGAATTTTTGGATAGTATACTTAAGTATACTATCATATCATCAACAAATAGTGATATTTTGACTTCTTCCTTTCCAATTTGTGTCCCTTTGACCTCCTTTTGTTGTCTGATTGCTCTGGTTAGAACTTTGACTATTATATTGAAGAGGGAGAGAGAGAGAGAGAGAGAGAGAGAGAGAGAGAGAGAGAGAGAGAGAGAGAGAGAGAGAGAGAACAGACTTGTGCAGTCCCTGGTCTTAATGGGATTCTTTCAAGTTTCTTTTCGTTTAGTTTAATGTGGTCTACTGGTTTGTTGTATATTGGTTTTACTATGTTTAGGTATGGGTCTTGAATTCCTGATCTTTACAATACTTTTATCATGAAGGGGTGTAGAATTTTGTCAAATGCTTTCTCAGCATCCAATGAGAGGATTATATGTTTTTTCTCTTTGAGTTTGTTTACATAGTGGATTATGTTGATGGATTTTCGTGTATTGAATCATCCCTGCATCCTTGGTATGAAGCCTTCTTGATCATGATGGATGATCATTTTCATGTGAACTTGGATTAATTTTGCAAGAATTTATTATTTTTGAATTGATATTCATAAGGGAAACTGGTCTGAAGTTCTCTTTCGTTGTTGGTTCTGTGTGTGGTTTAGTTATAAGTGTGATTATGTCTTCATGGAAGGAACTGGGTATTGTTCCTTCTGTTTCTAATTTGTTGAATTGTTTGTAGAGTATTGCTATTAATTCTTCTTTGCAGGTCTGATAGAAGTCAGCAATAAACCTGTCTGGTCCTGGGCTTTGATTGTTTAGGAGAATTTTTCTCTTAAATATATGTATTTTATTTATATTTTTATCTGACTGAAGAAAATACTAATAACCTCCTTGTTGTGGTAATATTAATTAAGTATTTCAGCTAACAAATTGATATTATATATGGTCTTCTGAAGAATCTATGGCTCTTGTGTTTCCTGATGTTCCCTATGTGAGATAGAAGAAGTCTTATATTTTTATTTTTATGTCATGAAGAAACAGAGATGAAACTACTAATATAAAGAACACAAAGTTTTCATTTAAGAAATAATTGTTGGCGAGTAAAAGAGAGGCTTGTGGTTTACTTTATGTCCCAGGAAGTATAATGAATATTTTCTTTTGCTTTATATTTTTTTGGGTTTTTTTTGTATTTTGTTTTGGATATTTTTATTTACATTTCAAATATTATTCCTTTTCCCGGTTTTCTGAACATAAGCCCGATATCCCATACCCCTACAACTTCTTCTATAAGGGTGTTCCCCCTCCCCAATAACCTCCTTCTCACTCCCTCCAACTTAGCCCTACACTGGGGGTTCCAGCTTTGTCAGGACCAAGGGCTTCTCCTTCCATTGGTGCCAAACAAGGGCATCATCTGCTATATATGCAGCTGGAGCCATAGGTCTATACGTTTATAGTCCTTGTGTAGTAGTTTAGTCCCTTGGAGCTCTGATTGGTTGTTATTGTTGTTCTTATGGAATTGCAAGCTTCTTCAATCCTTTCTCTAATTCCTCTAACAGGGACCCCATTCTCAGTTAAATGGTTTGCTGCTAGAATTCTCATCTGTATTTGACATGCTCTGGCTGTGTCTCTCAGGAGACATCTATATCAGGGATCCTGTCAGAATTCACTTGTTAGCTTCATCAATATTATCTAATTTTGGGGGCTGTATACATATGGGCTGTATATTCATGTGGGGCAGTCTCTGAATGGCCATTACTTCAGTCCCTGCTCCAAACTTTGCCTCCATATCCCCTCCTATGAATATTTTTTCCCTTTTGAAGAAGCATCTGTACTTTGGTCATCCTTCTTCTTGAGCTTCATGTGGTCTATGGATTGCATCATGGGTAATTTGAGCTTTTGATCTAATATCCACTTATCATTGAGTGCATACCATGTGTGTTTTACTGTGATTGAGTTACCTCACTCAGGATGATATTTTCTAGTTCATTCCATTTGCCTATGAATTTCATGAAGTTAGTGCTTTTGATAGCTGAGTAGTTCTCCATTGTGTAGATGTACCAGATTTTATGAATCCATTCCTCTCTCGAAGGGCATCAATTCTTTCCAGCTTCTGGCTATTATAAATATGGCTGCTATGAACATAGTGGACTATGTGTCTTTATTGTATGTTGGAGCATCTTTTGGGTGCTTGTGCAGAAGACGTATAGCTGGGTCCTTGGTTAGTGCAATGTCTTATTTTCTCAGGAACCTCCAGTATGATTTCCAGAGTGGTAGTACAAGTTTGCAATCCCACCAACAATGGAGGAGAGTTCCTCTTTCTCCACATCACTGCCAGCATCTGTTGTCACCTGAGTTTTTGATCTTAGCCATTCTGACTGGTGTCAGATGGAATCACTGGGTTGTTTTAATTTCATTTCCCTGATGACTAAGGATGTTGGATATTTCTTTAGGTATTTCTCAGCCATTTGGTATTCCTTATCTGAGAATTCTTTATTTAGGTCTGTATCCCATTTTTAATAGGCTATTTGGCTCTCTGGAGTCTATCTTCTTGAGTTCTTTGTATATTTTGGATATTAGCCCTCTGTCAGATGCAGGATTGGTAAATATCTTTTCTCAATTTCTTGGTTGCCATTTTGTCCTCATGACAGTGTCCTTTGCCTTACATAAATCTTTGCAGTTTTATGAGGTCCCATTTGTCGTTTCTTGATCTTAGAGCATAAGCCATTGGTGTTTTATTCAGGAAATTTTACCCAGTGCTCATGTGTTCGAGGCTTTTCACCACTTTTTCTTCTATTAGTTTGAGTGTATGTGGTTTTATTTGAAGGTTCTTCATTGTCTTGATCTTAAGCTTTGTACAGGGTGATAAGAATGGTTCAATTTGCATTCTTCTACATGCTATCCTCTAGTTTAACCAGCATCATTTGTTGAAAATGCTATCTTTTTTCCATTGGGTGGCTTTAGCTCCTTTGTCAAAGACCAAGTGACCATAGGTGTGTGGGTCCATTTCTGGTATTTTAATTTTATTGCCCTCATCTATGTGCCATTCTCTGTACAAAAACCATACAGGTTTTCACTATTGCTCTGCGATACTGGTTGAGGTCAGGAATGGTGATTCCCCCAGAAGCTCTTTTATTGTTTAGGATAGTTGTTGCAATCCTGGATTTTATGGTATTCAAAATGAATTTGCAAATTGCTCTTTCTAACTCTATGAAGAATTGACTGGAATTTCGACATGATTTAATTTAATCTGTAAAATGCTCTTGGCATTTTTACTATAGTAATCCTGCCAATTCATGAGCATGGGAGTTCTTTACATCTTCTGAGGTCTTCTTCAATTTCTTTCTTCACAGGTTTGAAATTCTTGTCATACAAATTGTTCAGTGCTTGGTTAGAGTCACACCAAGGTATCTGATGTTATTTTTTTTTTTTTTTACTATTGTGAAGGGTGTCATTTTTCTAATTTCTTTTTCAGTCGGTTTATTCTTTGACTATCAGAAGGCTACTAATTTGTTTATGGTAATTTTATACCCAGCCAATTTGCTGAAGTTGTTTATCTAGCTTAGAAGTTCACTGGGCAAATTTGGAGTCACTTAAATATATTATCTTGTCATGTGAAAATAGTGCTATTTTGAATTCTTCCCTTCCAATTTATATCCATTTGAGCACCTTTCATTGTCAGATTGTTCTGACTAGGACTTCGAGTACTATATTGAATAAGTAGGGAGAGAGGGCAGCCTTTTCTAGTCCCTGATTTTAGTGGGATTGCCTCAAATTTCTCTCCATTTAGTTTGATGTTGGCTCCTGGTTTTTTGCTGTACATTTCTCTTGCTGTGTTTATGTATGGGCCTCGAATTCCTGGCCTTTTCAAGTCTTTTAGTATAATGGGTGTTGAATGTTGTCAAATGGTTTCTCAGCATCGAATGAAATGATCAGGTCATTTTTTGTGTGTTCTTGGATTCAGTTTGCAAGTATTTTATTGAGTACTTTTACAGTGATATTCATAAGGGAAAAATGGTCTGACATACTCTTTCTTTGTTGGGTCTTTGTGTGGTTTATGTATAAGTGTAATTGTGGCTTCATAGAAAGAATTGGGTAGTGCTCCTTCTGTTTCTATTTTATGCAACAGTTTGGACAGTATTGGTATGAGGCCTTCTATGAAAGTCTGATAGAATTCTGTACTAAACCCATTTGGTCCTAAGCTCTTTTTGGTGGGGGAGACTTTTAATAACTGCTTCTATTTCTTTAGGAGTTATGGGATGTTTAGATTATGTATCTGATCCTGATTTAACTTTCATACCTGGTATTTGTTTAGAAAATTTTCCATTTCCTCCAGATTTTCCAGTTTTGTTTAACATAGGCTTTTTTAGTAGATTCAAATAATTTTTTGTATTTCCTCAGATTCTGTTGTAATACCTCCATTTTTATTCTGATTTTGTTTATTTGGATACTCTTTCTGTGCCCTCTTGTTAATCTGACTTACGGTTTATCTATGTTGTTTATTATTTCAAAGAATCAGCTTCTAGTTTTGTTGTTTCTTGTGTTTCTTTTTGTTTCAACTTGGTTGATTTTAGCCCTTAGTTTGATTATTTCTTGCCTTACACTCCTGTTGGGTATATCTGCTTCTTTTGTTTCTAGAACTTTAGGTGTGCTGTCAAGCTGCTATTGTATGACCTCTCCAGTTTCATTTTGGAGGCACTCAGAGCTATGAATTTTTCTCTTAGTACTTTGTGCATTGTTTCTGATAAGTTTTTGGTAGGCTTTGCCTTCATTTTCATTAAATGCTAAAATGTCTTTAATTTCTGTCTTTATTTCTTCCTTGACCAAGTTATCATTGAGTAGAGTGCTGTTCAACTTCCATGTATCTGTGGGGTTTCTGTGTTTTTTGTTTGTTTGTTTTTGTTTTTTGTTGTTTTTTTATACTGAAGAACAACCTTATTCTGTGGTGATTTGATAGGATGCATGGAATTATTTCAATCGTCTTGTATCAGTTGAGACCAATTTTATGACCGATTATATGATCCATTTTGTAGAAGGTACAATAAGGTGCTGTGAAAAGGTAAATTCTTTTGTTTTAAGATGAAATGTTCTATAAATATCTGTTAAATCCATTTTGTTCATAACTTCTGTTAGTTTCTCTATGTCTCTGTTTAGCTTCTGTTTCCATGATCTGTCCACTGATCATGTCCACTGAGTAGGGTGTTGAAGTCTCCTACTATTATTGTGTGAGGTACAATGTGTGCTCTGAGCTTTATTAATATTTCTTTTATGAATGTAGGTGTCCTTGCATTTAGAGCATAGATATTTAGGACTGAGAGTTCATCTTGGTGGATTTTTTTTCTTTGACGTATATGAACTGTCCTTCCTTATCTTTTTTGATGACTTTTGCTTGAAAGTCAATTTTATTTGCTATTAGAATGGCTACTCCAACTTGTTTCTTCCGACCATTTGCTTGGACCAAGTTGTTTTTCAGCATTTGACTCTGAGGTAGTGTCTGTCTTTATGTCTGAGGAGTGTTTTCTGTATGCACCAAAATGCTGGGTTCTCTTTACATACCCAGTCTGCTTATTTATGTATTTTTATTGGGGAACTGAGTCCATTGATATTAAGGAATAGTGATTGTTGCTTTCTATTATCTTTGCAATTATGTTTGTATCTCTCTTCTTTTGGTTTCCTTGCAAGGAGATTGACTGCTTCTAATTCTTTAGGTATTATGGGACTGTTTAGATTATCTGATCCTGATTTAACTTTGGTACATTTATTCTGTTTAGAAAATTGTCTATTTCATCCACATTTTCTAGTTTTGTTGAGTATAGGTTTTTGTAATAGTATCTGATAATTTTTCGAATTTCCTCTGTTTCTGTTGTTATACCTCCCTTTTCATTTCTGGTTTTGTTAATTTGAATACTGTCTCTGTGTCCTCCTGTCAATCTGGATAAGGGTTATATATCTTGTTTATTTTCTCAACGAATCAACTACTGGCTTTGTTGATTCATAGTATACTACTTTTTGTTTCTTATTTGGTTGATTTCGGCTCTGAATTTAATTATTTCCTGGCATCCACTTTTCTTGTGTATATTTGCTTCTTTTTGTTCTTGAGCTTTCAGGTGTACTGTCAACCTGCTACTTTTTGATCTCTCCAATTTCTTTTTGTAGGCACTCTGAGCTATGAGTTTTATTCTTAGCACTGCTTTCCCTGTTCCCCACAAGTTTGGGTATGTTGTGCCTTCATTTTCATTAAATTCTAAAAAGTCTTTAATTTCTTGATTTATTCCTTTACCAAGTTGTCATTAAGTAGAGCATTGTTCAGTTTCCCTGTGTATGTGTGCTTTCTGTTGTTTTTGTTGTTATTGAAGACTACCCTTAATTGGTGGTGATCTAATATGATGTATGGGATTATCTATTATCTTGTATCAGTTGAGGCCTATTTTTTTTTACCAACTATATGGTCAGTTTTAGAGAAGGTAGCATGAGGTACTGAGAAGTAGGTATATTCTTTTGTTTTAGGATTAAATGTTCTATAGATATCTGTTAAATCTATTTGGTTCATAACTTCCATTAGTTTCACTCTTTCTTTGTTTAGCTTCTGTTTCCCTGGTCTGTCCATAGATGAGAGTGGGATGTTGAAGTCTCCTACTATTACTGTGTGTGGTGCAATATATGCTTTGACATTTAGTAAAGTTTCCTTTATGAATGTGGTTGTCCTTGCATTTGGAGTGTAGATGTGCAGAATTGATAGTTCATCTTGTTAGATTGTTTCTTTGATGAGTATGAAGTGTCCTTCTTATCTTTCTTGATAAATTTTGGTTGAAAGTTGATTTTATTCAATATTAGAATAGCTAATCTAGCTTGTTCCCTGGAACCATTTGCTTGGAAACTTTTCTTCCAGCCTTTTACTCTGAGGTAGTGTTTTTCTTTGTCATTGAGGAGCGTTTCATTTTTGTAGTACAATACTGCATCATGTTTAAGTATCCTGTCTGTTAGTCTATTATTTTTTAAAAATTGGGAAATTGTGTCCATTGATGTGAAGAGATATTAAGGAATAGTGATTGTTGTTTCCTTTTATTTGTGTTGTTAGAGGTGGAGTTTTGTTTGTGAGTCTATCTTCTTTCTTTTATCATTGCCGTGTATTGAGTACATGTATAATAAGTCAATATTATCAACATCATCATACCATAACTCCACACCATGATAATCAATGTAATTTTCCCTTTGTTTATATAAAATTTTGTTATGATTAATGTCCTCCAGGACACTGGACATTAATCTCAAATCGATTTTAGCTAAAATATTTCAGTTACTATAATCAATACAAATGCTTACTTCTTTTCATAAAAAACATATCATATTTAAGTAATGTTAGTATTTGACTGAAACATAACTCACATCCTTTAATGCAGCATAATTCCATAAATGTAAAATTCATCAGTTATCACTTTGATTTTAAATAATCCTTGTAATAGATAAAATGTAAGACATTTGGTGATGTGAACTGTTATTCTTATGAAAGAGATTTCTCCATAAATATTTAAATCATGTTTAAAGACAAAAGGGAAGGAAGACATTTTTAAAGTAAAATTCCCATTTCATGTTAGGTTTTCAATCTTTTTCTGAGACTTCACCTAAACAAATATTTTGTCTCTAAGAACATCTTTATTTCTTTATAAGCTATCTATTTTTTTTCTTTGAAAAATTACTTCCCTCAATTTTGATTATCAGTTTTTTAATATGAATCTAATAGCAATAAATTTGGGTTAGATCCTTTCTCCTAAATAGTGTAAATAGTTTTTGAACGTTAAATGACAAAACATATAGTAAATTCTTACTTACTATCCAAAATAATCTTACTACTCTTTCTTCTAACAAGCCTCCAGCTACTCAGCCAGACAATATAGCCTAGTATGATACTTTTTACACCACACATTATACCTACCTCATATGGCAGCCTCAGGACTTATATTACAATGTGACTTATTCTGGTAAGGATTTGATGACTACCATATGTATAATTTTTGGTTTTAGAACTTCCTTTATCTGGTAGCTGAGGCATGGTAGTCAGTGAAGATTATGAAAACACCAGGTCTATGAAAACTGCAATTTCATTATTTTCTTTTTACAAAAGTATTTTTTTGTTCTTAAAATCAGTGAAATAACATCATTTTTTAAAATTTTTTATTAGATATATTTCTTTACTTACATTTTGAATATTATTCCCCTTCCTGGTTTCCTGACCATAAACTCCCATTCCCTCCCATCCCACTCCCTCATATGGGTATTCCCCATATACATCCCCCTTATTGCCCTCCCCTCATATTCTCCTGCACTGGGAGTCCAACCGTGGCAGGACCAAGTGCTTCCCCTTCCGCTGGTGTCCCAACAAGGGTATTCTCGGTTACATATGCAGTTGGAGCCCTGAGTCTGTCCATGTATAGTCTTTCGGTAGTGGTTTAGTCACTGGAAGCTCTGGTTGGTTGGCATTGGTGTCCTTAGGGGGTTGCAAGCCCCTATAGCTCTTTCAATCCTTCCTCTAATTCCCCTAAATGGGGTTCCTGTTCTCAGTTCAATGATTTGCTGCTAGCATTGACCTCTGTATTGGACATGCTCTGGATGTGTCTCTCAGGAGAGATCTATATCCGGTCCCTTTCAGCATGCATTTTTTTAGCTTCATCAACCTTACCTAGTTTTGGTAGCTGTATATATACGGGACACATATAGGTCAGGCTGTAAATGGCCATTACTTGAGTGGCTGCTCTAAACGTGGCTTCCATATCCCCTCCTATGGATATTTTTTCCACTCTTAAGGAGTGAGAACATCTGCATTTTGGTCATCCGTCTTGAGCTTCCTGTGGTCTGTGGATTGCATCTTGGGTAATTCAAGCTTTTTGGCTAATATCCACTTATCAATGAGTGCATACCAAGTGTGTTTTTTCTGTGAATGAGTAACCTCACTCAGGATGACATTTTCTAGTTCATTCCATTTGCCTATGAATTTCATGAAGTCATTGTTTTTGATAGCTAAGTAGTACTCCATTGTGTAGATGTACCATTTTTTTTACATCCATTCCTCTGTTGAAGGGCATTTGGGTTCTTTCCAGCTTCTGGCTATTATGAATAAGGCTGCTATGAACATAGTGTACCATATTTCTTTGCTGTATGTTGGAGCATCTTTTGGATATAGGCCCAAGAGAGACATAGCTGGATCCTCAGGTAGTGGAATGTGTGATTTTCTGAGGAACCTCCAGACTGATTTACAGGGTGGTTGTACCAGTTTGCAATCCCACCAAGCACATCCTTGCCAGCATCTGCTGTCACGTGAGTTTTATATCTTAGCCTCTGTGACTGGTGTGAGGTGAAATTTCAGGATTTTCACTTGCATTTCCCTGATGACTAGGGATGTTGAACATTTCTTTAGGTGCTTTTTGGGCATTCCATTATCCTTAGCTGAGAATATTTTGTTTAGCTCTATACCCCATATTTAATAGGGTTATTTGGCTCTCTGGGTTCTAATTTCTTGAGTTCTGATAGAAAGATCTTCCATGCTCATGAATTGGCAGGATTAATATAGTAAAGATGGTCATTTTGCCAAAAGCAATCTACAGATTCAGTGCAATCCCTATCAAAATTCCTACTCAATTCTTTATCGATATAGAAGAGCAATTTGCAAATTCATTTGGAATAACAAAAAACCCAGGATAGCGAAAGCTATATTCAACAAAAAAAGAACTTCTGGTGGAATAACCATCCCTGACTTCAAGCAGTATTACAGAACAATAGTCATAAAAACTGTATTTTATTGCTACAGAGACAGGCAGATAGATATGTGGAACAGAATTGAAGACCCAGAAATGAATTCACACACCTATGGTCTCTTGATCTTTGACAAAGGAGCTAAAAGCATCCAATGGAAGACAGATAGCATTTTCAACAAATGGTGCTGATTCAACTGGAGGTCAGCATGTAGAAGCATGCAAATTGAACCATTCTTATCACTCTGTACAAAGCTTAAGATCAAGACAATCAAGAACCTTCAAATAAAACCACATACACTCAAACTAATAGAAGAAAAAGTGGTGAATAGCCTCCAACACATGAGCACTGGGTAAAATTTCCTGAATAAAACACCAATGGCTTATGCTCTAAGATCAAGAAACGACAAATGGGACCTCATAAAACTGCAAAGCTTCTGTAAGGCAAAGGACACTGACATTAGGACTAAACGGCAACCATCAGATTGGGAAAGGATCATTACCAATCGTACATTTGATACAATTTCCTCATAATCCTTATTTGGTTGATAGACTAATAGAAGGTGATACATGAGTGAACCAATGTTCTAGAACTTTCAGCCTCTTCCATTACCATGCTCAAAGTTTTATTTTAAGAAATTAAAATAGAAGATAATTTCAGTATAAATTGGAAGAGGTATGCTTGTGCAGTTTCTATGCTATTTTCATGGGTTTTCATTACTGAAGAATTTTAAGAAAATTTTCTTTATGTTTCTCTTATTTTAGTGTCATAGAACACTGTTTGTGGTGACAGTTAATCACTTTGAACATTTTATGGAGACACTAATACAATAACACTCAGTTTCCATCATATTGTACATAGCACAAGGCTACCATGTCTTCTTCTTTAATTATTTCACATTTAGAATTTATTTGTTGGCACACAAAATGCTTAAATCTGTTTTATAAATATAATCAAGACATCTGATCATATTTTAATATGTAATAAAAACAAATTGATTTAATTTTTCTCCAATTCTAACTGCATCCATTTTCCTTTCCACTGTGATCTGTACTACTTGTATTGAGAAAACATGATATTCCAAGCATGTTAACCCTGTTACATCAACTGTTGGTGAGAAGTTATTTTTTTATTTGTAATTCCAAACACTTACTTGTGAATGAAACAAACTGGTAATCAAATCATTAGGATGACATTGCTGATAGTGACAAAGAGGATAGTGACAAAGAGGAGACAGCACACCAGAGGAGTAAAGGGGAGGCCCAGGAAAGTGCTGGCAGCCTCTGAAACCCCATTCCACATAGCTGATTCTGCAGGAGTGGCAGAGAAGGATATAGCAGAAAGCAAAAAGATTCTTAAATTGGACAACTGGGAGATCAGAGTCCTTGAAGGTTCTAAGTTCCCTTAAGGATTACTGCCCAGGTTTTCTTAAGTGCGTCACAGGCATTGACATGAGCCTATGTAGTCCTCATTGTCCTTGCCTCCTCCTGTTGGGTTTCCCACTGTCCTGCTCTCCAGTCACAACTCCTAGGTTAGGAGTTCCAGTATTGGGAAGGTTTTCTTTTTTTTAAACTAAATGTTTGTAGGCAAGTTCTCTGCTGTCACTCTTTTTTTTTTGTCTCCCATAGTTCCTGTTGAGTGTGTTCGCTGGTGTTTTGTGGGCTGTGTATGGACTGTAGAATGGGGGTTTTATGAAACTGGACCCATCTGCCTTACCATGAGCTATTGAGGAAAACTCTTCCTTTCCTTTCCTTTCCTTTCCTTTCCTCTCTCTCTTGCTCTTCCTCTTCTCTCACACTCTTGGTACTCTGGGTCCATGCAGAGTTCTCAGGAGAGAGACTTCCAACAGTCAGCCTCATGCATCCATCCTCCTAAAGGAAGACAGTAAGGCAGCCAGGTTGTCCTTGGAGTTTCTAGTTGTATTGGGTGCCTGACCTAAGTCCTCTTAGTAGATTTCAGGTCCCTATTGGCTGGGAATGAAAACAGTTTGTTTTACTTTTGAACCATGGAAAGACTCTTTTGTAAAGACTTTGGGAAAAAGAAAAAACAAACACCTTCAGACCAACTTTCTGGTTTCTGCTACACAATGTAAATAGTTCAGGGTGCAACCTTCTGTGATAGTTTCTATCTCAGGAATAAGCCAGATGTCTCCAATGCTTGGGGATTCTTGGGTCTCTAAGGTGATACTCATAAGAATTTTATTTCTCTATTAAATGTATCTGTTGTGTTTTTAACTAAACTCCAAATTTCATTTCCTATGGAGTCTTGGAAAACTTTAATCCATGTTATTATTGGGCTAAGAAACTTGTTCAGGACCTCATTCATATCTGGGAGCATGATTCTTTGGGAGCAAGGCTCATGGTTCTTCACACATTGGTGGTGCACCCTGGGGACTTTGAATCCTGCTGAAGTGAGGTGGTTGCGTGTGAGAAGAAGATCCTCTTCCTCACTGAAGTGCTGTATGCATTACAGTGGTTTTCTCACATACCCACAAACAGGAATAGATCTGACATATCAGTACTGAGAAAGAAACTGTTTACATTTCTTGCCATCTTGTGGAGTCTGGATGTGCACCTCCTCTTCCCTCAAGGGGACAAGTTTCTAGTATCTTTTGGAGTGTCACTTGCCATGGTGCAGGATCCTTCCAGCAGGTCCTCTGGTAGGATCCCTTATTCCAGGAACTACTTTTTCTAATGTTACTTATCGCATAATCCATATATAGAACTTTTTGGGATGCTTACATAAAGAAATCTACATCTTGTAGAGATACTTGCTCATTAACGTTCATTGGCTTTCATTTCTACTTCCCTCAAAATGCAGATGATAAATTTCTATCACCAGAAAAAAGAAAAAAAATGAAAACGTACAATGACAGTAGGAATATTATCTAATTATTAATAAAACAGAAATAATAAGACTTACATATAAATAGAAAAAGTGTGAAACAGTCATTGAAAGTGAGGAAACACA
The DNA here is from genome assembly GCF_021556685.1 of Rattus norvegicus. Taxonomy (NCBI): domain Eukaryota; kingdom Metazoa; phylum Chordata; class Mammalia; order Rodentia; family Muridae; genus Rattus; species Rattus norvegicus. The sequence continues at coordinate 23,488,667 of NC_141540.1, forward strand.
AAGTGAGGTGGACAATTCTTACATATAGCTTTACAAATGTGAATAATAGCTTTGAAAGTTTTGTTATGAGAGTTTGATTTGTATAACCAATAGAATTCTGTAAATGTGATAAGGGGTATGGGTGATGGTGATCTTCAATGGAAGGGAGATAGAAAGTAGTAAAAAAATGCAACAGTGAATATTGCATCATGTAAGATTGGATGAAGAGAAGATTGTATGGTAGAAAGATTAGTGGAAAGCATAAGTATCATTAAATATCTTTGGAAAATATGCATATGAACATACAACAGTGAAATTTCCTAAACAATATACACAAACATATATGAAAATATTTTAAATCGAATAGTCAATGACAAGGAGACAATGTCATTAATAGACATATCAGACTAACAAGCAAAAGCCTCATTACTAGAAATGGAGCACCATTTTTTTTTAATATATTGGTCACTTGGCAATATAGACATTAAAAGTTTACAACTTATTGCTAATCCCTTTAGTTAACCTCTAGAACTTGTGTTAGACCCTGCTGCTCAAGATAATGGGGCATAGAATGTGGAAAATTTTGGTTGGAATTGATATGAAAACTTGATCAATACTGACTTTTTCATAATGATAGAGGGTGTAATGCTCATTAATGAAAGAGAAAAGAAACCAATTAACTTACTTAATTTTAGTGTGGTATAAATTTAATAGAACCTATGCCATTACCCCTAAGTCTTTATGATCATTAAGAAGAACAGCCAGAGCCTCAGCATGAATATAGAAAACAGAAATTTCTTGAAGACGTCTGTACATCTCAGCTTTCATCAGTGTGAAATCATGTACAAGTTTTCGCAAGCTCAAATCACAAAAATACTCAGTATATCAAAATGTCATGGACACAAAGTTCCAGCAGTAGCTAAAGAACTATGAACAATAGACAGCTGCATTGAAAAGTTAGAATCATATTTCTTTTCTTTATCAGGTATATTTTGGGGGATATTTTTAACTTACATTTAAAATGTTATCCCCTTTACTCCTCCCAACAACCCATCCTTTCCAATCTCCCTGCCCTGACATTCCTTTACACTGGGCCTCCAGCCTTGGCAGGAGCAAGGGCTTCTCCTTCCTCTGGTGCCAAAAAAGCCATCCTCTGCTACATATGCAGCTAGAGACATATATCTGTCCATGTGTACTCTTTGGATGGTGATTTAGTCCCTGGGAACTCTGGTTGGTTGGTATTGTTGTTCTTATGGGGTTACTAGTCCCTTCAGCCCCTTCAATCCTTTCTCTACTTCCTGTAATAGGGAATGTTTTCTCAGCTCTCTTTGAAACTTTGATTGTCCTTCTTGAGATTCGTGTAGTCTGTGGATTGTATATTGGGTAGTTGGAGCTTTTAGGCTATTATCCACTTATCAGTGTGTGCACACAATGTGCGTTTTCTTTGTGAATGGGTTACCTCACTGAAGATAATATTTTCTAGTTCCATCCATTTGCTTAAGAATTTAGTGAAACCATCGTTTTTAATAGTTAAGTAGTACTCCATTGTTTAAATGTACAACATTTTCTGTATCCATTTCTCTGTTGAAGGGCATCGAGGTTCTTTCCAGGTTCTGACTATTATAAATAATGCTGCTATGAACATAGTGAAGCATGTTATAGGTTATCATTTTGGTATATGCCCAGGAGTGGTATAGCTGTGTCCTCAGGTAACATTATGTCCAATTTTCTGAGGAACAACCAGACTGATTTCCAGAGTGGTTGTACCCACTTGCAATCCCACCAATGGAGGAGTGTTCCCCTTTCCTCACATCCTCACCAACATGTATTGCCATCTGAGTTTTTATTTTATTTTTTTTTACTTCTCAAAGAGTTTTTTCACATTTTTATTTACATTTCAAATATTATTCCCTTTTCTGGTTTCCTGTCCATAAGCCCTTTAACTAATCCCCCTCTACTGTCTTCTATAAAGGTGTTACCCCTCCCCAACCACTCCCTCTTCCAGGCTCCCTGCCCTAAAATTCTCCTACACTGGAGGGTGGGGTTCAGTCTTGGTAGGACCGAGGGCTTCTTTTCCCATTGGTGACAAACAAGGCCATCCTCTGCTACATATGTAGCTGGAACCATGAGTCTGTCCATGTTTAGTCTTTGGTTAGTGGTTTAGTCCCTGAGAGCTCTTGGTCAGTATTGCTGTTCTTGTGGGGTTGCAAACCCCGTCAGCTCCTTCTATCCTATCTCTAACTCCTCCAATGGGGAACCCATTCTCAGTTCAATAGTGTGCTGCTAGCATTTGCCTGTGTATTTGACATATTCTGGCTGAGCAACTCAGGAGACAGCTATATCAGGCTCCTGTCAGCATGCACTTCTTGCCTTCATCCACATTGTCTAGTTTTGATGGATATGTGTGTGTGTGTGTGTGTGTGTGTGTGTGTGTGTGTGTTCCCAGGACTGTATAACTCAGTCCTCAGGTAGTGCAATATCCACTTTTCTGAGGAACCTCCAGACTGATTTCCAGAGTGGTTGTACCAGCTTGCCATCCTACCAACAATGGAGGAGTGATCTTCTTTCTCCACATCCTCACCAGCATCTGTTGTCACATGAGTTTTTGATCTTAGGCATTCTGACTCATGTGAGGTGAAATTTCAGGGTTGTTTTGATTCACATTTCCATGATGACTATGAATATTGAAAATTTCTTTAGCTACTTCTCAGCCATTGGATATTCCTCAGCTGAGAATTCTTTGTTTAGCTCTGTACCTCATTTTTATTAGGGTTATTTGGCTCTCTGGAGTCTAACTTCTTGAGTTCCTTATATATTTTGGATATTAGCCTTCTATCAGATGTAGGATTGGCAAAGATTTTTTTCAAATATGTTGGTTGCTGTTTTGTCCTAATGACATTGTCCTTTGCCTTACAGAAACTTTGCAGTTTTATGAGGTCCCATTTGTTGACTCTTGATCTTAGAGCATATGCCATTACTGTTTTGATCTGGAAATTTTCCCCAGTGCCCAGGTGTTCAAGGCTCTTCCCCACTTTTTCTTCTATTAGTTTAAGTGTATCTGGTTTTATGTGAAGGCCATTGATTCACTTGTACTTAAGCTTTGTACAGGGCAATAAGTATGCGTTGGTATGCATTCTTCTACATGCTGAACTCCAATTGAACCAACACCATTTGTTGAAAATGATACCCACTTTTCCACTGTATTGTTTTAGCTCCTTTGATCAAGATCAAGTGACCATAGGTGTGGTGGTTCATTTCTGGGGCTTCAATTCTATTCCACTGATCTACATGCCTGTCTCTATACCAATACCATACAGTTTTTATCACTATTGCTTTGTAATAATGCTTGAGGTCAGGAATGTTGATTTCCCTAGAAGTTCTTTTATTTTTGAGGATAATTTTTGATATTCTGTTTTTTCTGTTAATCCAAATAAGTTTGTTCCCCCTTCTAACTCTATGAAGAATTGATTAGAATTTTGATGGAGATTAAATTTAATGTGTAGATTGCTTTTGGCACAATGGCCATTTTTACTATATTAATCCTTCCAAACCAGGAGCATGGGAGGTCTTTCCATCTTCTGAGATCTTTTTCAATTTCTTTCTTCTGAGACTTAAAATTCTTGTCATATAGATCTTTCACTTGCTTGGTTAGAGTCAAACCAAGGTATTTTGTATTATTTGTGACTATTTTGAAGGGTGTCATTTCCTAATTTCTTTCTCATCCTGTTTATCCTTTGAGGAGTGGATGGCTACCGATGTGTTTGAGGTAATTTTGTATTGAGCCACTTTGTTGAAGTTGTTTATCAGGTTTAGACATTTTCTGGTGGAATTTTTGGGGTCACTTAAATATACTATCTTATCATCTGGAAATAGTGGTATTTTGATTTCTTTATTTCAAATTTGTATCCCTTTGACCTACTTTTGTTGTCTGATTGCTCTGGCTAGGACTTTGAGTACTATATTGAATAAATAGGAAGTGGGCAGCCTTGTCTAGTCCCCAATTTTAATGGGATTGCTTCTCCATTTAATTTGATATTGGCCACTCATTTGCTGTATATTCCTATTACTATTTTTAGATATGGGCCATGAATTCATGATCTTTCCAAGACTTTTAACATGAAGGGGTCTTGAATTTTGACAAATGCTTTCTCAGCATCTAATGAGATGATCATGTGTGTTTTTTTTTCTTTGAGTTTTTTTACATACTGGATTACATTGATGGATTTTCATATTTGAACCATCCTTGCATCCCTGGGATGAAGCTTACATGATCATGATGTATTATCATTTTGATATGTTCTTGGATTCAGTTTGTCAGAATTATACTGAGTATATTTGCGTTGATATTCATAAGGGAATTTGGTCTGACATTCTATTTCTTTGTTGGGTCTTCATGTGGTTTAGGTATGAGCATAATTGTAGATTCATGGAAGGAATTGGGTAGCGCTCCTTCTGTTTCTATTTTGCAGAATAGTTTCGTCCTCTGTATGAGGTCTTTTATGAAGTGTGCTGCAAATCTGTTAATATGTGGTCTCCCCAGTTTCTTTTTGGAGGCGAACAGATCTATGAGTTTTCCTCTTAGCACTGCTTTTGTGTCCCATAAGTTTCTTTATGCAGTGCCTTCATTTTTGTTAAAATTAAAGAAGTCTTTAACTTCTTTCTTTATTTCTTCCTTGAGCATATTACCATTGAGTAGACCATTGTTCAAATTCCATGTGTATGTGCACTTTCTGTTGTTTTTGTTGTTACTGAAGACCGGTCTTATTCCATGGTGATCTGATAGGATGCATGGGATAATTTCATTCTTCTTGTATCAATTGAGGCATGTTTTGTGGGCAATTATATGGTCAGTTTTGGAGAAGGTACCATGAGGTGCTAAGAACAAGGTACATTCTTTTGTTTTAGAATGAACTCTTCCACCAACATCTGTTAAATACTTTTGCTTCATAACTTCTGTTGCTTTCTCTATGTCTCTGTTTATTTTCTGTTTCCAAGATCTTCCATTGAATAGAGTGTGTTTTGAAATCTACTACTATTATTATATGAGGTGTGATGTGTGCTTTAAGCTTTAGTAAAGTTTCTTTATGAATGTAGATACTCTTGCATTTGGAGCATAGATATTCATGATTGAGAGTTCATCTTTGGGGATTTTTCCTTTGATGAATATGAAGTGTATTTCTTTACCTTTTTCTGGTAACTTTTGGTTGAAAGTGGATTTTATTTAATATTTGAATGGCTACTCTACCTTTTTGCTTGACACCATTTGCTTTGAAAAGTGATTTCCAGCCTTTGACTCTGAGATAGTGTCTGTCTTTGTTACTGAGGTGTGTTCTCTGTATACAGCAAAATTCTGGGTCCTCTTTATGTATCCAGTATGTTAGTTTATGTCTTTTTATTGGGGAATTGAGACCATTGATGTTAAGAGATATTAAGGAATAATGATTGTTGTTTTCTGTTATTTTTGTTCTTAGGGGTTAATTATGTTTGTGTGGTTCTCTGTTTTTGTTCCTATTTTTATTTTTGGTGAGGAGATTACTTTGTTGTTTTTCTATGGTGTTGTTTCCTTCCTTGTGTTGCGTTTTTCATCTGTTATCCTTTGTCACACTGGATTTGTACAAGATATTATGTAAATTTGGTTTTGTCATGGAATAATTTTATTTCTCCATGTATGTTAATTGAGAATTTTGCTGTATATAGTAGCCTAGGCGGTCATTTGTGTTCTCTTACAATCTGTATAACATTTGCCCAGGATCTTCTGTATTTCATAGTCTCAGGTAAAAAGTCCAGTTTAACTCTGATAGTTCTGCTTTTATATGTTACTTGACCTTTTCCCCTTACTACTTTTAATATTGTTTCTTTGTTTTGTGCCTTTGGTGTTTTGACTATCATTTTCTGGTCCAATCTATTTGGAGGTCTGTAGGCTTTTTTTATGTGTATGGGTATCACTTTCTTTAGGTTAGGGAAGTTTCTTCTTAAATTTGTTGCTGATATTTACTGTCTCTTTACAGGTGGGAGTCTTCACTCTCTTTTATATCTATTATCCTTAGGTTTGATCTTCTCATTGAGTTCTGAATTTCCTTGATGTTTTGGGTTAGGAGCTTTTTGCCTTTTCCATATCTTTTATGGAGTTTTTTTTTATCTAAGCCATTCTGACTGGTGTGAGGTGGAACCTCAGGTTGTTTTCAGTTGTGTTTCCCTGATAACTAAGGATAGTGTATGTTTGTTTGGGTTCTTCTCAGCAATTCGATATTCCTCAGTTAAAAAAAAATCTCCTTGTCACTTTATACCCCACTTTTAAAAGGGTTATATCATTCTCTGTAATCTAACTTTTTGAGTTCTTTGCATATATTGGATATTGGCCCTTTATCAGATGAAGGATTGGTATAGGCCTTTCCCCAATATGTTTGTTGCCATTTTGTCCTAATGACAATTTCCTTTGCATTAAAGAATGTTAGCAATTTTATGAGGTCCCATTTGTTGATTTTTGGCCTTAGACCATAAGCCATTGGTGTTCTGCTCAGGAAAATTTCCCCAGTGCCCATTTGTTCAAGGCTCTTCCCCACTTTTTCTTCTATTAGTTTAAGAGTATCTAGTTTTATGTGGAGGTCATTGATCCACTTGGACTTAAGCTTTGTACAGGGCAATAAGTATGTGTTGATATGCATTCTTCTACATGCTGAACTCCAAATGAACCAGTACCATTTGTTGAAAATGCTACCCATTTTTCCACTGTATTATTTTAGGTCCTTTGACTAAGATCAAGTGACCATAGGTGTAGGGCTTCATTTTGGGATTTTCAATTCTATTCCACTGATCTACCTGTCTATCTCTCTACCAATACTATAGAGTTTTGATCACTATTCCTCTATAATATTGCTAGGTCAGGGATGGTGATTCACCCAGAAGATATTTTATTATTGAGAATAGTTTTTGCTGTCCTGTGATTTTTGCCTTTCCAAATGAATTTGCAAATCACTCTTTCTAACTCTATGAAGATTTGAGCTGGAATTTTGATGGTCATTGCATTGAATCTGTATTTGGCTTTTGGCAAATACAATATTAATCCTGCCAATCCATAAGCATGGGAAATCTTTCCATTTTCTGAGATCTTCAAATTTTTTGTTCAGAGACTTGAATTTCTCGTCATAGAATTCTTTCACATGCTTTGTTAGAGTCACGCTGAGGTTTTTTCTATTATTTGTGACTATAGTTAAGGGTGTCAATGCTCTAATTTCTTTTTCAGCTTATTTTTCCTTTGAATAGAGGAAGGCTACCGATTTATGATTTAATTTTATATCCATCCAGTATTTCTCTGGTGAAACTTTTGGGGTTACTTAAGTGTACTACCATATCATCTGCAAATAGTGATATTTTGCCTTCTTCCATTCCATGTGGTATCAATTTTTGCTCCTTTTGTTGTCTTATTTCTTTGACTATGAATTCAAGTATTATATTGAATAAGTATAGAGAAAGTAGGCAGCCTTGTCTAATCTCCAAATTTAGTGGGATTGCTTCAAGTTTCTTTCCATTTAGTTTGATGTTGACTACTGGTATACTATATAGTATTGGTCTTGAATTCCTGATCTTTCCAAGACTTTTAACATGAAGGTGTGTTGTATTTTGTCAAACACTTTTTCAGCATCTACTGGGATGATTGTGTGTGTGTGTGTGTGTGTGTGTGTGTGTGTGTGTGTGTGTGTGCTTCCTTTTAGTTTTTTTTTACATAGTGAATTTATTGATGGGTTTCTGTATATTGTACCATTTTTGCATTTCTAAAATGAAGTCTACTTGTTCATGATGTATGATCATTTTGATGTATACTTGGATTTGTTTTGTGAGAATTTTATTGAGTATTTTACATCAGTATTCATAAGGGAAATTTGTCTGAACTTTTCTTACTTTGTTGAGCCTTTGTTTGGTTTAGGGATTAGTGTAATTGTGGCTTCATAAAAGGAATTGTGTATTGTTACTTCTATTTTTATTTTTCAGAATAGTTTGAACATTATTGGTGTAGGATCTCCTATGAACATAGCATAGAATTCTGCACTAAACCATTCAGGTCCTGGGATATTTATGGTGGGAGACTTTTAATGGCTATTAATTTCTTTAGGAGTTATGGGATTTTTTAGATGGTTCATGTGATTCTGATTTAACTTTGGTACCTGGTATATGTCTATAAAATTGTCCATTTCACCCAAACTTTCAATGTTTTTTGAGTATAGTCTATTGCAGTAGGATCTGATCATTTTTTTGTGTTTCCTAGGTTTCTTTTGTTATGTCTCTCTTTTCATTTCTCATTTTGTTAATTTTGATGCACTCTCTTTGCCCCTGGTTAGTCTGGCTAAGGATTTATCTATTTTTTGGTTTTCTCAAAGCACCAGCTCCTGTTTTTGTTGCTTCTTTCTGTAGTTCTTTTTGCTTCAACTTGGTTGATTTCAGCCCTGAATTTGATTATTTCTTGCCTTCTACTCCTCTTTTTTGTGTGTTTGCTTCTTTTTGTTCTAGACCTTTTAGTTGTGCTGTCAACCTGCTAATGCATGCTCTCTATAGTTTCTTTTTGGAAGCTATGAGCTTTCCTCTGAACACTTCTTTCACTGTATACTATAAGTTTGGGTATGTTGTGCCTTAATTTTCATTAGTTCTAAAATGTCTTTAATTTCTTTCTTTCTTTCTTCCTTGACCAAGTTACCATTGAGTAGAGAGTTGTTCAACTTCCATGTGTATATGTGCTTTCTGTTGTTTTCGTTGCTATTGAAGAACAGCCTTAGTCCATGGTAATCTCATAGGATGCATGGGATTATTTCTGTTTTCCTTTATCTTTTGAGGTGTGTTTTATGTCCAATTATATGGTCAGTTTTGAGACGGTGCCATGAGATGCTGAGAAAAAGGTGTATTCTTTTGTTTTAGGATGAAATATTCTATTGATACCTGTTAAATCCTTTTGCTTCATAACTTTTGTTAGTTTCTTCGTGTCTCTGTTTTGTTTCTTTCTCCATAATTTGTCCATTGATGAGAGTGGTTGTTGAAGTCTCCTACTATTATTTTGTGTGCTGCAATGTATGACTTGAGGATAAATAAAAGTTTTTTTTTTTTTTATGAATGTAGGTACTCACACATTTGAAGAATAGGTATTCAGGATTGATAGTTGATCTTGGTGGATTTTTCCTTTAATGAATATGAAGTGTCCTTCTTTGTCTTTTTAAATAATTTTTGATTGAAAGTCAATTTTATTTTTCTCCCTCCCAAGTGGTACTGAGGCATCCTCACTTGGGCCCATCAGCTTGTGACCTTTACAAATTCTATGGACTGTATCTTAGGTGTTCTCTATTTTCTCTTTCCTCATGGGATAATGGCTTGCTTAGAAGATTAATTTACTCTTGATTTAATTTTGGTACATGTATCTGTCTAGAAAATCATCCATTGAACCAATCTCTTTTAGGTATCAGAGTGATTGTGGCTTCATAGAATAAATTAGGTTGTGTTCCTAATATTTTGAGGAATAGTTTGAGGAATATTGGTTTCAGGTCTTCCTTGAAGTTCTGGTAGAATTCTGAACTAAGTCCATCTGGTCCTGGTCTTGTTTTAGTTGGGATGTTTTCTTTTCTTTTCTTTTTTTTTTTATTAACTTGAGTATTTCTTATATACATTTCGAGTGTTATTCCCTTTCCCAGTATTCGGGCAAACATCCCCCTAATCTCTCCCCCTCCCCTTCCTTATGGGTGTTCCCCTCCCCATCCTCCCCCCATTGCCGCCCTCCCCCCAACAATCTAGTTCACTGGGGGTTCAGTCTTAGCAGGACCCAGGGCTTCCCCTTCCACTGGTGCTCTTACTAGGATATTCATTGTTACTTATGGGGTCAGAGTCCACGGTCAGTCCATGTATAGTCTTTAGGTAGTGGCTTAGTCCCTGGAAGCTCTGATGGTCGGAACTGGAAAATATCATCCTAAGTTGGGATGTTTTTAATGACTTCTGTTTCATTATGGGATATGGGCCTGTTTAGAAAGTTCACCTAGTCTTGATTTAACTTTGGTATGTTGTTCCTTTCTAGAAAACCACTCATTTCATCTAGATTTTCCAGTTTTGTTGATTATAGGATTTCGTAGTAGGATCTGATGCTTTTTAAACAATTTTCCTCCATTTCCATTGTTATGTCTCCTTTTTCATTTTTGATTTTGATAATTTGGATACTGCCTTTGACCCCTTTAGATAGTTTCTCTAGGGGTTTATCTATTTTGTTGATTCTTTCACAGAAGCAATTTTGATTTTGCTGATTCTTCCTATCGGTCTCTTTGTTTCTATTTGGTTGATTTCAGTCCTGAATTTGACTATTTCTTGCTGTCTACTCTTCTTGGGTGACTTTCCTTCTTTTGTTGTTGTTGTTCTAGAGCTCTCAGGTGTGCTGCTAAGTTACCAGTGTTAGTTTATTCCAGTTTTCTTATCAGTGCATTTAGTGCTATGAATTTTCCACTTAGTATTGCCTTCATTTTGTCCCATTAGTCAGGGTATGATGTGTCAACACTTTCATTAAATTCCAGGAAGTATTTAATTTCTTTCTTTACTTCATCCCTGACAAAATTATCACTGAGTAGAGAGTTGTTCAGTTCCCACATGTATGTGCGGTTTCTGTTGCTTTTGCTGTTATTGTAGACCAACTTTAGATCATGGTGGTCTGATAGGATGCATGGGATTATTTAAATCTTCTTGTATTGGTTGAGTGTTGTTTTATGAACAATTATATGGTCAGTTTTGGAGAAAGTACCATGAGGTGCTGAAAAGAAGGTATATTCTTTTGTTTTAGGGTGAAATATTTTGTAGATATCTGTTAAATCCATTTGGTTCATAACTTCTATTAGTTTCACAGTGTCTCTATCTAGATTTTGTTTCAAAGACCTGTATACTGGTGAGTGAGGTGTTGAAGTCTTCCACTATCTCTGTGTGGTTCAATATATGTTTTGAGCTTTAGTAAAGTTTCTTTTATGAATGTCAGTGCCCTTGCATTTGAGACATAGATGTTCAGTATTGAGACTTTTTCTTGGTAGACTTTTCCCTTTAATGAATATTAAGTGTCCTTCCACATCGTACTTGATAACTTGCGTTTGAATGTCTATTTTTTTGTATATTAGGATTGTACCTTCAGCTTATTTCTTGAGATCATTTGCCTGGAAGATAATTTTCCATCCTTTTCCTCTGAGACAATTTCTGTCTTTCTTATTGAAGTGTGTATCTTGTACATAGCAAAATGCTGGATCTACTTCATGTATCCAATCTGTTAGCTTTTATTTTTTATAGGTGAGTTGTGTCCATTAATATTGAGAGGTATTAAAGATAGATGAATGTTGGCTCTTGCGATATTTGTTTTTGTAGGTGGCTCTATGTGCTTGTGCCTCTCTCCTTTTGGCTTCTTTGTGAGATATTTAATATCTTGTCTTTTCTTTGGTGTAGGTATGTTCCTTGTGTTAGCATTTTCCTTTTAGGATCCTCTATGAGGCTGGATTGGTAGATAGATAATGTTTGAATTTGCTTTTGTTCTGGAATATTTTTGTTTCTCCATCTATCTTGATTGAGATTTTTGTTGGGTGTAGTAGACTGGGCTGGAATTTGTGTTCTTTTTGAGTCTGCATGAACTCTGACAAGTCTCTTCTGGCTTTCTTAGCATCTGTTGAGAAGTCTAGTGTCTAATAGGTACACCTTTGTATACTACTTGGCCCCTTTCCCTTGCAGCTTTTAATATATTTTTTTTTGTTGTTGTTCTGTGGGTTTAGTGTTTTGATTATTATGTGATGCAAGAATTTTTCTTGTCTAATTTATTTCATGTTCTATAGGATTCTTGTAGTTTTATGGCCATCTCTTTCTTTTTTTCTTTTTTTCTTTTTTTTCTTTTTGGTTCTTTTTTTTTTTTTTTTCGGAGCTGGGGACCGAACCCAGGGCCTTGCGCTTCCTAGGCAAGCACTCTATCACTGAGCTAAATCCCCAACCCCGGCCATCTCTTTCTTTAGAAAATTTTCATCTATGATTATGTTGAAGATGGTTTCTGGTCCTTTGAACTGGGATTGTTCATTCTCCTCTACTCCTTTTATTCTTAGATTTGGTCTTTCATTGTGTCCTTTAGTTCTTAGATGTTTTGGATTAGGAAATTTTTATGTTTTGAATTTCTTTGATAGTTATGTCAATCTCTTCTATGATATCTTCTGCATCCAAGATTCCCTCTTCTGTCTCTTGTGTTCTGTTGGTGATACTTACATCTGCAATTCCTTACCTCTCTCCTAGATTTTTCCATTTCTAGGTTTGCCTTCATTTGCTTTTTCTTTATTGTTTCTACTTTCACTTTTACGTCTTGGACAGCTTTATGAAATCCCTTCACCTGTTTATTTGTCTACCCACATATATTGGCTGCTGTTGCTTATGGCCTTGAAGTTGCCTCTTGCCATCTGGTTACCTCTGTTTTTTGCTGGTCTGGGTGATTGCATCTGAAATCTGCCTCTTTTGTCCTTGGGTTGCTATAGGTCTAACTGTGGGCCTGCTGATCTGGCTATAGTCGATCTCCTGTATGGCCTTCCTACTGGAGGGTGTTCAGAGGGTCAGAAAAGCTTCTAATTTGTTGCCCTAGCTGCAGTAGATCTCCTGAGAGGACTTTAGACCATTGGGTCTTCAGATGAGCAGTCAAACTGTTGTCCTGTGGGAAGCTGTTCTCTGGGGGGTGGGAGGGTGTTATGGACTGTGGTTTCTGTTTGCCTGTTTGCAGCAGAACTCTGATGTGGTTTTCAGTCTTTTGGGTCAGTTTCCCTGCATATCACAGATTCCCTGGGTTTTCTTCAGACTGTGGTGTAGATTGCCCAGTTGCCCTGTGTACAGAGGTTCTCCAGGGATGTCTTCAAGCTGTGGAGTCCTGGGTGCACTAGATCTCCTGCGATGTCTCTAGCTGTGGTGTCAGATGCCCTGCATGCAGCAGATCTCCTGGAATGCCTCAGGATATGCTATCAAATGCTCTGGGTCTACCCAATTTTGATATGCCTGGGGATATGGTATCTTCTGAGAAGCATAATAGCTTGTTGTCAAATGCTCTGAGTGTAGTGGATCCTCCAGTGGGCCTCTTTCAGGGAGCAGACTAGGGAGCAGTCTGTCCCAGCAGAAATGACCAGGTGGAAGGGGTGTAGTATTTGGAGGATGGGGCAGGGGTTGGGGGCTGGTGGGTCCCTGAGTCCACTGGGCTCCCAGTGGCAGCTGTGGGACTTTGGGTGGGCACTTACCAAATGTTCTGAGTGGAGTGAGTCCTCTGGTATGCCTCAGGATATAGCCTCTTCCAGAGAGCATACTAATTAGTGGTTCGTCCCAGCAGAAAGGGTCAGGTGGAAGGGCTCAAAAGTATTTATTCATCTTAACATTTTGATCATAAGTGCCACTCAATGCTTAATCTCTCATGTCTAAATACAGCATTTTTTATATCACAGGTAAGTTCCAAAAGAATCCATACAGCTCCACATGCAGCTCCCTCTGTTACTGTAAATAAAATATAACAAACTATTGTATAATTAAAAGTTATTGAAAATTAGGTAAGTTAAAAATTGTTAAGATCTCATGGCACAGTCTCTTAGCATTCCCAGGTGCTTATTAATAAGAAAGCAGAGATTTATGACTAAATCTTTAGAGAAACTAATAAATTGGCCAAGCCTATTTTGTTCTGCTTGAACACCCCTGTGATGGACATAATTGTGTTATATCAATTTTAATTCTCACTGTAAACATTGTTCATTACTTATGAGTTCATGGATGATCAGTATGGAGGAGTATGAGTAGTCTTGGACTACCTTTAACCTCAGACCCTATTTCAATAATGCATTAAATTCCACTCCTTTACGTTAATTGCCATAAAACTGACTTGACAATGTCTCCAAAAATTTTATTTTTTTTTAAATTTATCTTTTACAAATTGTAGAAAATAGCTATTTCCAAGTGGTCATAATGTATAAAAATATTTTATTATGAAAAATTGAAAGATATTTAAATTCATTTGATAGATCAATGTTAGAAGAAAGGGTAGGATATACAAAGCCAAAGATCCAGTTTCAGCAGAGGGGAGGTTGCTTGTTCAGTCAGTACTCTGTTACATATTATTCTACCAAATTTAATATTCCAAATTCTCATTATTTGCTATATGTATACCACAATGATATTCTATCATGAAGAAAATTTTTCATACAAACAATTTGTTCAATAACTATTTAGATTAAAAATATCTGTGCATAGTCATTTACTACCAGTAACTATATAAGAAGATCAAAAATTTGCATTATTTTTTATTAATTTTAATGTCAGTCACCTGACTTGTACCATATATTATGTAATATAATGTAGCTCCAGTTTCGCCTTTTTCAGGTGAACTCAATCCCAACATCAAGTTATTCCCATTTTTCCCACTGACATAGAAACGAAACTGACAACAAAAATGTGGTGAATGAATTTTTTGATTAATACTCTAAAATTAAAAGAAAGCAAAAGACATTAGAAACGGTTGTGATCTGAGGGTTGCTCCATAAATCACAAGGACACTGATTTTGGTCAAACAGAGATGGTTAATTGAACACACACTCTAATACTGATCAAATCAGCATCACAGCTCAAAAATTTCCAAGCTGAAGCATTAAATATTTTTTCTGTCCACTTATAGAATGAAAAACACAACAACCACAATGAGCTCATACACAGGATGTGGCTGCCAGTTGTCAGCTCTGACTCAAGCCATTTTAAACACAACAGTTCATATTAACCTTTAATTTGATAGGTCCTACATAAAACTTCGTGGGATTTTGTAAGAATAATAAACCTCAGAACATTAAAAAAAGTAACAGGGGATGTTGCCAGCATAATCCTACTCTAAGACGAGTTATTTTTCTGTGTCAATGACTGACAGGCATATTACAGCAACAATATGGAATAGCCTACAAAGATGGGACAACATAGTGCATGCAGGGGGACTCAAAATTATGCCTTTTGAGTTGATTAAGTGAGATAAATCATTGACTCAATAGTTTTCTGAGGCCAGAGGACTAATTTAACAAGCTTTTATATCAGAGATTATTAGCAGTTTGTTGGCTTAAAAAAATTGAAACATCGAACTCCTTTAATAAATGTTGCTGCTCTTATTTTGGCAGACCTTGCCCATTAGGAAGGACATTAGTATTGAAGCTGCTCTGGCTATTTGGGATTGGTGTAAAAATCCCAGGTGTATCCAGCCTCATTATCCAA
The DNA here is from genome assembly GCF_021556685.1 of Rattus norvegicus. Taxonomy (NCBI): domain Eukaryota; kingdom Metazoa; phylum Chordata; class Mammalia; order Rodentia; family Muridae; genus Rattus; species Rattus norvegicus. The sequence goes on from NC_141540.1 coordinate 23,503,889, forward strand.
AATAATAGTATACCTAAGGCAATAATAGATGTACAAAAAGCAAAAGTCAGAAGTTAATGTGAGGATAAAGGGACCAATATAGAGAGTCCTAAGGCGTAAGCAAACCAATTGCCTTTTGGAGTTACTAAATAGTAAGGGGAAATTACTGCATTTAACATCTAAACATTATGGTATTGAAGGTACTGAGACTCTGATACATTATATGAGCCTTGTCCTACCTAGTTCAGGGTTCAATTGATTTCAATGATATATAAGGACCTGCAATTTGTGATGTGGAATCTGTGTATGATGAGCCTCATTCCAGGATTATTACCAGATGCATGACAGCTGAGTTCCTGAGGTTTCCCTGTATCCCATACATTATAACATTTTTATCTTAATTTGAGTGGGATTGATTTTTTCCCATTTTTTCTTTCCACATTGATTTCACCTCCAGAATATGAAGTGCAAGTTGCAGGGGACATAAAACATATTTCAGGAACCCAAATGATTTATACACAAATATTAGGTATTAATTTACATAAAACTCCCCATAGAACAACATTGAAGTGAAATCACTAATCATTGAACCAAGTATATATGTGATACAAAAAATATTTCATTTAGTTATTTAGGTTTTGAAATGATAGAGAATAGTACAATTGATTAGAGAAAAATCAGCTTCATGTTGATAATTTGGGATGCAGGAGAATCTGATAATTTGGAGGATTAGCCTGTTAAGGTAAATCCAGCTTGTACAGTTATACATCTTGTAAAATTGGCTGGGACTCCCGTTGCTGTGGTAAATTTTATGAGGACAGTACAGGTAATCATTTTCATACGCTACAGACAGAACACTAGCCCTAATCTTTATTTTCTTTTTCGGTGAAATTGTCTAAGATTTTTGCGTTTTACATTTTCTTTGATGATTGTGTCAATTTTCTATGGTATCTTCTGCCCCTGAGGTTATCTCTACTATCTCTTTTATTCTGTTGGCGATGCTTGATTCCTGATCTCTTTCTTAGGTATTTTATCCCCAGGGTTATCTCCCTTTGTGATTTCTTTATTGTTGCTATTTCCATTTTTTAGATCCTGAATATTTTTTTTTCATTCCTTCGCCTGTTTGGTTGTGGTTTTAATGTAATTCTTTAAGGGACTTTTGTCTTTCCTCTTCAAAGGCTTCTACTTTTTACCTTTGGTGTCCTGTATTTCTTAAAGATATATATTCTTCTTAAAGTCCTCTAACATCATTGTGATATGTAATTTTAAATCCAAATCTTACTTTTCCAGTGTGTTGGGATATCCAGTATTTGCTTTAGTGGGAGAACTGGGCTCTGATGATGCTAATTAGTCTTTGTTTCTATTGCTTAGGTTCCTGTGCTTGCGTTTTGCCATCTGGTTGACTATGGTATTAGCTGTTCTTGCTTTCTATGACAGCGGCTTGATCCTCTTGTGAGCCTTTGTCAGCACTCCTGGAGACTGGCTTTATCCCAGTGGGATCTGGGTACAGAGAGCTGTGGGACAGGGCCAGTTCTGGGAACAGGCAGAAACCGCAAGAGTCCTGCCCCAGAGTTCTCTTATATTCCTGTGTCCTCTGGGGTCAGGAATGTGAGCAGAAGTGATAGTTTACCCGAACTCTCAGGACTTTCCACACTTCTGAGAGTTCAGCTCTCTCCTCCATGAGATTTGGGTATGAAGAGGTGTGGGAATGGGTCAACTTCAGGTGCTGATAGAAACTGGAAGGGTTCTGCCCCAGACTGCCCCTGGGTTTATGTGTTCTGAAGGCTCCAGGCAGGTTCCTCTTGGGCCAGCAAGTGAGCAGAAGTAGTGGTCTTCCCTGAGCTGTCAGGTTTGTCCATATTTCTGAGAGAGCAGAAGTGATGGTCTTCCCTGAGCTTTCAGGATTGGCCACACTTCTGAGAGTCCAGCTCTCTACCCCCGTAATTTGGGAACAGAGAGGCGTGGGAACAGGTCAGCTCAGGGCACAGGCAGAAACCGGAAACATTACTATTTTATTTTATTTTATTTTATTCACTTTACATCCTGATTTCCTCTATTTCCACTTCTATCATCTACACTTCCACAAGACTTCACCTGTTCCACCTGATATTTATCTAGTGGTTTCCGTAATTGTCTCCATTCACTGCAGGATGAAGCCTCTCAGCAGACAGTTGTGCTAGATTCATGTCTGCAAACACATCAAAGTATTATTAATAGTCTCAGGGGTTGGCTCTCTTTCATGAGGTGTATCTCAAATAGGGGCAGTCATTGTAAGGCTGTTCCCTCAGTCTGTGCTCCACCTTCATCCCTACATAATTTGTAAGCAAGGCAAATTTTGTGGTGGAAGTATTTGTGGGTAGATTGATATCCCTTCCCTCCTCTGGAATTCCTACCTGGTTATAGGTGATAGTCATTTTAGTCTCCATATTCTGCTCTGTCAGACTATCTAGGCTATTGTCACCACATATGTTCCTGTTTTTCTCTCCTGACTCAGGCAAAGAGCAAGGTTCCCCACTTGCAGATTTCCATTCTCACTCTGAGCATTCTCCCTTCACATGATCACCACCCCTGTTCCCCATTTATCTCCTTTCCTACTCATTTTCCTCTGTCCATCTACCGCTCATGAATATTTAGTTCCTCCTTTCTGAATGAAATTAATGCATCTTCTATGCATTTTCATTTTACACAGTTTCTTTGGGTCTGTGTCAGGGCAACGTTGTCCTGTCCTTTACGGTTAACATGCGCTTATGCATAAGCACATACTATACAATTTTTCCAGGTCTGGGTTATACCATTAAGAATGATATTCTCAAGTCTGAACAGCTTTCATGAAAAATTCATAAAGTCCCTTATATAATAGCTGAATAGCAGTACATTGTGTAGATGTAACCCATTTTCTTTGTAGATTCTTTAGTTGAAGGACATATAGAATTTTTTTTGTGATTCTGGGTTTTAAAAATAGTCTGACGTGAACATATTTGAGCAAATGTCTATGAGCTATGGTGAAAAACTTTTGGAATACACAAAAGAGTGATTCTATATGGTTCTTGAGTAAAACTATTCAGATTTCTGATAAGCCACCAAAATGATCTCTAGAGGGGTGACTCCAGTTTGCAATCTCACCAGCAATAGAGGAGAGTTCCTCCTTTTCCATATTCTTGCAAGCATGTGGCATCACTTGAGTTTTTGATCTTTGCCATCTGGACAGATATGAGATAAATCTTAGGGCTGTTCTGGATTTGCACTGCCATGATGACAAAGGACATAGAAACACTTCTTTAAATGCTTCTCAGTCATTTGAGATTTCTCACTTGAGAACTTTGTGTTTATCCTTGTACCTCGTTTTTTGTGTTGTTTGGATTGCTAGTGTCTAACTTCTTGAGGGCTTTATAACTTTTTATGTTAGTTCTCTATTAGATGTATGGTTGGTGCAGAAACTTTTTCAATCTGTAGGCTTCTGTTACTTCTTATTGACAGTGTTCTTTGACTTACAGAAACTTTTCAGTTTCATGAGGTATTTTGGATAGTAGTCCACTGTCAAGATGTAAGGTGTGAGAATAATTTTCTCAATCTTTACAATGTCTTTTTCTATTGATAATGTCCTTTGTCTTACAGAAATTTTCCAGTATCATGAGTTCTCATTCATCAATTGTTGATCTTACTCTCTGACCTATTGGTGTTATGTTCAGGATGTTTTCCCCTATAGCAACACGTTTAAGAATATCCTCCATTATCTGTTTTATTAGATTTAGTGTATCTGATTTTCTGTTGAGATTTTTGATCCACTTGGATTTTTGAGTTTTATGCAAGGTGATATATATATATATATATATATATATATATATATATATATATATATATATATATATATTTCTTTGTGTTCTTCTTCATGCTGACATCTAGTTTGACCATCAACATTTGTTCAAAATGCTTTCGTTTTTCCATTTTATTGTTTTTCCTTCTTTGTCAAAATCAAGTGTCTGTAGGTGTGTAGGTTTATTTTGGAAGCTTCAAATCAATTCCTTTGATCAACCACTCTGTTTCTATGCCAATATCATGCAGTTTTTTATTACTCTTACTTTATAGTAAAGCTTGAGGCCAGTCATGGTGATTTCTCTAGACGGGTTTAAATTGTTCAGAATTGTTTATCCTATTCTAGTTATTTTGATATTCCATATAATTTTGAGAATTTATCTTTCAAGGTATGTAAATAATTGTGTTGCAAATTTCATCAGAATTGCATTGAATCTAGAGATATCCTTTGGTAAGATGACCATTTCCACTTTGTTCATAGTACTGATTCAGTATAGGAGATGTTTCCATCATGTGATATCTTCCTCAATTTTTCTTCATCCACTTCAAGTTCTTGTCAAATTGATATTTCAATTTCTTGATTATACTTGTACTGAGATACTTTATATTATCTGTGGCTACTGTAATCAATGCTTTTTCCAAATTATTTTGGTCAATTTATCATTTTTGTACAGGAGGACTAATGAGTTTTTAGTTAATTTTGTATTCAGCCACTTTCCTAAACAGATTCATCAGCTCTTGTCAGAATTTTGGGATCATTTATGTGTAGTATCATATCATTCACAAATAGCAATACTTTGACTTCTTAGTCTCCCATTTTTTATCCACTTGATATCCTTTGGTAGTCTTACTGCTGTAGCTAGAACCTCACATGTTATACTGAACAGATAGTGAGAGAGTGGACAGCATTATCTTGTTCAATTAAATTGATGTTGGCTATTGGCATGCTGTATATATTTTTATTATATTTATATATGAAATTTGTACTTCTTTTTTTGTTTTTTTTGTTTTTTTTTATTAACTTGAGTGTTTCTTATTTACATTTCGAATGTTATTCCCTTTCCCGGTTTCCAGGCAAACATCCCCCTAATCCCTCCCCCTCCCCTTCTTTATGGGTGTTCCCCTCCCCACCCTCCCCCCATTACTGCCCTCCCCCCAACAATCACGTTCACTGGGGGTTCAGTCTTAGCAGGACCAAGGGCTTCCCCTTCCACTGGTGATCTTACTAGAATATTCATTGCTACCTATGAGGTCAGAGTCCAGGGTCAGTCCATGTATAGTCTTTAGGTAGTGGCTTAGTCCCTGGAAGCTCTGGTTGATTGGCATTGTTGTTCATAAGGGGTATCGAGCTCCTTCAAGCTCTTCGAGTTCTTTCTCTGATTCCTTCAACAGGGGTCCCGTTCTCAGTTCAGTGGTTTGCTGCTGGCATTCGCCCCTGTATTTGCTGTATTCTGGCTGTGTCTCTCAGGAGCAATATACATCCGGCTCCTGTCGGCCTGCACTTCTTTGCTGCATTCATCTTGTCTAATTGGATGGCTGTATATGTATGGGCCACATGTGGGGCAGGCTCTGAATGGTGTTCCTTCTGTGTCTGTTTTAATCTTTGCCTCTCTATTCCCTGCCAAGGGTATTCTTGTTCCCCTTTTAAAGAAGGAGTGAAGCATTCACATTTTGATCATCTGTCTTGAGTTTCATTTGTTCTAGGGATCTAGGGTAATTCAAGCATTTGGGCTAATAGCCACTTATCAGTGAGTGCATACCATGTATGTCTTTCTGTGTTTGGGTTAGCTCACTCAGGATGATATTTTCCAGTTCCAACCATTTGCTTACGAATTTCATAAAGTCGTTGTTTTTGATAGCTGAGTAATATTCCATTGTGTAGATGTACCATATTTTCTGTATCCATTCCTCTGTTGAAAGGCATCTGGGTTCTTTCCAGCTTCTGGCTATTATAAATAAGGCTGCAATGAACATAGTGGAGCACGTGTCTTTTTTATATGTTGGGGCATCTTTTGGGTATATGCCCAAGAGAGGTATAGCTGGATCCTCAGGCAGTTCAATGTCCAATTTTCTGAGGATCCTCCAGACTGATTTCCAGAATGGTTGTACCAGTTCGCAATCCCACCAACAATGGAGGAGTGTTCCTCTTTCTCCACATCCTCGCCAGCATCTGTTGTCCCCTGAGTTTTTGATCTTAGCCATTCTCACTGGTGTGAGGTGAAATCTCAGGGTTGTTTTGATTTGCATTTCCCTTATGACTAAAGATGTTGAACATTTCTTTAGGTGTTTCTCCGCCATTCGGCATTCCTCAGCTGTGAATTCTTTGTTTAGCTCTGAGCCCCATTTTTTAATAGGGTTATTTGTTTCCCTGCGGTCTAACTTCTTGAGTTCTTTGTATATTTTGGATATAAGGCCTCTATCTGTTGTAGGATTGGTAAAGATCTTTTCCCAATCTGTTGGTTGCCGTTTTGTCCTAACCACAGTGTCCTTTGCCTTACAGAAGCTTTGCAGTTTTATGAGATCCCATTTGTCGATTCTTGATCTTAGAGCGTAAGCCATTGTTGTTTTGTTCAGGAAATTTTTTCCAGTGCCCATGTGTTCCAGATGCTTCCCTAGTTTTTCTTCTATTAGTTTGAGTGTGTCTGCTTTGATGTGGAGGTCCTTGATCCACTTGGACTTAAGCTTTGTACAGGGTGATAAGCATGGATCGATCTGCATTCTTCTACATGTTGACCTCCAGTTGAACCAGCACCATTTGCTGAAAATGCTATCTTTTTTCCATTGGATGGTTTTGGCTCCTTTGTCAAAAATCAAGTGACCATTCTTGATCTAAGACTTTTAACATTAAGAAATGATGGCATTTTCCCGATATTTTTCAGCATCTAATGATATAATCATGTGACTTTTTTCAGTTTTTATATAGTGAATTATAACAATGGATTTCCACATATTGAATCATCCCTTCATGTCTTGAATGAAATCTACTGGAATAAGATAGATGATGTATTGATGTGTTTCTGCATTCAGCTTGTGATTATTTTACTTTTTTTTAATAAATGATCCTAAGAGAAATTGGTCCAAAATTCTCATTCTTTGTTGTTTTTTGTGATGTTTTGGTATCAATGAGACTGTGTATTCATATAATTTATTTGGTAGTGTTCCTTCTGTTTCTATTTTGTCAAATAGTTTAAGGAGTATAGATATTAACCCTTTTTTGGACATCAGGTAGAATTCTGTGCTAAAACATTCTGTCCCTGGACACTTTTTGGTTGGAAGAATTTTGATAACTACCTATATCAATTTAGGGGTTATATGGTTGTTTAAATGGACTACTTGATCTTTATTTAACCTTTGTCAGTGATATATGTATAAGAAATTCATTTTAGGGCTGGGGATTTAGCTCAGTGGTAGAGCGCTTACCTAGGAAGCGCAAGGCCCTGGGTTCGGTCCCCAGCTCCGAAAAAAAGAACCAAAAAAAAAAAAAGAAATTCATTTTAGCAATACATTTCAATTTTGAGGAGTAACATATTTTGAAGTAAAACTTATTGATTCTTTGAATTTCTTTGTTGTCTATAGTTGCATCTTACTTTTCATTTCTGGAAGTTTAGATTTGGATACTGTTTCTCAATCTTCATTCACATTCAGTATGTCTAAGTTTTTTTTTTTTTGTATTGTTGATTTCCTCAAAGAACCAGTTTTAGGTTTTGTTGATTCTATGTATTGTTTTCTTTGTGTCTAATTGATTTACATCTGCCTTGATTTTGATTATGTCCTTTCTTCTACTTTTCTTTGGTGTGTTTTCTTCTTTATTTTCACTAGAACTTTCAGATAGATTTTAAATTGAAGGAAAGAGAAAGTACTAATTCCTTTATGGTGACACTTAGTGGTATGAAGTCTCCTCTTAAAATACTTTTCACGTTGTTCCTTAAGTTTTGGTATATTGTGCTTTCATTTTCATTGAATTCTAGAGTGCTTAATTTCTTTATTTCTTTCTTTTTTCTTTACTGAAAAAGAGATTATTCAATAGAATATTGATCAATTTCTATGAGTTTGTATGGTTTCCAGTGTTTCTATTTTTGTTGACATCCAGCTTTAATCCATGGTGGTCAGGTACGGTAGAAGGCATTATATCAATTTTCTTGTATCTGTTGAGGCTTGTTTTGTGACTGAATACATAGTCAATTTTTGAAAAGGATCCATATGGTGCTGAGAAGATGTATTCTTTTGTGTTTGAGTGAAATATTTTATAGATGTCTATTAGGTCCATATGACTCATTAGATCTTATACTTTCATTATTCTCTGCTTACTATTTTCTGGAAGTCCTATCAATAGTTAAGAATGGGCGTTGCAGTCTCCCAATATTAATGTGAGGATAGATGCACAATATAAACTTTAGCAATGTTTATTTTACAAATGAAGATGCTCCTGTGTTTGGGAAATAGATGTTCAGAATTGAGATTTTACCTCTGAAGATTTATCCTCTGATGAGTATGAAAAAACCTTTCACTGTCTTTACTCCTACCCTTCATGAAAATGAAATCTTTTTTTCTTAATTTTTTTGTTCTCCCTCTCCAACCCTTCCCTTTCTGACTCACCATCTTGACATTCCCCTACAATAGGGGGTCCAGCCTATGCAGGACCAAGAGCTTCTCTTCCCATTGGTGCCCAACAAGGCCATCCTCTTCTACATATGCAGCTAGAGCCATGGGTCTGTCCATGTGTACACTTTTCATAGTGGTTTCACCCCTGGGAGCTCTGTTTTTTTGGTATTGTTATTCTTATGGAGTTGCAAGCCCCTTCAACTCCTTCAATCCTTTCTCTAACTCTTCCAACGGGGACACCATTCTCAGTTCAATGGTTAAATGCTGCTAGCATTCACCTCTGTTTTTCTCACACTCTGGCTAAGTCTCTCAGGAGACAGCTATATCAGGCTCCTTGTCAGGTTGCACTTCTTAGCATCGGTTTGAAAAGGATCCCCAGGTGGGGGAGGCTCTGAATGGCCATTCCTTAAGTCTCTGATCCAAAATTTGTCTCCATATCTCCTCCTGAATACTTTTGTTCTCTCTTTAAAAGGACTGAAGGATCCAAACTTTTATCATTCTTCTTTTTGAGCTTCATGTGGTCTGTGGATTATATCTTGGGTAATTTGAGCTTTTGGGCTAATATCCACTTATCAGTGAGTATATACCATGTGTGTTTTTTGTGACTGGGTTACCTCACTCAGGATGATATTTTCTAGTTCAATCCATTTGCTTATGAATTTCATGAAGTTATTGTTTCTGATACCTGTGAAGTATTCCATTGTGTTGATATACTACATTTTCTGTATCCATTCCTCTGTTGAAAGGCATCTGTGGGGGCACTCAAATTGCAGGAGCCCTGCCATCCAGACTGTGCCTGGATCTGAAGGGACCCAGTCAAACAGCTCCCTGCACCCAAATTACGTGAGAGGGAAAGCTAGACCTTCAGAGGGGCAGACAAACATGGGAAGCCAGAAGAAACTACTCTCTGCCCACATTTCTGACTCTCAAGGAAAATGCCTAGCGCCATCTGGGAAACCTGTGCTCAGGGACCCAGGAGAAGGTGGGGCAGGCCCTTCTGGTTGCTGCCCTCACAGAAAGCTGAAACCCAGCCCCAAGAAGCGACTTCAGGCCCAAGACCAGAGGTAATACCAACTTTTCTTAGTTTTCCAAGTGACCTGCCTGGTGGACTCAGGACACACAAAGGCAAAATTCCTCTGGGAATGGACACTTTTGGTTTCTAGCTGGAGCCTGAACCTCATTGACCCCAGCCCAAAACTGCCTGTCCCAAAACCCCGTGGGAAAGAGAGGTCATCACCTAGATGTGTGGGCACTCCTGAGACTGCAGGGCAGGAGAGACTGCCAATAACGCATAATTTCAAAACATAACATTCATCAGCATAGACTGAAATTTTTCGATTACAATACAATACTACAGCAAATATAAAATTAAAATGATATATTGTTTCAGAATAGAAATAAGACAACTAGGCAGCAGCTCTCTGCTCCCAAACCCGGTGGGAGAGAGACCTCACCACCTGATCAGGTGGGCACTCCTGAGGCTGCAGAACGGAGGAGACCACCAACACTGCCCACCCCTGCCCACATCCCTGGCCCAAGAGGCAACTGTATAAGGCCTCTGGGTTCCCGTAGGGGAGGGCCCGGGAGCGGCAGGACCCCTGCGCCTGAGACACCGCCAGAACCTGAAGGAAACAGACCGGATAAACAGTTCTCTGCACCCAAATCCCGTGGGAGGGAGAACTAAAACTTCAGAGAGGCGGACACGCCTGGGAATCCAGAAGAGACTGCACTCTGTGCACATCCAGACGCCAGAGGAAAACACCAAATGTCATCTGGAACCCTGGTGCACGGAGGCTCCCAGAAAGAGCAGCTCAGATCTTCCCGGTTACTGCTGCCGCGGAGAGGACTTAGGCAGTACCCCACGAGCAAACTTGAGCCTTGGAACCACAGGTAGGACCAACTTTTCCCCTGCAAGAAACCTGCCTGGTGAACTCAAGACACAGGCCCACAGGAACAGCTGAAGACCTGTAGAGAGGAAAAACTACACGCTCGAAAGCAGAACACTCTGTCCCCATAACTGGCTGAAAGAAAACAGGAAAACAGGTCTACAGCACTCCTGACACACAGGCTTATAGGACAGTCTAGCCACTGTCAGAAATAGCAGAACAAAGTAACACTAGAGATAATCTGATGGCGAGAGGCAAGCACAGGAACCCAAGCAACAGAAACCAAGACTACATGGCACCATTGGAGCCCAATTCTCCCACCAAAGCAAACATGGAATATCCAAACACACCAGAAAAGCAAGATCTAGTTTCAAAATCATATTTGATCATGATGCTGGAGGACTTCAAGAAAGACATAAAGACCTCCGTTAGAGAACAAGTAGAAGCCTACAGAAAGAAATCGCAAAAATCCCTGAAAGAATTCCAGGTAAACACAATCAAACAGTTGAAGGAATTAAAAATGGAAATAGAAGCAATCAAGAAACAACACATGGAAACAACCCTGGACATAGAAAATCAAAAGAAAAGACAAGGAGCTGTAGATACAAGCTTCACCAACAGAATACAAGAGATGGAAGAGAGAATCTCGGGAGCAGAAGATTCCATAGAAATCATTGACTCAACTGTCAAAGATAATGTAAAGCAGAAAAAGCTACTGGTCCAAAACATACAGGAAATCCAGGACTCAATGAGAAGATCAAACCTAAGGATAATAGGTATAGAAGAGAGTGAAGACTCCCAGCTCAAAGGACCAGTAAATATCTTCAACAAAATCATAGAAGAAAATTCCCTAACCTAAAAAAAGAGATACCCATAGGCATACAAGAAGCCTACAGAACTCCAAATAGATTGGACCAGAAAAGAAACACCTCCCGTCACATAATTGTCAAAACACCAAACGCACAAAATAAAGAAAGAATATTAAAAGCAGTAAGGGAAAAAGGTCAAGTAACATATAAAGGCAGACCTATCAGAATCACACCAGACTTTTCGCCAGAAACTATGAAGGCCAGAAGATCCTGGACAGATGTCATACAGACCCTAAGAGAACACAAATGCCAGCCCAGGTTACTGTATCCTGCAAAACTCTCAATTAACATAGATGGAGAAACCAAGATATTCCATGACAAAACCAAATTTACACAATATCTTTCTACAAATCCAGCACTACAAAGGATAATAAAGGGTAAAGCCCAACATAAGGAGGCAAGCTATACCCTAGAAGAAGCAAGAAACTAATCATCTTGGCAACAAAACAAAGAGAAGAAAAGCACACAAACATAACCTCACATCCAAATATGAATATAACAGGAAGCAATAATCACTATTCCTTAATATCTCTCAACATCAATGGCCTCAACTCCCCAATAAAAAGACAGATTAACAAACTGGATACGCAATGAGGACCCTGCATTCTGCTGCCTACAGGAAACACACCTCAGAGACAAAGACAGACACTACCTCAGAGTGAAAGGCTGGAAAACAACTTTCCAAGCAAATGGTCATAAGAAGCAAGCTGGAGTAGCCATTCTAATATCAAATAAAATCAATTTTCAATTAAAAGTCATCAAAAAAGATAAGGAAGGACACTTCATATTAATCAAAGGAAAAATCCACCAAGATGAACTCTCAATCCTCATCTTCGGTTGGTTTATATACAAGTGTGCAATTTCTAGGCTTGAAAGTAAAATGATGCTATCTGGTGCTGGATAGAGGAGCCTTATTTTTTATTATGGCAGCTTGCTATTTTTGTTACATGGTGATTTGGTTGAACACAATAAAGTACAGTAGTAACTGATCTCCCCTTCTTCCTGGATGAGTGAGGAGATGATTAAATGTTGATGTCAGCATCCTTGAGCATATTCAGATGAGCTTCTGCTTCTGTTGAAAAGGATGCTGTGTTTGATTGTGGTACGAAGCTTTGAAGCACTACTTGGCATCTCCTTCCTTGGAGGTCTCACTGTTTAAACATAACAGAGTTGATAGCTTGTTGGTAAGGTGAGGTCCAGCTTGTCTCCACTAGGTCATCTTCATGTGAATCCGGTGGTTATACGGTTTTGTTCTTGGGATATTTCATTTTTTTAATAACGGTTTTAGCTGACATTCATGGAGAGAATGTATCCTTAGAACTGTGCCACTAGTGAAAGGAAATCCTGTCTAGAGTATGTTTCTTTACAAAGCTGTGTCACACCATCCTTTGGGCCCTCTGCTGGAAAAGTAGAATCAAGTCTCAAATAATGCCTTTTAAATTGTATCCTCTAGTATTATAGATGTAGGACAGTACTGTATCATACCTCTGTGGATGTAAAATAGCTTATACCTGCTTTATGATACGTAGTAGTGACCGTGCTTTATCAGAGCTGTTTTTTATGATGTTGCTCAGAATGTTTTCTTTCCAGATGATGATTGAGAAGCTAATTTAGAAAAAATGGTGCCAGGTACCACAAAAGTAACAGAACTGTGCTGTTTTCTCGGGTTTTGTTTTTTTACTTTTTTTTTTTTTAATGGAGTGTGCTGGATGTCTCTACAGTTTTGTTCAGATGACTGCAGAACCTGGAAAAGCTGTTGCTGCTGTTGATGCATAACACACTGCTATTATTGGTCTTTTTATATAAATATATATATATATATATACAGATATATATTTGAATTTTTTGAAACTTTAGCTGTGCTGTCAACTTCGGAAAAAAGTATCCCCATTTACTGTGTTGAGTTGGCACTGTACAGAAATTAACAGCCATATTGGTCTAGAAATGTTGAACTTAAGTTTTTTCCATTTGTACAGGGGTAACACACTGTATTAAATATGTAAGGTCTTATCTACGTGGGTTTGATTACAAAAACTAATAAAGTATTCTCTAAATTTAAAAAAAAAGAAATAAGACAACTAAATTTACTGAGAAATTATTAATAATATAATGCAAATTTACCCAAATATTAATATTACATAACACATTCAAAAATATTACATGTAAACACAAACTTGCGTAAAACAGAATTATCAACAACCAAGTTAAAATATAATAAATAGTAGAGAGAAAAATAATTTTGCCCTGAAAATAAGCTATTTTGTAATGATATGAAGTGAAATAGAAAGATCTAAATTAGAACAAAAATGCATATTACATAACATATACTTTCTTGCATACAGCTCCCTGCTCCCATACCCCATGGGGGAGAGAGCTCATTGCCCAGAAGTGTGGGTATCCCTGAGACTGCAGGACAGGAGACACTGCCATTTCTGCCCATCTTTGCTTACATCACTGGCCCAAGAGGAAACTGTATAGGGCCACTGGGAAGAGGAGGATAGGGGAATTCAAGCTGCAGGAGCCCTACGGTCTAGACTGCACCCTGATCTGAAGGGACCTGGTCAAACAGCTCCCTGCACACAAATACTGTGGGAGGGAGAGCTAGAATTCCAGACGGGCAGACACACCTGGGAAGCCAGAGGAGATTACTTTCTGTCCACGTTTCTGACTCTAGAGGAAACTGCTTTGAAACATTTGGGCCCCCTGTGCACAGGGACCTGGAAGAAGGTGGGGCAGGCCCTCACAGAGAGCTGTAACCCAGCCCTGAGGAATAACTTCAGGCCCGAGACCAGGTGTAAGACCAACTTTTCTGCTCCAAGTGACCTGCCTGGTGGACTCAGGACACACGCCCATAGGAACAACTGAAAACCATCAGACAGGAATGACTACATGCCTGAAAGCAGAACACTCTGTTCCCATAACTGAGTGAAAGAAAACAGGAAAACAGGTGTACAGCACTCCTGACACACAAGGCCTATAGGATGGTCTAGCCACTGTCAGAAATAGCAGAACAAGGTAACACTAGAGACAACTTGATGGCTAGAGGCAAGCGCAGGAACCTAAGCAACAGAAACCAAGACTACATGGCATCGTTGGACCCAATTCTCCGACAAAAGCAAACACTGAATATCCAAACACACCAGGAAAGCAAGATCTAGATTTAAAATCACATTTGACCATGATGCTGGAGGACTTCAAGAAAGACATAAAGATCTCCTTAAAGAAATACAGGAGGGAGAGAGAGCTCACCGCTGAGACAGGTGGGCACTCCTGAGACTGCAGAGCGGAAGAGACCACCAACACTGACCACCCCTGCCCACATCCCTGGCCCAAGAGGAAACTGTATACAGCCTCTGGGTTCCCTTGGATAAGGGCACAGGAGCAGGAAATCCGCTGCATCTGAGACACTGCTGGAACCTGAAGGGAACGACCGGATAAACAGTTCTCTGCACCCAAATCCTGTGGGAAGGAGAGCTAAACCTTCAGAGAGGCAGACACGCCTGGGAAACCAGAAGAGTATACACTTGGCCCACATCTCTGACTCCAGAGGAAAACACCAAACACCATCTGGAACCCTGGTGCATGGAAGCTCCCGGAAAGGGCGGTGCAGATCTTCCTGGTTGCTGCTGCCTTCGAGAGCTCATAAGCAACACCTCATGAGCAAACTTGAGCCTCAGGACCACAGGTAAGACAAACCTTCCAGCTCCAAGTGACCTGCCTGGTGAACTCAAGACACAGGCCCACAGGAACAGCTGAAGACCTGTAGATAGGAAAAACTACAGGCCAGAAAGCAGAACACTCTGTCCCCATAATTGGCTGAAAGAAAACAGGAAAGCAGGTCTACAGCACTCCTGACACACAGGCTTATAGGACAGTCTAGCCACTGTCAGAAATAGCAGAACAAAGTAACACTAGAGATAATCTGATGGCAAGAGGCAAGCGCAGGAACCCAAGCAACAGAAACCAAGACTACATGGCATCATCGGAGCCCAATTCTCCCACCAAAGCAAACACGGAATATCCAAACACACCAGAAAAGCAAGATCTAGTTTCAAAATCCTATTTGATCATGATGCTGGAGGACTTCAAGAAAGACATGAAGAACTCCCTTAGAGAAATGCAGGAAAACATAAATAAACAAGTAGAAGCCTTTAGAGAGGAATCACAAAAATCCCTGAAAGAATTCCAGGAAAACATAAATAAACAAGTAGAAACTTATAGAGAGGAATCACAAAAATCCCTGAAAGAATTCCAGGAAAACACAATCAAACAATTGAAGGAATTAAAAATGGAAATAGAATCAATCAAGAAAGAACAAATGGAAACAGCCTTGGATATAGAAAACCAAAGGAAGAGAAAAAGAGCCGTAGATAGAAGCATCACCAACAGAATACAAGAGATAGAAGAGAGAATCTCAGGAGCAGAAGATTCCATAGAAATCATCGACTCAACAGTCAAAGATAATGTAAAGCAGAAAAAGCTACTGGTCCAAAACATACAGGAAATCCAGGACTCATTGAGAAGATCAAACCTAAGGATAATAGGTATAGAAGAGAGTGAAGACTCCCAGCTCAAAGGACCAGTCAATATCTTCAACAAAATCATAGAAGAAAACTTCCCTAACCTAAAAAAAGTGATACCCATAGGTATACAAGAAGCCTACAGAACTCCAAATAGATTGGACCAGAAAAGAAACACCTCCTGACACATAATACTCAAAACACCAAACGCACAAAATAAAGAAAGAATATTAAAAGCAGTAAGGGAAAAAGGTCAAGTAACATATAAAGGCAGACTTATCAGAATCACACCAGACTTTTCGCCAGAGACTATGAAAGCCAAAAGATCCTGGACAGATGTCATACAGACCCTAAGAGAACACAAATGCCAGCCCAGGTTACTGTATCCAGCAATATTCTCAATTAACATAGATGGAGAAACCAAGATATTCCATGACAAAACCAAATTTGCACACTATCTTTCTACAAATCTAGCCCTAAAAAGGATGAAAAATAGTAAAGCCCAATACAAGGAGGCAAGCTACACCTTAGAAAAAGCAGAAACTAATTGTTTTGCAACAAAACAAAGAGAAGACAAGCACACAAACATAATCTCACCTCAAAACACAAATATAACAAGAAGCAACAATGAGTATTCCTTAAAATCTCTCCACATTATTGCACTCAATTCCCCAATAAAAGGACACAGATCAACAAACTGGGCATGTAATGAGGGCCCAGCATTTTGCTGACTACAGGAAACACACCTCAGAGATAAAGACACACACTACCTCAGAGTAAAAGGCTGGAAAACAACTTTCCAATCAAATGGTCTGAAGAGGCAAGCTGGAGTAGCCATTCTAATATTGAATAAAATTGATTTTCAACCAAACATCATCAAAAAAGTTAAGGACAGATCATGGAAACAGAAATGAAACAGACATAGACAGACTAAGAGAAATCATGAACCAAATGAACTTAACAGATATTTATAGAACATTCTATCCTAAAGCAAAAGGATATACATTCTTCTCAGCACCTCATGGTACTTTCTCCAAAATTGACCATATAATTGGTCAAAAAACAGGCCTCAACAAATATAGAAAGATAGAAATAATCCCATGCATCCTATCAGACCACCACGGCCTAAAGCTGGTCTTCAATAACAATAAGGGAAGAACACCCACATATACGTGGAAGCTGAACAATGCTCTATTCAACGATAACCTGGAAGAAATAAGGAAAGAAATTAAAGACTTCTTAGAATTTAATGAAAATAAACGTACAACATAACCAAACTTATGTGACACAATGAAAGCTATGGTAAGAGGAAAACGCATAGGTCTGACTGCCTGCAGAAAGAAACAGGAGAGACCATATATCAACAGCTTCACAGCACACCTAAAAGCTCTAGAACAAAAAGAAGCAAATACATCCAGGAGGAGTAGAATGCAGGAAATAATCAAACTCAGAGCTGAAATCAACCAAGAAGAAACGAAAAGGAGCATAAAAAGAATCAACAGAACCAAAAGTTGGTTCTTTGAGAAAATCAACAAGATAGATAAACCCTTAGCCAGACTAACGAGAGGACACGGAGAGTGTGTCCAAGTTAACAAAATCAGAATTGAAAAGGGAGACATAACTACAGACACAGAGGAAATTCAAGATATCATCAGATCCTACTACAAAAACCTATATTCAACAAAACTGGAAAATCTGGAGGAAATGGACAATTTCCTAGACAGATACCCGGTACCGAAGCTAAATCAGGAACAGATAAACCATTTAAACAACCCCATAACTCCTAAGGAAATAGAAGCAGTCATTAAAGGTCTCCCAACCAAAAGGAGCCCAGGTACAGATGGGTTTAGTGCAGAATTCTATCAGACCTTCATAGAAGACCTCATGCCAATACTATCCAAAATATTCCACAAAATTGAAACAGATGGAGCACTACCGAATTCGTTCTATGAAGCCACAATTACGCTTATACCTAAACCACACAAACACCCAACAAAGAAAGAGAACCTCAGACCAATTTCCCTTATGAATATCGATGCAAAAATACTCAATGAAATTCTGGCAAACCGAATCCAAGAACACATCAAAACAATCATCCACCATGATCAAGTAGGCTCCATCCCAGGCATGCAGGGATGGTTTAATATAAGGAAAACCATCAACGTGATCCATTATATAAACAAACTGAAAGAACAAAACTAAATGATCATTTCATTAGATGCTGAAAAAGCATTTGAAAAAATTCAACACCTCTTCATAATAAAAGTCTTGGAAAGAATAGGAATTCAAGGCCCATTCCTAAACATAGTAAAAGCCATATACAGCAAAGCAGTTGCTAACATTAAACTAAATGGAGAGAAACTTGAAGCAATCCCACTAAAATCAGGGACTAGACAAGGCTGCCCACTCTCTCCCTACTTATTCAATATAGTTTTTGAAGGTCTAGCCAGAGCAATCAGACAACAAAAGGAAATCAAGGGGATACAGATTGGTAAAGAAGAAGTCAAAATATCACTATTTGCAGATGATATGATAGTATATTTAAGGGATCCTAAAAGTTCCACCAGAAAACTACTAAAGCTGATAAACAACTTCAGGGAAGTGGCTGGGTATAAAATTAACTCAAATAAATCAGTAGCCTTCTTCTACACAAAAGAGAAACAAGCCGAGAAAGAAATTAGGGAAACGATACCCTTCATAATAGTCCGAAATCATATAAAGAACCACAGAGTTACTTTAACCAAGCAAGTAAAAGTTCTCTACAATAAGAACTTCAAGCCTCTGAAGAAAGAAATTGAAGAAGACCTCAGAAGATGGAAAGATCTCCCATGCTCATGGATTGGCAGGATTAATATAGTAAAAAATGGCCATTTTACCAAAAGCAATCTATAGATTCAATGCAATCCCCATCAAAATACCAATCCAATTCTTCAAAGAGTTAGACAGAACAATTTACAAATTCATCTGGAATAACAAAAAACCCAGGATAGTTAAAACTATCCTCAACAATAAAAGGACTTCAGGGGAAATCACTATCCCTGAACTCAAGCTATATTACAGAGCAATAGTGATAAAAACTGCATGGTATTGGTACAGAGATAGACAGATAGAACAATGGAATAGAATTGAAGACTCAGAAATGAACTCACACACTATGGTCACTTGATTTTTGACAAAGGAACCAAAACCATCCAATGGAAAAAAGATAGTATTTTCAGCACTTGGTGCTGGTTCAACTGGAGGTCAACATGTAGAAGAATACTGATCGATCCATGCTTATCACCCTGTACAAATCTTAAGTCTAAGTGGATCAAGGACCTCCACATCAAACCAGATACACTCAAACTAATAGAAGAAAAAGTGGGGAAGCAACTTGAGCACATGGGCACTGGAGAAAATTTCCTGTACAAAACACCAATGGTTTATGCTCTAAGATCCAGAATCTACAAATGGGATCTCATAAAACTGCAAAGCTTCTGTAAAGCAAAGGACACTGTGGTTAGGAGAAAATGGCAACCAACATATTGGGAAAAGATCTTTACCAATCCTACAACAGATAGAGGGCTTATATCCAAAATATACAAAGAACTCAAGAAGTTAGACCGCAGGAGGTCAAATAACCCTATTAAAAATGGAGTTCAGAGGTAAACAAAGAATTCACAGCTGAGGAATGTTGAATGGCTGAGAAACACCTAAAGAAATGTTCAACATCTTTAGTCATAAGGGAAATGCAAATCAAAACAACCCTGAGATTTCACCTCACATTTGTGAGAATGGTTAAGATAAAAAATTCAGGTGACAGCAAATGCTGGCGAGGATGTGGAGAAAGATGAACACTCCTCCATTGTTGGTGGATTGCAGACTGGTACAACCATTCTGGAAATCAGTCTGGAGGTTCCTCAGATAATTGGACATTGAATTGCCTGAGTATCCAGCTATACCTTTCTTGGGCATATACCCAAAAGATGCCCCAACATATAAAAAAGACACATGCTCCACTATGTTCATAGCAGCCTTATTTATAAAAGCCAGAAGCTGGAAAGAACCCAGATCCCCTTCAGCAGAGGAATGGATACAGAAAATGTGGTACAACTATGCAATGGAATATTACTCAGCTATCAAAAACAATGACTTTATGAAATTCATAGACAAATGGTTGGAACTGGAAAATATCATCCAGAGTGAGGTAACCCAATCACAGAAAAACACACACGGTATGCACTCATTGATAAGTGGCTATTAGCCCAAATGCTTGAATTGCCCTAGATGCACAGAACAAATGAAACTCAAGACGGATGATCAAAATGTGAATGCTTCACTCCTTCTTTAAAAGGGGAACAAGAATACCCTTGGCAGGAAATAGGGAGGCAAACATTAAAACAGAGGCAGAAGGAACACCCATTCAGAGCCTGCCCCACATGTGACCCATACATATACAGCTACCCAATTAGACAAGATGGATGAAGCAAAGAAGTGCAGGCCAACAGGAACCAGATGTAAATCTCTCCTGAGAGACACAGCCAGAATACGGCAACTACATAGGCGAATGCCAGGAGCAAACCACTGAACTGAGAACGGGACCCCAGTTGAAGGAATCAGAGAAAGGACTGAAAGAGCTTGAAGGGGTTTGAGACCCCATATGAACAACAATGCCAACCAACCAGAGCTTCCAGGGACTAAGCCCCTACCCAAAGTCTATACATATACTGACCCTGGGCTCCAACCTCATAGTTAGCAATGAATAGCCTAGTAAGAGCAACAGTGGAAGGGGAAGCCCTTGGTCCTGCCAAGACTGAACCCCGAGCGGACGTAATTGTTGGTGGGAGGGCGGTAATGGGGGGCTGATGGGGAGGGGAACACCCATATAGAGGAGGAGGGGCTAGGGGGACGTTTGCCCAGAAACTGGGAAAGTGAATAACATTTAAAATGTAAATAAGAAGTACTCAAGTTAATAAAAAAAATGTTGCATAGCAATCATTAGTGTATATGAGACAAAATAGTAGATAGTTCTTTTTAGATAGCATGTAAATAGCTTACTACACTTTGTCATTTTACTTTCAAAACCAATTTAAACTATTTATTAGAAAATATCTAAGCTAACTTAATTGCCATTAGAATCCTATAAAGAAAAATGCTAACAGTCAAAAGTTAGGGGAGTAAATTTTGTCACAGAAACAAAGAAAATGTTTACTTAAGAAATAACAATGTGGGCTTAGAAAATAGATCCCTTGGGAGCTGCAGACCCCCCGCAGTCCAGACACTGCCCGGACCTGAAGGGACCTGATCAACAGTTCTCTGCATCCAAATCCTGTGGGAGGGAGAGCTAAACCTTTAGAGGGGCAGACACGCCTGGGAAGACAGAAGAGACTACACTCTGCCCACATTTCTGACTCCAGAGGAAAACACCTAACACCATTTGGGACCCTAGTGCACAGGTGCTCCCCAAAAATGCAGTAGAGGCCCTTCTGCCCTCACGAAGAGCTCAAAAGCAGTCCCCCACAAGCAACTTGAGCCACAGGACCACAGGTAAGACCAACTTTTCTGCTCCAAGTTACCTGCCTGGTCGACTCAGGACACAGACCCACAGGAACAGCTGAAGACCAGTACACAGGAAAGACAATACGCTCAAAAGCAGAACACTCTGTCCCCATAACTGGCTGAAAGAAAACAGGAAAACAGGTCTACAGCACTCCTGACACACAGGCCTATAGGACGGTCTAGCCACCAGAAATAGCAGAACAAAGTAACACCAGAGACAATCTGATGGTAAAAGGCAAGTGCAGGAACCCAAGCAACAGAAACCAAGACTACATGGCATCATCTGAGCCCAATTCTCCCACCAAAGCAAACACTGAATGTCCAAATACACCAGAAAAGCAAGATCTATATTTAAAATCACATTTGACCATGATGCTGGAGGACTTCAAGAAAGACATGAAGAACTCCCTTAGAGAAATGCAGGAAAACATAAATAAACAAGTAGAAGTCTATAGAGAGGAATCACAAAAATTCCTGAAAGAATTCCAGGAAAACACAATCAAACAGTTGAAGGAATTAAAAATGGAAATAGAAGCAATGAAGAAAGAACACAGGGAAACAACCCTGGATGTAGAAAACCAAAGAGACAAGGAGCCGTAAATACAAGCATCACCAACAGAATACAAGAGATAGAAGAGAAAATCTCAGGAGCAGAAGATTCCATAGAAATCATTGGCACAACTGTCAAAGATAATGTAAAATGGAAAAAGCTACTGGTCCAAAACATACAGGAAATCCAGGACTCAATGAGAAGATCAAACCTAAGGATGAGAGAGTGAAGATTCCCAGGTGAAAGGACCAGTAAATATCTTCAACAAAATTATAGAAGAAAACTTGCCTAACCTAAAGAAGGACATGCCCATAAACATACTAGAAGCCTACAGAACTCCAAATAGATTGGACCAGAAAAGAAACTCCTCCCATCATGTAATAGTCAAAACACCAAATGCACAAAATAAAGAAAGAATATTAAAAGTAGTATGGGAAAAAGGTCAAGTAACATATAAAGGCAGACATATCAAAATCACACCAGACTTCTCACCAGAGACTATAAAAGCCAGAAGATCCTGGACAGATGTCATACAGACCCTAAGAGAACACAAATGCCAGCCCAGGTTACTGTATCCTGCAAAAATCTCAATTAACTTAGATGGAGAAAACAAGATATTCCATGACAAAACTAAATTTACACAATATCTTTCTACAAATCCAGCGCTACAAAGGATAATAAATGGTAAAGCCCAACATAAGGAGGCAAGGTACACCCTAGAAAAAGCAAGAAAATAATCGTCTTGGCAACAGAACAAAGAGAAGAAAAGCACACAAACATAACCTCACATCCAAATATGAATATAACAGGAAGCAATAATCACTATTCCTTAGTATCTCTCAACATCAATGGTCTCAACTCCTCAAAAAAAAGACATAGATTAACAAACAGGATATGCAATGAGGACCCTGCATTTTGCTGCCTATAGGAAACACACCTCAGAGACAAAGACAGACAATACCTCAGAGTGAAAGGCTGGACAACAGCTTTCCAATCAAATGATCTGAAGAAGCAAGCTTGAGTAGCCATTCTAATATCGAATAAAATCGGTTTTCCAGTAAAAGTCATCAAAAAACATAAGGAAGGACACTTCATATTCATCAATGAAAAATCCACCAAGATTAACTCTTAATCCTAAATATCTATGCTCCAAATACAAGGGCACCTACATACGTAAAAGAAACTTTACTAAAGCTCAAAACACACATTGCACCTCACACAATAATAGTAGGAGATTTCAACACCCCACTCTCATCAATGGAGAGGTCATGGAAACAGAAATTAAACAGAGACATAGACAGACTAAGGGAAGTCATGAACCAAATGGACTTAACACATATTTCTAGAACATTCCATCCTAAAGCAAAAGGATATACATTCTTCTTACCACCTCATGGTACTTTCTCCAAAATTGACCATATAATTGGTCATAAAACAGGCCTCAACAGATACATAAAGATAGAAATAATCCCATGTGTCCTATCAGACTACCACAGGCTAAAGCTGGTCTTCAATAACAATAAGGGAAGAACGCCCACATATACATGGAAGTTGAACAATGCTCTACTCAATGATAACCTGGTCAAGGAAGAAATAAAGAAAGAAATTAAAGGCTTCTTAGAATTTAATGAAAATAAAGGTACAACATACACAAACTTATGGGACAAAATGCAAGCTGTGCTAAGAGGAAAATGCATAGCTCTGAGTGCTTGCAGAAAGAAACTGGAGAGAGCATATTTCACCAGCTTGACAGCACACCTAAAAAGCTCTAGAACAAAAAGAAGCAAATACACCCAGAAGGAGTAGAAGACAGGAAATAATCAAACTCAGAGCTGAAGTCAACCAAGTAGAAACAAAAAGGACCACACAAAGAATCAAAATAACCAAAAGCTGTTTTTTTTTTCAGAAAATAAATAACATAGATAAACCCTTAGCCAGACTAACAAGAGGACACAGAGAGTGTGTCCACATTAACAAAATCAGAAATGAAAACGGAGACATAACAACAGAGTCAGAGGAAATTCAAACAATTATCAGATCCTACTACAAAAGCCTATATTCAACAAAACTTGAAAATCTGAAGGAAATGGACAATTTCTTAGACAGATACCGGGTACCAAAGTTAAATGAGGAACAGATAAACCATTTAAACAACCCCATAATTCCTAAAGGAATAGAAGCTTTCATTAAAAGTCTCCCAACCAAAAAAGAGCCCAGGTCAAGATGGGTTCAGTGCAGAATTCTATCAGACCTTCATAGAAGACATAATACCAATACTGTCCAAACTATTTCACAAAATTGAAATAGATGGAACGCTTCAGAATTCCTTCTATGAAGCTACAATTACTTTTATACCTAAACCACACAAAGACCCAGCAAAGAGAACTTCAGACCAATTTACCTTATGAATGTTGATGCAAAAATACTCAATAAAATTCTTGCAAACTGAATCTAAGACCATATCAAAACAATCAGCCACTATGATCAAGTAGGCTTCATCCCCAATATGCAGGGATGGTTTAATATATGGAAAACCATCAATGTAATCCACTATATGAAGAAACTGGAAGACAAAAAACACATGATCATTTCATTAGATGCTGACAAAGCATTTGACAAAATTCAACGCCCCTTCATGATAAAAGTCTTGGAAGGAACAGAAATTCAAGGCCCATACCTAAACATAGTAAAAGTCATATACAGAAAACCTGTAGCTAATATTAAACTAAATGGAGAGAGACTTGAAGCAATCCCACTAAAATCAGGGACTAGACAAGGCTGCCCACTCTCTCCCTACTTATTCAATATAGTTCTTGAAGTCCTAGCCGGAGCAATCAGACAACAAAAGGAGATCAAAGGGTACAGATTAGAAAGGAAGAAGTCAAAATATCACTTTATAGATGATATGATATATTTAAGTGATACCAAAAGTTCCACCAGAGAACTACTAAACCTGATAAATACTTCAGCAAAGTGGCTCGGTATAAAATTAACCCAAATAAATCAGTAACCTTCCTCTACCCAAAAGAGAAATAAGCCAAGAAAGAATTTAGGGAAACAACACCTTTCATAATGCTCCCAAATAATACAAAATACCTCGGTGTGACTTTAAACAATCATGTGAAAGATCTGTATGATAAAAAGTTCAAGCCTCTGAAGATAGAAATTGAAGAGTATATCAGAAGAGTGAAAGATCTCCCATGCTCATGGATTGGCAGGATTAATATAGTAAAAATGGCCATTTTACCAAAAGCTATTTACATATTCAATGCAAACCCCATCAAAATACCAATCCAAGTGTTCAAAGAGTTGGACAGAACAATTTGCAAATTCATCTGGAAAAGAACCCAGGATAGCTAAAACTATCCTCAACAATAAAAGGACTTCTGGGGGAATCACTATCCTTGAACTCAAGCATTATTACAGAGCAAAAGTGATAAAAACTATGTGGTATTGGTACAGACACAGTCAGATAGACCAGTGGAATAGAATTGAAGGGCCCCAAATGAACCCACACACCTATGGTCACTTGATTGTTGACAAAGGAGCCAAAACCATCCAATGGAAAAAAGATAGCATTTTCAGCAAATGGTGCTGGTTCAACTGGAGATCAGCATGTAGAAGAATGCAGATCGATCCATTGTTATCACCCTGTACAAATCTTAAGTCCAAGTGAATCAAGGACCTCTGCATCAAACCAGATATTTTCAAAGTAATAGAAGAAAAACTGGGGAAGAATCTCGAAAACATGGGCACTGGACAAAATTTCCTGAATGAAACACCAATGGCTTACACTCTAAGATTAAGAATCGACAGATGGGATCTCCTAAACCTACAAAGCTTTTATAAGTCAAAGGACATTGTTGTGAGGAGAAAACAGCAGTCAACAGATTGGGAAAAGATCTCTACCATCCTCCAACTTATAGCGGGCTTATATAAAAAATATACAAAGAACTCATGAAGTTAGACTGCAGGGAGACAAATAACACTATTAAAAATGGGGTTCAGATCTATACAAAGAATTCACAGCTGAGGAATGCTGAATGGCTGAGAAGCACCTAAAGAAATGTTCAACATCTTTAGTCATAAGGGAAATGCAAATCAAAACAACCCTGAGACTCCACCTCACACAAGTCACAATGGCTAAGATAAAAAACTCCAGCAACACCAGATGCTGGTGAGGATGTGGAGAAAGAGGAACACTCCTCCATTGTTGGTGGGATTGCAGACTGGTTCAACCATTCTGGAAATCAGTCTGGAGGTTTCTCAGAAAATTGGACATTGAACTGCCTGAGGATCCAGCTATACCTCTCTTGGGCATATACCCAAAAGATGCCCCACCATACAACAAAGACACATGCTCCACTATGTTCATAGCAGCATTATTTATAATGTCCAGAAGCTGGAAAGAACCCAGATGCCCTTCAACAGAGGAATGGATACAGCAAATGTGGTACATCTACACAAAGGAATACTACTCCGCTCTCAAAAACAATGACTTTATGAAATTAATAGGCAAATGGATGGAACTGGAAAATATCCTACATGAGGTAAGCCCATCACAGAATAATGCACATGGTATGCACTCATTGTTAGGTGGGTATTAGCCCAAATGCTTGAATTACCCTAGATGCACAGAACATATTAAACTCAAGAAGGATGACCAAAATGTGAATGCTTCACTCCTATTTTAAAATAGGAGTAAGAATATCCGTGGGAGGGAATAGGGAGGCAAAGTTTAGAACAGAGGCAGAAAGAACACCCATTCCCAGCCTGTCCCACATGTGGCCCATACATACACAGCCACCAAGCTAGATAAGATGGATGAAGCAAAGTAGTGCAACAGGTACTGGATGTAGATCTCTCCTGAGCAACACTGCCAGAATATGTCAAATACATAGGCGAATGCCAGCAGCAAGCCACTGAACTGAGAACGGGAGCCCCATTAAAGGAATCAGTGAAAGGACAGAAAGAGCTTGAAGGGACTGAGACCCCAAATGAACAACAATGCCAACCAACCAGAGCTTCCAGGGACTAAGCCACTACCCAAAGACTGTACATGGACTGACTGGGCTCCAACCTCATAGGTAGCAATGAATAGCCTAGTAAGGCACCAGTGGAAGGGGAAGCCCTTGGTCTTGCCCAGACTGAATCCCCAGTGAATGTGATTGTTGGAGGGAGGTCGGTAATGGGGGGAGGATGGGGAGGGGAACACCCATAGAGAAGGTGAATGGGAGGGGTTAAGGGATGTTGGCCTGGAACCTGGGAAAGGGAATAACAATTGAAATGTAAAGAAGAAATACCCAATTTAATAAAGGTGAAAAAAAGAGATATACTTTATTGGATGAGAAATGAAGTAATGTTTTGTACAAAATTTGATTCTGAACTTATTCAGGTGACAAGGCTGTGGATGACAAACTGCACTTTCCCTGAATTCACTCTTGGTTCTTGACTTAGTTTTACTAATATGTTGTTTATGTCTTGAGTAAATTCATTAAGTCATTCACCTAAAAATTTTAAGACAGATTACAGTTTGCTTCAAAAAAAGAAAGAATTTAGTATGCAAGTAATTCTTTTTTTAAGCTTTCAAATTATATTTCTGAAAATTATTTATAATAATGCTTTTCTCAGTTCTTTCTGGATTATCAGGTTTATTCACCATTTTCTATTTCCAGAGTTAGAATGTAAACAAACCCTTGGTTGGTAGGGATTAAGGAATCTTCTCCAGTTGTAAAGAATACCTTGTCTCTAAGGCTAGGCACACATCATCCCTATTATTACTTGTTTCCTGCTAGAAAGATTCATTGTTATTTTTGGTATCCTTGGATAGGATACAAATAAAATAAATTTTATTTTGATTAATTTTAAAATGATGCATAATAATATTTTTCTATGAAATACTTAAGAAGAAAGGAAGGAGAATAGAATATCTGAAGAGAATAGAGATTATGTGATGATTACAAAGACAATTCCCTCATGTGTTCACAAAAAAAAAAACGTGGAAAAGTACAAATAGAGGCAGGGGGAGGAAGAGGGAATAGGAGGACTTATGGAAGGGAAACTGAGAAGGGGGATAACATTTGAGATGTAAATAAATAAAATAACCAATAAGATAACAAAAAAAAGTTGAACTATTTTCCGATTTTTCCTCTTCATTTTCTAAATTGTATAATTTCAAGCGTTAAATTGTTGGAAAATAATTTTATAAGGTTCTAATTTTACCACAGCTTAGTAAGCCCATTTTCTCTTTTCCAGTCTCTGAATAAAATAACAAAAAGATGTACAGCCTTATAACTGAATTTGGTAAGAGTTTATAGTCAGTCATGGTGGAAAAAAAGAAATGTAAACAACTTCAGTGTGTGAAATAGAATAATAGATTCCTAGCTACTTCTTTCATTTTCATTCTTTTGTACCTCTACAGCAGTGAGCTACATAGAACCACATTTGTTACTTAGCATTAATTGTCAAAGCCTGGTATCTGAAAGCATAAATGTTCAAATTGGCCACTCACAGTTCCTAGGCAAGAAGAAATCAGAACAAATCAAACCAAAGATGGTAGTCTGAAATGCCAATATAGAAGATTCAGGTAATTTATTGTGATGAAAATCAAGTCTATTGATAGATAAGTATTTGGCATGAAGATTACTCAGTATAAGAGAGGATCACTACTCCATACCCCTGTTGAAGACTTTTGCTGCCTATTGCAAAAAATTGTTGTTTACTAAGCTGCATTTACAAGGTATTCTGAAAGTGTATCAGAGTTGTATGCTTTATCATACTAATAGCCAAGTCCTTTTTTTCTCTAGTAATTGAGCTATAAACGTTTCTTCCACATGACTAGCATAGTGAGTTGTGACAGCCAAAGGAATATTGAACTCATTTTGCAATAGTGTGTGTTATAATATAAATTTTATCATTGAACCTTGAATATTATTTCTTTCATGTTGGTACATTTTATGTGGACACTTGATTAGAGGTAATTCCCATGGAAATTTCCTATTTACACAGGTTTTCCATGACATTTTTAGATTTTTATTATATTTCTTTTGTAGGCTTTTGATTTATGAGGTCCATGTTAGTGTGAAGGACTATAAGAAATATTCTGATTCTCTAGTACAATTTGATATCTGAGAAGGTTATTTAGACATCAGTTATTTTATTATTCACGAAAATTTATTGACCCAGAACTTTTATATATCCACATGAGTTAGAACTTGTTTTTTTCAGGATCTATGAGTAATTGTATTGTTGCTTTGAAGAGGCTTGCATAGAATCTGTAAGACTGCTTTAATAGAATGGACAGTTTTATCATAAAAATCATGGGTTCATTAGCATTGGTTATATTTTAGATTTCTGAGATCTTTAATTTCTTTTTATGAGATATTTTTATTAACATTTCAATTGTTATTAGCTTTCCTGGTTTGCCTTCCATAGCTTCCCTATGATAGCTCCCTCCCCCTTCTTCTAGGATGCTGTTCCCCACCCATCCACACAACTTTTCTGCCTCAATGCCTTGACATTCAGCTACACTGGGGGTGGCGGTGTTCAAATCCTGGCAGGACCAAAGGCTTCTCCTCCCATTGTTGCCTAACAAGGCCATCCTCTGCTGCATATGCTGCCTGAAACATGGGTCTGTCGATGTGCCCATGGTTTAGTCCCTGGGAGCTCGGGTTGGTTGATATTGTTCTTATGGGGTTGCAAACCACATCAGCTCCTTCATTCCTTTCTCCAACTCCACCAATGGGGACCCCACTCTCAGTTCAATGGTTGACTGTGAGTGTGTACCTTTGTATTTATCTTGCTTTGGCAGAGCTACTCAGGAGACAGCTCTATCAGGATCTTGTCAGCATTCACTTCTTGGCATCAGCAATATTGCCTGGGTTGGGTGATTGTGTGTATATGAGCTAGATCCCCAGATGGGGCAGTCCCTTGATTGCCTTTACTTCAGACTCTGCTTCAAACTTTGTCTCCATGATTCCACTTATAAATATTTTTGTTTCCCATTCTAAGAAGTACTGAAGCATCAGCAATTTGGTCCTTCTTGAGCTTCATGGGGTCCGTGGACGGTATCTTTGGTAATCTGAGCTTTTGGGCCAATATCCACTTATCAGTGAGCACATACTATATGTCTTTTTTTTTGTGATTGGGTTATATCATTCAGGATGATATTTTCTAGTTCCATCCATTTGCCTGTGAATTTCATGAAGTCATTGTTTTTAATAGCTGAATAGAACACCATTGTGTAAATGTACCACATTTTCTGTATCCATTCCTCTGTCGAGAGACATCAGGGCTGAGTTTTTGATCCTAGCCATTCTCACTGGTGTGAGGTGGAATCTCAGGGTTGTTTTGATTTGCATTTCCCTTATGACTAAAGATGTTGAACATTTCTTTAGGTGTTTCTCAGCCATATGGCATTCCTCAACTGTGAATTCTTTGTTTAGCTCTGAACCCCATTTTTTTCTTTTCTATTTTTTGGAGCTGGGGACCGAACCCAGGGCCTTGCGCTTGCTAGGCAAGCGCTCTGCCACTGAGCTAAATCCCCAACCCATCTGAACCCCAGTTTTAATAGGGTTATTTGTCTCCCTGTGGTCTAACTTTTTGAGTTCTTTGTATATTTTGGATAGAAGCCCTCTATCTGTTGTAGGATTGTAAAGATCTTTTCCCAATCTGTTGGTTGCCATTTTGTCCTAACCACAGTGTCCTTTGCCTTACAGAAGCTTTGCAGTTTTATGTGATCCCATTTTTCGATTCTTGATCTTAGAGCATAATCCATTGTTGTTTTGTTCAGGAAATTTTCTCCAGTGCCCATGTGTTCGAGATTCTTCCCAACTTTTTCTTCTATTAGTTTGAGTGTATCTGGTTTGATGTGGAGTTCCTTGATCCACTTGGACTTAAGCTTTGTACAGGGTGCTGAGCATGGATCGATCTGCATTCTTCTACATGTTGACCTCCAGTTGAACCAGCACCATTTGCTGAAAATGCTAACTTTTTTTTCCATTTGATGGTTTTGGCTCCTTTGTCAAAAATCAAGCGACCATAGGTGTGTGGGTTCCTTTCTTGTTCTTCAATTCTGTTCCACTGATCTACCTGCCTGTCTCTGTAGCAATAGCATACAATTTTTATCACTGTTGCTCTGTAATACTTCTTGAGGTCAGGGATGCTGATTACCCTAGATGTTCTTTTATTGTTGAGTATAGTTTTTATTATCCTGGGTTTTTTGTTATTCTAAATGAATTTGCAAATTTCTTTTTCTAACTGTATAAAGAATTGAATTGGAATTTTTATGCGGATTGCATTGAATCTGTAGATTGTTTTTGGGAAAATGCCCACTTTTACTATATTAATCCTACCACTCCATGAACGTGGCAGGTCTTTCCATCTTCTGAGATCTTCTTCAATTTATTTCTTCAGAGAGTTGAAGTTCTTGACATACCTATCTTTCACTTGCTTGGTTAAATTCACACTGAGGTATTTTATATTATTTTGGACTTTAGTGAAGGCTGTCATTTCCTTAATTTCTTTATCAGTCTGTTTATCCTTTGAGTACAGGAAGTCTAGTAATTTGTTTGACTTCCTTGTATACCCAGACCCTGTAGTCTTCTTACAGGTTTATGGTCACCTCTTTCTTTAGGTTAGGGAAGCTTTCTTCTATAATTTTTTGAAGATATTTATTGACCCTTTCATTTGGGAGTCTTCACTTTCTTCTGTACCTATTATCCTTAGGTTTTATCTTCTCATTGTGTCCTGGATTTTCTGGATATTTTGGGCTAGGAGCTTTTTGCATTTTACATTACCCTTGATCTTGTGTTGATGTTTTCTGTGGTATCTTCTGCCCTGACATATTCTCTTCTATCTCTTGCATTATGTTAATGATGTTTGCATCTATAGCCCTGATCTCTTCCCTTGGTTTTCAATCTCCAGGTTTGTCTCTCTTTGTGCTTTCTTTATTCTGTTTACATTTTTAAATCCTGGATGGTTTTCTTCAATTCCTTTACCTGTTTGGCTGTGTTTTCCTATAATTCTTGAAGGGATTTTTGTGTTTTCTCCTTAAGGGCTTCTACTTGTTTACCTGTGTTTTCCTGTATTCCTTTAAGGGAGTTTATTTATGTTCTTCTTTAAGTCTTGTATCATCATCATGAGCTGTGATTTTAAATCCAAGTCTTGCTTTTCTGGTTTTTTTTGGATATCCAGTATTTGCTTTTGTGGGCGAACTGGACTCTGATGATGTCATTTAGTCTTGGTTTCTGTTGCTTAGGTTCCTGGGCTTCCCTCTTGTCATCAGTTTGTCTCTGGCATTATCTTGTCTTACTGTTTTTGAAAGTAGCTTGACCCTCCTGTAAGCTTCTATGTCAGCACTCCTGTAGACCTGTTTTCCTATTTTCTTTTAGCTGGTTCTGGGAACAGAGTGTTCTGCTCTCAGCTGTGTAGGTTTTCCTAGTGACTGTCTTTCAGCTCTTGGCACAGGGAGGAATCAGAAGTGTCCTGCCCGTAACTGCTCCTAGGTCCATGTGCCCAGGTGGTACAGATGGCACTAGGTGATTTCCTGTTGGGTCAGTAATGTGTGCAGAGGTTAGTTTCCTCTGTTTTCTCAGGAGTGTCCACACTTCTGAGGGTCCATCCCTCTCCCCTATTTGGGTGTAGGCAGCTGTTTGATTCAGTTCAGTTCTGGGTACAGAGCAGAAGCACAGGTACCTGCCACTGCCTGCTCCTATATTCCTGTGTCCAGAGGCACTATGCAGTTTCCTCTTTTCCCAGGGATTTGGGCAAATGTGGGTAAAAGTGGCAGTCTGTTCTGCAGTCTCAGGATGGCCCGTAATTCTGGGTGTTTAGCTCTCTCCCCCATGAGATTTGGGAGCAGGGAACTGTGGGACATGATTAGTTCCTTAAATGTTTTCTTGAGAGTAACTGGTATTGGATGGAGGCATATGTCAAAGTGACAGCTATATACCACTCTCTTCCTTTCTCAAATGCATTTGAAATCAGGAACTATGCGCACCTGAATCTCAGTAACTATGAATATCACAAATGAAATCAACTAAATTGTATAGATACAGAGGAAAGAAAAAACATTACATTGTTGTCTCTTAAATTTAACTAAAGTACTGCAAGGAGATAGTTAAATTTCAACATTTCTCCTAATGGAAATGAGAATTTCCATTCTCATTGTATCTCTTTGTAGTGGTGATTGTTTATGACACTAAATAATTTAAATTGTTATAATTGTCAATATTTTGAATCCTTAAAAATTAAGGATCTTCTCTTTACACCATCAGTAAGTAGTGAGGTGACCTTTGTGATGGGCTTTTTCAAGTTGCTAGTAGGGATGGGGAGTAGGCAGCCACTACAACAAAAGTAGGACAAAACCCCAACCTTTCTTAGGGAAAAGATTATTAATTTGTCCCAGAAATTCTATTAGTCTCATAACAAAGCAAGAGTTATTTCTGAGTAGCCATTGCATTTAAATGGTTAATATCAGAAAAAGAAGACAAAAATGTATGGTTCTTTCCATCTACCCAAGGTTTCAGAGCTCTACCATGTCATTTCTAACAATTATAGTGATTTTATCAGCCTCAATTCAAATTCTAGATGCAGCAAATACTGGGGTATGGAGCCATTCAAGTTATCCCCTTGAGCTGTTAAAGCACTCTCAAGAAAGAATGGGATGAATTAAAATTAAAAACCTGTACAGGCATTGTGGGATCATACATAGCAAGTCCTATCTCTTTTAAAGGTTCATTGATTGTGAAAGCGTCGACTATCTCAGAACATGGCACTCCTGGAAAAAAAGGAAGTTTTATATTATTTTATGAGAACAAAGAGAAGATGTTTGGTCTCATGAGGAGGGAAATCTATGGTAGAATCCAATTAAGGTTTCCCAGAAAGCTTTAGAATAAGTAATAGTTAAGATTTGAGTCAAGAAAAGGTATGTTAAGTGTGCATAATGAGGAGAGGGAAATTTCTGTTCCCAAAAATGTGATGAAGAGAATCAGCTTTGTGAGGAGTGATATTTTAAATACCGGGAGGTAGAGATAGAAGGTCATCTCCACACCAAGATGTTATCCATATAATGATAATTTTGGATAACATTGTTTAAGCAGAACCTTAATGCTATGGCAACAGCGTCTTGGCAAGTGGTGGGACTATTTGCCATCCCATAGGGAAGAACTGTCCATTGATATTGTGAGGTCTGCCCAGAGTGGTTAATTGGGGGTATTGAGAATGTGAAGCATTGGCATACCTTGGTGTTGTGAGAGATAGAGACAAAGCAGGCCTTAATGTCTATTCAAAAGTGAGGCCCATTGGCAGTAATGGCAGAGAAAAGGGGTACATTTAGAGACACTCAAACTTGAATTGTTTTATTAATTGCTCTAAGTCTTGTAGCAATACACACACACACACAAACACACACACACACACACACACACACCTCTTTTTTTAATAGAAAACACAAAAATATTCCATAGGTTGCTGGAAGAGTGCATATGGTGAAGTTTGTTTAAGTGGTTTGTTACCTATATGAATTGTTATCTTTCATTGAGAAAATTCTGAGATGCTAGACAACCACAAAGCCTCTATTGGAACCATTTTTCTTCTTACTTTGAGGCATAGGGCTTGCCCTGTTTTAAGTTTAAAGAGTGCAGTCATTTTCCATCTTTAATGTTAGTGACTAGTTAATGACTATCTGTTTTCCAACAGAAGCCCCTTCAGCATCAGGGACAGACTGTTAGGTGCGGTGGCAATTCTGGTGAAGTTGGTCCCCTAAGGGTACTTGCCTTTCCTGTGTCTCTGTTTTAAACATTCAAGGCAAGCCTCTTCTAATTTAATCTTGGCTGTGAAGGCCTACAAAATGTAGGCAGCACAATGGGATATGTTCCCAATATCCAAAGTGGCCAAAATCCATCTATAGTGTTTATCTTTGAGGTTCTAGCACATGAACCTGTAATCAGAAATTATACCTGAATGACATTTTAAAGGAAGTTTAGGATGAGGTGTTGACATTTTAATTTTAGGGTCATTTTAGTTTTAAGATTAAGGTCAGAAAGAGTCTTTTTTTCATGTCAGCAGCTAAGATTTTCAGAAAATCTGCCCTGGTTAAATCTAAACTTCATTAACGTTGTAGGAATCCACAGCTTTTCACTTACTGATGAAAGAACATACTCTGTTTCCAAAACATCACAATTTTTTCACTTTAATTCTGAGGTTAACATACATTGATGATACATAGACTGGTTTAATTCAGCTGTAAATTTCTGCACACCTATGTTATATACTATATATGTCAAAGGTTTTCTCTTTCTATTTTAGGAGCAATTTGTTATCCCCAAGTAGTCAAATTTCACTTTATTTATCACACATTATTTTAAGATATCTGTGTCTGAATCTGCCAGTAAACTATGATTTTTATAATGAATTACTAATACCTTTGGAAATTTAAACGACAATGACTTAGTGTGTTAAGTCTTCAGTGTGTTTAGTTTTGAACTAAAAATTTAGCTCCCATCAAATTTGTTTCCCATGAAGGGACAGTTGATTATGACTTATTTCCAGAAATAGAGTGAAATAACAAAATGAAAATCAATGAAAAGAAAAACTAGTTTTAGATCAGCTGTGTTATCACACAATGCAAAAATCCTGTCCATAATTCTTGAAATTCACATGTTATAGCTTTGTGCTGTCAGGCCTTAAGGAATGAGGTGACAGGTATTGTTGAGCTGAGTTTCATTTGTCATCAATATTTTTCCTTTTTTTTTTTTTTACTGGGAAGAGCCTTTTCAAAAGTACTTCAAGGTCTACTACAAAGCAGTCTTCAGTCATCATTAGACTTATTAGAGTAGGGAAGAAAATGCCTTCTCTGTGTCCTCTTTACAGTGGTCCACACATTGACAGATGGCGATTATGATAATCAGGATGCATTGAGGGGGATTATCTTCCCGGTTTTCTTAGTAGTGGGCAAGTTAAGCAATATGCAACTGTGTTTTGAGGTTATAAGTGTCATATGCCATGATCCAGGAGGTTATCTCAAAGACATTTTATCAAAAGGAAGTGGTCTTTCATTTTGGTTAGTTTCATGCCACAGATTTTGAATAATGCTTTTAGACATTTGATCAATAATTCCTTTTGATTAGAAGAAGAGCTCCTCATATGGAAAAGGTTTATAAACTCTATAGTCTATAGATAACTTTCCCATGGGGATTTTTGGCTCTACTGTGCACCACCAGAGTCTTTGATACAAGACCAAAAGAAAATTTCAGAGAAATGGGTGACCATCTAAAGACTCCAGTTTCGGTGGGAGAGAGACCTCACCGCCTGATTAGGTGGGCACTCCTGAGGCTGCAGAGCGGAGGAGACCACCAACACTGCCCACCCCTGCCCACATCCCTGGCCCAAGAGGCAACTGTATAAGGCCTCTGGGTTCCCGTAGGGGAGGGCCCGGGAGCGGCAGGACCCCTGCGCCTGAGACACTGCCGGAACCTGAAGGAAACAGACCGGATAAACAGTTCTCTGCACCCAAATCCCGTGGGAGGGAGAGCTGAACCTTCAGAGAGGCAGACACGCATGGGAAACCAGAAGAGACTGCACTCTGTGCACATCCAGGCGCCAGAGGAAAACACCAAACGTCATCTGAAACCCTGGTGCACGGAGGCTCCCGGAAGGAGTGGCACAGATTTTCCCGGTTGCTGCCACAGCGGAGAGGACTTAGGCAGTACCCCACGAGCAAACTTGAGCCTTGGAAACGCAGGTAGGACGAACTTTTCCCCTGCAAGAAACCTGCCTGGTGAACTCAAGACACAGGCCCACAGGAACAGCTGAAGACCTGTAGAGAGGAAAAACTACACGCTCGAAAGCAGAACACTCTGTCCCCATAACTGGCTGAAAGAAAACAGGAAAACAGGTCTACAGCACTCCTGACACACAGGTTATAGGACAGTCTAGCCACTGTCAGAAATAGCATAACAAAGTAACACTAGAGATAATCTGATGGCGAGAGGCAAGCACAGGAACCCAAGCAACAGAAACCAAGACTACATGGCACCATCGGAGCCCAATTCTCCCACCAAAGCAAACACGGAATATCCAAACACACCAGAAAAGCAAGATCTAGTTTCAAAATCATATTTGATCATGATGCTGGAGGACTTCAAGAAAGACATAAAGAACTCCCTTAGAGAACAAGTAGAAGCCTACAGAGAGGAATCGCAAAAATCCCTGAAAGAATTCCAGGAAAACACAATCAAACAGTTGAAGGAATTAAAAATGGAAATAGAAGCAATCAAGAAAGAACACATGGAAACAACCCTGGACATAGAAAATCAAAAGAAAAGACAAGGAGCTGTAGATACAAGCTTCACCAACAGAATTCAAGAGATGGAAGAGAGAATCTCGGGAGCAGAAGATTCCATAGAAATCATTGACTCAACTGTCAAAGATAATGTAAAGCGGAAAAAGCTACTGGTCCAAAACATACAGGAAATCCAGGACTCAATGAGAAGATCAAACCTAAGGATAATAGGTATAGAAGAGAGTGAAGACTCCCAGCTCAAAGGACCAGTAAATATCTTCAACAAAATCATAGAAGAAAACTTCCCTAACCTAAAAAAAGAGATACCCATAGGCATACAAGAAGCCTACAGAACTCCAAATAGATTGGACCAGAAAAGAAACACATCCCGTCACATAATTGTCAAAACACCAAACGCACAAAATAAAGAAAGAATATTAAAAGCAGTAAGGGAAAAAGGTCAAGTAACATATAAAGGCAGACCTATCAGAATCACACCAGACTTTTCGCCAGAAACTATGAAGGCCAGAAGATCCTGGACAGATGTCATACAGACCCTAAGAGAACACAAATGCCAGCCCAGGTTACTGTATCCTGCAAAACTCTCAATTAACATAGATGGAGAAACCAAGATATTCCATGACAAAACCAAATTTACACAATATCTTTCTACAAGTCCAGCACTACAAAGGATAATAAAGGGTAAAGCCCAACATAAGGAGGCAAGCTATACCCTAGAAGCAAGAAACTAATCGTCTTGGCAACAAAACAAAGAGAATGAAAGCACACAAACATAACCTCACTTCCAAATATGAATATAACGGGAAGCAATAATCACTATTCCTTAATATCTCTCAATATCAATGGCCTCAACTCCCCAATAAAAAGACATAGATTAACAAACTGGATACGCAACGAGGACCCTGCATTCTGCTGCCTACAGGAAACACACCTCAGAGACAAAGACAGACATTACCTCAGAGTGAAAGGCTGGAAAACAATTTTCCAAGCACATGGTCAGAAGAAGCAAGCTGGAGTAGCCATTCTAATATCAAATAAAATCAATTTTCAACTAAAAGTCATCAAAAAAGATAAGGAAGGACACTTCATATTCATCAAAGGAAAAATCCACCAAGATGAACTCTAAATCCTAAATATCTATGCCCCAAATACAAGGGCACCTTCATATGTAAAAGAAACCTTACTAAAGCTCAAATCACACATTGCACCTCACACAATAATAGTGGGAGATTTCAACACCCCACTCTCATCAATGGACAGATCATGGAAACAGAAATTAAACAGAAATGTAGACAGACTAAGAGAAGTCATGAGCCAAATGGACTTAACGGATATTTATAGAACATTCTATCCTAAAGCAAAAGGATATACCTTCTTCTCAGCTCCTCATGGTACTTTCACCAAAATTGACCATATAATCGGTCAAAAAACGGGCCTCAACAGGTACAGAAAGATAGAAATAATCCCATGCGTGCTATCGGACCACCACGGCCTAAAACTGGTCTTCAATAATAATAAGGGAAGAATGCCCACATATACGTGGAAATTGAACAATGCTCTACTCAATGATAACCTGGTCAAGGAAGAAATAAAGAAAGAAATTAAAAACTTTTTAGAATTTAATGAAAATGAAGGTACAACATACCCAAACTTATGGGACACAATGAAAGCTGTGCTAAGAGGAAAACTCATAGCGCTGAGTGCCTGCAGAAAGAAACAGGAAAGAGCATATGTCAGCAGCTTGACAGCACACCTAAAAGCTCTAGAACAAAAAGAAGCAAATACACCCGGGAGGAGTAGAAGGCAGGAAATAATCAAACTCAGAGCTGAAATCAACCAAGTAGAAACAAAAAGGACCATAAAAAGAATCAACAGAACCAAAAGTTGGTTCTTTGAGAAAATCAACAAGATACATAAACCCTTAGCCAGACTAACGAGAGGACACAGAGAGTGCGTCCAAATTAACAAAATCAGAAATGAAAAGGGAGACATAACTACAGATTCAGAGGAAATTCAAAAAATCATCAGATCTTACTATAAAAAGCTATATTCAACAAAACTTGAAAATCTTCAGGAAATGGACAATTACCTAGACAGATACCAGGTATAGAAGTTAAATCAGGAACAGATAAACCAGTTAAACAACCCCATAACTCCTAAGGAAATAGAAGCAGTCATTAAAGGTCTCCCAACCAAAAAGAGCCCAGGTCCAGACGGGTTTAGTGCAGAATTCTATCAAACCTTCATAGAAGACCTTATACCAATATTATCCAAACTATTCCACAAAATTGAAACAGATGGAGCCCTACCGAATTCCTTCTATGAAGCCACAATTACTCTTATACCTAAACCACACAAAGACCCAACAAAGAAAGAGAACTTCAGACCAATTTCCCTTATGAATATCGACGCAAAAATACTCAATAAAATTCTGGCAAACCGAATTCAAGAGCACATCAAAACAATCATCCACCATGATCAAGTAGGCTTCATCCCAGGCATGCAGGGATGGTTTAATATAAGGAAAACCATCAACGTGATCCATCATATAAACAAACTGAAAGAACAGAACCACATGATCATTTCATTAGATGCTGAGAAAGCATTTGACAAAATTCAACACCCCTTCATGATAAAAGTCCTGGAAAGAATAGGTATTCAAGGCCCATACCTAAACATAGTAAAAGCCATATACAGCAAACCAGTTGCTAACATTAAACTAAATGGAGAGAAACTTGAAGCAATCCCACTAAAATC
Source organism: Rattus norvegicus (assembly GCF_021556685.1). Lineage (NCBI taxonomy): Eukaryota > Metazoa > Chordata > Mammalia > Rodentia > Muridae > Rattus > Rattus norvegicus. Next base: position 23,543,707 of record NC_141540.1, read on the forward strand.
AGGGACTAGACAAGGCTGCCCACTCTCTCCCTACTTATTCAATATAGTTCTTGAAGTTCTAGCCAGAGCAATCAGACAACAAAAGGAGATCAAGGGGATACAGATCGGAAAAGAAGAGGTCAAAATATCACTATTTGCAGACGACATGATAGTATATTTAAGTGATCCCAAAAGTTCCACCAGAGAACTACTAAAGCTGATAAACAACTTCAGCAAAGTGGCTGGGTATAAAATTAACTCAAATAAATCAGTTGCCTTCCTCTATACAAAAGAGAAACAAGCCGAGAAAGAAATTAGGGAAACGACACCCTTCATAATAGACCCAAATAATATAAAGTACCTCGGTGTGACTTTAACCAAGCAAGTAAAAGATCTGTACAATAAGAACTTCAAGACACTGAGGAAAGAAATTGAAGAAGACCTCAGAAGATGGAAAGATCTCCCATGCTCATGGATTGGCAGGATTAATATAGTAAAAATGGCCATTTTACCAAAAGCAATCTACAGATTCAATGCAATCCCCATCAAAATACCAATCCAATTCTTCAAAGAGTTAGACAGAACAATTTGCAAATTCATCTGGAATAACAAAAAACCCAGGATAGCTAAAGCTATCCTCAACAATAAGAGGACTTCAGGGGGAATCACTATCCCTGAACTCAAGCAGTATTACAGAGCAATAGTGATAAAAACTGCATGGTATTGGTACAGAGACAGACAGATAGACCAATGGAATAGAATTGAGACCCAGAAATGAACCCACACACCTATGGTCACTTGATTTTTGACAAAGGAGCCAAAACCATCCAATGGAAAAAAGATAGCATTTTCAGCAAATGGTGCTGGTTCAACTGGAGGGCAACATGTAGAAGAATGCAGATCGATCCATGCTTATCACCCTGTACAAAGCTTAAGTCCAAGTGGATCAAGGACCTCCACATCAAACCAGACACACTCAAACTAATAGAAGAAAAACTAGGGAAGCATCTGGAACACATGGGCACTGGAAAAAATTTCCTGAACAAAACACCAATGGCTTATGCTCTAAGATCAAGAATCGACAAATGGGATCTCATAAAACTGCAAAGCTTCTGTAAGGCAAAGGACACTGTGGTTAGGACAAAATGGCAACCAACAGATTGGGAAAAGATCTTTACCAATCCTATAACAGATAGAGGCCTTATATCCAAAATATACAAAGAACTCAAGAAGTTAGACCGCAGGGAAACAAATAACCCTATTAAAAAATGGGGTTCAGAGCTAAACAAAGAATTCACAGCTGAGGAATGCCGAATGGCTGAGAAACACCTAAAGAAATGTTCAACATCTTTAGTCATAAGGGAAATGCAAATCAAAACAACCCTGAGATTTCACCTCACACCAGTGAGAATGGCTAAGATCAAAAACTCAGGTGACAGCAGATGCTGGCGAGGATGTGGAGAAAGAGGAACACTCCTCCATTGTTGGTGGGATTGCAGACTGGTAAAACCATTCTGGAAATCAGTCTGGAGGTTCCTCAGAAAATTGGACATTGAACTGCCTGAGGATCCAGCCATACCTCTCTTGGGCATATACCCAAAAGATGCCTCAACATATAAAAGAGACACGTGCTCCACTATGTTCATCGCAGCCTTATTTATAATAGCCAGAAACTGGAAAGAACCCAGATGCCCTTCAACAGAGGAATGGATACAGAAAATGTGGTACATCTACACAATGGAATATTACTCAGCTATCAAAAACAACGAGTTTATGAAATTCGTAGGCAAATGGTTGGAACTGGAAAATATCATCCTGAGTGAGCTAACCCACTCACAGAAAGACATACAGGGTATGCACTCATTGATAAGTGGCTATTAGCCCAAATGCTTGAATTACCCTAGATCCCTAGAACAAAGGAAACTCAAGACGGATGATCAAAATGTGAATGCTTCACTCCTTCTTTAAATGAGGCAAAAGAATACCCTTGGCAGGGAAGGGAGAGGCAAAGATTAAAACAGAGACTGAAGGAACACCCATTCAGAGCCTGCCCCACAGGTGGCCCATACATATACAGCCACCCAATTAGACAAGATGGATGAAGCAAAGAAGTGCAGACCGACAGGAGCCGGATGTAGATCGCTCCTGAGAGACACAGCCAGAATACAGCAAATACAGAGGCGAATGCCAGCAGCAAACCACTGAACTGAGAATAGGTCCCCCGTTGAAGGAATCAGAGAAAGAACTGGAAGAGCTTGAAGGTGCTCGAGACCCCAAAAGTACAACAATGTCAAGCAACCAGAGCTTCCAGGGACTAAGCCACTACCTAAAGACTATACATGGACTGACCCTGGACTCTGTCCCCATAGGTAGCAATGAATATCCTAGTAAGAGCACCAGTGGAAGGGGAAGCCCTGGGTCCTGCTAAGACTGAACCCCCAGTGAACTAGACTATGCGGGGAGGGTGGCAATGGGGGGAGGTTTGGGAGGGGAACACCCACAAGGAAGGGGAGGGTGATGTTTGTCCGGAAACCGGGAAAGGGAATAACACTTGAAATGTATATAAGAAATACTCAAGTTAATAAAAAAAAATAAAATAAAAAAAAAAAATAAATAAAAATAAAGACTCCAGTTTCACAAATAGAGTGAAGGAAGGAATAGGAGCAGTGAAGCAGCTGCCAGTATCTCAAGTTTAAGTTCTACTGTGACAACCTAAGATAACATGGATTAATCTAACATTATTGCTATGTATTTTCATAAATTTTTCATGTTTATGGGCGTATTATATGCATATATGTTTATGTTAACCACTGCATACGAAAAAAGATGTTGGATCCTGTGGGTGTGGAATTACATGTGGATAACATCCATGATGTCTGTTAGCTGGGAATTCTGAAAGATGAATCAGTGCTCTTAATACTGATCCATTACTCCAGATTTAAATTTTTAATTTTAAATACCCATTTCTCTGACAGTGACAGTGTCTATGTCATTTTATATTTGCCATTGATCAAAAGATTAGAACTAATATTGGTGTTTAAATTTTTGTTTGAAGTCTGACAATAACATGGGATAAAGTAAAAAATACCTTGAAGTACAAGACTCAGGGAATGGATTGCATGACTAAGGTGTTGCCTCTGAAGTATCAAAGATTATTCTGGTGTTTGTGATCAACAAGAACCTTGGATTGTGGGAAGTATGGCAAAGGAAAGAACTTTAGTTCATTTATCTGCCTGACTAGATCCTGTAGTGTTCAAAGTAACAGTAATGGCTCAGGAATATAATCCTCTTACGTAGTCCTAGGACAAACTTCCTCTTCCTTATGTCTTTTAATCCTGTTTTCATTTCTCTAATTGAGGGGGTATTCTGAATTTTGTTTATGAGAAGTGATATGGAAAGAAAGTAAGAAGGACTCTTTTTCTTAGCATTTGATTCAAATCAGTTTGCTCATGTTAAATTGACAAATCATAGATATGGAATGCAAATTAAAATGTTAGCTTTTAATATTGTGATGTTTTGTTTTTCTATGTTAAAGCCTTAGATAGCAGGATTGTTCAAAGCTATGTTCTAAGACAATCATTTTATATTTTGCAGGTGAATTTTTAAAACTGATGGAAATACTGTTAAAAAATTTCAACATTTAGTTATGAAAGTTGTTGTAAGTATGAATTCATAGATACCATGCAACATTTACTTAGAATGCATTCCTCTGAGCCACCTGTTCTTCTAGTCCTGATACCATAAGTGCACACATACCTGTTCATTACACATAATATTATTCCAATTGATAACCGCTCACAAAGAAAAAATTAGTTTGCACTAATACAGCGTCACTCTTTATATAAAACACAGTGAGTGCAATGGCATACACAGCTATTGATAGCAAAATCCAAGCTAACTTGGTGCCATTGTTGCAGAGATTTTGCCTCATAAATTTTTCTCTGTATACCTTTTCTTCCCTTACAGATAGTTCACTTTTTATCATGATATCCATTTTTGGTTTGCTATGGGATTTCTGTGTGTAAGACTATGTTTGTCACTCTACCTAAATATGTTTCTTGTCTTTTGGTTTAGATATATTTTATCATAGTTTTCATCTTTTATTCTGGTTGTAAGTATTTTCATTTTATCTTATGTTATTTTATCCATTATCCATTATTCTTTAGACTCCTGATCATTTTATAATAACAAATAAAATATGCAGTGGACTTGTGGGGTTTTGGGACATTGCAAGTATTTTAGTGCAAATGGAGAAGACCGATTATCAAAGTATGTTATATTGTACAACATTATGTTATATTGTATTGTATGATGATATATACTTTAAATCTGATATCCGTGGCCCATGTTATCTGGAATAATGTTTGGGGTAAAAAGGAATTTGTAGAAAGCTTAGTGAGGGAATCTTTTGCTGAAATTGTATCTCTAATACACTGGTATTATACTTAAAAATCATGTATTCTACTTAAATGGATTTTAAAAGAAATTTAATTAAATTTCACAATTTCATCATTTCAAGGACAGCAATTTTCAACAGAGTGAGAAAATTGATTTTCTCCATTTTGATATACAGGATGAAAAGAATAATTTCTTTGGAGAGATTCGGGTTCAAATTCATGTTGTGGCAATAACTGATGGAAAATTCTCTGAAAAATGAGAAAACTTTTTGAGCATTCTATTTAGCCTGAGCTTTGCCATAATCTAGCTACAGTGTATCAGTATCTACACAGGAGCAATTACCTATATTGCTAAACCAAAATTAATGCTTAGTATTATCATTATACATTCATTCATAATGCATAATACAAAAGGGTCTTGGTGATGCACTGGTTTGTCCTAAATTTCAAGAGTCAATCTGGGGCAACTTCCTCTATAAGGCCACCTTACAGAAATACTTTTGAATAGTATCTCAATTAATATCTTTCTCCATTGCCTGTAATTGCTTTCTGATTTTCTACTAGGGGCAGCTTGCATTTTCCCACAATCCCCAAAATGTAAGCATCAAACTAACTTGAGTTATCTAAAAAAGTCTTGTTTTACTGTCTTTGACAGTCTAATGTCTACATTATTAGAATTTCTTAGGTACTGAGTGAGTTTGAACTTTAAAATTGTGATTTTCAAACACATTTTTACACAACAGAAAAAAATTAATATTTTTGGAAATCATAATCAAAATTCAAGTCAAATAAATCTTGAGATGTATTTATCTATAATCAATAAAGCCTTGTAATGTTATAAGGTGCCACAGTTTTTTTGATTGTGAACTTAATTATTTGGATTTTCTTGTCTGTCTTCATGAAAAATTCATCTAGATATTATTAAAGTAGGGAATGTATTTGCTCTATCTTTTACTTTAAATTTGCTATGCTAGATGAAGACATAATGGGGAGAGTATATCTTAGAGTTTGCTTTGTTTTTTTTTTCCTTTGGGAAACTAATTTTTGGATGATTTTTATTTATTTACATTTCAAATGTTATCCTTTTTCCCAGTTTCCTGTCCATAAATCCACTGTACCAGCCCCCTCCCCCTTCTTCTGTGAGAGTGCCCCCCATCCCATGCATACACCCCTCCCTGCCTAGCCACTCCAGATGCCTTCCAACAGAGGACTTTTTAATTATAAACTTTACTATGCAATATTCCATACAGTGTCTTTCGATCATATTCACACCCTCTTTCAGATTATACCCTGCTTCCTACTCACCTGACCTTGAATTTTCTTTCTCCTTTTCTCCCTTTCTCCCACCTCTCCCTTCCTTCAATCCTCCCTGTTTCTTTAAATCCATTCAGTCCAGTTTATACTGGCCAATTATTTTGTGGTTTAAATGAGATTTATTAGAAAAAACAAACAGGGCAGTTACATAGCACAGTTAGTAAAAGCTTGTCTGGTATGCACAAGGGCCTGGGTTTCATTCCTAGCACCAGATGAAGCAGAGCGTGGTGAAACCCACCTATAATTCCAACATTCAGGCAAGAGAGAGAAGATGGTCTGAAATTCACGGTCATCCTTAGGTATATAGTAGTTTCCTTTGTTAACCATGTAAATGTAACAAAATTTAGAATTTGCATTAAAAGGAAGATTCCATGATAGTATGCTATAAATTGTGCAATAATAGTTATAACTGATATATGACTCTCTTTGGTACTGATACAATTATTGTAAATCAATTAAGTCTGAAGAGAAAATAACAATAGGACTGTGTACAAGCAAATGTTTCTAATAGCATCAATATTCAGAACAGTATTCATGATCTGTAATTACTGGTTTATGCCTGTTTGACCCAAGCTAGCATGTATGGAATTTCTTTTTTGTAAATTTGTTTTTGTAAGGAAAGCCCTATATTGAGCTTGGTTCCACCTGCCCTTTTCTTGTCCTGAGTTATATAATATATATGGCTAAATAAATCCATAGGAGTAAGACAGTGAGAAGTACTTTTTCATGACCTGTTGCATAATATGCTGCCTTCAGTTTTCTGTCAAGGTTGTACCTTTCCTTTCCTCCATAACCTAGCACTTCTGTTATGTCACTCAAATAAATTATCTCTTTCACAAGTTGTTTTTCATCATGGTGTTTCATCAGAGTATTGGTAAACTTATTTACAACAAGATTCATGGTTAGAAGTGGATATTAGTAAAATATCTGGTTGCAAAATAAATAAATATATATATTGTATAAATTAGTACACTGTGTTGAAGGAGCTCACATTTCATCACTTTAATAAGTGAAAAAATTTCTGTATCAATCCCAGAGATTATCAATCTCTTTAACACAACTCTCGAGAATCTAGACTTGGCCCTAATAAGTTGTTCTGGAATTGATGGGATTTATTGATGTTTTCCTTGTGTCAGACACCACAGAGTACACGGAATTTTACCTACTGTGGATGGTACTATATCTGATCGTACACAGTGATGAAATCTGCACAGTTTCCTATATCTCTGATATGATATTATGCACATGGAATGTTCTTCATTCCATATCAACAGGAGTGTCTGAATCTTATACTTTGGAATTAATGATTTTCCTTATAATATTTGACTTTGTTTTGTGGGCAAGATGTAGCTTTATGGTTTGTAAGTACTGAGGAAAAGAAAGATGGCATTAAAGTAATTCATAAGAATCACCCTTCACATCCAGTTTGTATCATAAACCATCCTGAAGATTGCACAAAAGGCACAGAATATCAAGGGTCTGGGGCATAGGTGTTAATATTTATTTTGTCTAAATATATAATTTATGTTAAGCTTAATGATAAATCTCTTGAAAGATCATCTTACATTTTTCAAGTAAGAAGGCAAACATGTAAAAAAGGATAGCTAGACAATTTGTGACCTCAGTTTCACAAATTGGTGAAACAGCAACTGGCAGTAGTGGTACAATCACCATTGGCTAAGACTTTCACTTCCACAGAAAGAACTTGAGGTAAAAGTGGATTAACATTTCACTATTATTATATAATTTCAAAAATATTTGTATATGTTTTATTTGCATGCATATATGTCCATAGTTTCCATGCAATAGTCCAGGAGGACAGAAAAAAATGTAGGATCCTACGGGATTGGATTTCCAGTTGACTAAGGGTCACCATGTCTTTTAGCTGGAAACTCTGAAAGTTGAATCAATGTTCTCAATATTTATCAAATACTCTAAATATTTATACTTTTAAGCAGCTCTACTGATTTGACACTGAGAGTTTCTATGCTATGTGATATTTGCCATTGAGAACAAAAGATTAGAACTAACTTTTTTTTAATATTTCTGCTTGAAAAAGAAAATGTGTTGTGGTTCAAGGACCAAGAATGCAGCAATTTCTTCATCAAAAATTTCATCATATAGAAAATTTGAATTATTATGTTCATTAAACTTATATGGTAGTGACACAAAATATTTTGAAAGGAATTTTTTCAAAGTAACTTAACATATTGAAAATTTGTGAATTTTGTCGAGAGCATTTGGTGAATAAAAATTTTGAAGAGGGGACAATGGTCTGAACAGCAGGATCCTTGCTGGCACTAAATCCCAGAGTCTCAGGTGTGATCCATGTCACTCGGACATTCAACCAAACGGAACACTTTTTAAGGTGTCAGTATGATTTCAAAGTTTTATCATGATATAAATTTGTAATCTCACTTTTCTCAAGAAACCTATACATGGGATTGAAATTTTATGTGATCAGGAAGAAAAGAATACATTCATTTGTAATAATTTTACTCTGTGTGTATGTAGGTCTTCATCAGAGTATTGTACAATTCCTGGGTGAAAATGGACTACATACTAAGGTCTTATCTGTGCAGGGTCAAAGATTATTCTAGGATTTGTGATCAACAAGGACCTATAGGTATTGGAAGTGTGGGAATATAAAGAGCAGAAGTGAATCTCTATGGAGAACTAGACATTGTAGTCATGAATATGGTGGCAGTGGCTCAGGAATATAATCCTGATTTCTCTTGCCAAGACTAATTTCCATTTCATCATGTCTTTTAGTCATATTTTTACTTTTGCGTTGCAAGGGACATTCTGAATTTTATTTTTGAGAAATTATAGAGAAAGTAAGCAGGAAGTACATTCTTTTGTTTCAAATCATTTTGCTTGTATTAAACTTGGCATACAAAAAAAGTTATTCATGAAATAGAATCTAAAATGTCAGTGTCTTGTATGGAGATGCATTATTTTCTACATAAAACCCTTAGTTAGCAGGGTTATTAGAAACTATATTCTCAAACATATATTTCATATCCTACAGGTAAATTTCTTCAAGGAATTGTACAATCAATCTCCCAATGCTGACTTAGAAAATATTTTGTAAGTATGCTTTCACAGATACTGAGAGTATGTATTCAGACTGTGCTTGCTGAGTACAGGAAATAGACACAAACCAATGTCCATTTCTTCACTAAACAAGAAGATATCCTCTATTGACAACTGCTTAGAAAAGAAAAATTAGTTTACTCCAAAATAGTCATGATTCATAAAAACACATTTAAATTCAAGTTCTTCACAGAATTAGTAGGCCAAAAGAAAGCCAATTCAGTGACAGTTTGGGAGTATTATTGTTTCATGTTTGCCTGTATGTCTTTTCTTACTTAACAGATGTGCTTATCTATCAAGAGTTTATTTTGCTTATCTCTTGAGATTTACTCTTTTGAGTTTCTAAGGGATCTCTTTGTGTAAGAATAGGCTTGTCACTGTGTTTATATGTTTTTTTAGAGCTTTTCCTTTGGATATTTCATTTTGCTGGTTGTTTTGATATTTTCTTTTCTGGTTGTGGGTTTTTATCTCATTCTATTTTACTATTAGGATTTATTTTATTTTTTAGACATTAGTGGTTTATAAGGAGAGAAATAAGAAAGGATGAGGACTTGGGTTATTGAGGAAGATTAGGGTGACCTGACAGGGGCTGAATGAGGGGTACCCATATTTACAAAATGTTATGTTACATGGTTTATAACATATATGCACATGTTTATTATAAATATATTTATATATAAACTACTTCAATTAATTTTATAAAATATCATACATTTATGTATTTATATATTATATATTATACATTTATAATAACTTCATTTCATTTCCTTCTCCCTTGCCTTTAATTGACTTCTTATTTCCCACTAGGAGCAGCATTGTTCTTTACGAGGATCCCAGAAGTGAAAACCATGTATATACAAATATGCTTTGAATATGATGTCCTTGGTCCAGGGGATTTTGAAACTGTGCTTGGTAAAAAGGGATACTTACAAAGAATATTAATAGAATCCTCTGCTGAAATTGGGTCCTTAAGTCACTGGTATTATTTATAAAACTAGACTATTATTCTTATGTGGCACTTTCAAAAATGTTTAATTAGATTTAAATTTTTCATCATCATTTTCCAGAATAATATTTTTTCAGCAATGTGAGATTACTTTATTAGGAGATATAGGTAGAAAACTTAAGTTCTTTTAATAGATTTTGATTTATATCAACTTTTTGGCAATGGATGTAATGAGGAATTATTATCTGGAAATTGAGGAAATGATTTGAAGGCTCTATGTAATTTAAGGTTTACCATAATATAGGTACAGAGAATTAGTATCTACAGATAGAGCAAATTTGTATCATAACCCACTGAAAGTAATGCTTAGTATTAGAATTTTATATTTATGAATATATGTCTTCAGTGATATAAAAATGCTTAATGCGCCACTGGTATTTCTGAAAGTTCAGGAGTTAAGCTGTGGCGAGTTCATCAATAAGGACCTGTTCTATGTAGAAATATTTTGAATATTATATTAATTAATTACATTCTCCTTTGACATTCTGATTAATTACATTCTGATTTCCCCCTAGGAATGTCTTGCTTTGTTATCATGATTTCATGAACAAAAACATCCAGCTGGTTTGAGTTTTCTGAGAATCAAATCTCATTACAATGTTGTTGATGGTACAGTGGCCTATCATACTAGAAAAATTTGTTACTCATTGATTCATTGTGAATTTATATACATTGTGATTGTTACATACATTTTCTTTCAACTGTCAAAATCATTAACACTAGGGATCATGATTAGGAATTACCTCAAAGCATGAATCAGCGTATATGTAAATATGATCAATAAAGTATTTAATATTACAAGGTGCCACAGTTTTCATGATTATGGACTTATTTTTAAATTTAATTTTATTATTATTTTACTTATTCTCTATACCACCAATTCACTGTCCAACTCCTGGTCATCTCCTCCAATAATGTTTTCCCCATCCACTGCCCCTTCTCCTCTGAGCTGGTTGGCACACAAATGTTTGTCCTCCCACCCAGATATTTAGTCTCTCCAAGGCTAGGTGCTTTCTCTACCATTGAGGCTAAAGAAATATAGAAGCCCAGCTAGAAAGACATATTTTGTAATAGTCACTGTGCCAATTGTTTGGGACCTACATGAAATCTATGCTTCACATCCTCTACATATACTGGGAGGACTAGGTTCAGCACGTGCATGTTCATTAATTGGTAGTTCAGATTCTGAGAGGTTCAAGAGTTCACGTGAGTTAACACTGTTGTTCTTAATATTGAATTCCAAGCCCCTTTGGTCCCACAATCTTTTCTCCTATACTTGCATAAGAATCAACTATTTGGTAGTTATGTATAGTGCTCTGGTGCCAGAGTGATCTAGCCTGGAAATCTCTCACCCAGTTAGCTGTGTGTGTTCAGGAAAAGAGGAGAGAACTTAGGTGGGGAGAGGAGACTGCTTCCACCACCTCCACTGCTGGTCCTACTTCACCTTAGTTGCTTGGCCCCGGCTGAGCCAGCAGGAGAAGCTTCAAGGGGTGAAGGGAAGCTTCTAGCAGTGATTTTGGGGAGAGAAGATCTCTTCTCCAAGTAGAGGTGTTACAGCTCTTAAGACAGAAGTACCGAGATAATGGAATATTTCTTGCACACCTTTAATCTGAACATGACAGTTAAATCGTTTTTCAAATGGGTCAGTGTCTGACAGCAGTTAATTCCTATTGGTTTGGCCTTAGAGCCAGGGAAGACCACATCTACGTATTCAGGGGCATGGTCCTGTCTCTATGACTGATCTGTTTTGAGCCTATGTAACCTGTGGTCATAGCCTCACCTGTTTGGGAGGGGTTTAGGTTACTGCTCTATGTGACTGGTCTGTCTCAATCCTCTATATAGGAGTTTGTGGGGGGCTGCAGTGAGTGAGGCTCTGAGCTGAAAGGGAATGCACCTGCCATCCCTTTTAGGGTATCCCATCGATTCAACTTGTCTTGACCAGGAATACTGGTACCTTTCACTGCCTGCAATCCCACAGTTATGAAAGTGTTTAGATAGTTTATTTGATCCTGATTTAACTTTGGTACCTGGTACCTGTCTAGAAAATTGTCTATTTCATTCAGATTTTCCACTTTTGTTGAATATAGGCTTTTGTAGTAGAATCTGATGACTTTTTGAATTTTCTCAGATACTGTTGTTATGTCTCCTTTTTCAATTCTGATTTTGTTAATTTGGATATTCTTTATGTTCTCTCTGGTTAGTCTGGATACAGATTTATCTATCTTGTTGATTTTCTCGAAGAACCAGCTTCTGGTTTTATCGATTCTTTATATAGTTTGTTTTGTTTCTACTTAGTTGATTTCAGCCATGAGTTTGATTATTTCCTGCTGTCTACTCCTCTTGGATATATTTGCTTCTTTTTGTTCTAGAGATTTTAGGTATGCTGTGAAGACACTAATGTATGCTCTTGCCAATTTCTTTTTGGAATTACTCAGAACTATGAGTTTTCCTCTTAGCACTGCTTTTATTGAGTTCCATAAGTTTGGGTATGTTGTGCTTTCATTGTCACTAAATTCTGAAAAGTCTTTAATTTCTTCTTTATTTCTTCCTTGACCAAGTTATCATTGAGTAGAAGCAGTTATTAGAAGTCTCCCAACCGAAAAAAATGCCCAGAACCAGAAGGGTTTACTGTAGAAATCTATCAGAACTTCATAGAAGACCTCATACTAATATGGTCCAAACTATTACACAAAATAGAAACAGAAAGAACACTAACCAATTCCATCTATTGAGTCACAATTATGCTTATATGTAACCCCACAAAGACCGAACAAAGAACAAGAACTTTAGACCAATTTCCCTTATGAATATCAACACAAAAAAAACTCAATAAAATTCTTACAAACCGAATCCAAGAACACCTCAAAATGATCATCCATCATGATGAAGTAGGCTTCATCCCAGGGTTGCATGGATTTTTTAATATGTGAAAATCCATCAATGTATTCCACTATAAGAACAAATTCAAAGGAAAAAAAACACATCATTATAACATTAAATGCTCATAAAACATTGGATATATTCAACATCCCTTCACATTAAAAGGCTTGGAAATATCAAGAATTCAAGGCCCATACTTAAATATAGTAAAATAATATACAGCAAATCGATAGCTAACCTCAAACTAAATGGAGAGAAACTGGAAGCAATCCCACTAAAATCAGTGACTACAGAATGTTGCCCACTCTCTACCTACTTATTCAATATAGTACTCCAAGTCCTAGCCAGAGAAATTAGACAACAAAAGGAGGTCAAAGGAATACAAATTGGAAGGGAAGAAGTTGAAATATCAATATTTGCAGATGCTATTATAGAATACTTAAGTGATCCCAAAAGTTCCACCACAGAACAACTTAGCCTGATAAACAGCTTCAGCCCAGTGCTGGGTATAAAGTTAAGTCAAACAAATCAGTAGCCTTCCTCTACTCAAAGGACAAACAGGCTCAGAAAGAAATTAGGTAAATAACACCTTACAAAGTAGTTATAGATAATATAAAATACTTCAGTGTGACTCTAACCAAACAAGTGAAAGATAAGTATGACAAAAACTTAAAGTCACTGAAGAAAGAAATTGAAGAAGAGCACAGAAGATGGAAAGCTCTCCCATGTTAAGTATTAGCAGGATTACTATTGAAAAAGTGGACATCCTGCCAAAAAAATCTATAGATTAAGTGCAATCACCATCAAAATTCCAAATCATTTTTTCAAATAATTAGCAAAAGCAATATGCAAATTAATTTGGAATAACAAAAAATCCCAGCATATAGAAACTACCCTTCACAATAAAAGAACTTCTGTGGGAATCACCTTCCCTGAACTGAAGCTGAATTACAGAGCAATAGTGATAAAAAATAAACAAAACAAAACTGTATGGTTTTGGTACAGAGAGAGTCATGTAGATCAATGGAATAGGTTTCAAGATCCACAAATGAACCTATACACCTTTGATCACTTGACTTTGACAGAGGAGCTAAAACCAGCCAGTGGAAAAAAGACAGCATTTTCACCAAATGATCCTGGTTCAACTGGAGATCAGCATGTCGAAGAACGCAAATCAATCCATTCTTATCACCCTGTACAAAGCTTAAGTCCAAGTGGATCAAGGACCTCCACATCAAACCAGATACACTCAAACTAATAGAAGAAAAATTGGGGAAGAGTCTCGATCACATGTGCACTGAGGAACATTTCCTGAACAAAACACCAATGGCTTATGCTCTAAGATCAAGAATTGAGAAATGGGACCTCATAAAACTGCAAAGCTTCTGTAAGGCAAAGGACACTGTCATTAGGGCATAACAGCAACCAACAAATTGGAAAAATATCATTAACAGTCTTTTATTCCATAGAGGGCTAATATCCAGTATATACAAACAGCATAAGATATTAGACTCCAGAGAATCAAATAATCCAATTAAAATATGGGATACAAAGCTAAACAAAGAATTCTCAGCTGAGAAATATTGAATGGCTGACAAGTACCTAAAGAAATATTCAATATCCTTAGTCATCAGGGAAATGCAAATCAAACCTGAGATACAACCTTGTATCAGACAGAATGGCTAAGATGAAATCTCAGGTGACAACAGATGCTGGTGAGGATATGGAAAAAGAGAAAAAGTTTCCCCATTGTTGGTGGCATTGCAAGCTGGTACTGCTCAGAAAATTGGACAGTACTACCTGAGGACCAAGCTATACCACTACTGGGCATATACCCAAAAGATAGTCCAGTATATAAAAGGAACCATGTTCATAGCAGCCTTATTTATAATAGGTAAAAGCTGGGATGAACTCAGATATTCTTCAACAGAAGAATGGATACAGAAAATATGGTACATCTACACAATGGTACTATTAAAACAAATACAAAATTATAAAAACAATAACTTCATGAAATTCATAGGCAAATGGATGGAACTAGAAAATATCCTGTGTGAGGTAACCCAATCACAAAAGCACATATGTTATGCACTAACTGATAAGTGAATAATAGCCCAAAATCTCAGATTACCCAAGCCACAATCCACAGGCCAAATGAAGCTTAAGAAGGACAAGCAAAGTGTGGATGCTTAAGTATAAAACAGGAAGCAACAATTACTCTTCCTTAATATCTCTCAACATCAATGGATTCAATCTCCCAATAAAAAGACACAGATTACCAAACTGGATATGCAATGAAGACCCAACATTTTGCTGCCTACAGGAAACACACCTCAGAGACAAAGACAGACACTACCTCAGAGTAAAAGGCTGGAAAACAAATTTCCAAGGAAATGGTCTGAAGAAGCAAGCTGGAATAGACATTCTATATCGAATAAAATTGATTTTCAACCAAAAGTTATCAAAAATGATAAGGAAGGACACTTCATAGTCATCAAAGGAAAAATTCACCAAGACAAACTCTCAATCCTAAATATCTATGCTCCAAATAAAAGGGTACCTACATACATAAAGGAAACCTTACTAAAGCTCAAAACACACATTGCACCTCACACAATAATAGTGGGAGATTTCAACATCCCACTCTCATCAATAGACAGATCATGGAAACAAATTAAACAGAGACATAGACAGACTAAGAGAAGTCATGAACTAAATGGAATTAACAGATATTTATAGAACATTCTATTCTAAAACAAAAAAATATCTTCTTCTCACCACCTCATGGTACTTTCTCCAAAATTGACCATATAATCAGTCAAGAACAGGCCTCAAGAGATACAGAAACATAGAAATAATCTCATGTGTCCTATAAGACTACCATGGTCTAAAGCTGCTCTTCACAAACAATAAGGAAAGAATGCCCACATTCACATGGAAGTTGAACAATGCTCTACTCAACGATAACTTTGTCAAGGAAGATATAAAGAAAGAAATTAAAGACTTCTTATAATTTAATGAAAATGAAGGCACAACATACCGAAACTTATGGGACACAATGAAAACTATGTTAAGAGGAAATCTCATAGCTCTGAGTGCCTGCAGAATGAAACAGGAGAGAGAATATATCAGCAGCTTGATAGCACACCGTAAAGCTCTAGAAAAAAAGAAGCAAATACACTCAGGAGGAGTAGAAGGCAGGAAATAATCAAACTCAGAGCCGAAATCAACCAAGTAGAAACAAAAAGGACCATACAAAGAATCAACAGAACCCAAAAGCTGGTTCTTTGAGAAAATCAACAAAATAGATAAATCCTTAGCCCAGACTAACCAGAGGACACAGAGAGTGTGTCCAAGTTAACAAAATCAGAAATGAAAAGGCACACATAAAAACAAATCAGAGGAAATTCAAAAAATTATCAGATCCTACTACAAAGCCTATATTCAACAAAACTTGAAAATCTCGAGGAAATGTGTAATTTCCTAGACAGATACCAGGTACCAAAGTAACATCAGGAACACATAAACCATTCAAATAAGTCCATAACTCCTACAGAAATAGGAATAGTCAATATAAGTCCTCATACCAATACTATCCAAACTATTCTACAAAATTGAAACAGATGGAGCACTACCGAATACCTCTAATGAAGGCACAATTACCACACAAAAACCAAACAAAGAAAGAGAACTTCAGACCAATTTCCCTTATGAATATCAATGCAAAAATACTCAATAAAATTCTTGCAGACTGAATTCAAGTGCACATCAAAACAATCATTCATCATGATCAAATAGGCTTCATTCCAGGGATGCAGGGATGGTTTAATATATGGAAAACCATCAATGTAATCCACTATATAAACAAACTTAAAGATAAGAAGCACATGATCATTTCACTAGGTACTGAGGAAGAATTTGACAAAATTCATCACTCCTTCATGATAAATGTCCTGGAAAGAACAGGAATTCAGGGCCAATACCTAAACATAGTAAAAGCCATATACAGCAAACCAGTAACTAATATTAAATTAAATGGAAAGAAACTTGAAGCAATCCCACTAAAATCAGGGATTGGACAAGGCTGCCCACTCTCTCAGTACTTATTAAATATATTTCTCGAAGTCCTAGACAGAGCAATCAGACAACAGAAAAAGATCAAAGGGTTATAGATTGGAAAGGAAGAAGTCAAAGTATCACTATTTGAAGATGATATGATAGTATATTTAAGTGATCCCAAAAGTTCCACTAGAGAACTACTAAACCTGATAAACACCTTCAGCAAAGTGGCTGGGTATAAAATTAAGCCAAACAAATCAGTACCATTCCTCTATACAAAATAGAAACAAGCCAAAAAAGAAATTAGGGAATGACACCCTTCATAATAGTCCCAAGTAATGTAAAATACCTCAGTGTGACTTCAACCATCCAAGTTAAAGATCTGTATGATAAGAACTTCAAGCCTCTGAAGAAAGAAATTGAAGAAGATCTCAGAAGATGGAAAGATCTCCCATGCTCATGGATTGGCAGGGTGAATATAGTAAAAATGGCCATTTTACCAAAACTAATCTACAGATTTAATGCAATCCCCATCAAAATTCCAATCCAATTCTTCCTAGAGTTAGACAAAACAATTTGCAAATTCATCTGGAATAACAAAAAAGCCAGGATAGCTAAAACTATCCTCAGCAATAAAAGGACTTCTGGGGGAATCACTATTCCTGAACTCAAGCAGTATTACAGAGCAATAGTGATAAAAACTGTATGGTATTGGTACATTGACAGGCAGATAGACCAATGGAATAGAAGTCTCAAAAATGAACCCACACACCTATAGTCACTTGATTTTTGACAAAGGAGCCAAAACCATCCAATGGAAAAAAGATAGCATTTTCAGCAAATAGTGCTGGTTCAACTGGAGGTCAACATGTAGAAGAATGCAGATTGATCCATTCTTATCTCCCTGTACAAAGCTTAAGTCCAAGTGGATCAAGGACCTCCACATCAAATCAGATACACTCAAACTAACAGAAGAATAAGTGGAACACATGGACACTGGAGAAAATTTCCTGAACAAAACACCAGTGGCTTATGCTCTAAGATCAAGAATCAAGAAATGGGATCTAATAAAACTACAAAGCTTCTGTAAGGCAAAGGGCACTGTTGTTAGGACAAAATGGCAACAAAGAGATTGGGAAAAGATCTTTACCAATCCTACAATTAATAGAGGGCTTATATCCAAAATATACAAAGAACTCCTGAAGGTAGACTGCAGGGAGACAAATAACCCTATTAAAAACTGGGTTCAGAGCTAAACAAGGAATTCACAGCTGAGGAATCCCGAGTGGTTGAGAAGCACCTAAAGAAATATTCAACATCTTTGGTTATAAGGGAAATGCAAATCAAAACAACCCTGAGATGCAACCTCACACCAGTCAGAATGGTTAAGATAAAAAACTCCTTCGACAGCAGATGCTGGCGAGGATGTGGAGAAAGAGGAACACACCTCAAATCCTGGTGGGATTGCAGACTGGTACAACCATTTTGGAAATCAGTCTGGAGGTTTCTCAGAAAATTGGACATTGAAGTACCTGAGGACCCAGATATACCTCTCTTGGACATATATGCAAAAGATGCCCCAACATGTAACAAAGACACATCCTCCACTTTATTCATAGCAGCCTTATTTATAATAGCCAGAAGCTGGAAAGAACCCAGATGCCCTTCAAGAGAGGAATGGATACAGAAAATGTGGTACATCTACACAATGGAATATTACTCAGCTATCAAAAGCAATGATTTTATTAAATTCATATGCTAATGGATGGAACTGGAAAATGTCATCCTTAGTGAGGCAACTCAATCACAGTAAAACACACATTGTGTGCACTCATTATTAGGTGGATATTAGCCCAAATCCTTGAATTACCCTAAATGCACAGAACACATGAAACTCAAGAAGAATGACCACAATGTGGATGCTTAACTCCTTCTTTAAAAGGGGAATGAGAATACCCTTTGAGGGTGATAGGGTGGCAAAGTTTAGAAAAGAGACTGAAGGAATGCCCATTCAGAGTGTGCCACACATGTGGCCCATACATATACAGCCACAAAACTACATAAGATTGATGAAGCTAAGAGGTGCAGGTTGATATGAACTGGATGTATATCTCTCCTGAGAGACACAGCCATAATACAGCAAACACATAGGCAAATGCCAGCAGCAAACCACGGAACTGAAAATGGGACCCCCCTTGAAGGACTCAGAGAAAGGCCTGAAAGAACTTGAAGGGGCATGAGACCCCATATGAACCACAATACCAACCAACCAGAGCTTCCAGGGACTAAGACACTAACCAAAGTGTATACATGGACTGATCCTGGGCTCCAACTGCATAGGTAGCAATGAATAGCCTAGTAAGGGCACCAGTGGAAGGGGAAGCCCTTTCTCCTGCCAAGACTTAACCCCCATTGTAGGTGAGGGTGGTAATGGGGGGAGGATGGGGAGGGGAACAGCCATATAGTATTTGAGGGGGACGGGTTAGGGGGATGTTGGCCTGGAAACTGGGAAAGGGAATAACAATTGAAATGTAAAAACAAAATACTCAATTTAATAAGGATGGAGAAAAAATAGAAGTGGCAACACAAATATTCATAGGAGGCAATATGTAGGTTGTTTGGAACAGAGACTGAAGGAATGGCCATTCAGAGCCTGCCCCACCTGGGGATCCAGCCCATATACATACAGCCACCAAACATAGACACTATTGCTGATGCAAAATTTTGTGGTGAGAGGAGCCTCTTATAGCTGTCTCCTGAGAGGCTCTGACAAAGCATGAAAAATACAAAGGCAAATGCTCACAGCCAATGATTCAACTGAGAATGGTATCTCCTTTGAAGGAGTTAGAGAAAAGTTTGAAGGAGCTGAAGGGTTTTGCAACCCTATAAGAACAATAATACCAACCAACCAGAGCTCCTAAGGCCTAAACCACTATCCAAAGAGTGCACATGATCAGACCCATGGCTCCAGCTGCATATGTAGCAGAGAATGGTCTTATTGGGCATGAATGGAGGAGAAGCACTTGGTCCTACCAAAGCTGAACCCATCTCCCTCTAGTGTAGAGGAATGTCAGGGTGGGGATCTGGGAAGGCATGAGCGTTTGGGTTGCAGAACACCCTCATAGAAGTAGGGGGAAGGCAGATGGAATAGGGTGTTTATGGATGGAAAACCAGGAAAGAGTATAATATTTGAAATGTAAATTAAAAGGTCTAGTAAAGAAAATGAAAAAAAGAGAAAATAAACAGTATACATCAGCAGAGCAAGGGGAAAAAAAAGGATCTTAACCTCTTCTGATATGTAATATGACTGCTTAAATGTTGTCAAATGAAATGCTTTGAATTGGCTTTCAAAACTTTCATTAAGTCTTTCCTGAACGTTGTTTCTACCAGCACTAGAAAACATTGGAATATTTACATTCCCTAAAGAAGGCCTTTCAATAGAGATCCTACTTCTGAATGTATAGTCAATCATTGGTAGAAGTGTGAAGCTCAAAGCACCCATTGTACCTCACATAATAGTATTGGGAGAGTTCAACACCGCACTCTCACCTATAGATAAATCATTTAAGCAGAAACTAAACAGACACTGTGAAACTAACAGAATTTATGACCCAAATGGATTTAACAGACATCTGCAGAACATTTCACCCTTAAACAAAAGATTATAACTTCTCAGCATCTCATGATCCCTTCTCAAAATTGACTATATAATCAGACATAGCAAGCCTCAACCAATACAAGAAGAGTGAAATAGTTCTCTGTATCCTGCCAGATCACCACAGATTAAGGCTGGTGTTCAATAACAATGACAATATAAAAAACAACAACAAACCAGAAAGCCCACATATACTGTGTCCGAGCCCATGGGACATCAACGGAGACCCTGGAGAAGTACGTGGGAATGGATGGGCCAAGAGGAACAAGAACCCCCATGTATGTTATTTGGAAACAAGGGCCCATGAGGTGGAAAACATAAAGCTCAGGCAAAGAAAGTCATAAGCAGGCTGGTTGGCCCCAAACAATACAGAAACTGAACAACTCTCTATTCAATGATAACTTGGTCAGGGAAGAAATAAAGAAGGAAATTAAAGACATTTTAGAGTTTAATGAAAATGAGTGCATAACATACTGAAAAGTATAGGACTCAGTGAAAGCAGTGCTAAGAAAAACTTATAGATCGGAGTGCCTCCATAAAGAAATTGGAGAGAGCATACACTGAACTTAAAATATACCTGAAAGTTGTAGAACAAAAAGCAGAAGATGCATCCAAGAGTAGTAGACAACTGTAAATAATTAAACTCAGGGCTGGAATCAACCAAACAGAAAAAAGAGAAATATACAAAAAGATCAAGCAAACCTGGAGTCTTGTCTTTTCTCTTCTCTTTTCTTTTTTCTTTTCTTTTCTTTTCTTTTCTTTTCTTTTCTTTTCTTTTCTTTTCTTTTCTTTCTTTCTTTCTTTCTTTCTTCCTTCCTTCCTTCCTTCCTTCCTTTCTTTCTTTCTTTCTTCCTTCCTCTTTTCTTTTCTTTTCTTTTCTTTTCTTTTCTCTTCTTTGAGAAAATCATCAAGATAGATATAAACACTTATCCAGAATAACCAGAGGGCATAGGGACAGAATCAAAATAAACAAACTTATAAATGAATAGGGAGACATAACAGCAGAAACTGAAGAAATTGAAAAATCAAACGATCCTACTACATAACCCTATACACAACAAAACTGGAAAACCTAGATAAAAGGGGTGATTTTTGAGACAGATACCAGGTATCAAAGTTAAATCAGGATCAGATAAACCATCTAAACAGTCCCATGGTTTTAGTGCATAATTCTATCAGACTTTCAAAGCAGATCTAATACCAATTCTTCTCAAATGGGAGGGGGAGGGATTAGGGGGATTTTTGTCCGGAAACCGGGAAAGGGAATAACATTCGAAATGTAAATAAGAAATACTCAAATTAATAAAAAAAACTATTTCACAAACTAAAGACAGAAAGACCATTACCTAATATGTTCTATGAAGATACTGTTACACTGATAAGTAAACCACATAAAGACCCAAAAAAGAAAGAGAACTTCCAACAAATTTCAGTTGTGAATTTTGATGCAAAAATACTCAAAAAAATTCTTGCAAAGAACACATCGAAACAATCATTCGCTGTGATCAAGTTGACTTCATCCCAGAGATGCAGAAATGATCCAATACACAGAAATCCATCAACATAATCAAATATAGAAAAAATAAAGTAAAAAGAAGCCCACAACATATGATCATCTCATTAGATACTAAAAAAGCATTCAACAAAATACAACACTACTTCGTGGTAAAAGTGTTGGAGGTATCACGAATTCAAAGTTCATAATTAACTTAATGTAGAGCAAACCAATAGCCAACATCAAACTAAATGGAGAGAAACTTGAAGCAATCCCACTAAAATCAGGGACAAGATACGGCATATTCATTTAATATATTACTGGAAGTTCTAGCCAGAACAGTTAGCCAATAAAAAGAGATCCAACGGATACAAATTGGAAAGAAGGAAATCAAGATATCACTATTTGCACATCATATGATAGTATACATAAGTGACTCCAAAGAATCGACCATAGACTTCCTAAAGTTTATCAACAACTTCATAAAATTGCTGCATATAAAATTAACATAAACAAATCAATAGCCTTCCTCTATTCAAAGGATAAATTATCTGAGAAAGAAATTATTAAAGTGAACCATTTACAATAGTCACAAATAATATAAAATATCCTGGTGTGAATCTAAACCTGTAGGTAAAAAACTGTTATGAAAAGAACATCAAGTCTCTAAAGAAAGTAATTGAAGAAGACCTCAGAAGATGGAAAAATCTCCCATTCTCATGGATCAGCATGGAACATAGTAAAAGTGGCCATCATACGAAAAGCAATCTACAGATTCAATGCAATCCCCATCAAAATTCCAAATCAATTCTTCATAGAAATAGAAAGGACAATTCTCAAATACATCTGGAATATAAATGAAAAAGAAAACAGGCTAACAACAACAAAAAATTCTCAATACTAAAAGAACTTCTGAAGGAATTGCCATCCCTGACCTCAAGCTGTACGACAGAGCAATAGTGATTAAAAACTGCATGGTATTTGTATAGAGATGTGGAGGTAGTTTAAAAACATAGAATTGAAGAACCAGTGATAAACACTCACACCTATGGCCACTTGGTCTTTGAAAAAGACACCAAAATCATCCAGTGACTAAAAGTCCACATTTTAAACAAATAGTGCTGATTCAACTGGCAGTCTGCATGTAGAAGGATGCAAGTTGATTCATTCTTATCTCCTTGTACAAAGCTCAAGTTCAAGTCTATCAAGGACCTCTACATAAAACAGGTATGCTGAATCCAATAGAAGAGAAAGTGGGGAAGAGCCTCAAATAGTTGGGTACGGGAAGAATTCATTAAGAGATCACCAATGATTTATGATTTAAAAAGCAACACATGACAAATGGGACCTCAGAAAATTAAAGAGAAAGGAATCATCAATAGGAAGAAACCACAACCGATAGATTGGGAAAAGATATTTACCTACTCTACATACCATAAAGGGCTAATATCCAAAATATAAAGAACTCAAGAAGGCAGACTCTTCTATTGGATTGTTTAAATTTACATTTCAATTGTTTACCTCCCTTTCCTGGTTTCCCCTCTAGAAACCTGCTATCCCATCACCCTCTCCTGCTTTTATGAGGGTGCTTCTTCACCTACTCACCCACTCTCTCCTGACTTCCAGCCCATACACTCCCCTACATTGTAGTATCAAGGTTTGACAAGACAAAGGCTCTTTCTTCCCAAGACTGCCCAGCAAGGCCATCCTCTGCTACATATGATCCTGGGTCCATTTACACAATGGAATACTACTCAGCTATTAGGAACGAGGATGGACTGGAGAGCTGGCTTGGGCTGGAGAGCTGGCTCAGCAGTTAAGAGCACTGGCTGCTCTTCCAGAGGTCCTGTGTTCAATTCCAAGCAATCACATGGTAGCTCACAACCATTTATAATGAGATCTGATGCCCTCTTCTGTTGTGTCTCAAGAAAGCAACAGTGTACTCACATACATAAAAATAAATAAATCTTAAAAAAAAAAAAAAAGAACGAGGACATCCTGAGTTTTGTAACCAACTGGATGTAACTAGAAAATATCCTGAGTAAGGTAACTCAGACCCAAAAGGGCATGCATAATATGTTCTCACTAATAGGTGGATATTAGCCAAAAAAGTAGAGACTACCCAAGATACAGTTCATAGAACTCAAAAAGTTCAGCAAGCTGAGGGGTCCAATTTAGGATGCCTCACACCCACTTGGGAGGGAGAGGAATGCAACCACAAAAGGGGAGGGAAACAAAGGAGTTGGAGTGGGATATGCATGATCTGGTATTAGGAGGGGAAAAGGGTTGAAGCCCTGAGGGCCAGCAGCAAGAATGAAATGGGTGACATTGGGAGGTAGAAGTTTGGCACGATCCTCCAGAATATATCAGAGACCTTGGAGGTGAGAGACTCTCAGGAGTCAACAGGGTGTCCATGGATACAATGCCCTACTGTGGGGAAAGGGAACTTATAGAGCCCAGCCCCAGCAGTAAGACAGGGCATCAAGTGAGGAATGGGGTTGCTATCCCACAGTCATAACTCTGACTCATAATTGTTCCTGTCTGAAAGAACTACAGGGATGGAAATGGAGAAGAGCCTGAAGAAAAGAAGTTGCAGCAACAGGTCCAAAGTGGGATCTAGCTTAAGGGGAGGCCTCAAGGCAGACACCATTACTGTGGCTATGGAGCACTCATAAAAAGGTTTCTATCATGACTACCCTCCAAAAGACCCAAGAAGCAGATATTTGTACCCAACCAATGAACAGAACCTGCTGACCCCTGTGCTTGAATTAAGGAAAAGCTGGAGAAAGGTGAGGAGGAGGGCAAACCTATAGGAAGAACAGCAGTTTCAATTGACCTGCACCTGCAACATCCCTCAGGCACTGGGTCAGCAACCAGGAAGCATACACCAGCTGATATGAGGCCCCCCAACACTTAAATAGAGAACTGCTTGGTTTGGGTTCAGTGAGAGAATATGCAACTACCCCCTAGAGACTGAGGCCCCAGTGAGTTTAAGGTTCTTGTGGGGTGGGTGGAGTAGGGTCATCTTCATTGAGACACAGGTGGGGTGGGGAGGAGTTATGGGATGTAGAACAGTTGGAAGGTGGAACAGGAGGATAATAAAATCTGGAGCTTAGAAAGAAAGAAGGAAAGAAAGAAAGAAACAAAGAAAGGAACAAAGAAAGGAAGGAACAAAGAAATGAAGAAACAAAGAAAGAAACAAAGAAACAAAGAAAGAAAAGAGAAGAAAAGAAAAGCAAGCAAATAAAAGAAAAAGAAGGTAAATGCCAGAGAACCAAATAACCTTATTAAAAATTGGAGTACAGAACTAAATATAGAATTCTCAACAGAGGATTCTTGAATGGCATAGAAGAACTTAAAGAAATATTCAGCTCCTTTATTCATCAGGGAAATACAAATATGAATGACCCTGAGATTCCAACTCACCCAAGTCATGATGGCTATGATCTAAATCATAGGGCATAGCAAATGTTGGTGAAGATATGGAGAAAGAGGAACACTTCTCTATTACTGGTTGGAAAATGATGTGGTAAAACCACTTTGGAATTCAGTCTGGCAGTTCTGGAGAAAATTAGAAGTAGTTCTGCTCGAGGATCCAGCTATACCACTTCGGGTATATACCCAAAAGATGCTCCAACTCATAACAAGGACACATGTTCCACTATATTCATAGCAGCCTTATTTGTAGAAGCCAGAAGCTGAAAAAACCCAATGCCCCTCAACAGAAGAATGGATACAGACAATGTGGTACATATAAACAATGGAGTGATACATATACACAATGGAGTACTATGCAGAGATTAAATACAATGACTTCATGAAATTTGCAGGCAAATGGATGGAAATAGAAAATATCATCTGGAATGAGATAACTCAGACATAAAAGATTACACATTGTACGCACTCACTAAGTGGATATTATCCCAAAAGCTCATAATGCCTATAATACAACCCACAGATCATATGGAGCATAGAAGTAAGGAAGACCAGTGTGCAGACGCTTCAGTCCTGCATTGAAGGGGGGGGGTAGGACAATTTTGGAGGGAGAGGGTACAGGGAAAGCAATAAGGAGGGGAAGGAAATAAGGATGGCAGCATCAAGAATTGGAGGAGTTGTAGAGAGGTAAAATTTGTCAGGAAATCAAACAAAAATATGTAACATAGTAGATTAGGTACTGGAGATAGCCACTGGAGGGTTCCAGGCATCAGGGAAATGTTAGGCTCCCAGGAACCAAGGGAAATGACTTTAGCTGAAATGTGCAGAGAAAGGAGAGATAGAACCTTAGAGACCTCCTCCAGTAGAGAGGTATGGCCCCTGGTTGAGAAATGGAGCCACCCATGCATCTCAAGGTTTTTAACACAGAAATGTTTCTGTCCAAAGAAAAAGCAGGAACAAAAAAGGAACAGATATTGAAGGAAGAGCGAACCAGGGACTGCCCAACCTGGGGATTCATCATATCAGCAGAAGGCAAACCCAACAATGTTGCCATGGTCAAAAGGCACTTGCTGACAAGAACCTAGTGTGGCAGTTTTTGAGGAAGTCCAGCCAGCAACTGACTAATGCAGATGTGGTTGTTTGGAGCCAATCATCAGACCGAACTAGGAAACCTGATGGGGGATCTGGCAGAAGGACGGGGGGGGGGGAGAAGAGGGTAAGATCACCATTGGAGGAATACTGTAGGCTTGCCTGACCACCCAGTTATCTCAGTGTCTACAGCACTAACCAAGGAGTGCAGCTGGAGGGATCTATGGCTCCAGATATATATGCAGCAGACGACAGACTTGCCAGATAGAAACTGGAGGGTAGGACCAGTGTAGGGGCATGCTGGTGCGGTGAGGTAAGAGAGTATAAGTGGGTGGAGGAACCCTCTCATCCTGGCAAATGGGAGGGGGAGGGAGGATGTGGGATGGAGGCTTGATTGAGGTGTAACCTGGAAGTGGGATATTATTTGAGATGTAAATGAATGGAATGATTAATAAAAAAAGAAAAAAGAAATCTTCAACATTCCTTCTTCTCAGGGAAATGCAAATTAAAATTACACTGAGATTCTACCTCAAACCAATCAGAATGACTAAGATCACAAACTCAGGGAACAGCAGATGCTGGAGAGGATGTGGAGAAAGAAGAGTCTTCTATTGCTGGTGGGACTGCAGGCTGGTAAAAACACTTTGGAAATCTACCTTGCAGTTTCTTAGAAAACTGGAAATAGTTCTACCTGAATTCTCAGCTATACTACTCCTAGGCATATACCCAAAAGCTGCTCCAATATATAACAAGAACAAATGTTCCATTCTGTTTATAGCACCCTTACTTATAATAGCCAGAATCTGGAAACAATCCAGATATCCCTTAACAGAAGAATTGATACAGAAATTGTGGTACATTCACATAATGGAGTACTACTATTAAAAAGAGTGACATCATGAAATTCACAGGCAAATAAATAGAACTAGAAAATATCTGGAGTGAGGTAACCCATAATCCAAAGAACATATATGGTATATACTCACTGATAAGTGGATTTTAGCTCAAAATCTCAGAATAACCATAAACCATATGCAGTTTAGAGGGAGAGAGGATGGGGAAGGAAAAAAAGAGGGGACAGAAACAGGTATTGGAAGGGAAAATGAGAAAAGTACACAGGGTCAGGAAATTGAATAGAAACATGTATCAGTGGGGTTTGGGGAACAGGCAGTAGCCACTAAAATGTACCTTACTTGAGGGAAGGGAGAAGCTCCTAGGAGCCAATGTTGATGACTTTAGCAGAAAGATTAAACAAAGGGGTGATATAACCTGTAGACACTACCTCCATTAGATAGATATGGCTCCCTGTTGAGAGATGGAACCCATGCATCTCAAAATTTTAACAAAGAAATGTTCCTATCCAAAGGAGGGACCAGGACAAAAAAATGGAACAGAAACTGAAAGAAAGGTCATCCTGAGACCACCTTACCTAGGGATTCATCCCATCTGCCAACACCAAACCCCCACACTATTGCGGATGTCAAGAAGCACTTGCTGACCGGAGCCTGTTATGGCTGTTCCCTGACAGGTTCTATCATCACCTGACAAACACAGATGTAGATACTCACAGCCAACCATTGGACTGTGCCTGGGGACCCCAGTGAAAGATATAGGGGAAGCACTAAAGGAGCTGAAGGGGATTGCAAACCCATAAGTAGAACAATATTAACTAACTAGATCACCCAGAACTCCCAGGGACTAAACACCCAACCAAAGAGTATACATGGAGGGAGCCAGGACTCCAGATACATATGAAGCTGAAGATGCCATTATGTATTATCAGTGGGAGGGGAAGAAGACTTGATACCCCATTGGAGGGTGATGCAAGTGAGGTGAATGGGTGAGAAAGTACCCTCTTAGAGGCTAAGATGAGGGAAGAAAGGGGGGAAGCAGTGGAGGGATAGTGGATGGGTAACAGGGAAGGGTATATCATTTAAAATGTAAACAAATAAGACAGTTTTAAAAAAGAACAGCCCCACATGCAAAAAATGAAGTCTGATTATTAGTAGTATTATACATAGTTTAAATACATATAAATGACTGTTAGTTTCAGTGATTTCCTGGGGTGGCACAGAACAAATGAATAAATGTGGAACAAACAAATCATCAGACTCATAAAAAAATAAATGTGAAAAGAGAAACGATAATGGAAAGTTAGAGAAACCTTGTTAGAATGGAAAACCAAGGGAGATAGAAAACAGATCATACTTATTAAGAATCATACTAGCCCAGTTGTATTAGACATTATGGCAACACAGACAAAAAGAAAATTCTAGGTGTCAAGGTTATAGGGTGACTGTATATGATAGAAAACAAGAAAGAGTTTCTAATGAAAGTTTCTAGTAGGCCATTAATCCTGGTAGATGTGTATCAAGTCCATGCTTTTCTATAGAATCACCTAACGTTATGAAGAAGGCCCTGCAACAACTATATATATTGTGGGAGATTAAACTTCTCACCAGCTGCTTATATACCTTTAGGCTTGATACAGAAATTGCAGCGATTTAGGATCAAGAACATGAGAGGCCTTGCATGTTGAAAGATGAACACTTTCCTGATTGATGTCCACTTGAGAAGATATCTAGAAATGTGAAATTGGGTTTAAGATGACATAGTGAGGCATTATATGCAGGACTTCATAAGCTGAGTTAACAAAGTTTTGAGATTGTTTACACACACACACACACACACACACACACACACCACTAAATGATTTGAGAACCTTTACATCGTTAAACTGTTGACTAAAATTATAGGTCCCTTTTGTCACTGAGATCAAGAGAATGTCCATGATAGAGGGAACAAATTCACTTGTTTTCTTTTTCAATAGGTGTTATATGTTCTCCTGAAGATCACAGGACTATCCTCTCAAGAGCTCTCTAAGAACTCTGCTGCGATGGACTTCAAAGATGAACTAATATGTGCCTTCAGGATATCTGAATACTATTTTTGAGATTCATGAGCTGAAGTTGGCATGCAAAATGAATCCAAGTGTTGTACCACTATAATTTAGTCGCAGAGATTTGTTGAGAAAAGACATTCATAATTTATTGTCAGTTCAAACTTTCCCTTGCATTGAGATTTTTTAAAGACTTACTAGAAAGTAGTATAAATATTTTATGGTAATTCTTTAGCAAGGATCAGCTTCAACTTAGAGAGGGATTCTAAGAGAAAGTGTTTGAGAGCAGTGAAACAAACAAGGTGAAGTCAACTGGTGGATCTAAATTGACAGCATATGTTCAACTATGGACAGCTTTCCAGACTGCTTTGTCTCTATTCTGCTTTCTTTGGATTATTTCCAGGCACTTCTCTCTCCAATTCCTGTTTTATACAGTTTCTAAGCAGTTCTCTCTTGCTGTTCTATAAAAGGCTCTGGTAGCTCATCTCTTGCAGATCGTAAATCCAGTCTTTTATTTTACACATTAATCCAGTTATTTATTTCAGGGTCCATTTTGGTTATCCGATGAATCAGCATCCCATGACCCCAGACCCTTGGTCCATAGGAGACATCAAGCACAATATATTTTAACATTGCAACATAGTTCAGAGATCTGTCTGTCTTTGTTAAAGATACACCATGAGCTAGCTGGGTGGACAGGGGCAGGAGTCCTGCCTTGAAATTAATATTTCTTTTGAGAGGCCAAATCTTTTAAGTTCAGACTCCATTTTAGAGAACTTAACCTAAGTTTAAACTCAGGTAAACTAATAGGCTGGCACCTAGCATTAGTTTCCAACCTGCCCCCCCCCCAACAAAACAAGAATCTAGCTCTAATCTCTTGGCTAATCCACAATAATATCACTTTCTCCTGGTTACACCCTCAACAATATCATCACTTCCAGGTTATTCCCCCAACAAGCATGCATCCCCAGGTCACAAGTCCATCCCTTGCCTAACAACTACCAATGTAGACGGGAGCAGAAATTAAGTTTATGATATGACTCCCAGCATTATGTTAAGGGTCACAATAGCTTTCCAATTAGATGCTTGCAAATGTACTCCCTGTTTGATGTTTACTATAAAGCCTTATCCTGATAGACATTCTGGGCCTCCCCCTCCAATAAAACTGTGCTGTGTAACAGGGATGTGTTGGGGGAGGGACTCAAGCTAGCTCAAATAAAATATTCCCTGCTGTGAGTTGCATCAAATTGGTTCCTGTCTGGTTTTGGGGGGAATCACTAAAAAGAGCAGAACAAAAATGTGTGTCATTTCCCTGACAGTACACTACCATGCTTTGGTCTTAACCTAAAGTCTGTCTGTCCCAGGCTTATCTTGAACTCAAGAATTTACCTGACTTTTTAAGTATACACAGAAAGCTTATCTGGGTGGGTTCCCTTGTGATCACTACATACTAAATCTATTTATTATTTTCTTAACCTTTCTGACAAGTTGGTTCACAGTATAGCTTCTGTTGTTTTTTTAGATATGTAAAGGCACTAATATAATTTATATCACATCCTTATTTTTTGCATAGTTGAGAAATTGTGTATTTTTCAACTCATCTTTTCAGAGTTGTTTTCCACAGCTTTAAGGGCTCTCCTTAAAGTCTCAGCTTTTACAATTTTGCTGAGATATTAGTCAAAGCTTCAACGTACAGACTCATGCTGGCCTTGATTTTCATGGAGTCATTTATGTTAAGAAGGAGGGCATTCCTTAAAGGAGGAATACAAACATACATACATACATACATATATATATATATATATATATATATATATATATATATATATATATATATATATATATATATATAAAACTATACAAACAAGCCTTATATCCACAACAAGCATTGAAAATTTAGGAGAACTATCCACTGCTGGTCCTTTTCCACTGGTGAGAACTAGGTTATTCCACTCCTAAGAAGGCCATGCTAAACACAAAATCTCCCTTTTTGTTTTTAATTTAGGAATGCAAATGATGTGGTTAATGCAGACTGAATGAAGAACAAAACCAGTAAGAACAAACCAACTGCAATTTCTCCTCAAAATTGTCTAGGAAGACAAAGAAGTAAATTTATGAACAGCGAAGACAAAAGCTGCAGACACATCCTCAATTCAAGTAGAGTCCATTGTATAACTACTACTATGCATGATTTTATGATATTGGAAATCTGTATCCAAAGCGAAATTGAAATTATTCCAACTCCCTTCTAAATGATACTGAATTTTACTAGTCATGATCAGACCTATTATATTACCAGGGGATTAAACAAACCAAACTCAACAGTGAATGGAATTGCATTTAGAACCTGACCTTAATGTTTGAAATTGATTTTTCATAAACTGTTTCCTCTAAAGCATTAAGCCTATCATGAAATAGCCCATCACTATTCTTGTTGATCATTATTAATGCTGTTTGCAAATTTTTGTTAACTGATTTACATACTATGTTGCATGAATCCCTTTAACTAATGATTACTGAATAAGTCAAAACTAGAAATCATACCTACTAAGGCTGTGATATCCAATATCAAGGTTGCAATAAAACTTTTTGATCTTGGATAATAATAAAGTGATATTAATCTCCATAGAAGGGCAAAATAGATGAAAATGACATTGTTTTAAGGACAGAAGTGAGAAACATTGAGAAATGCTTTAATATTTTTAAGTAATAAACACATTAAAAGGTGTTAAAAATAAATATCCATAAAACAGAGGAAAAAAGAAATCCAAACCTTTGATATCAAGTGTAGGAACAAAGGCAAGAGACAGGGAGAAACCATATCTCAGCAGATAGTAATTCTTTAAAATTGCTTTAATTCCTTTGAGGAGGGATTGGGATGTGGAGAACTGTGACACAGGTTTAGCCCCAGTGCACAAACAGAAACTGGATGGATCATGTCCCTGATTGCTCTGTGGTTCCTGAATCCACTAGGCCCCAGATGGGTCTCACTTGGACCAGATTTAAGCCATAGTGGAGTTCTCACCAGTGAGCTTAGGTGGGTCAGCAATTCTGGTATACAACCTTTTTCCAGGCAGGGTTCAGCCACAGAGGGCTAGGGCACATGGTCAACTCTGGGGTGCAGATGGAAACCCAGTTATTCACACATTCATGAAAGCTTTACAATAAACTTGATTTTAAAGCCTATTTCATATGTTGCATTGAAAGGCAAATGAAAGTTTGAAACTTTTACTGTTCCAGTTAGGGCTCCCCATATTCTGAAATGTTAGTGTATAGGAAATATATAAGGAAGAGTTAAAAATTTTATATGCTAACTCTTCAATTCTATGTTAAAATAAGATCATTTTCTTTAAAAAATTTACTCATAATTTCAGATTCTCTACAAAAACAAAAGTAACTGAAAAAAAAACCGTGAGTTTATTTGCTATTCTTTGAGGTCATTAGATATGGGGTCATTCACTGAACTGTGACCAAAAATGCTTTGGTTGCACCCATCTGAAAAAGTGACAGTCTTTTTCCAAATAGATGTCTACTACCCATAGATCTTCAGCTACTGTGGGAATTTCTGTCCATATTGCTTCACTATACTGGGACTTTTTATGTGTTGAAATTCTGATGACTTGTGCATACTCTCACACTGATTGGGCCACAGGTATACAAAAGCTACCCTGTTTCCAGAAAATCTGTCTCTATATTAATTCTGAATTTTTGACTTTAATATCCATTCTATTCATCTTTCTTGATGATCACAATGCCTTAGAGCTGATGACATATAATAGTTGCCACACAAAAATTAAGTAAGGTTCTTGATTACTTTTCTCTTTCATTAGTTTTTGTTATCATTATGAAAATTAGCAAGGAGAGAATATGTTTCTATATCTATATCAACTCGATTGCTCTTTGTTTGATATATCAAGTAAATAGTACCTAGAGTGACAGGGTCTTACTCACAAGTTTTAGAGGTTAACTAAGAGCAATGTCAATAACTTGAAATAATTAGGGTTATATATTAGTGCTGTGTCAAATAGCTTAAAAACTGTAGCCTACTTATGGTAATGAGATTTTGCTTTTTAGCTTGATATGTATTATAAAGGAAATGTCTTTTATTATATGATACTCAATTTAAATTATTTGTAGGTATATATGTATACATTTTAGGAAGTTATCAGTAGCATACTTGCACACAACACTTTTAAAAGAACTTTAATGATTATGCTTCCAACATTCATCACACATAATATTACATGATCGAATATTAGCTATTGTATCTTTTATTCCTTTCTGTGTCCCCTACATTTAAGACTATGACCACCCATTCAATCTTATAAATTTATTGTTTTTTATGGAATATCCAAATCAAGCATTGGTATCTAAATATTTAAAAATAGTTTTAACATAATGTAAGCAAATATGTGACAACTGTTTTCCTACATTGTGTTTCCTCACTTAGTATTCTATTTCATCAATAAATCTTTAAGGTTTATTATTTCTGTTGTATTACCAACTGGACAACATTCCTTGGATTGTAATGCATTCTCATTTTCTATCCTGTAGGTGATGAACAACTATATTTTATGCACTTTAAAGAAGTTGTGTAAAGACCATCAATGAACATAGCTAAGCAATTATATAAGGAGAATAATCCTTAGTGTAGGTGCCCAAGCGTAATATAGATGGATCATCAGGTACCTAAATCCTTTGAATAAATATTTTCCTTCAATGAGTTGCCTTCCACACTTAGAACATTATGTTTGTTTGATCAGCAAACTGCTTGTGACACAGGAAAGGTTAATCCATCTTTAGTGAAATTTGATTAACACAGTACACAGTGGAAATATCAATGGATACATTTAGACCTGAAACTTATCTATGAGTCTTTGTTCAATGTTCTTTTTATCAAAGGTTAAGACAAGGTCTGTTGTTCAGGTTATATTCAGAAATGAGATTTAAGCATTTTAGATGCTAACAGTTAAATTATAAATGGGCAATATTTAAGAAAGTGCCATCAAAGCCCTGTGCTATGTACATTGTTATAGTAAGTTGGTGGTTTTGTATTAACGTCTCCATGAGCAAGCCAAAGGTACAAATAATGAAGCATATGGGGATTGTTGGTATTAATATTTTAGAAATATTATGAACCAGTTCTACTTAAAAATAAATAACATGTGTTGGTTATTTATACGTACATGTGTTGATATCCATTAAAGGGCAGTAATATTGCAAAGTATCACACAACCTTCAATGGAAACCTAATGGAAGCTTCTTCAAGAGTTATCTATCATTTTATCACCCAACATTTTTCGACTCTAGGTTCTAACAAATTCATATCGAGCATTATAAGGGCAAGATGCAGAAAATCCAGGATACTATTTCACTCATTTGTCATATTTTCCTCCTCTATCTGCAAAATAATAAAAACAACAGAATTGTAAGTTTCATAGGCCTAAAGTTTCTATAGCCTTCACCAAACTGCATATCACTGTTACTAGATATAGGCTAATTTAAAGTGTAAAAACACAGTTTTAAAATGTAACATCAAATCCCCAACTGAAAAATAAACAAAACAAAACAAAACAAAACAAAAAAAACCACACTATGATACAAGTTCTGAGGCTCTCAAGTATAACAAGTACATGTTATTTCATGTAAATTTGCATAAGTGTCTGACATAGTTGAAGGATATAGGTAATGTTTAATTTATTTAGATAGGCAGTAAGGTGCTCAATAGATTTCTCTTTTTGATCTTTTATTTTCATCAAACATTTACATTATTTAAGATGAAATAGCACCCCTAACTTGATTATCTTTGGAATCATTTCAAAGTAATGGCAGAATTTTTTTTCCATTTCTCAAGGAAGCAGAGAGAAAGTTATTTCAGACATAATGAAAAAGAAAATAAAGAAACAGGAACTAATAAAGGTTATGAACCACATGGTTTTAAAAAATATCTACAAAATATTTCACCCTAGAACAAAAGACTATACCTTGTTCTCAGGGTCTCATGGTACGCTCTCCAAAATTGACCGTATAATCAGTCACAAAGCAAGCCTCAACTGGTAAAAGAAAATTGATATAATGCCATGAATTCCATCAGATCATGACAGATTAAGGCTCAATTCAATAACAACAAAAACAACAGAAAATACATATACCCATGGTAAGTGAATTACTTTCAACTCAATGCTAATTTGTCTGGGAAGAAATAAACAAAGAAATTACAGACTTCCTGCAATTTAATGAAAATAATGACACAGCATATTCAAATTTATGGACACAATGAAAGCTAAGAGAAAAATTCATACCATTGTGTCCTGGTGAAAAATTGGAGAGACCCTACTCTAGCGAATTAACAGTATACCTGATAGCTCTAGAACAAAAAGAAGCAAAAACACCAAAGAGAATTAGACAGCAGGAAGTAGAAAAACACAGGGAAGGAATCAACCAAATAGAAACGAAGAGAATGACACAAAGAACCAACAAAACCAAAAGCTGGTTCTTTGAGAAGACCAACAAGGTAGATAAACCTATATCCAACCTATCTACAGGGCCCAGGAACAGTTTCCAAATTAACAAAATCAGAAATGAAAAGAGAGACATAACAACAGAAACTGAGGAAATAGAAAAAAATCTTCAGATCCTACTACAAAATATTATACTCAAGAAAACTGGAAAATCTAGGTGAAATGGATGAATTTCTAGACAGACACCATGTACAAAGTTCAATCAAATGTAGATGAATTATCTGAACACGTTCATATAACCTAAGGTAATAGAAGTCATTAAAAACCTAATAACAACAACAACAACAACAGCAATAACAACAGCAACAACAACAACAGCCCAGGGTCTGGTGGCTTTCATGCAGAATTCTACCAGACCTTCAATGAGGAACTAATACCAACACTCCTCAAACTATTACATGAAATAGAAAGAGAAGAAATACTGCATAATTCATTGCATGAAACCACAATTTCTCTGATACCTAAACCACACGAGGATACTACATCCCCTGCCCCCACACCCCACACCAAAAAAAAAAAAAGACCAATTTCCCAGATGACTATCAATGAAAAATACTCAATACAAAATGACTGAGCCAGCTTGGGGAGTCAATAGGTTCTTCAGGGCCAGAACACAGCTTAAAAAGAAAACAAGATAATTAGACAACACTGAAGCATAATTCCAGTCAGTTCTGATGCTGAGCCAAGTTTATTTTTACCACTCTATTTTTATATCTTTTTAATTACATGCAAATAAAAAGTCAGTTCTAGATTAAGGAAAAACAGGACAACAATAAACACAATAGTCAATGGATAAGCAAGGCAATAAACAAAATCCCATTATCACTGAATCTAAGGGCTTAACAGGATGACCAAGGTAGCTCAGCCTTCTTCCCTATCCCAGTCCAAAGTCTTATTCTTACCTGAATCCTACTTCTTTGTTCTACCCCAAATCATTTTGTTTCCTGAAATTGCATCTCTGTGCTGGCCCATTATCATATACCTGCCTGAAACCTACTCCTTGTCTGGGCCTAATGTCAAACTCTTACAAAATTTCTAGAAGCAGGACCATAAGCTCTCCACAGCAAACCAAATCCAAAAACATATCAAACCTTCATTCACCGCAATCAAGTAGGCTTCATCCTAGGGATCCAAGGTTGGCTCAATATACAAAAAATCAATGGACATAATCTAATACATTAAAAAAAAACAAAAAATGTCACAGGGTCACTTCATTAGATGCTGAAAAAACATTTGACAAAATACAGTACCACTTCATTTCAAAGTATTGATAAACTGTAACTCAAGGCCTATACCTAAACATAATAAAAGCAATATATAACAAATTAACAACCAATATAAAAGTAAATAGAGAGATACTTGAAGCAATCCCACTAAAATCAGGGACAAGACAACAATGCCCTCTCTCTCTATGTCTATTCAATATAGTACTTGAAATTCTAGCTAGAGTAATAAGGCAATAAGAGGAAATCAAGTGGATATAAAATAAGAAAGAAGAAGTCAAGGTAACACTATTTGTACATGATATGGTAATATAGAGAAGTCACCCCCAAAATCCTACAGGGAACTTCACCAGCTAAAAAACAACTTCACCAAAGTGACTGGAAATAAAATTTACTCAATTAAATCAGTAGACTTCATTTGCACAAATGAAAATTGGGATGGGGAAATAATGACACAATAATTACACTAAATATGACTTAAAAAAAAAGAGAGTGAGAAAGGGCCTCAAATTCATTGACACTGGGAAAAATTGTCTAAATAGAGCTCCGATGGCTCAAGCTCTAAGATCAAGAATTGATATATATAGAACCTCATGAGTCTGAAAAGTTTGTGTACAGCAAATGAAATAGTCAAAAGGACACATTGGCAAAAGACTGGGAATCTTCACTAATACCATATTTTATCTAGGGCTAATATCCAAAATACATAAAGAACTCAAGAAGCAAACATGTAAAAAACCAAACAACCCAATTAAAAAAATGTGGTCTTAAACTAAACCGAAAATTCAGGATGAAGGAGTCTCAAAAGGTTGAGAAGCACTTGAAGAAATGTTTAAAGTCCTTAGTGATCAGGGAAATGCAAATCAAGATGACTTTGAGATTCTACCTTACACCAATCAGAAAGACTAAGATCAAAGCACCGGTGACACATGTTGGCGAGGACATGGGAGAAGAGCAGTCGTCCATTGTTCGAGGTACCACAAACTTGTAAAACTTGGAACTAAATTCAATGGACAAGGTCGTATATTGATGTTAAAATCATTTTGAAGTGAATTCCTTCTAATAATAATCTTCATTTTAATAACTTTGCCTTAGTTTCTAAAATATATCTGAAGTCTCATTGACATTGATATTCATGTCAATATAGTATACTCTCTGATATTTTATTAATATTTTAACTAGATTTCCTTATTTCATATTATTCAACAAGTGACACTAAAATTGTTTCAAATGGAGAATGATTCTATTATGACACAGCTATGTAGACACTCAGTTTCTGTTTATTTTTTCCACTAGATGAAATTATCTGTTTACTTTACAGCCTGACTGCTGTTTTCTTTCCCTCTTTTTCACAAAGTACCTTTCTCTCACCTTCTGCTACCATCCAGTCTGAAAACATACACAAAACATAATATATGTAGACTAGTCAGTTTGTATTACTATGTGTGTGTGTGTGTGTGTGTGTGTGTGTGTGTGTGTGAATGTGTGCAATAACCACTAGGACACTAGGATAAAAGTGGTTATAAATTTGCAAGATTTAACTGAGTGCATGAAACAGTTTAGATAAAGGAATGCAAGAGGAAGAATATATATTAATTGTAGTATAGTATATCATATTATAGTATACTATAGTATGTTTATATTAATCAAACAAATTTGTTGGAAAATCTACGTAGATTAATGTATGATCTGAAATATAGTTATCAGAAATGTTTGGTTTTTGCTAGTAAATTGATATGAGTTTTTAGGTATGACCAGGAATCCCTGTGACACAAAGGTCTTATCTTGAGTAAGATAGTTGAGATATGTCCAAAACCAAAATCTTATTCTCAGATTAGCAAAAATAGGAGTGCTTCTCTGCCTTAAATATTTACTCCATTGCCCAGTACATTGAAGCTTTATAAGCAGTGTGAGTGGTTGTCACATGAAGGGGATGCTTTGAGATCTTGTAGAGAATATGAGGGTGCCAGTTGTGAGAGCCATCAATTAAATCTGATAATAGTGGCTAACAAGAAAAATCAATATTACCAGAAAATTGTGTGTAATGTTGTTTAGAGTGCTTGCACTAAAATGGTCAGTAGTAACGAACTCATAGAACAATTAAGATCAGTTAGAGTGGGTTTATGTGACTAAGACCAAACATTTACACACTGTTTTAGATGAATCTCTTGAATTTATTTAAAAATAGTTAAATCCATCTTGAAGTGTGGAAATTTTAGAGTTTGAAATTTTAGAGCAATGTAAATAAGTTTAATGGAGGGGGGGAAGGTCAAAGACGTCCTTTAAAAAAAAGCAGAAGCAGAAGCAGAAGAAGAGGAAGTGCAAGAGGAAGAGAAAGAGGAAGAGGAAAAGGAGGAAAAGGAAAACGAGGAAGTAGAGAACATGGAAGGGGAGGAAGATGATGAGGAGGAAGAGGAAGTGGGGAAAGAAGAAAGAAGAAGTGGAGGAAGAAGAGAACACAGTGTGATGCATGGAACTAGGAAACAATTTACTTTTCAGTGAGTAAAGCCTGATGGCAAGAGTCTGTGCTAATCTCAGAACTATTGGTTGGAAGAGTATTATTTTGGAAGACCAAATGAATGTAGATATAATCAATCAATGCTAAAAGTTAGGTATTAAAGAAATAGTACAGAGCAGGTTTTCAGTGATGCTCTGTTTTCTGTTAATGAGATTCATTGACAGTGTTAGGAAAATATGTTGAATATTGGGAAAATGTACATGGATTGTCTAACAAGCCTGAGTTATATGATAGTATCTGCTGTAGATTTTTGTAATATAGCATAGCAGACAGTAAAGATGTGTTTTCAATGACTGAGATTGAATTACTTAACAGTTGAACATAGAGTAGAACATGTTTATAAGTTTTAACAGCGTCCAAAAAAAGAACATTTGTGGGCTGCAAATGCTTGATAATATATACATTATAATTATATCTTATTTGTAATAATTTAGTCAGATTCTGCCTGTCAAATGTTTATAACTGAACTCAACTTACATGGGTCTTAAAGAGATTTTTGAAGAATAAGCTTGTTTGTGTTAGGTTCACTGATTGAAGAAGGACCTTCTATGTATCAGCTTGTGCTTTTAAATAAAAAGCTCCATCTAGCACTGTTGAGCACTGCAATACATGTTATCAAAGTGAGAGAAACTGGAGTGTCTTACAATTTTTATACATAATTTGAATCTGTGTAAACCTACATTTAATTTTCCATAAATTTAGTGCATAAATTCTCCAATTAACTAATGTGAAAAGATGATTCTTTTTAGGAGTTATATAGTAAGATTTTATTTTGTAATATTATCACGTGTATTGTGGTTACCTACTGAGGTTCTAAGACCACACTGCTGTAGAAAATTAAAATGAAAAATTTCCTCTTGACTTTTGGTGTCTTTTGTGTAAGAATAGTAGATGCTTTAATGACTTGTGAGTAGCCTATAGTTGTTTGCTTTTTAATCTATCACTTTTTTTTTTCAATTTGAGAGAATGTACTTGGTATGAACATGTCCTCCTCTCATAAGATATTCATTGGGACAATATGAATTTTAGTGGAATTTAGGCTCATTTAACAAAGAGGACAAAGTCTTTATAATTTTTCAAGTCCGTTTTAGAGGATCACTGAGATAAAAGTAGCCATGGAAGGGAATGTTGGAAGATAACTGTGCTGTTTATGCACCTATCTTGATTGGTATGGCCAATTTTCCATTATCCTTTAATATTTAGCAGGATAATTTTATTAACTTTGAAAATAACTCATATCTCCTGTTGATTTTGAGTCATAGCAAGACAAACTTCAGAGAATATTAAAACAAGGAAACAGATAACAAAAGAACTACTAAATATCTAATATATTTTGCATGCAAGTTAAAATTCTGTCAAACAAGCAGAAAATCTCCCAGGAAGACATCTTGCACTTTCTCACATATTTTCCTTGAAAGATTTAGGCTCTGAATTTAATTCACAAATCATAATGTAGGAGTCAGAAGGTTTAGAAGACACCTTGTGAATAGAGCCTATTTATTCATCAATTCACATGAGCTCACAAACACCATGAGGATTGCAAGGCACTGTAACAGATTCTCTCATACAAATTGTGGCTGTTCACTTTCTGATTTATGTGACAACTCTACTTGTCTGATATTTTATGTTTCCTAAGGAGGAAAATGATGAATTTTAATGGTTTAAGGCTTTGCTGTTGTTGTTGTTGTTTTTGAAAGGTTGGAAATGTTCAAAACATATTATGTTGTGAAATAATACAATTGTTTTATTTAATCATAATGCTTGATTGTTTCGAGATGTTAAGACTTAGACTCTGATTGAAAGAGCACAAATCACAGCTTATGTTTGAAATACTTGTTTTGTTTTATCCTGAAATGCTTATTTTTAGGACTTGCTATTTACACAGGGAGCAAATGGAATTTTATAGATTAGGATTGAACTAAATTAGGACAAAATCTTAGAAGATATTACAGAAAATTGACATTAAGTGATAGCCACTGTTCTATCTTGGACATGTGACAATGATTACCTGTCTGTCATTACCAAGCTCACCACACCACCTAGAGACCTGAACAATTCTGAGACACAGTAGAAATGTGCAAGCCAGATGTTCTTTGGAGGAGTTGATCTCCAGGATACAAGGCTCTTCATCTGGATCCTAAATGATCAACATGAAAGTGATTATTCTCTTCTCACTTGTGGGATTCTTCGTCATTTGCAACAGTAAGCACCAAAATACTAGAGTGTTTTCATTTTCCAAATCCTGGGTATACTTGTTTCAGGGATTAATGATTTCACTACAAGATTCTTTTGTGTGGGAACTAAACCAAATTGACTTTTGTGCAAGGATTATACTGAATTCATAAATACATCCAGAATCCCTTGCAATATACATTTTATATCCTACAGGTGAAATAAATGTGGAAAGTAACAGTGAAAATTATGTCAACCTTCGAAATGTAACCTTCAAATTGTATGCATCTGCAAAGCACATGTCTAGAATTAATGAATCTGGAAGAAATATGCTTAACGTTTTAATGTCTGGGGGCGAAATTGGCATCTTCATGCAAATAATGCCAGGTAATCTACCTAATTTTAGTTACTGAGATGATCAACAAACTAATATCTCATTCAAAATGGAGAAATCTCACATTTGCTATTGAAGAGAAAAGACTGGGTCTTTTAGGTTTGTTTATTTTATTGAATAACATTTAATTTTGTATTACAGTTTTAGACTATGAATTGTTGAGAAATATAAGTTGAAGTGAAATTTCATCTGGATACCTAGTTTTGAAAATCGTTTTTTAACAAGTTCCTTAGTATAGAATTATTAGGTAGTTTAATAAAGGCTTATTATCTTAGGTGAATTAATTTTTTAGTAAGCAATTTGAGTTTAAGTTTATTGAGAAATCTTCAGTTGACAATTTTTTTATTGTAGATTGTATGACATGGACAAAGAGGGCAAGGAGAAACATGTTTAACAAATGGAGCCTTATATTTCACAGAAATGGGAAAGTAGGATATGGTATTATTAGTGAAGATGCCAGTGGATTGGGTTGTCATTTCATTCAATGAGTGCTCGGTGATCATAGTCTAAGTATTTAAGATATTTTATTTCTTTGCTATATATTAATCTTATATTAATGTATCATATATTAACATTTCCAATGAGGAAAGAATAGTGGAACATAGGTGATCATGGGATTTCTGGTTCAAGTCATCTATTGAAAGTAGTCCATTATCAGTTGTAAGAAATTATACTTGGGAATAGTGTGTATAGATTGAACTGAAGATAGCTAATACCTCCTTGTACTCCCTTCTTCTTCTCCTTCTCCTTCTCCTTCCTTCTCTTTCTCCTTCTCCTTCTCTTTCTCCCCCTCCTCCTTCTCCTCCTCCTCCTTATTATTATTATTATCTATTAAGTAAGTGCTATAAGGTAACTTAATACTTTCATTGGAGAATAAAGTAAGGTGTCATGGATTGGACAGGGTCGTTCAGGACAACTTCTGTTCTTGAAATATTTATGATATTCTGAGACCATAAGGCTCTTTTATTATTTCATTAAAGTAGAGGATTCTATGTTAGA
Source organism: Rattus norvegicus (assembly GCF_021556685.1). Lineage (NCBI taxonomy): Eukaryota > Metazoa > Chordata > Mammalia > Rodentia > Muridae > Rattus > Rattus norvegicus. The sequence goes on from NC_141540.1 coordinate 23,586,838, forward strand.
TTGTTATAATTAGTAGAAAATAGAGGTGAATACATGGGAAATTTGTAATTAAAATTCATATTACTGAGAGCAGTGTTAAGAAGAGTAAATATTCCATTGTTTCCCACTGCGGACATTTTCTCAGTAAGAACTAAATTCCATTTCAATTTATAGTGTATTCCATATGGTGTAGTTTCTAGGGAAATTATTTACATGATTTTGATTCCAAGTTTGTCTTCCAGAACAGAAAACTTTCTAACTTGTCATATGATAGTAAAATCTATTATTTCTAGTACACCACCTAAACTAGTTTTCATGAAAAAAGAATGTTAAACAGGATAAATTTGCAAGGCTAGATACACAGCAGGAAAATTTGGAAAGAAAAGACTGATGAAAATGGGATTGACTAAACCATATTTGCTCATGATAACTTTGTTTCATTCTTGTTTACCTTAAAAATATTTACATTGGCAGAAACACATTATTAAAAAAATGGAAAAAATCTCTTGAGTTTCAAAATTCATGGCTTTGGTTACAGTAATTTCACCCAACATTTTTCATCATAAAATTTATTAAAAATAATCTTGTGGTGACATATAGTACTTTGAGAATAGAATTATACAAAATACAGGAACATTTTAAAGATGTAATTTGGTGGAATGCATTTGGTGAATGGTATTTTTGAAAAAGATACAATGTAAGTGGCAGTAACATGATTTATGTGACTATGATATTCAGCTTACCAGAAAACTTTATAAAATATCAAAGAAATGTCAAACTTTCATCATAACATAAACTTGGATTTTCATGTTTCTATATATTTGTAAATGGCGAAGAAATTAGTAAATTTGTTTTGTAGTGATTATGGACATATAATTCTCCATCATATAGTTCTCCATCACAGTGATGTACAATTCCTTGGTGGGAATGGACTGCTGGGCTCAGGTGTTCCCTCTGAAAGCTGAAAGATCAGTCTGGGGATTTTGATCAACAAGGTCTAGTAGTGGTTGAATGTTTGGTAATGGAGTAAGCTTTAGTGCATCTCTATGAAAAAGTGGACATTGTGACATTAGACATGGCAGCAGTGGCTCATGAATATAATTCTGCTTTCTACTCCAAAGAACAATTTTGCTTCTTCATATTTTTTAATAATATTTTCATTTCTCACATCTCGAAGGACACTTTGAATTTTGCTTTAGAGGAATGATAGTTAAAGAAAGCACATTCAACATCCTTTCTCAGAATTTGATTCTAATTATTTTTATTATATTAAATCTAGCCAACAAAAATTATACTTAAAATCGAATCTAAACATTCAGTGTTTTATGTTGTCATGGTCTGCGTTTCTATATAAAAGCCATAGAGAACAAGTTTTCAAAAATATGTCTCAAAGACATATTTTATGTTCTATAGGTGAACGTCTACTAGACGGAGTCTGGGTAGCAGTTAACTTAGTAATTCCTACGAATATGTTTGGGTAAGTATAAACTCACACATACTGGCACAGCATATAATCAGATTACTCTTGCCTAGGCAATTGGTTTTCTATTTTGATAGCAAACATGAATACATGTTCTGTTATTAATTCAGACTGTAACTCCAATAGATAACTGTTTTCAAAGAAAGAAAAAAAGTTTATTGCAAAATAATCTGCTGCCCATGCAAATAGCACTAAAGGAAAGAACTATACCAAAGGACATGACAAACCCAAAAGAAATGAAGTTTTGCTCTTAATGTTTTGACTGTGTTTTATTTTCTAACTTTATAGATATTTTTCTTATAAATATTGAGTCACAGTTGAAGTGTTTCTACAAAACTTCTGAATGTTAGGCTATGTAAACCTTTGTGTCTACATGTATTTCTTATCTTTTATATTCAGTCACAGTTTTTAATGTTTGTTCTTTTTTCCCTATTCCATATGAATGTTTTTTATCTTACTTTAATTTATTATTAATAGTAAGAATTATTTAGATACCCATCAATTTCCTAAGACGTTATGAACAAAGTACAAAAATTTAGGATTGGGGGAAAATCTCAGAATTCAAGAAGTTTTTTTGAAAGGAAACCATAATCAGAATTATATTGCATTATATTATATCATATATCATATTATATTACTATATCTTATGAATACATATTCATATTATATGCATGGTTTATGCACATAGATATACATACACATGCACACACATATATATGAATACACATGTTTTGAATTTGATTTCTTTGACCCAAGTAATAACAAATAGTTTGGTTAAAAGGAATCCAGTACTGAAACTGGATCCCTACTTCAATGGTGTAATCTTGAAAAATCACACATTCTACTTACAGGTGTCTTTCAGAGGAAATTTGGACCAATGTGAGAAAAATTATTTGCTTCATTTTGCAATATAGGGTATTAAAATATATTTCTTTAGAGAGATTCTTATTCAAATCAGTTTTGTGGAACTGGCTGTGATATTGGAAATTTTGCCCTAAATGGAGAACATAATCTTAGGTCACTATGTAGTCGCAAGCTTGCAATCATCTACTGAAGATCACTGTATACAGATGAAGCAGTTCTGTATAAGTACACATAAAAAGAAATGCTTAGTATTATAATTTTGTAATTGTGGATACAAGATTGGCTTGAAAAAAGAAAGATGATGAAAGATGACCTCTGGTGTTTCCAAATTAAGGAACTATCATTGGTAGTTATAGTAGTTATACCTAGCATACTATCTAAATTAATTTTCTTCTTTTCTGCCTTCAATAGACTTCTGGTACTCACAAGAAAATGCTCTCTATTTTCCAGATAGTTCGAGTTTATCAGAAGACTAACATATTTGATGATACAGAAAGCTCTAATGAGAAATAAAATTGTGGAGACATTGGGTTACTATTGATTTAAATATGATCTTCCTAAAATACATTTGAGTACAACCATTAAAATCATTAACATTTTTAGTCTTTATTAGCAATCATGTCAAAATCATGAAATCTTAGCAGTGTGTTTAGATATGATAAATAAAGCATTTTAGCCTTATAAAGTGCCATGGTTCATATTATTTTAATATTATTGATGTGTATTTCCTTGTCTGTCTTCATGAAATGGTAGAGTTAGTTGAAATAGGTAGCCTAGTGACTCTCATATTTTACTTAAGCTTAGTATTCTTGATAGAGACTTGATGGGCTAAGTGCTCCTCTGCAGCCCTGTTGTCAATAGTAAAAATATACCAAAATTTAGTATCCATACTGAAAGGAACATTAGACAACTGTGTAATGGAGAGTTTACATCCATAGTAGTTGCTGAGAGTTGATTCATTTTGCAATGATAACATTGTTGAAATTCAATACAAACTGTTGAAAATATAACTATATGTCCCTTGCTAAGAGAGTTCTTGCAATATCAAGAGTACTCAGAAAAGTAGTCATGATCTTTGCTTACTTTTTTATGCCTGCTTGACATAAGCCAGCAATATTTGAGAAGAGAGAGCTTTGATACTGGAAATTCCCTGGAAAAACAAGCTATAAAGAGACCCATATGTTTTTCTTTTAAATTGGTGATTGATGTGTGATCTGAAGGAACTCATCACCATGTGGTTTCTGATAACTCTTGTATATTTGTCTTGGGTTCTATAAGAGATCAGGATAAATAAATCTATAGAAGCAATCCAGTGAAAATCACTTCTTCATATATAATGTCCTATATTCATTTTCCTATCTAGTTTGTGTTCTTGTCTTTGCTTTCATCAAAGAAATGTCACTCCAGTTTTATATAAAAATATAGACCCACTATTCTCCAAGTTGCTTTTGTACATGGTGTTTATCACAGTAACAATGAAACTAATTAAAAAGAGATACAGTTTTTGAAGAGGATATTTGTACAAATATCTAGTAGCCCAAATCAAATAAAATATTCACTAGATATGGCAATGTTTAATGATGGCTCACTAACACTTGTCAATGATGATGATTTCGTTTTTTATTTTAATATTTTTTATAGTCCAGACATTATCCCCATAACCTTCTACCATCTGACAGTTTTTCATTCCATTCCTCCTCACCACTTTCCAAGAGGCTGTCCCCACCACACCAACCCCATTCCTGAAAACCTCCTAACTTACTGAGGCCTCAAGTCTCTCAAGAGTTATGTAATTCTCTTACTGAGGGTAGGCCAGGCAGTCCTTTCTGTATGTGTGTCAGAATCCTAATATCAGCTGATGTATGCTCCATGGGTTGTGACTTAGTGTCTGAGAGATCTCCAGGTCAGTTGAGACTGCTGGTCTTCCCATGGGGCTACCCTCTTCCTCAGCTTCTTTCACCTTTTCCCCAATTCAACTATAGAGGTCACTGTCTTCCATCTATTGGTTGGGTGTTAATATCTGCATCTGATATTTTCAGCTGCTAGTTAGACCTCTTAGACGGCAGCCATGCTAGGTGCCTATGTGCAAGAACAGGATAACATCAGTAAATTTTCCAGGACCCCAGGCCTGCCCTTGAGCTAGTTCCCAATTTGATCCTTTCTCTCTTCTCCAATTTTGTATCTACAGTTCCTTCAGACAGGAACAATTCTGAGTCATAATTTTTGACTGCGGGATATCAAACCCATCCCTCCACTTGATGTCCTGTCCCTCCACTGGAGATGGACTGTATAAGTTCCATCACCCCACTGTAGAGCAAGTCATCCAAGGTCGCTCCATTTGAGTCCTAAATGTCTCTCACATCCCAGGTTTCTGGTGTCTTCTAAAGGTCTCTCCATCTCCTACCTCCCAATGTTGCCTATTTCTATCCTTTCTTTTGGCCTTCAGGGTTTCCATCATGCCCTATCATAGCCTGATCATGTTCCCAATTTTCTCTCTCTGCCTCCTTCCCCTATCAGATCCTTACCTCATTTTGCCCTTTCCCCATGATAGTTATCTTCTTCCTTCCAGTTTGGATTGAGTCATCCTCGCTTGGGTCATTTGACTTGTTAAATCTTGAGTCCTGTGGGTTTTTTCCTGTGTATTCTGTACTATTTTTAGCTAATATCTGTTTATTAGGTAGTATATACCATGCATGTACTTTTGGGCCAGAGTTACCTCACACAGCATGATATTTTCTACTTACATTCATTTACCTGCAAAACTCAGGATGTCTTCATTTTGTTGTTGTTGTTCCTAATTTTTTATGAATTAATATAAGACATTGCAGACCAATTTTAATCCTAGTACTCTTCTACCATTAATCCTGGTTAATCTTGAAGCAACAGAGCTCATAACTCTCTTTCATGTTGACAACATGCAGCCAAACTCAGAGGTTGCTCTTCAAATATCTTTGGGGAGATATTTCTAATACCTTTTGGAGAAAGGCACCTTGGAAGTGACAGTGATTGTTCTTGTCCCACTTGAAAGTTACAGCCATTCTGCCAAAGTTGCCAGCTTTCACATTCACTTTGATTCCTCCTGGAGGAACTGCTCAAAATTGCAGATCCATGATTCCATCTTCTACAGTGTGAGTGAAGTCAAAGCTGAACTTCAAACCTGCTTCTTTTTTGTCCCCCATTGCCTCAAGCTTCTTCACAGGTAACATGGGAGCAGAGGAGCTGTCCCTATTGTTAATAGCTGAGTAGTATTCCATCCTGCAAATGAAAAACATTTTCTATATTCATCTTTCCATTATGGAACATCTGTGTTGTTTCCAGGTTTTGGCTATCATAAGTAAAGTGGATATGAACAAAGCAGAACACATGATCCTGTGGTGTGGTAGGGTGTCTTTTGTGTATATCAACAAGAGTGGAATAGCTGAGTCTTCAGGTAAATCTATTTCCAATTTTGTGAGGAATCTACAGATTGATTTCCTGAGTTGTTGTACCAGTTTGCAATCCAAACAGCAATGGGGAAGTGTTCCTCTTTCTCCATATTCTTGCCAGTATGTGCTGTCACTGGTGTTTCAGATAAGTTTGTAATGACAGTATCAGCCTTTTTAGGACATAAACAGTTGCTTATTGAAATCCTAAACATGTACACATTTCATAGTGGATGTGCATTAATATTCCAAATTGTGCAAAATAAAACAAGTGCATTAGCCAAAATTTTGTCTTTGTGTACTTTTTGATTTACTGCAGGTAATCGAGTTTAGTTATACAAAGAAAAAGTAGGACATTTTCTTATTACTGTCTTCCCTTGTTGCCATATGATAGAGAAATCTTATTTAAAGTTATTTTCTTCTTATCATGATGTTATTTATGAAATTCTGAAGCTGATACCTCATTTCCTATTATAGCTGATGTGTTTGATCATTATTTTGCTAGATGTTTTCAAAACCAAATATAGAATGTGATGTGTGTTGTATTCAATAGAGGATTTTCATTTCTTTTACTCTATCTAATTAACAGAGTCCCCTCCTTGTATTTTTTCATGAGATATTTGTAGTTCTTGGCAAAACAAAATAATCTTTATATCATCAAATATTTTTTTTCCTATGATAACATCTTTTGAATTGGCCAGTAAGATCTCATCCAAACCATGGTAAATTTTAGATTGAGGAATCTGTAAAAATGACTTTAAAAGCTCTTTAGTAATGCACCTGCTCTGTTCCAGATAGCCTTGTTTTCACCCTTCTCAACACATCTGCAGAACTTTCAGTTGATCTGCTGCATTTGGGGCAGTACATAAGACCTTCCCATAACACTGCAGCAGCTGTGACCCCAAGAAGCCCAGCAGACAGGACCCCCATCTCTCTGAATGAAAACCGTTTCTGTTCTGGGTTGCACCTGCTCTGAGGCAGATTGGCCTGTTTGCCATATCAGTACCACAAGTCTCTCCCATCAGATCCACTGCAACCATGAGAGCATGATTGACACCCTCCCAAATAATCTAAATAATCACAGTATTGTGAGTCCTGTGAAGTCAAGCAGCAACAGGGCCATTTCTCTCTGTGCAGATGTCACTTCCTTTCTTGTCTCCACCTGCTACAGAGCAGATAAGCTTTCCTGCTCCTTCCTCATAAGTCTGCAGGTCTTCTAGGAGATGGCCACAGTCAGCATAGCAATCTATGAATCGCTGAGGAGATCTACTGCAGCTGGCCCCAGAGAGCTCCTACAAGATCTGCTGCAACCCTGAAACACAGGAAGTAAGTCACAAACAGAGATATGCAGATTAGCTAAACCCTAAGATAACCAGATGGTAAGAGGCAAGCACAAGATCATAAACAACAGCAACCAATATACTTTGATACCATTAGAATCCAGCTCTCCCAATACAGCAAGCCCTGGATACCTCTACACAGCAGAAAAGTGTGATGTGATCTAAAATCCAATCTCATGAAAATAATATAGACCTTAAAGGAGGATATAAATAAATCACTTAAAGAAACACAGGAAAACACAGTTAAACCATTACAAGTGGTTAAAGAGGAGACAAACAAAATTTTCATAAAGAAATGCAGTAAAACATAATCAAAGAGGTGACAAAATTGAACAAAGCAATCTGAGATCTAAAAATGGAAATAGAAACAATAAAGAAATGACAAATAGAGGGAATGTAAAACCTAGGAAAGTGGTCAGGAACCACAGATGAAAGCATCAACCACTGGTATAAGAGATAGAACAGAGAATGTCAGACATATAAGATACTATAGGAAATATTGGCATAACAGTAAACAAAAATTCAAAGCATAAAAACTGCTAACCCAAAACATCCAAGAAATCTAAGAAACAATGAAAAGACCAAACCTAAGGATGATAGGATTGGAAGAGAGTGAAGATTACCAGCTCAAAGGACCAGAAAACAGTTTCAGCAAAATCATAGAGGAAAACTTGCACAATCTAAAGAAAGATGTGGCCGTAAATTACAAGAAGTCTACAGAAAACAAAATAGATTCAACTGGAAATGAAAATACTCTTGTCACATAATAATCTATACACAAGATGCATAGAACAAAAAAGAATATTGTAAGTTATAGGTAGAAAAACAAGAAGTAACATATCAGGGCAGACCTACACGAGATACACGAGAATTCTCAATAGAGACTATTAAAGCCAGAAGATCCATGACAGATGTCATGCAGAACCTATAAAAATACAAATTCCCCTCAGGCTACTATGCTTAAGAAAATTCGCAGTCATCTTACTTGGTGAAACCAAAATATTTCATGACAAAACCAAATTTAAACAATATATATCTAATAACCTACTCATACAGAGGATTCTAGAAGAAAAACACTATGACAATGAGAGGATACTAATGAAAACAAGAAATTAATCATCTCAAAATAAACCCAAAAGGAGAGAAACAAACACATAATATCACCTTTTACAATGAACATAATAAGAACTAACAATCATCTGTCTTTATTTATTTATTTATTTATTTATTTATTTATTTATTTATTTATTTATTTATTTTTTGGTCGGGAAAAGAGTTTATTGTATTATCACAGGAGTCTCCTACTGAATTCTTCACAGAAGACAAGCGCGAGAGTGCATTCAAGGCACACACAGCATTTACTGAAGCCTGTCTAGTCTCATAAATAAAACCCGATTTCAGCAACACTTCCTTGTTCCAAATTAAGTCCAAAGGCTAGTAGATTTAGTCTTGATTTGAAAATGTCCCAAAATAAAGCGGTTAAGGTAGCATCAGATTCTACTCATTTTGATCCAGACTGAGGTTCATGATCCATTAGGGGATATCGAGTTCTTGGTGAAATTTCCAATGTTCCTTGGCAATGTGTCCTACCGTATTTATTTGTATTATAAATAAAGTTACTTGGCCTGGCCTTGCCGGTTGGCGTGCTGATGAAGGTGGAGTTTGGGAAACCTTTTACTTTTCCTGCAAGTAGACTGGCTTAGCCTCTTCTATGTGGCTCAGATGTAAACTGTGTCTAATGTACAGAATAAGAGTTTGATCATGAGATAGTCCATGGGTAAAGGTATGTTTATTATATTTATTCATTTCCATTTCAAAATATATCTCCCTTCATGGATTCACCTCTGCAAACACCCCATCTCTTTTTTCCTCTACTAGGGTGCTTTTCCACCTATTCACCAATTCCTGGCACAGCACTGAAACCTCCTTATATGCTGGGCATCAAGCCTACTCAGAAGCAAGACCTGCCCCTCACACTGATGAAAGATAAGTCTGTCCCATGCACTTATGTAGCTAGAGACATGGATTTCTCCATGTATACTCTTTGGTTTGATGTGTAGTCTCTGGGAGGTCTTGGTAGTTCACTTAGTTGATATTGTTCTTCCTATGAGGTTGCAATTTCCTTTAGCTTATTCAAACCTTCTCCTAGCTCTTCCATTGTTGTCCCAGTATCAGGCCAATGGTTGTCTGTGGATATCTTTATCTGTATTAGTCACATACAGGAATAAATCCTAAGAGGACAGCTATACTCCGTTTCTCAGAGCAAGCACTTTCTGGCATCAGAAATAGGGTTGTGGTTTTGAGTCTGCAAATGGATTTGATCCCTAGGAGGGGTAGGTTCTGGGTGTTGGAAGCTTGTGAGGCAGTTGCAGAATAGGATCCTTCCATGGGCACAGGTACAAACAAGAAGAAACCAAAACTTTCAAACATCATAGATGGAGAAGCTGAAATATTCCATGAGAAAACCAAAATTAAAAATTATCTATCTCCCAAATGATACCTACAGAAGGAATAATCCATCACTAGGATGATACTCAGAGAGAGAGAGAGAGAGAGAGAGAGAGAGAGAGAGAGAGAGAGAATATTAATCAGGTCACAATAAACCAAAAGGAAAGAATCACATACATGCAATCCCACCTATAAAAACAAACATAATAGGAACCAACAATTATTTCGTAAATATCTCTCAACATAAATAGACTCAATTCTTCTATGAAAAGGCTTAAGCTAACAGATTATATACACAAGCAGGATCCAATATTTTGCTGCATACTAAAAAGGCACTTCAATGAAAAAGATAGCCACTTTCTCAAAATTAAGTGGTTGGACAGAAATGTTTTCCAAGAAAATGGTCCCAAGGAATAAGCGTGAGTTCTCATTCTAATATCCAATAAAATATACTTACGGGGAAGTGGAAGATAGGGGCACTGGAGCTGCAGGTCCCCTGCGCTCCAGACACCTCCAGGACCTGAAGGGATCGGATCAACAGTTCTGTGAACTCGAATCCCGTGGGAGGAGAGCTAAACCTTCAGAGAGGCAGACACGCCTGGGAAGCCAGAAGAGACTACACACTGCCCACATTTCTGACTCCAGAGGAAAACACCTAATATAGTAAACATAGTAAAAGCAATATACAGAAAACCAGTTGCTAACATTAAACTAAATGGAGAGAAACTTGAAGCCATCCCACTAAAATCAGGGACTAGACTAGGCTGCCCACTCTCTCTCTACTTACTCAATATAGTTCTTGAAGTTCTAGCCAGAGAAATCAGACAACAAAAGGAGATCAAGGGGGATACAGATTGGAAAAGAAGAAGTCAAAATATCACTATTTGCAGATGATATGATAGTATATTTCAGTGATCCCAAAAGTTCCACCAGAGGACTACTAAAGCTGATAAGCAACTTCAGCAAAGTGGCTGGGTATAAAATTAACTCAAATGAATCACTAGCCTTCCCCTACACAAAAGAGAAAGAAGCCAAGAAAGAAATTAGGGAAACGACACCCTTCATAATAGTCCCAAATAATATAAAATACCTCGGTGTGACTTTAACCAAGCAAGTAAAAGATCTGTACAATTAGATCTGCAAGCCTCTGCAGAAAGAAATTGAAGAAGACCTCAGAAGATGGAAATATCTCCCATGCTCATGGATTTGCAGGATTAATATAGTAAAAATGGGCATTTTACCAAAAGCAATCTACAGGTTCAATGCAATCCCCATCAAAATACTAATCAAATTCTTCAGAGAGTTAGACAAAAATATTTGCAAATTCATCTGGAATAACAAAAAACCCAGGATAGCTAATACTATCCTCCACAATAAAAGGACTTCTGGGGGAATCACGATCCCTGAACTCAAGCAGTACTACAGAACCATAGTGATAAAAACTGCATAGTATTGGTACAGAGACAGACAGATAGAACAACGGATTAGAATTGAAGACCCAGAAATGAACCCACACACCTATGGTCACTTGATTTTGGACAAAGGAGCCAAAACCATCCAATGGAAAAAAGATAGCATTTTCAGAAAATGGTGCTGGTTCAACTGGAGGTTAACATGTAGAAGAATGCAGATTGATCCATGCTTATCACCCTGAACAAAGCTTTAGTCCAAGTGGATCAAGGACCTCCACATCAAATCAGATACACTCAAACTAATAGCAGAAAATGTGGGGAAGCATCTCGAACCCATGAGCACGGGAGAAAATTTCCTGAACAAACCACCAATGGTTTATGCTCTAAGATCAAGAATCGACAAATGGGATCTCATAAAACTGCAAAACTTCTACAAGGCAAAAGGCACTGTGGTTAGGAAAAAACAGCAACCAACAGATTTGGGATAGATCTTTACCAATCCTACAACAGATAGAGGGCTTATATCCAAAATATACAAAGAACTCAAGAAGTTAGACCACAGAGACAAATAACTCTATTAAAATTGGAGTTCAGAGCTAAACAAAGAATATACAGCTGAGGAATGTCAAATGGCTGAGAAACACCTAAAGAAATGTTCAACATCTTTAGTCATAAGGGAAATGCAAATCAAAACAACCCTGAGATTTCACCTCACAACAGCGAGAATAGCTAAGATCAAAAACTCAGGTGACAGCAAATACTGGCGAGGATGTAGAGAAAGAGGAACACTCCTCTATTATTGGTGGGATTGCAGACTGGTACTACCATTCTGGAAATCAGTCTGGAGGTTCCTCAGAAAATTGGACATTGAACTACCTAAGGACCCAGCTATACCTCTCTTGGGCATATACCCAAAAGATGCCACAACATATAACAAAGACACATGCTCCACTATGTTCATAGCAGCCTTATTTATAAGAGCCAGAAGCTGGAAAGAACCCAGATGCCCTTCAACAGAGGAATGGATACATAAAATGTGGTACATCTACACAATGGCATATTACTCAGCTATCAAAAATAATGACTTTATGAAATTCATAGGCAAATGGAGGGAACTGGAAAATATCATCCTGAGTGAGGTAACCCAATGACAGAAAAACACACATGGTATGCACTCATTGATAAGTAGTTATTAGCCCAAATGCTTGAATTGCCCTAGATGCACAGAACACATGAAACTCAAGACAGGTGATCAAAATGGTAATGCTTCACTCCTTCTTTAAAAGGGTAACAAGAATACCCTTGGCAGGGAATTGGAGGCAAAGATTAAAACAGAAGGAACACCCATTCAGAGCCTGCCCCACATGTGGCCCATACTTATACAGCCACCCAATTAGACAAGATGGATCAAGCACAGAAGTGCCGGCAGACAGGAACCAGATGTCAATCTCTCCTGAGAGACACAGCCAGAATACAGCATATACATAGGTGAATGCCAGCAGCAAACCACTGAACTGAGAATGGGACTCCCTTTGAAGGAATCAGAGAAAGGACTGAAAGAGCTTGAAGGGGCTCAAGACCCCATATGTACAACAATGCCAAGCAACCAGAGCTTCCAGGGACTAAGCCACTACCCAAAGACAATACATGCACTGACCCTGGGCTCCAACTTCCTAGGTAGCAATGAATAGCCTAGTAAGAGCACCAGTGTAAGGGGAAGCCCTTGGTCCTGCTAAGAATGAACCCCCAGTGAACGTGATTGTTGGGAGGAGGGCGGTAATAGGGGGAGGATGGAGAGGGGAACACCTATATAGAAGGGGAGGGAGAGAGGCTAGGGGGATGTTGGCTTGGAAACCGGAAAGGGAATAACAATCGAAATGTAAATAAGAAACACTCGATTAATAAAGAAAAAAATATACTTTCAATCCAGTTTATCAAATGAGATAGGAAAGGACAATTCATATTATTCAAAATAAATATACACCAAGATAAAGTCTCAAATCTGATCATCTACTTCCCATGTTCAAGTGCATCAACATTAATAACAGAAACTTTACTACAGTTCCAAACGCACACTGAATGTCACACAATAATAGTGGGAGGCTTCAACATCACATTCTCACTAAATCACAGGTTATTGAAATAGAAACTAAAGAGTAACACAGTTAAATTAATAGAAGTCATGAACTAAATGATTGTAACAGATACATACAAAGCCAAACAAAAGAATATAGTTTTTTCTAAGCACCTCACAGAATTTTCTTGAAAATTGACCATATATCCATCCATAAAACAAATCTCAACAGATAGAATATCATTAAAATAACTTGTGAAATCCTATCAGATCACTCCACACAAAGACCAATCTTCAATAAAAACAAAAAGAACAAAAAATCCACATATGCATGGAAACAGAAATATTCTCTACTTGTAAACTTTGTCAGAGTAGAAATAAAGAAAGAAATTAAAGCCATCCTAGAATTCCAAGTAGTCAATTTAAATTGTGACACAGCATATCCAAACTTTTGCGGCCCAATGAAAGAGGTACTGAGAGGAAAATTCCTAAAACTAAGTGCCTGTCAGAAAGAATCCAGAGAGAACCAATATTAGCATAATAAGAGCACACCTGAAAGCTCTAGAACAAAAAGAAGGAAGCATATCAACAAAGAGTAGAAGGCAGAAAATAATAAAAATCAGGGTAGAAATCAACCAATGAGAAACATAAAGAGTAATACAAAAACATCCATGACAAAAACAACAACAAAACAAAAACAAAACCAAGAAGACCAAAAGCTGGTTCTTTGAAAAAATCAACAAGATAAACTCCTAGCCAAATTAAGTAAAGGACACATACAGATTATCCAAATTAACAAAATAAATGAAAAGTGAGACATAAAAAAATCATCAAATCTTATTAGGAAAGCCTTTAATCAACAATTCTGGAAAATATCAATGAAATGGATGTCGTTTTAGACAGATATCAGATATCAAAATTAAACCTAGATCAGTTAAATCATCCAAAAAGTTACATAACCCAAGGAAATAGAAGCATTCACTAAAAGTTTCCCAACCAAAATAATTCCAGGGCCAGATGGTTTTACTGAAGAATCCTATCATATCTTCAAAGAGGAGATAGTGTCAACAGTCCTTAAAACTCTTCCATATAATAGAAATAGGAGGACCACTTCTCAATTAATTTATGAAGTAACATTTACTTAGACCAAGACCACACAAAGACCCAACAAAGAAAAATAACCTCAGACCAATTTCACCTATAAATATTGAAAATAATAATCAATAAATCTCTTGCATTTAAACCCAATTTAAAAGCACATCAAAGCAATCATTCACCATGATCAAGTAGGCTTCACCCCAGGAATGCAGGGATGGCTTAATGTCTGAAATACATCATTGTAACTAACTAACTAAACAAACTCAAACTAACAAACGAAAAGACACAGGGCCATCTAATTGGATGTTGAAAAATCATTTGAATATATATATATATATATATAATATATATATATGTATATATAATTTTAATTTTAAAAAAGTATTGGAGAGATTGGGAATTCAAATTCATATATAAACATAATAATAGCAATACATAGCAAAGCAATAGCCACCGTTAACTAAATGCAGAGAACCTTGAAGCAACCCCACTAAAAGTAAGGACAAAACAAGGTACCTACTCTCCCCTCTGTATTTAATATAGTAATTAAAGTTGTAGCCAGAGCAATTAGACGAATAAGGAGATCAAATTTCTATAAAATGTAAAAACAGAAGTCAAGATAGCACTATTTGCAGATGATAATATATATTAGCTATTCCAGAAATTCTGCTTGAAACTCCTCCAGGTGATACACAACTTCAGCAATGTGGCTGTATATAAAATTAACTCAAACAAATCAGTAGCCTTCCTCTACTCAAAGGATAAATGGGCAAAGAAAGAAATTAAGGAAAAAACACCCTTCACAATAATCACAAACAATATAAAATATCTTGGTATGACTTTAGCCAAGTAAGTGAAAGATCTATATGACAAGAACAATTCTCTAAAGAAAGAAATGGAAGATCTCACAAGATGGAAAGATCTTTCATGCTCATAGATGAGCAGTATTAACATCTTACCAAAAGCACATTCAATACAAGCCCCATCAAAATTTCAACTCAATTTTTCATGGAAATAGAGAGACTAATTTTCAAATTCACCTCGCATAACAAAAAAACTTAAGATAGTGAAAACTATTCTCAACAATAAACTAACTTCTGGGGAAATCATCATTCCCGACAGAGCAATAGTTATAAAGTTCTCTTGGTGTATGGCAGGCAGATCTAAGAAATAGAACTTAATACCCAGAAATAACCTCACACACCTATGGTCACTTAATCTTTGACAAAGAAGCCAAAACTATCCAGTGGAGAAAAGACAGCGTTTACAACAAATGTTATTGGTTCAACTGGAGGTCAGCATTTGGCATGTAGAATAATGCAAACTGATCTACTCTTATCTCCTTGTACAAAACTCAAGCCCAAGTGGATCAAGGGCCACCACATAAAACCAGATACACTCAAACTAATAGAAAGGAAACTGGGGAAGATCCTCAAACATATGGACACAGGGAAAAATTCCCTGAAGTGAACACCAATGGCTTATGTGCTAAGATCAAGAATTCACAAATGGTAGTTAATAAAATTGCAAAGCTTCTGTAAGGCGAAGGACACTGATGATAGGACAAAATAGCAGTAAAAAATGGGAAAAGATCCTTCATCTGATATAGGGCTAATATACAAAATACACAAAAAACTTAAGACAGACTCCAGAAAACCAAATCACCGAGTTAAAAAAAGGATACAGAGCTGAACAAAAACTCTTCAATTGAGGTATCTTGAATAGTTAAGAAGCACTTAAAGAAATGTTCAACATACTTTGTCATAGGGAAATGCAAATCAAAATGACCCTGAGTATCTACCTCAAACCATTCACTGTGGCTAATATAAAAAATTCTCAGATGACAGTAGATACTGGTGATGATGTAGAGAAAGAGGCAATGTCCTCCATTTCTAGTTGGACTGCTAGCCACTAAAAGCATTTTGTAAATAAATCCGGTGTTTACCGAAGTAACTGGAAATTATTCTACCTGAAGACTCAGCTATACCAAGACTGGGCATAAACCCAAAAGATACTCCAGCATGTAAGAAGGAAAGATGTTCCACTATGTTTGTAACACACTATAACCAGAAGCTCGAAAAAACACAGATGTTCCTCAACAGAAAATGGTGACAGAAAATGTGGTACACTTACACATTGGAGCACTACCCAGCTATTAAAAACAATGACACCATGAAATTTACAGACAAAAGAATGGAACTAATAAATATGATCCTGAGTGAGGTAACCTTGAAAGAAAGTACATATATGCTATGCACTCACAATAATTGTATATTAGGGCAACAGCTAAGAATATCGGAGATACAAACAAGAAAACATATGTAGCTTTAAGAAAGAAGACCAAAATATAGATGCTTCAATCCTTCATTGAAGGGGGAACAAAATATGCACAGCAATTGGAGGGAGGGAGGAACCTGAGAGGAAGAATGTTGGGGAGGGGAAAGAGTGATATGATCAGATTTTTAAATATACAGGAGAGAAGTACAGAGGGTTAGGAAATTGAAAAGAATTATGTAGGAGTTGGGTATAGGCAAATGGGGGTAGCCACTAGAAAATCGCAGATGCCAGGGATGTCAGAGGCTCCCAGGACCCAATGGGGTGTGTGGCGGTGACTTTAGCTGAAATAAGCAATAAACAGGGGATAGAACCTGTAGAGACTACTTACAGTAGATAGGTATTCCCTTCCCTCCCTAGTTGAGATTTGGGGCCACCCACCCATCTGAAATATGATAATCCTATAATATTCCAGTCTAAAGGAACAACAGGGACAAACATGGAACACTGAGTGGAGGAAAGGCCATCCAGAGATCACCTTACCTAGAGATCCATCCCATCTGCAGACAACAAATCAGAACAATATTGCTGATGCCAAGTAGCACTTGCTGATGGGAGTCTGGTATAGTTGTACCTGGAGAGGCTCTATGAATACCTAACCAATACAGATGTAGAAACTCACATCCAACCATCAGACTGAGCCTGGGGACATCAATGGAAAAGATGTGGAAGGGCTAAAGAAGCAGAGGGGGATTGCAACCCCATAAGTAGAACAATATCAAATAACGGCACCACCCATATCTCCCAGAGACTAAATCTGCAACCAAAGAGTACAAGTGGAGGGCTCTATGGCAATAGAAACATGTGTAGAAAAGGATGCCATCATGTGACATCACTGGGAGAGGAAGCTCTTCATCATGTTGTGGCTTCATGCCCCAGCATATGGGGATGCTAGAATGGAATGGAGGGAATAGGTGAGTGGGTGGAAAAACTCCCTCATAAAGGCAAAATGGAGGGAAATGAGGAGGTATTCGATGGCAGCTTTGTGGAGGGGTAAACAAGAAGTTAGATATCCTTTGAGTGTAAATGAATAAAATTATTAATAACAAAATAAAATTAAAATAATTAAAAAGAAAAAAATAAAAAGTAAATGAAAAATAAAAAACAAAAGAGGAATGCCCTATTGATGTGTTTGTTTTGTGAAATTTTTCAACAAAGTCATATCTTAGCATCATGTGAAATTAAAATCTCTAATAATAAAATATTACATACAAGCATATATGTTCATATTTGTATACATATTTACAAACACATATACACACATATAAATATATCATGTATATGCATATGTATATACACATTCATTTTATATTCATATATGTTGAGGAAGCAAAATATTTTCCCACATAGTGAACATGATTCTTCAGTTATGTATCTCATAATTTGTACTTTCTCTTAGTTTTTGGTATGCTTTAAATAATTCATAACATGTTTATTATCTCTAGAATCTTAATTTTTGTCATTTCTTGGCTTCTTTGTGACATAATCAAATAAGTCAGATTATCTGTCTTACTGGTACAAGGTTTAATAGACATATAATTATGAGATAGTTGAATACGTTACAGAAAACTGAAAATGGTCAGAACCAGAATAAATTAGCATTTGTCATGTTATTGTTCCATGCTCCAAGAATGATGTGTGGTGAACAATAGCAAAAGGAACTGTGAGAAAGTTTCCAGGAAAAACTGTAGACAACTCTTTACCTCAGATGAATTATATTTCCTAAGCTAGTTTATACATGATTTTATGCCTTCTGTAATAGTCATTTGCATTCAATTCATAGCACATGGTTATTCTTGTGGCATATCAGAACATAAATACAGAACCAAAACTTCTCAGTGTACCCTGAATTGGGATATAGTCTTTTGTCCTTCTTTTAAGACTTTCAGATTTAATCCCCAGTACATGCCCCAAAATTGTATGTGATAGTACCAAGAAAGGATTGTTTTGTTAATATGTAGCTTGTGCTTCATTACATTCATTTACATATTTTTCTAACTGATTTTTCTGAAGTCATATTTTCTTTGATTATTGCTATATATGTTTCATGTGTTTATTATAGTACAATGAAACTGAAGTGAAGACAGTATACAGTATTAAGCCATAGTTTGTCACATTCTTTCAAGTCCTCCTGTACAAAGACACCTAGACACATATCTATGCTGGCTTATGAATGTTCACAATACTATTTTCCTTCATTTACTTTAAACAACAAGGTTATTGAAATAGAAATACATTTTAAGGGTACTCTAAGTTTCTTGATGATATAGTGGTTCAAAGGAAGAACTTTCATAGACTCACTACAACCATGGTATATTGACCTTGATTTTTGGTTGGCCATGTTTATGTTAATATATGGGCAGCATGGACTTGACCTTTGAGGTTCCAGAAACAAAAATGATAAAACCTTGTATGTAGTCAGAAATAGCTTTTATAATTGAGTTAGTGGAAAGAATGCTAGATAAATTGATCAAAGTTCATTTTGTAAACTCATTAATTTTTAAAGAATTTATAAAAATATTACACTGAAAAGAAAATGACTTTATAGACAAGATATTGGTCAAGAGTATAAGAATTTGATTTCAAGTGGATTATGGCTTTTTAGACGTGAAAAAATTAAATTGTGCCCTGGGATTTTTTCCTCCATCCTCTCTTTCTGGGACCTTAATTCCCAAAACAATTCCTTGGATTAGGTGTTATCCTTGTTCACATTTGAAAAAAAATGATCTATACTCGTCTGCTTAGTTTTCCACAATAGTCAGAATGAATAAATCAACAATATTAGCAAGATCATAGATAGGGATATCAGTTATATTCCATAGGTTACTGAATAGATCTATGCTAAGAATTAGAACAACAGGGTTTGAAATCATTTTTTATATGAGTGATACCCTTGGTCTATATTTGGAAGCATAGATAGCTGGATTTTTTTGTTATATCTCTGACTAGGCTTGATGCTATTACATAAATTAGCATACCATATGCAGCTTTTAGGATACTATCCATCATTTTCTCCTCTTACAGTTCTAAACATCTTCTGCATTGTAGTATGACTGCTAAAAAGAAAGTCTGACTAATTATCAATTTGAGTTGACATTTAAAACTTTCATTAATACTTTTCTGCATGTTAATTATTCCTACAAGTAGTAATAAACACAGGCAAATCTACAATCCCAAAAAGAATTTGTGTAAGAATTTGTACAGATATAGGCTTTGTATAGATAATAGTATTTGTATATGTATAGGCCAAGAATTAGATCAACAGGATTTGTCTACATCGACAGCAATAGGAATTGTGTTGCTGAATGTATATTCAATCATTGGGAATATAGAATTCTGATTCTTAAGAATGCTATACAGCCCATTAAGCTTCTGGAAAGTGGGGAGTGCCCTCACTGATATAAAGGTGAGGGAAGATGGGAGGAAGAACTCCAGTATGAGAGACTTGGAGATGGAGGCAACATTTGTAATGTAAGTAAATAAAATAATTTAAAACAATACTGTACATAGATGGAATATATATGAATGAGTGATAGTTTCAGTGATTTATGGGGAAGTATAGGACAGACGAAGAAATGTGGAACATGAAATCATGATGCTCAAAAATACATAAAGGTAGAAGAAAAAAATATTTAGAGAAACCTTGCAAGAGTTGAAAACTAAGGAAGAGATAAAGCAGGTTTATTTCTGTTAAGAGTAGAGAAGAAGCTCTTGGGTTTGTTGATTCTTTGTATATTCCCTTTTGTTTCTACTTGGTTGGTTTCAGCCGTGAGTTTAAGTGTCTCCTGCCTTCTACACCTCTTGGATATATTTGCTTCTTTTTGTTTTGGAGCTTTTAGGTGTGCTGTCAAGCTACTAATGTATGCTTTTTCCAATTTAATCTTGGAGGCACGCAAAGCTATGAGTTTTCCTCATAGCACTGCATTCATTGTGTCCCATAAATTTAGAGGATTCTTTGAGAAAATCAAAAAGATAGAAAAACACTTAGCCAGACTAAGAGAGCACAGAGAGTCTATCCCAATTAATAAAATCAAAAATCAAAAGGGAGGCATAACAAAATCTGAGGAAATTAAAAACAATCAGATCCTATGAGAAAAGCATATATTCAACAAAAGAAGAAAATCTTTAGCAAAGGGAAAATTTTCTAGATAGATACCGGTACCAAACTTAAATCAGGAACAGATAAACCATCTAAATAGTCACATAATTCCTAAGGAAATAGAAGCAGTTACTAAAAGTCTACCAACTAAGAAAAGCCCAGGACAAGATGGGTTTAGTGCAGAATTCTATCAGAACTTCAAAGAAGACCTCATTACAATACTGTCCAAATAATTCCACAAAATAGAAACAGAAGGAGCACTACTCAATTCCTTCTATAGAGCCACGATTATGCTTATACCTAAAGCAAAAAAGACCAAAAATGAATGAGAACTTCAGTCCAATTTCCTTTATGAATGTCAACACAAAAATACACAATAAAATTCTCAAAAGGAGAATTCAAGAATACATCAAAATGATCATTCATCATGATGAAATGGGCTTCATCCCAGAGATGTAGGGATGGTTCAATATACAGAAATCCATCAAGGAAATCCATTTTTTAAACAAACTGAAAGAAAAAAAATGATCATTTCATTAGATGCCGAGAAACTATTTGACAAAATTCACCACCCCTTCATGAAAAAAGGCTTATAAAGATCAGGAATTCATGACCCATACATAAACTTAGTAAAGGCAATAACATCAAACCGGTGGCCAACATGAAACTAAACGTAGCGAAATTGGAAACCATTCCTCTAAAATCAGTGACTAGGCAACAATGCCCACTCTCTCCCTACTTATTCAATATAGTACTCAATGTACATCCAGAGTAATCAGACAAGAAAAGGAGATCAAATGAATACACATTGGATAGGAAGACATTTAAATATCCCTGTTAGCAGATGACTGATTGTGTACTTCAGTTACCCCAAAAGTTCCACCAGAGAATGACTAAACCTGATAAACAACTTCAGCGAAGTGGGTGGGTATATAATTAACTCAAACAAATCAGCAGTCTTTCTCTATTAAAAGGAAAAACAGACTGAGAAAGGAATTAGGGAAATGACACCCTTCATATGAGTTACAAATAACATAAAATACCTAGGTGTGACATTAACCAAACAAGTGAAAATTCTGTATGATAAGAACTTCAATAAGATTACACCTAAGGATAATAGGTATAGAAGAAAGTGAAGACTCCCAATTTAAAGGGCCATTAAATATATTCAACAAAATTTTAGAAGAAAACTTCCCTAACCTAAAGAAAGGGATGCCCATAAACATACTAGAAGAGAAATTCCTCCCGTCACATAATAGTTAAAACACCAAATGCACAAAACAAAGAAAGAGTATTAAAAGCAGTAAGGGAAAAAGGTCAAGTGACATATAAAGCCAGACCAATAAGAATTACACCAGATTTCTCACCAGAGTCTATGAGAGCCAGAAGATCCTGGACAGATGTCCCAGATCCTAAGAGAACAAAAATGCCAGCCCAAGTTACTGTATCCAGCAAAACTTTCAATTAACATAGATGGAGAAACCAAGATATTCCATGACAAAACCAAATTTACACAATATCTTTTTACAAATCCAGCCCTACAAAGGATAATATATGGAAAATTCCAACTCAATGAGAGAAACTACACCATAAAGAAAGCAAGAATACAAATTCCTTGCAATGAAATCAAAAGAGACACAAAGAAACATAATTATACCTCTTACAATGAAAATAACAGGAAGCTACAATCACTATTACTTAATATCTCTCAACATCAATGGACTCAATTCCCCAATAAAAAGACATAGAGTAACAGAATGGATACATAAAGAGGACCCAGCATTTTGCTGCATGCAGGGAAAACACCTCAGAGACAAAGACATATAGTAGCTCAGAGTAAATGGCTGGAAAACAACTTTCCAAGCAAATGACCCAAAGAAACAAGCTGGAGTTGCCATTCTAATATCAAATAAAATTGACTTTCAACCAAAAGTCTTTAAAAAAAGGTAATGAAGAACCCTTCATATTCATCAAAGGAAAAGTTCACCGAGATGAACTCTCAATCCTAAATATCTATGCTCCAAATGCAAATGCACCTTTCATTCATAAAAGAAACCTTACTTAAGTTCAAAGCACACATTGCACCTCACACAGTAATAGTAGGAGATTTCAACACAACACTCTCCTAACTGGACAGATCATGAAAACATTAAACAGAGATGTAGAGAAACTTACAAAAGTAATGGACCAAATGGATTTAACAGATATTTATAGAACATTCCATCCTAAAAGAAAGGGATCTATCTTCTTCTCAGCAACTCATGGAACTTTCTCCAAAACTGACCATATAATCGGTCACAAAGCAGGCCTCAACAGATACAGGAAAATAGAAATTATCCCATGCATCCTATCAAATCACCACGCACTAAGACTAGTCTTCAATAACAACAATAATGAGAGAAAGCACACATATATATGGAAGTTGAACAATGCTCTACTCAATGACAACTTGGTCAAGGAAGAAATAAAGGAGAGAGCATATATCAGCAGCTTGACAGCACACCTAAAAGCTTTGGAACAAAAAGAAATATATAAACACAAGAGGAGTAGAAGTCAGGAAATAATCAAACTCAGAGCTGAAATCAACCAAGCAGAAACGAAAAGGACTATAAAATGAATCAACAAAACCAAGAACTGGTTCTTTGAGAGAATCAACAAGATAAATAAACCCTTAACCAGAATAAGCAGAGTTCACTTAGAGTGTATCCAAATTAACAAAATCAGAAGTAAAAAGCAAGTCATAAAAACAGTATCTGAAGGAATTAAAAAAATCATCAAATCCTACTACAAAAGCTACAACACTGGAAAATCTGTAGGAAAAGGACAATTTAATAGACATATACCAGGTATCAATGTTAAATCAGGAACAAATAAACCATCTAAACAACCCCAAGAATCCGAAAGAAGTAGACATAGTTATTAAAAGACTCAAAAGCAAAAAGATCCCAGGTCCAGATGAGTTCAGTGCAGAGTTCTTTCAGACCTTTATTGAAGACTGTCCAATACTGTCCAAACTTTTGCACAAAAGTGAAACAGACAACACTACCAAATTCCTTTTATGAAGACACAATTACTCTTATACAAAAACCACACAAAGACCCAACAATACAGAAAATGTGGTACATCTACACAATGGAATATTACTCAGCTATCAAAAACAATGACTTTATGAAATTCATAGGCAAATGGATGGAACTGGAAAACATCATCCTGAGTGATTAACCCAATCACAGAAAAACACACATGGTATGCACTCATTGATAGGTGGATATTAGCCCAAATGATCAAATTACCCTAGATGCACAGAACACATGAGATTCAAGAAGGACGACGAAAATGCGAATGCTTCATTCTTTTTTTAAAAGGGGAACAATAATACCCTTGGGAGGGAATACGGAGGCAAAGCTTAGAACAGAGGCAGAAGGAATACCCATTCAGAGCCTGCCCCACATGTGGCCCACACATATACAGCCACCAAACTATATAACATGGATGAAGCAAAGAAGCACAGGCTGACAGGAACTGGATGTAGATCTCTCCTGAGAGACACAGCCAGAATACAGCAAATACGTAGGCAAATGCCATCATTAAGCCACTGAATTGAGAATGGAACCCCCGTTGAAGGAATCTTAGAAAGGACTGAAGGAGCTTCAAGGGGCTTGAGACCCCATATGAACAACAATGCCAATCAACCAAAGCTTTCAGGGAGTAAGCCACTACCCAAAGACTATATATGGACTGACATGGGGTCCAACCTCACAGGTAGCAGTGAATAGCCTAGTAAGAGCATCAGTGGAAGGGGAATCCTTTGAGCCTGCCAAGACTGAAACCCCAGTGAAAGTAATTGTTGGGGGGAGGGTGGTAATGGAGGGAGGATGGGGAGGGTAACACAAATAGAGAAAGGAGGGAGAGGGGTTACGGCGATATTAGCCCAGAAACGGGGAAAGGGAATAACAATCGAAATGTAAGTAAGAAACACCCAATTTAATAAAGATGAAAAAAAGAGAGTACTTCAGACCAATTTCTCTTATGAATATTGAAGCAAAAAGACTGAATAAAATTCCTGAAACTTAATCCAATTACACTTCAAAATGATCAATCATAATGATTAAGTAGGCTTCATTCAAGGGATGCAGGAATTTTTTAATATATGAAAATCCATCAATGAAATCCACTATATAAACAAACTCAAAATAAGAACCACATGATCATTTCATTAGGTGCTAAGAAAGCATTTGACAAAATTCAACATCGCTTCATGATAAAAGGTATGGAAATATCAGGAATTCAAGGACCATATCTAACCATAGTAAAAGCAATATATAGCAAATGAGTAGCTAACATCAAACTAAATGTAGAGAGGCTTGAAGCAATCCCACTAAAATCAGGGACTAGGCAAGGCTGCCCACACTCTCCCTATTTATTCAATATAGTACTCGAAGTCCTAGCCAGAGCAGTCACACAGCGAAAGGACATCAAAGGGATACAAATTGGAAGGGAAGAAATCAAAATATCACTTTTTGCAGATGATAAGTGTACTTAAGTGACCTCAAAAGTTCTAACAGAGAACTATGTAACCTGATAAACAAAATCAGCAAAGTGGCAGGGCATAAAATTAATTCAAACAAATAAGTAATCTTCTACTCAAAGAATAAACAGGCTGAGAAAGAAATTAAGGAAATGACATCCTTCACAATAGTCCCAAATAATATAAAATATCTTGGTGTGACTGTAGCCAAGCAAGTGAAAGATCTGTATGACAAAACTTCAAGTCTCTGAAGAAAAAAATTGAGGAAGATCTCAGAAGATGGAAAGATCTTCTATGCTCATGAATTGGGAGGATTAATATACTAAAGATGGCCATTGTGCCAAAAGCAATCTAAAGATTCAATGCAATCCTGATCAAAATTCCCACTCAATGCTATAGAGATAAAAAGAACAAACTGCAAATTCATTTGGAATAAGAAAAAACCCAGGATAGCAAAAACTATACTCAACAATAAAAGAACTTCTGACGGAATGACAATCCCCGATATCAAGCAATATTACAGAGCAATAGCCATAAAACTGTATGATATTGGTACAGAGAAAGTCAGATAAGTGGAACAGAATTGAAAACCCAGAAATGAAACCACACACCTATAGTCACTTGGTCTTTGACAAAGGAGCTAAAACTATCCAGGGAAGAAAGATAACATTTTCAACAAATGGTTCTGGTTCAACTGGAGCGCAGCATGTAGAAGAATGCAAATTGATCCATTCTTATCACCATGTACAAACCTTAAGTTCAAGTTGATCAAGGACCTCAACATCAAATCAGATACACTCAAACTAGTAGAAGGAAATGTGGGGAAGGGTCTCAAACACATGGTCACTGTGGAAAATTTCCTCAACAAAACATCAATGGCTCATGATCTAAGATCAAGAATCAACAAATGGGATCTCATAAAACTGCAAAGCTTTTGTAAAGCAAAAGACAGTGTCTTTTAAGGACAAAATGGCAACCGACAGATTGTGTAAAGATCTTTACCAATCCTACATCTGAGAGAGGGTTAATATCCAAAATATACAAAGAACTCATGAAGTTAGACTCCAGAGAGCCAAATAACCCTATTAATAAATTGGGGGCAGAGCTAAACAAAACATTCTCAGCTGAGGATTATTGAATGGCCAAAAAGCACCTAAGGAAATGTTCAATATCCTTAGTCATCATGGAAATGCAATTCAGACAACCCTGAGATTCTACCTCACAGCAGTCAAAATGGCAAAGATAAAAAAAAAACAAAAAAAAACAAAAGCCTCAGGTGACAGTAGATACTGGCAAGGATGTGGAGAAAAAGGAACACTCCTCCATTGTTGGTGGGATGGCAAACTGGTACAACCACTCTGGAAATCAGTCTGGAGGTTCCTCAGAATATTAGACATTCCACTACCCAGGACTGACCTATATCTCTCTTGGGTTATACCCAAAAGATGCTTCAACATACAATAAAGATAAATGCTCCACTACATTCATAGCAGCCTTATTTATAATAGCCAGAAGCTGGAAAGAATCCAGATGCTTTTCAACAGAGGAATGGATTAAAAAATGTGGTACATCTACACAATGGTGTACTACTCAGCTATCAAAAACAATGACTTCATGAAATTCATAGGCAAATGGAATAAACTAGAAAATATCATCCAGATTGAGGTTACTAAATCACAGAAAAACACACATGGTATGCACTGATTGATAAGTTGATATTAGTCAAAAAGCTCAAAATTACCACAGGAAGCTCAAGAAGAAGAATCGCCAAAATGTGGATGCTCCCACTCCTTCTTAAAAGGGCAAAAATACCCATAGGAAGGAATATGGAAGCAAAGTTTAGAGCAGTGACTCAAGGAATGGCCATTCAGAGCCTGACTCACATGTGGCCCATATATATACAGCTACCAAAACTAGTTAAGATTCATGAATCCAGAAAATGCATTCTGAAAGGTAGCAGATATATCTCTCTCCTGAGTGACACGTCCAGAGCATTTCCAATACAGAGGTCAGTGCTAGCATCAAACCACCAAATTTAGAATAGACCCCCCATGTGGGAAGTAGAGGAAGCATTGAAGAGTTGAAGGAGCTTGTCACCCCTTAAGAAACAACAATGCCAACCAACCAGAGCTTCCAGGGCTAAATCACTACCAAAAGACTGTACATGGATTGACCCAGGGCTCCAACTGCATATGTAGCAGAAACTAGCTTTGTTGGGGCACCAGGAGAAAGGGAATCCCTTGGTCCTTCCAAAGTTGCATCCCCAGTGCAGGGTAATATGGGGAGGGGCAGTTAGGGGGATGTATAGGTGGACTACTCACATGGGACAGGGGGAGGCATTGAGGAAGGAATGGGGCTTATGGACAGTAAACTGGGAAGGAGAATAATGTTTGAAATGTAAGTAAAGAAAGATATCTAATAAAAATTTTAAAAAAAGAACTTCAGGCCTCTGAAGAAAGAAATTGAAGATTTCAGAAGGTGGGGAGATGTCCCATGCTAATAGATTGGCAGGATTAATATAGTAAAAATATCCATTTTGCTAAAAGCAATCTACAGATTGAAATGTAATCCTCATCAAAATTCCAATTCAATTCTTAATAGAGATAGAATGAGAAATTTGTAAATTCATTTGGAATGAACAAAAACCCAGGACAGTGAAAACTATCCTCAGCAATAAAAGAACTCCTATGGAAATCATCATCCCTGGCCTCAAGCTGGATTATAGAGCAATAGAGTTAAAAATGCATGTGGTTGGTACAGAGACAGGCAGGTATATCAATGGAATAGAATTGAAGACCCAGAAAGGAACCCACATACCTATAGTCACTTGACCTTTGACAAAGGAGCCAAAATGATCCAATGGAAAAGAGATAGCATTTTTAACAAATGGTGCTGGTGGAACTGAAGGTCAGCATGTAGAAGAATGCAAATTGATTCCTTCTTATTGCCCTGTACAAAGCTTAAGTCCAAGTGAATCTAGGACCTCCACGTAAAGCCAGATACACTCAAACTAATAGAAGCAAAATTGGGGAAGAATCCTGAACATATGGACACTGGGGAAATTTTCCTGAACAAAACACCAATGGCTTATGTTCTAAGATCAAGAATTGACAAATGGCACCTCATAAACTGCAAAGCTTCGGTAAGGCAAAGGACACTGTCTTTCAGACGAAATAGCAACGAACAGATTGGCAAAAGATCTCTCCATTCCTACATCTGATATAGGGATGACATCCAAAATATACAAAGAACCTAAGTAGTTAGACTCTAGATAATCAAATAAAAACATTTTTAAAAGGGGGTAAAGCACTAAACAAAGAATTCTCAGTTGAGGAATATTGAACGTCTGAGAAGTAAATTAAGAAATATTCAAAATCCCAGTCGTCAGGGAATAGCAAAGCAAAGTAACCCTGAGATTCCACTTCACACCAGTCAGAATGGCTAAAATCAAAAAATCAGGTGCCAACAGATGTTGGTGAATATGTGGAGAATGAGGAACAACACTCCGTTGTTATTGGGATTGCAAACTGGTACAACCACTCTTCAAATTAGTCTGGAGGTTCCTCAGAAAATTGGACATTTCACTTACTAAAGGCCCAGCTATTCTTCTTCTGGGCATACATTCAAATGATGCTCTAACATACAACCAAGACACAAGGTCCACTATGTTCATAGCAGCCTTATTTATAATAGTCAGAAGCTGGAAGTAACCCAGATGCCCTCAACAGATAATGGATATAGAAAATGTACATCTACCCAATGCAGTATTACTTAGATATCAAAAACAATGACTTCATAAAATTCACAGGCAAATGGATGGAACTAGAAAATATCATCCTGAGTGAGTTCACCCAATCACAAAAAACACATGTGGTTTGCACTCACTGATATGTGGATGGATATTAGCCCATGAGGTTGAAATACCCAAGATACAATCCGCAGACCAAATGTAACTCAAGAACAACCGAAGTGTGGATGCTTTCGTCCTTCTTAAAAGGGGGAACAAAAATATTCTTAGGAGGGAATATGGAGACAAAGACTGGAGTAGAGACAGAAGGAATAGCCACTCAGAGCTTGTCCCACCTGGGGATACAGCCCATATATATATATATATATATATATATATATATATATATATATATATATATATCCACCAAAACTAGACAATATTTATGAAGCTAAGATGGACATGCTGACAGGGCATGATATAGATATCTCCTGACAGCCTCAGCCAGAACATGAATAATACAGAGGTGAATGCTAGCAGCAAAGCATTGAAGTGAGAATGGGGTCCCTGGAGGAATTAGAGGAAGGATAGTAGGAGCTGAAAGGGCTTGCAATCCCATAAGAACAACAATACCAACCACCTAGAGCTCCCAGGGTCTAAACCACTACCCAAAGACTACACATGACGGACCCATGGCTCCAGAAATGAATGTAACAGAGGATGGACTTGTTGGGCACCAGTGGGTGGATGAGAGGGACGCCCATTGCAGGTGAATGTCAGGGGTGGGGAGAAACAGGAATGGGAGGTGGTTTGGGAGTGGGAACACCCTTATAAAAGAAGGGAAGTGGGATGTTCTAGGGGCTTTATGGCCAGGAAAACAGATAAAAAGAATAACATTTGAAATGTAAATAAAAATTATCCAATAAAAAGTTAAAAATAAATAAATAAATAAATAAATAAATAAATAAATACAGATAAGTTTTAAAAAAATCAAACTACAAAAGTTATAGGAATGAAAAGAAAATTCTAGGTGTTCCGGTAATAGGACAAGGGTATATGAGAAACATAAGGATTCCACTACAGCTTTTTAGGTGTCCTTTAAACATTGTAGGTATGCATAGGTTACTATTTTCCCTTAGAAACCCTTAAAATATGAAGAAGCACAGCAGCAACTACATATATTGTTAGATATTTGGCTCAGGAATAACATTTGGGATTATCTTTTTTACTTGCTGCCTTGCATGTTGAGGGATGAACACTTCTCAAATTTATGTCTTTTAGAAAAGGTTTTTAAAATGGAAGCATGGTTTTTTAAGATTATATAGTGTGGTACCACATGCAGGACTTCGAAACCTGTGTATTTTTATATTTGTATCGGTAAATAACTCTGAGTCCCTTTATGTCATGAAATTGGTAAATAAAATGATAGGTCTCTTTTGTCATTAAAATCAGGAACATGTCCTTGTAAGAAGAAACAAATTCATCCAGTGTCTTTTTCAATAGAAGTTAGAGGTTCTATAAGAGATCACAGCTGTAGGAAAGGTTACCTTCTCAAGAGCTTTCTAATAATTCTGCTGGGGTGGATTTCAATGATGAAGTAATATGTGGTCTCAGGATGTCTGAGTATTATCCTTGAGGTTCATGAGTTAGCTCTAGTCTGAAAACACTAATCCATGAGTTTTAGCAACATAATTTAACATGAGTGTTGCTGAGAAAAATGATTTACTGTCCATTTGTCAATTAAAACTCCCCCCTCCCTTCTCCCTACATTAAGATCTTTAGAAATGATACAATGATGACTGAATTGGAAGCAATATAATGATTTTATGGCACTTTCTCAAGGACCAGCCACTGCTTGGAGTTCTAAGAGAAGGTGTTTGAGAGCCATGAGACAAATAACTCGAAGTCAAATCATGGGTTCAAGTTGCTCTAGACACCTGTACAGAATGTTTTCTCTGAAGATTTTGAGACTGCTTTCTGTCTCTTTAATTTCTGCATGCTATAGTTTTCCAAACAGTTCTTTCTTGCTATTCTAAAAAAAAAAACTTTAGTAGATATTCTCTTGCAGATCATAAGTCATATATATATGATTTACCAAAGAATAAAACTCCAGACTCAAATAATATGTAAATGTAATAACGTTTTATTTTGCAGAAGGCCAGCATGCTTGGGTCTCCATAACCAAGATAGAGAGACAAACAAGTGTGCTCACGGGCTAGATTTCAATTATACTATAGGAATTCTAGGGTAGGTAATGTTATCTTGCTCCATCTCTACAGACAATTCAGAACCATACCTAGGGTAAGAGGGCTGGAAATTGTTGTTGGGAATGTTTGGAGACTGTTACTGATGAAGTAGTTGAGGATGTCTGGAAACTTCTTCTGACACATTATCCTTCCCTCAGCCCAAGTGCCTGAGCAGCTTCTTATGGCTGTACTTGCTTGGTCTTTCCCACTTCTTGGAAACAGAGATTTAGGTCTCACCTCTTGAAATTCCAAATTGCAGCTAGTCATGGGGCCAAACTAGATTTCTCAATATAAATTCCAGTCATTATCCAGGATGCCCCAAACCTGCCAATGTGTGTAGCTATACCTTATTACCTCATCATGTGAAATAGCCAATCATATGTGAACATGTCTATGTGCCTCGTTTGAATCCACCAATCCCCGTAACTGTGCATCTGCTTCTGTACGCCCGCTTCTGCTTCCCCAATCCTATAAAAGCCCCATGCTGGAGCTGCTGGGCGCGCAAGTCCTCCGAAGAGACTGTGTGCCCGCAGGTACCTGTGTTTTCCAATAAACCCTCTTGCTGATTGCATCCGAAAAAAAAAATTCCAGTCATTTACTCCATTTCCCCTTCGGTTATTCTATGAATTAACATCTCATGACCATACCTGTTTGATCCTTAGAAAGAAAGAAAGCACGTATTATTTTAATATTACAAAATAATTCTGAGATCTGTCTGCATTTGTTATGTATAGACCATAATGAAGGCTCATGAATTCCCACCATAATTTTACAAATTCTATGATACCTGGGCCTTCACCTGAATCCCCCCTGTCCCAGGCTGACCATTAATGAGTTTGCCTTTCTTTGTAATAAATAAAAATCTCATCTGGATGAGATGTCTTGCAGTCACTTCCTACATCTTTTTATCTATACTGTAGTATCTGTCTGACAAGCTGACTCACAGAACAGCTGCTTTTGTTCTTTAACATTTGTAAAGCCCCTCATTCAATGCTTATATTATGCATAGCTGAGAAGTTTTGAACTTCTGTTTTTAGAGTTCTTTCCTTTTTTATTGGATATTTTATTTACTTACATTTCAAATATTATCCCCTTTTCCAGTTTCCCCTCTGCAAACCCCTTATCTCAGCCCCGCTTACCCTGCTTCTATGAGGGTGTCCCCCCAACCAACCCCTTTCTCCTTCCTTGCCACCATAGCATTTCTCTACACTGGGGCATCAAGCTTTCACAAGTCTGAAGCTTTCCCTCCCACTGTTGCCAGAAAAGTCCCCTTCACTCTTTCAGTCCTTCCCTTAACTCCTTCACTCGGTCCCTGTGATCAGTCTGATGGTTGACTTGGGGCATATGGATCTGTATTGGTCAATATCTCTCAGAGTGTCTGAGGAGACAACTTTATCAGGCTCCTGTTAGCAAGCACTTCTTGGCATTAGCAATAGTATCTGGGTTTGGTGGCTGTATATGGGATGGATCCCCAGGTGGTGCACTTTCTGGATGGCTTTTCCTTCAGTCTCTGCTCCATTCTTTGTACCTTTTTGTATTTCCTTTAGACAGGAGCAATTTTGGGTTAAAATTGATCAATGGAATAGAATTTAAGACCTAGAAATAAAACCACCAACTTACACACACACACACACACACACACACACACACACACACAAACACACCCCCCACACAAACACACACACTTGATATTTGACAAAGAAGCCAAAAACATACAATGGAAAAGAGAAAACATCTTCAATAAATAGTGCTGGTCTAATTTGCTGTCTGTATGTAGAAAAATGAAAATAGACCCATATTCATCACCATGTACAAAGCTCAAAACGGAGTGTTTCAAAGATGTCAACATAAAACCAGATACACTGAATCTAATAGAAGAGAAAGTGGAAAAGAACCTTGAATTCATTGGTACAGGCAGAAATTTCCTAAACAGAATTCCAATGGCTCATGCTCTAAGATCAAGAATTGTTAAATGGGACCTCATGAAACTGGAAAAGCAAAGGACATAGTCAATAAAACAAACTGACATTGGGAAACAAACTTCACTAACCACACATCTGATAGAAGGATAATATCCAAAATATATAGAGTTCTGTTCTACAGGTTAAGGACTGTTGTAAAATTATTAAAAAAGAAAAGGGTTGGGGCTGTCTTTTACACCCTCTAAATCCGGGACTACAGTGCCCCAAGCTACCTGCTAGATATCTTGCCAGAAACACACATCCCAATTCCATGGCAGCTTGCTGTCCCTACTGCCACATAGTCTTAAACTTAATTCAGCACAAGAAAGAACACACAACAAAATAACCTCTGATCCAGTTGATAAGATATAATTGCCCACCTAAACATACCAAGCCCTATACACATCTATCCCTTAAGAATATTCATAACAACCTGTAAATACACAGAGTGGAATCTTAACGTCATCCTCCATGTTCTCTCCACAGGTTGTCTCTTTTTCTGTTCCAGTCTCTTCCTCTTCTCTCAAGTATTTCTCCTGCCCATCCTTCCTTCTCGTCCAATGACAGGCCTCATTCTATCGTGTA
The DNA here is from genome assembly GCF_021556685.1 of Rattus norvegicus. Lineage (NCBI taxonomy): Eukaryota > Metazoa > Chordata > Mammalia > Rodentia > Muridae > Rattus > Rattus norvegicus. The sequence goes on from NC_141540.1 coordinate 23,620,435, forward strand.
ACTGTCTCACCTGTATGACATCATCCTACATTTCACCCCTTTTGTCTAATTAAAAACCTTTTCTCTCAAATATAAGCTGAGCACAACTATTATCATTTTCTAATTAAAAGCATAAAATATATCTAACACCCACTCTAATACTTTAACAGTTAAACAGAACATTTAGTCATCCATTCTAGCTTAAGAAAGGCTTAAAATATGTGTGATATCCTGGCTAGCTTGTACACTATCTCTGATAACTCTCTATTAAAATATGTATTTTCAAAGTTAACAGCCTAATAGGCTATGCAACTATAATCAGTCTTCAACCCTGTCAGAAATAGCAAAATAATAAATATTACCTGCAGCTATGAGAAGTGCAAAATATAGCCTCCAAACTTATCCAATGTATAGAGAATGTTGGTGACCTGGACAGTCCCCTATTCCTCAAAATGTCGGAGCATCAGTCTTCAGCTTTCTGGCCCAGGGTCATCTGACAGACCTTTGTAATACAGATTTCTGATGGACTAATTAGCCTGTCTTGGCAGAGCTTATCATTCAACCATTCTACGTAATTGTCCTTTTTGGGCAGTAGTTTGTCTGTAGATTAATTCAGGCAATTTTTGCCTAGTAACTCCATTGATGCTCAATTTCTTCTTAGAATCCAAGAATGGGTCTTGCCATGAACAGACCTGTCTCAGCAAAAGATAAACAACTTTATATCTCATATTTTGTGGATTTCTGACATTTTTGAAAGACATCTATCTATGTAAGGTAATCTGGACTGTTGTCCGTTAACTATCTATTATCTTGAAAGTATTCTCACAAACTTGGAGCCATGGATTTGCTTAACTCACATATGTAATCAACTCAGAAGTTTATAATGGCATCAATAGAAGGACTGGCTCAAAACCTTGTACTTTTACACGTTTTTTAGCAAATAAATTCTTTACCAAAGCAAAGATATGATTTTAGCTTAGTTACCAAATTAGATTATGACTGTACAACTCAATCTAGCTAATTCCTCCCTGTTAAATTACAAACATTTCTAACTTCATCATAAAAACAACCTTTGAATGATCACTTTCAGCCCCCCAAAAGTCCAGGGAATCGGGGTGATGACACTTCTATAACTTCTTCAAGCTTTACATGAGCTTTGAGATAATCTTGTGGGTGGGTGGTAGGAAGAATGAAGCAAATGTTGTAGCCAGATATGTCCTGACTGAACTCAGCTGAAAGACCTTGAGACCAGGAATCCAAGTAACCACACTCTGTAAAATACAACTCTCAAGACAAAAGATTAGAATCAAGATATATTTTGTTTGATTTTCTTGAATCTAGTTTTTCACTCTATTTCTGTCTCAAATCTGGTCATTATGACTCTGTGAGTTTTCCAGAGCCTAATCACACTTTTTAAAATCACAAAGACAAATCTTTTCCCCAACATACTGTGTTCCTTAGTCTGTAACCAGAAAAGCTTGTATCTTGCATTGTCTCTCAGAGTAATAACTTAACCATAAAACTCAAAGTCATACCCATTATGATTAAACTATTTTAAAAAAGGAACTAAGCTAAACAATAGTGTATGAGCCTGATAGGCTTTTGTACTTTGTCATATCCGGAAAGTAACCCAAAATTCCTGTGGTGCACACAAGAGAATCTGAGTTTCATGTTGTGGTAAATATCAAAAAGAACCATAAACCATCACTAGATAGCATCAATATGGCCTTTAGCAGGGTAGTTCATAAAACAAACTAAACATCTTCCATCAACTCTAATGTCAATAAGCAACTTATCAAATCAGGACTTTAGCCCAAAATATAACCATGGGTTAAGTTCTCTACCCAGAGCCACAGATTTTATTTAACCTTAATAACTTGTAAATATCACTATTTTCTACCTGAAGTCAGTGACTAATTTTTCCCTATCTAAGTTTCAAACCATGGATGAAAATCCTCATGTTATTTGGATAATCTCTGTACACTCCTCTTTGTAAAAACAAACTTAATCACCTTCTAATAATATCTGTCATTAAGACATAACTTGTCTAACTAGGATTTCAACCCAAAATTCCTCTCAGAAGGAAGTCCTGAAAGACTTATAAACAATATTATTTAAAAAGCAGCTTTTAATCTCTAACTCTCTGAGCTGCCATTACCTATCACACAGCAGGGGACGGAGTAGGCCTTTTCTTTGTTTAAGAATACTGCCCTTGGGCCATCTTGTGATTCAACATTTTGCTGGCCCCCTCTTACTTAGAAAATACAACTTTCTCTCAACTTTGATGATTACTAGTGGATTTTCGGCCATCATGCTGGTTTGCCATCTTTTGTTCTAAAATTATAAAAAAGGCCTGTCTTTTACTCCCTCTAGATCCGGTACCACAGTGCCCCAAGATATCTGCTAGATATCTTGCCAGAAACACACATCCTAACTCTGTGGCTGCTTGGTGTCTCAGCCGCCATATACTCTGAAACTTAATTCACCACGAGAAAGAACACACAATACAATAACCTCTGATCCAATTGAGAAGATATAATTGCTCACCTACACATACAAAGCCCTATACACATCCATCCCATAAGAATATTCATAACAACTTGCAAATGCACAGAGTGGAATCTTAATGTTAGCCTCCATGTTCTTTCCATGGCTTCTCTCTTTTTCTTTTCCAGTCTCCTCCTCTTTCCTCAAACTTTTCTCCCACCCATCCTTCCCTCTCATCCAATGACAGGCCTTGTTCTATTTTGTACCAGCCTCACCTGTATGACATAATCCTACAAAGGATTCTCCTGAATGTACTAGCATTTACAATTTTGCAGAAACCTGAGTCATACCATAGTCAAGACTTCTGCTGTCTCAGATTATCATGGAGTCTTTAACATCACCAATGGAGATATTCCTTAAATTAGGAACTTACATTATTATACAAACAATCGTTACCCCAACAGCAGCCATTAGCAATATGCACATGCCTCTTTGACTCTGTTCCTTGGCTATGAACCCTGTTATTGTACCCCATCAAGGCCCACTACAGTATTACTGATATTCATGATATCATGATGTAGGGAATCTGTATCCAAAGTCAAATTAGAATTTCTCCAAATGCCCTTTAAATGAGACAGAATTTAAGACCAGGCATGGTCAGAGGTATTATATTATAAGGAGGTTGATTATACAATCACAATGGAAAAGTAAATGGCATTACACTGAGAGCTTCATATTAATAATTTGAATTTTGTTAACCATAAGTAGAATTGCTTCTTTTAAAACATTACATCTATTCTGAAGTTCCCTCTCATTATTCACCCAGATTATAAGTGATCTTTATATATTTTGGAATAACTGATCTGCATGATGTGATTTACTGTGTAAATTTCTTTAACCAAAGACATATTAGATAAGTCAAAACTAGAAATCACACATATTAATGCTGCGATCCAACAATATCAAGGTTGCAACAAACCTTTAAGAGCCAAGGTAATCTTCTGCAAAGCCTCTATAAACAAATCTGGCTGAGAAGGTTAATTTCCCCTGCAGAAATGTACACAGTTGAATGGCACCACATCCATGGCCTATAGTTATTTTAGTTTTGTATTGTTTGCCAACTATCCAAGGCTGGTGATATCAATAATCTTAGAGAAGAAGCTGTACCCGGCACTTTACTAAACCACCATAATCCTAAAGTGCATTCTAAATATTCTAAATATCAATCTTATTTCAAAAATATGTGCAGTTCTCACTCATTAGCAAAAAATCTCTCTTCTAAACGTACAGAGATCATTACATAAATCCACACACAAAACAAAATCAAAACCTAGAATATGAAGCTCTTTTGCAAAGACTATTTCTACTATAAAACTGCAGCAAGTGAAAGGTCATTGAAGAGGAATACTGTAAGAGCTAGAGGGTTATGAAGTTTACTGTCAGGTTGTATATTCCTGGAATACCAGATGATTCACTCATTCATACCATCATGAATGTTTAAACATGAGATAAATGGAGAGGACAATACATTTTTATTGTAGATGAGAGATAGAACTCAACGGCTCTGGAATTGTATGTCTTGATTACTTAGACCATTTCTCAAGAGTACATTTTGTATTTGAGAACACATGTGTATATGTGCACACACTTTGTGTAGAAAAAATGCAAAAGAACCCATGCATTTGAAGAGTAATTGTAAAGGGGCACTTGGATTGGTTTGGCGAGAGAATAGAAAGTACAAAAATGTAATTATGCTAAAAAATCAAAAAGTAAGATTAAAAAAATAAACTACCTTATATTAAACCTATTTTACTGTGAGTAATAATCCTGAAATTATTTATGTGTAGTATATTAATCTTTTGAAAATATTGTGCGTACATTCTAAATAAGTTTGCAAATAAATATTGAAAAATTTGAAGTATATATGCAAAGCGTAAAGATGTAAGTTAATGTCAGCATGCTACATTTTTTTAAATCCTTAAAAAAGAAAATATTTTATATAATTGTGTCACGATGTTGCTATCCTTTGCTCTGCTTTTTTTTTTTATTGTTGACTGGCTCACATACATAATAATCTCATGTTAGACTAGTGATCCAAAACTCTAATACATACTTTAAACAGTCAGTTTTCAAATTTAATTTTCATAATTTAGAGTTTTAGTAAACCAACAATAAGAAATCTCCACAAAAATGAATAATCTTTTCTTCTTTTCAGTAAATTTTGTTTACAAAATAGTTAGGCAGACAAATAGATGTACATAGAAGTACAATATAAAAAGTATTTTTCTATCAAAGTACTGACAAATTTCTGAATGTGTTGACTCCCACCTTTTAATTCAGCTTTGAAGTGTACTTATTTATTGTCATATACATAGGGAATGAAAACTTTATTATGTACTAATTGTATTTTGTAGTGATCTGCCTACATCTAACAAAATTTGAGTTACCAATTCATTTGCCAATGACATCTGAACACAGCACAGGAAAGAAAAAACAACTGTTGCTTGTTTCATTTACAACAGAAATAGACAAATGAGATAGAAAATTAGTCTAAGAAAAACAAATAAAATGAATGTTCAAAGTAGTAATTACAGAAATTATTGTTCATTTTTTCTTGTTTTAACTGACTATATTCTTACTGAGGTTACACTCTCTTTTTTATTAGATATGTTTTTTATTTACATTTCAAATGTTATTCCCTTTCTCGGATTCCTGTCCTTAAGCCCCGGTCCACTCCTGCATCCAACTGACTTATCAACCCCCCCCCCGGACATTCCCCTGCACTGGGGGTCCAAATTCCAGCTCTATCCTCCTTGCCTTTTCTCCCATTCAAACATCATATGTGCTCTCTTATACACATGTATAATAATAGAATGAGATAAAACAAAGTAGAATAGAATAAAAATGATAGTTTACAAAAGCAAAACTAAATTATTTATAACTCTTTCAAAGACTATAAATCTTTCCTAAAATCTTCAACTTGAAATATATGTTAATGGTATATTACAAAAGTTTAGTATTTTGTGAGTCAGTGGACTCAAATATATCATTTAAATGAGAGGGAAACAAAGCATCTATGTCTCCAATATAGGGTAGCAAAGAATTGTCACGTCAGGACCAGTTATGTTCAAATTATATTCATTGCAATAAATGCCATTCAAATCTACATTGTTATATTTTGAGAATTTATATAAATAATGTGGATAACAGACTGTAGCTTCTAGTTTATTTTTAATTATTTTTATTAGAGATATTTCTTTACTTACATTTCAAATATTATTCCTCTTACTTGTTTCTTGTCCATAAATCCCTATCCCCTCAACTCCCCCTCCCCCGTACATGTATTGCCCCCATATATCCCCCTTACTGTCCTCCCCATATTCTTCTGCACTCAGGGTCCAACCTTGGCAGGACCAAGGGCTTCCCCTTACACTGGAGCCCCGATAAGTCTATTCTCTGCTACGTATGCAGTTGGAGCCCTGGGTCAGTCCAGGTATAGCCTTTCAGTGATCGTTTAGTCCCTGGAAGCTCTGGTTGGTTAGCATTGTTCTTATGGGTTTGCATACTCCTTCAACTCTTTCAATACTTCCTCTAATTCCCCCCAAGGGGATCCTATTCTCAGTTCAGTGGTTTGCTGCTAGCATTAACCTCTGTATTGGATATGCCTTGAATGTGTCTCTCAGGAAAGATCTATATCTGGATTCTTTCAGCATGCAATTTTTAGCTTCATCAATCTTTATCTAGTTTTGGTGGCTGTAGGTGTATATATATGCCACATGTGGGGCAGGCTCTGAATGGCCATTCCTCAAGTCACTGCTCTAAACTTTGCTTCCATATCCCCTTCTATGGATATTTTTCCCCTTTTAAGAAGGAGTGGGAGCATCTGCATTTTAGTCATCCTTCTTCTTGAGCTTCCTGTAGTCTATGGATTGTATCTTGGGTAATTTGAGCTTTTGGCAAATATCCAGTTATCAATGAGTGCAGACCAAGTATGTTTTTCTGCAACTGAGTTACCTCACTCAGGATGATATTTTCTAGTTCATTCCATTTGTAGCTTCTAGTTTTTAAGGGAGATCTAATTGTTTTACCTATGAAATCTTGCAATTCACAGAGGCCTAGAGCAAAGAAAGAAATAAAGCAGACAATACTTTTTAAGGGTGGGAGACTCTAAAGCACCCTTTATATGCATAAATTGGAGCAGTATTATATATATATATATATATATATATATATATATATATATATATATATATATATATTTGTTTGGTGTGTGTGTGTGTGTGTGTGTGTGAACAGGTTGACAAGTATGAATGTGAAATTTAACATGGAATATGATTAATCTCAAAAACTAATTTTAGCAAAAATATGACTCACAAGAATTATTATTTGAAAAATAAGGAGAATTTAAGGTGCACTCTGAAATAATTTTCAGAAAGGAACCTGTTAGCTAGGATTCTTTGTAAGGGTCATTAGAATAATGCATACATATTCCTACATTTCTATGCAGAATACAATAGAGTATGAAGTATCATTCTAATACCCATGCATACACAAGGTTCATTGGGACAGTATCTTCCAAACCTTTACTCACAGTTCAATGCCCAAGTATGAAATAAAACGACTGAGACAATTACAATGGTCACGTGCCTTAAAATTGACCCAAAGATTACACTGGATGCCACAGATTAAAGTTGAGTCATATGGAATAAGAGGCTTCAATCCAGTTGTCAGCAAGAGGACTTTGCTCTTAAGATGATAAATCACACAACCTTAGAAAATTGTTAAAGCATGTGGTAGAAAAGAATACACTTTAGGTAGTGACTTTCTTTGAAAGTACACACCTCAGAATGGACTTGTCATCAGTGTTTATTAAGTGAATCAACTTAATGGCTTTCCACATGGCAAGCTTGGTGTTTTGTTTTGTTTTGTTTTTTGGGGGGGTTATTTGCCTGTATGGTAAATGACTGAATTGAGTTTTTAAGGCTTAAAAGGCACAAGCTTTGTCATTTACAGTTTAATTGCAAGTATGCTCTTAGCCAGCAATTGCCGGACCCAGGAAAAAGAAACCAGAAGCTGGGAATTTCTGTTGTTTCAAACACAGGAGTTGAGAAATTCTTAATTTTACTCCAGCGTGGATCATCAAAAACTATTGCTAGAATATAGATTTAATACTTAGTATTTGTGCATTTAAAAGGGAAGTAAGAAAAATTAATTGGTAAATAAATGGATTGATTTTGATTTGCTGAAATTTAAAAGAGAAAAAAATAATTTCTCTAGAGCATGCCAGTAGCAGACATACAGCTTTAAAACATCTAGAGACTGATATTGGGAAATACATTGTATTTGCTGTGAGAGAGGTTAAATTTATCCATTCCTGGCCTTATTATATTTTGTGCCTAGTAGCCTTTTAATTCAGCAGTTTATCTCTATTCACTTCTATCAGTGTCCTCTTGTCTTTCTTTTTTTTTTTTTTTGTTTTGTAAATTGATATTGTCACTAACCTTTTAAAAGGATCATGGACTCTAATTTATCTGTCTCCTTTCTCTGGGGAATCATTTACCAAAAAGAATATGGAATGTCAAGAATAAGTAATGGTTAAATATCTGTTTGGTACATTAAATGTTTAGTTACATGATAAATATGACAAATCTACAACACAGAGGAGAGGGAAATCTAATAATTCAGAGAGAATGAAGAAAAGTTTAATTACAAATGGAATGTCAAATTTTAGCAAATATATGTTTCAAACACATATTAGACAAGTGCTTAGCTTCTAGTTGATGGTCAGTTTCTGATAGTTGTCAGTGATCTGATTACATTCGTTTTGAGGTGACTAACTGAGGAGTATAAATCAGGGCGTGGACATTTAGTAAGTTAAATTAAGAAAGAAAAGAACGTGAGGTCAGTTGAAAGATTGTTTACATTGTAGGGCCTTGTCTTCTGAATGAGGTCAGAGAATAAGATTTGCATAAACAAAGTCTTGAAAATTAAAATATTTATATAAATTTATTTCCTTTGCCATCTAGAACTTCTTCTGGGTAGATGAAGGTGAACATGATTGAATTTTTATTCAATGTTAAATTATTTTCTTTTCATTTATTTAACATGTTATTGTACTGCTGAGATGCATTTTTGTAGCCATATGTAGAAAGTCATGTAATAGTTTAATGTAGTACTTATTACCAATGTATTTGGGGATATTTTTTCTTTTTGTACCTTTGATTTCCCACTGAATTTACTTTTGTAATTTATTCTTTGAAGAAATGTACATTCTTAATTTCATATGTGTTTTGGTATTTTATAATCATTCATGCCATAGACTATATAGGTGAGAGTGATATTTCGTAAAGAATGTACAATGTGTTGTACGTATTTGACTTAGGTGATAAATAATTGTACCCAGTTTATAGAAGGTATTGTTGTAAATGGAAAGACCAGAAATTTGGCTCTTTCAGGGTTTAAGCACAGTTCCATCCTTTAATATCCAATAATCTTTAGTTATATATGTGTTGGTAGTAGCTGATCATGCGGTTTTTATTTTATTTTCATTTGTTTTTAAATTCTGTTTAATCATTTGTTTCCACTCCAGATTTTATCCCCTCCTGGTCCATGCTCTGAATGTTTCACATCCCATGCCTCTTCCCCCCCACCTCCCACCTCACTAGACACTCCCTGGGGCCTCCAGTTTCTGGATGTATATGTCCATCTTGTCTGAGTTCATACTCAGAAGTGCTCTGCTGTATATGTGTCGGGGGCTTCATATCACCTGGTGTACACTGCATAGTTGGTGGTCCAGGTTCTGAGAGATCTCAGGGTTTCCAAAATAGTTGAGACTTCTGGTCTTCCTACAGGGTTGCCCTCCTTCTCAGCTTCCTCCAGCTTTTCCCTAATTCAACCACAGGGTTTGGAAGCAACTACCCATTAGGTGGGTGTAAATATTTGCATATGACTCTTCCAGTTGCTTGTTGGGTCTTTTGGATCAGTCAGGTTAGGCCCATTCTGTGAGTGCTACATTACCTTAGTAATTCTGTCACGTCCTGGAGCCTCACCTTGAAGTAAATCCCAATTTGGGCATGTCCCTGGACTTCCTTCTCTTCAGGCTTTTCTTCAATTTTTTTATGTGCAGTTCTTTCAGACAGGAAGAATTATGGGTCAGAGCTTTTGACTGTGGGATGGCAAGGCCATCTCTCCTTTCATGCCCTGCCCTTCTGCTCAAGGTGAATTCTACAAGTTCCCTTTCCTCAGTCTAGGGCTTTTCATCTAAGGTTCCTTCCTTTGAGTCCTTAGAGTCTCTCACCTCCCATTCTCTGGTACATTCTGGAGGGTCCCCCAACTTCCTACTATACATGGTTGCCTGTTTCCATAATTCCTGCTGGCCCTCAGGGCTTTAGTCTTTTTCCTACACCCAATACCTGATCATGTTCCCTCTTCCTGTCCTTGTCCTCATTCCCACACAGGGCACTCTCTCCCAATCCCTCTACTGTGATTGTTTTCTTTTCCCATTCAAGTGGAATTGAGGCATTCTCAAATAGGCTCTTTGGTTTATTAAGCTTTGTGCTACTATGGACTGTATCTTGGGTATTCTGTACTTGAGTGGGGGCTAATATCCACTTATTACTGAGTATACACCATGCATGTCTTTTTGAGTCTGAGTTACCTCACTAGAATGGTACTTTCTGTTTACATCCATTTGCCTGCAAAACTCAGGATGTTCTAGTTTTCGATGGTTGAGTATTATTCCACTGTGTAAATGAGCCACATTTTCTCTATCCATTCAGGTGGGTTTTATCCAGTTTCTGGATGTCACAAACAAGGCCACAATGAACATATTGGAACACATTCCCCTGTGGCCTAGTGGGGTATATTTTGGGAATATTCACAAGAGTGCAAGAGCTGGGTCTTCAGTAGGATCTATTTCCAGTTTTTCTGTGGAACTTCCAGATTGATTTCTACAATGGTTGTACCAGTTTGCAATCCAACCAGCAATGGAGGAGTACTCCTCTTTCTCCACATCCTTGCAAACATGTGCTGTCTACTGAGGTTTTGATCTTAGCAATCAGAATTGGTGTAAGGTTGAATTCCAGGATCATTTTTATTTGCATTTCCCTGACCACTAAGGACTTTGAACATTTCAAGTGCTTCTGAGCCATTTGAGATCCCTCTGCTGTGAATTCTCTGTTTAGTTCAATACCTCTTTTTTTTTTTTTTTTGATTGGGTTGTTCGTTTTCCAGGTGTTTAGCATCTTGAGTTCTTCTTATATCTTGGATATTAACCTTCTAGCAGATGTGGGGTTAGTGAAGTTTTTTTTTTTTATCCCAATGTGTAGGTGGCTGATTTGTCCTATTGACTATGTCCTTTGCTTTACAGAATCTTTCCAGTTTAATTAAAAGAATTATCATTTCTTTTTTATTTTCTGTTTCTTTTAAAGTGTAATTTTAAAATTTATTTTTCTTTGATATTTTGAGTATTTATATTTCAAATGTTATCCTCTTTCCCCACTCTCTTATGTGCTGTCCACCTTCACCCAACTTCTATGAGGATGCTCCTACTCCCACCCATCCACTCCAAACTCAACACCCTGGAATTATCTTTCATTTAGGAAAGCTTTTTCAGGACCAAGGGCTTTTCCTCCTATTGATGCAAGACAATGCAGTCCTCCCCTACATACGTGGCTGGAGTCATGGGTCCCTCCATGTGTACTGATTAGTTGGTGGTTTAGTCACCTGGGGCTCTAGGGTCTTTGGTTAGCTGATACTGTTATTCTTCCTATGGGGTTACTAACCCTTTCACTTCAATTAGTCTTTCTTTTCTCTAATTCCTCCTTAGGGGTCCCCATGCTCAGTTCCATGGTTAGGTGCAACCATCCTCATCTGTGTCAGAAAGGCTCTGGCAGAACTATATACGGCTCCTGTCACACAAAACATCTTGGCATCAGCAATAGTGATTGGGTTTCGTGGCTGCATGTGTGGTGGAACAGTCTTTGGATGACTTTTCTTCAGTCCCTGCTTCACTCTTTGTCCCTGCATGTCCACCCATGCATATTTTGTTCTCCTTTCTAAAATGGAATGAAACATCCACATTTTGGTCTTTCTTCTTCTTGAACTTCATATGATCTGTAAATTTTTCATTAGTTTTCCAAGCTTTTGGGCTAATATTCACTTATCAATGACTGCCTAGCATGTGTGTTTTTTGTGACAGGGATAATTCACTCAGGATGATATTTTCTAGTTCCATCCATTTGCCTGAGAATTTCATGTAGTCATCATTTTTAATAGCTGAGTAGTATTGCATTGTATAAATGTACCATGTTTTCTGTATACATTCCTCTGTTGAAGGATATCTGGGTTTGTGGGGCAGTAGGCTGTGAGAAGTATCCTAGTACCCAGTGAAGGTAAAGTTGAAACCCTGGTGACCCTAAGGGATGGTAGGAATTTCCCTAAACTCCCAGGATGACTGGTCCCTCTCACATAGCTACACCTGCTCCCAAAGCCCCCTTTAGAGAGGCTTATGATCATCTGTCATGTAGAAGCAGAACCACACCTTCCCACATGTAGAAAAAGTATTCCCAAGGACTCAGACCAAGTCAATAAGAGGTACCTATTCTCAAACCCTAATCAACTCCTCCTACATGTAGATGAGGTACTCCTAGGCTCTCAGGTCTAACTAAATAAGAATTATCTGCTGTCAGACGCTGAAATACTCAAAACTGTATATAAGAATTCTATCCAGAAAGATTAAAAGTGTGCAAGAACTACTGTGTCATCTGAGAGCCTCTATCATAAGAACTGTAACACTGATGCTTGGATAAGAGATCTGTTCTCTGGAAATAATAGCGAAAAGTTCCCCTGCACCACTTGCTGGCTAGCCAGCTTACTGCTAACTTAGTCCAGCATACATCTTGGAGCAAATGAAGCAGCAATTCTGGAGATGGAGGTGGAGAAGCTGCCTCAGCAAAGGCAGCAGAAGAGATTTTCCCTCCTTGTTTGAGTTCTTTCCCCTCCCCTGACCAATTGCACCTGGCCAGGCCAGAGATCTCCATGGGAAGCCTCCAGTATGAAGGACAACACAGGTTATTGCCAGCTTCTGCTTATTATAAATAAGTCTGTTATGAACATAGTAGAGCATGTGTCCTTGTTACTTGTTGGAGCATGCATTGGGTATATGCCCAAGAGTGGTATAGCTGGCTCTTCTGGTATACTATGTCCAATTTTCAGAAGAACCACCAGACTGATTTCAAGAGTGGTTGTAACAGTTTGCAATCCCACCAACAATGGAGGAGTGTTCCTATTTCTCCACATACTCACGAGTATCTACTGTCATGTGAGCTTTTGATCTTAGGCAATGTGACTGGTGTGAGGTGCTATCCCATGGTTGTTTTGATTTGCATTTCCCTGATGACCAAAAGTGTTCAATAATTCTTTAAGTGCTTCTCAGCCACTTGGTATTTCTCAGTTTAGAATTCTTTTTTTCCCCATCTTTATTAACTTGAGTATTTCTTATTTACATTTTGATTGTTATTCCCCTTCCCGTTTTCCAGGCCAACATCCCCCTAACCCTTTGCCCTCCCCTTCTATATGGGTGTTCTCCTCCCCACCCTTCCCACATTACCATCCTCCCCCCAACAATCACATTCACTGGGGGTTCAGTCTTCTCAGGACCAAGGGCTTCCCTTTCCACTCTTTGAGAAATTTTCCCCTGTATCTATGTGTTCAAGTCTCTTACCCACTTTTTTTTTTAGTTTCAGTGTATCTGGTTTTATGTGGAGGTCTTTGATCCAATTGGACTTGACCTTTATATAAGGAGATAAGGATAGGATTTGCATTTTTCTACATGCTATCCTCCAGCTGAACCAGCACTATTTGTTGAAAATGCTGTCTTTTTTCCATTGAACAATTATAGTTCCTTTGTGAAAGAACAAGGGACCATAGGTGTGTGGGTTCATTTCTGGGTCTTCAGTTCTGTACCACCTGTCTATTTCTGTACCATTGCTATGCAGTTTTTGTTGTGGTTTCTGTTGTTGTTTTGTTTTGTTTTTAAATCATGATTGAGCTGTGATACAGCTTTAGGTCAGGGATGGTGATTCCCACAGAAGTTCTTTTATTGTTGAAAATGTTCTTTATATCCTGAGTTTCATGCTTTTCCAAGTGAATTTGCAAATTGCCATTTCTAAGTCTATGCAGAATTTAGTTGGAATTTTGATGGGGATTGCATTGAATGTACAAATTGCTTTTGGCAAGATACAATTTTTACTATAATAATCCTGTCAATCCTTGAGCATGTGAGATCTTTCCATCTTCTGAGATCTTTTTTTATTTCTTTCTTCAGAGGCTTTAATTTCTTGTCATAAAGATCTTTTCACTTGGTTAGAGTCACACCAAGGTATTTTATATTATTTGTGGCTATTGTGAAGGGTGCCAATTCCATAATTTCTTTCTCAGCCTGTTATCCTTTGAGGAGAGTTAAGCTAATGATTTGTTTGAGTTAACTTTATATCCAGCCATGTAGAATTTATGTTAGGTCTTATGTCTTTGCCTGCTCTGGCATAGTGCGTGGGCTGCTTGGGGAGGCTGGACATGGGAAATTAACTGTGCTTACCCCATGCTATCCCACCACCACCAGTGTTAAACAGTAGTGCACCCAAGGTATACAGATCCAAGTATGGGAAAGTGCATTCTGGGAACGGGACACAGTAGAGGCCTGTTGAGCAGAGGGGTTGGGGTCCTCAGCCCTGCAAAAGGCAAGGACCTTTTGGTTCTCAGGCTCTTTGGCTTCCAGGTAAGGCTAGGATGCTGTGGAAGAGCTGAGAACAGAATGGGGACTGGCAGGGCTGGATCTAGCTGCTGGCCAGGGGAAAAGCACGGGAAGGGGAGGTGCCTGGCTGGTCATTTCGGGAGTAGTCCTTTGCTGGAAGGCAAAGGCTTGAGCTTGGTGGCAGACACCACTGGGATAATGGGAGACTTTCTTCTGGAGATTAGATGGCAGCTCTGTTGGCAAAAGCCTTCTCAGTGGCTCCCAATAGAGGATCCTGATTAAAATAGGTGGTCCATTGTTTTAGGACATTTATTGTCATGGTGGAATTTGCATGAGTAAAATCATACCCTACATCTCAGAGTGGGCCTGAGATTAAATACCTTTTGCAGGGAGGAGTGTCTAGAAGAGAAATTCATTGACTAAACCTCCAGACCTTTACATACCTCATTATAATGGAGATCTGTCTTGATTCTACATGACCTTTGGTCATGTCCTCTACCTGTGAAGATGTTGGGGAATTGTGATTACATGACTGATGATCACAAACCTAGAGAGGACAACGGGATGGTGACTGGCCTGGTTACCTGGGAGTCAAGCAAAGCGTCTAATGTCCTTCAGGATCTCTGGTGTTCAAGCCTCCTAGGCAGGAAAGCAGGGTGTCTTCCAGTGTCCCTCACAGCCACTTTGCTGAAGTTGTTTTTTAGCTGTAAGGGTTCTTTAGTCGAATTTTTGGGGTCACTTAAGTGTAATATCATATCATCTGCAAATATTGATATTTTTACTTCTTCCTTCCCAATTCATACCCCTTTGACCTTTTTCTGTTGTTTAATTGCTCTAACAAGGACTTTAAGTCCTATATTGAATAGGTAGGGAGAGAGAGAAGGCAGCCTTGTATAGTTCCTGATTTTAGTGGGATTGCTTCAAGTTTCTTCATTTAGTTTAATATTGGCTACTAGTTTGCTATATATTGTTTTTAGTATGTTTAGTTATGGATCTTGAATACCTGATCTTTCTAACACTTTTATCCTGACAGGCAGGGTGTTGAATTTTATAAGATGCTTTCTCAGCATCACATAAAATGATCATATGGGTTTTTTCTTGAGATTGTTTATATAGTGGATTACTTTGATGGTTTTCTGTATATTGAACCATCCTTGAGTCACTGGGATGAAGCTTGTTTGATGTGGTGAATGATAGTTTGATGTCTTCCTGGATTCAATTTACAAGAATTTTATTGAGTGTTTTTGCATTGATATTAGCAAGGAAATTTGGTCTGAATTCTCTTCCTTTTAAACCGTCTTTGTTTGGTTTAGGTATAAGTGTAATTGTGGCTTCCAAGAATGAATTGAGGAGTATTCTCTCTGTTTCTGTTTTATAGAACATATGGAGAAATATTGATATTAGTTCCTCTTTGAAGGACTGGTAGAATTCTGCACTAATGCGATCTGACCCTGGGAATTTTTTTGGCTGAGAGGCTTTCAGTTACTTCATCTATTTACTTAGGGGCCATGAGCTACATTTAATAATTTACCTGCTCTTTATTTAACTTCAGTAAAGGTATCTGTTGAAAAAAATCATTCATTCCATGTAGCTTTTTCGGTTAGTTGTGTATAGGCTTTTGTAGCAGGAGCTGACAATTTTTTATTTTCCTCTGTTTCTGTTATGTCTCCCTTTTCATTTCTGACTTTTTAAATTTGGATACTCCCTCTGGCCCTTTAGTTTGTTTGTTCATCTATCTTGTTGATTCTCTCAAAGAACCACCTTTTTGGTGTTGTTTATTCTTTGTATAATATTTTGATTCTGTTTTCTTAATTTCTGCCCTGAGTTTGACTAGTTCCTACTTGCTATTCCTCTTGAGTATGTTTGCTTCATTTTATAGTAGGGCTCACAAGTGTGCTATTGATTTGATAGTGTAAGATCTCTTCAGTTTCTTTGTCAAGGCACTTAGTTCTATGAATTTTTTTTTCTTAGCACTGCTTTCATTGTGTCCCATAAGTTCTGCCATGTTATGTCATCATTTTCATTGAACTCCAGGAAGCCTTTAATTTCTTTCCTGACCAAGTTATCATTGAGTAGAGTTTTGTTCAGTTTCCACATGTATGAGAGCTTTCTGTTGTTTATTGTTATCACAGAACAGGCTTAGGCCATTGCAATCTAATTGGATGCATGGAATTGTTTTGATCTTATAGTATAAACTGAGACTGATTTGTGACCATTTATACGGTCAATTTTGAAGAAAGCACCATGAGATGCTGAGAAGAAGGCATTTGTTCTTTTGTTTTGGGGTGAAATGTTCTGTAGATAATGGTTATGTTTATTTGGTTCACAACCTCTCTTAATTTCACTCTCTCTTTTTAGTTTCTTTTTCAATGACCTGTCCATTGCTGAAAGTGGGGTGTTGATATCTCCCAGTGTGGTGTTCAATGTGAAATTTTAGCTTTAGTAAAGTTTCTTTCATCAATGTGGGTGCCCTTGCCTTTGGATTGTAGATGCTCAGAATTGAGACATTCTTTTGGAGCATTTTTCCTTTGATAAATATGAAATATCCTTCCTCACCTCACTTGTCAACCAAAAGTTTGAAAGTCTATTTTATTGGATATTAGGATGGCAACTCCAGCTTGTTTCTTGGGACCATTTGTATTGAAGAATATTTTCCAGACTTTTACTCTGAGGTAGGGTCTGTCATTGTTATTTACATGTGTTTCTTGTATGCAAAAATTCTTGCTACCTTTTGTGTATCCAGTCTGTCAGCTCATGTATTTTTACAGGTGAATTGAGTCCATTAATATTGAGAGATATAAAAGACAGATGATTGTTAGTTTCTGTTCTGTTTCTTTTTGTAGGTGTCATTATGTCATTATCTTTTGGCTTTGTTTGAGATGATTAATTTCTTGCCCTCACCCTTTGTGTAGGTACCCTCCTTGTGTTGAAAATTTCCTTCTAGTATCCTCTCTGTGGCTGGATAGGTAGGTAGATATTGTTTAAATTTGGATTTGTTTAGGAATATCATTTTTCTCAATCTATATTGATTTAGAGCTTTGCTGGATATAGTACCTTGAGCTGGTAATTATGTATGGCCTCTGACTAGGCATTTCTGGATTTTCTTGTCTCTGTTGAGAAGTCTGGTGCTATTTTGGCCTATAATGTTACTTGGCCTTTTTTCTTTGCTGACTTTTCTATTCTTATTTTATTCTATGCATTTAATGTTTTGATTATTATATGAGGAGAGGATTTCCTTTTCTGGCCCCATTTATTTGGTGTTCTATAGGCTTCTTGTGATTTTATGGACATCTCTTTCTTTAGGTTGGAGAAGTTTTCTTCTATGATTTTGTTGAAGACATTTTCATTTTCTTTAAGCTGTATATCTTTGAGCTCTTCAGACACCATGACCAAGGAAAGCCTTTTAAAGGACAACCTTTAATTGTGACTGGCTTACAGATTCAGAGGTTCAGTCCAGTATCATAAAGGCAGGAGCATGGCAGAATCCAGGCAGATATGGTAAAGAAGGAGTTGAGAGTTCTACATCTTCATCTGAAGTCTGCTAGTTGAAGGCTAACTTCCAGGCACCTATGAAGTGAGTCTGATAGCCCATACCCACAGTGACTCACCCACTCCAACAAGGGTACAACTATTCTAACAGGGTCATACCTTCTAACAGTGCAACTCCCTAGGCAGAGCATGTGCAAACCATCACACCTACCTTTGATATATTTTTCTAGTTTGCTCTCTGTCTCTTCTCCATATGCTTGGGTAGGAGGTTGGCTTCACACTCACATGGAAACAACTATTCCTGAAATCTCTCTTTATTCTTTCACTTCTCTAACGTGGTCTACCTCACTAGCACTATAATAACCATGTCTACAAATTTTACAGTCTTCAAGCCACAAGAAAAACCCATAAAGGTTTTAAATAAATTCATTACATTAAAAAAACCAGAATGATTGAAATATTTCACAATTCAGGCTCCTTCCTCAACTAAAATAATCAAAGAGCAAAACATGAAAGCGAAACATGTATGGTGAGACATAGTATAGGTGTGTCACTTGTTTAGTGTCTGTTTTTGGGGTCTCTGAGAAAAATGGCATCAATCATTTCCTTTAGACTAAGTAGTTCATAATTCATTAAAAAGTGGACAGAAAATGGAACTCAGAACTCTTTTCCTCAAACTTATCTGGGGCAGCAAAGGGGTTTCATTTGTCCTGTAGGTATTGAAGTGATTTCCTGGAAAAACTGGAATTGCACAAAGTAAATGGCAGTTATAACTCTATGTTGGTAACTGCAGTACTCACCTAAATTTTGCAGCATGATAAATGCTTTCTTTCTGCTTATTCACTTATTGCAATATATATATATATATATATATATATATATATATATATATATATATATATATGTATATATGTATATATATATATGAAACTTTATATATTAGGTTTTCATGTATTGTTTCCATTATTTACTCAATATCTGGTGTTCATTTTCTTTGTTCATTCTACATACTCTTACCTGTTTCATATGTCTTATATTTCACATGTATACTACTAGTACACATCAAGGTAATTACATTAGTATAAAATGAATTATCAGAAAACCTTATGGAACCAAGATGCTAAGTTGATAGTGAATATGCCCTCTCTGACTTTTGGCTTTTGGTAATTTTCATTATTTGCAAAGGTGAGCACCTAAATACAAGTCTGTTTATATTAAGTTCACTCTTTAGTTTTTTCACTAAACAACTAAATGTAAGAAATTTCCTCACATATCATGGTTTAATGAATAGATGTGTCACTTAACCTTTAGTTAGCTAAAACTACATAGAAGAGTATGGTTTGTGTGGGTGGGGGAAGCTTGTTTTTATGTGAACATCTGTGTATATGGGTGTTAAATTAAGTGATAACATTTCTTAGAGAAATTGTTCTTTCAATTAAAAATTATATGTAACAGTTATTATCTCTTGTTTTATTTTTTTCATATTGCATCACTCAGGGGAGATAAATTAGGTGAGGGTGCATTTTCTCCTCTTTGATGTTTCAAGACTGATTGGCCATTGAAAAGTCAAATAGATAAACCAAGATATTCAATGACAAAACCAAATTTAAACAATATCTTTCCACTAATGCAGCTCTATACAAAATAACAGAAGGAAAACTAAAAAACAAGCAAGAAATTCATCTTCCTACATCTAAGGCAAAACAAGAGAACTACACCAACATAATTACACCTTAAACAACAAAAATAAGAAGCAACGATCATTGCTCCTTAATATCTCTCAATATTAATGGACTCAATTCCCCAATAAAAAGACATAGGCTAACAGACTTGATATGTAAATAGGACCTAATATCTTTCAGCACAGATGAAACACACCTCAGTGACAAAAAACAAACAAACAAACAAAAAAACAAAAAAAAAACCCCACTACATCAGAGTAAAAGGCTGGAAAAATATTCCAAGCAAATGGTCCCTAGAAACAAGCTGAAGTAGCCCTTCTAATAGCCAATAAAATCAACTTTCAAACAAAACTTGTCAAAAAAGATGGGGAAAGGCACTGCATATTCATCAAAGGAAAAAAATCCACCATAATAGATTCTCAATTCAAAATATCTAAGCCCAAAATGCAAGGGCAAACACATTTTTAAAGGAAACATTACTAAAGTTCAGAGCCCACATTGAACTTCACATAAAAATAGTGGGAGACTTCAAGACCCCACTCTCTCCAGTGGAAAATAATGGAAACAGAAACTAAACAAGACACAGTGTAACTAACAGAAGTTAAGACCCAAATCATTTAACAGATATCAACAGACCATTTCACCCTAAAAAAGGAAATGAATACACCTCACCATGTGATGACACATTCTCCAAAATTGATCATATAATTGGCAACAAAACAAGACTCCAAAGGTAAAAGAAGTGTGAAGTGAATTCATTAATTAAGAATCCCATGCATTCTATCAGACCACCAAAGGCTAAGGAAGGTCTTCAATAACAACAAAAGGAACAGAAAGTTCAAATATTCAGGGAGGCTCAACAACTCTTTACTCAATGATAACTAGGTCAAGGCAGAGATAAAGTCTTTTTAGGTTTTAACCAAAATGAACACAACTTACCCAAACTTGTGGTATACAGTGAAAGCAGTGCTATAAGGAGAACTCATAACTCTTTATGCCTTCGTAAAGAAATTGGGGAGATAAGACACTAGCAGCTTAACAGCACATCTGAAAGATCTACAACAATAAGAAACAAAAACACACACAAGGAGTAGATGGTAGGAAATAATCAAATTCATGTCTGAAAACAACCAAAGAGCAAAAAAGAGAGCTATAGAAAGAATCAGCAAATCAGAAGCTAGTTTTTTAAAGAATGTTAAAAGATAAATAAACCACTAGGAAAACTATTAAGATCACAGAGACAGTATTCAAAGAAACAAAAATAGAAATGAAAATGGAGATATTACAAAGGAAACTGAGTAAATTCAGAAAATCATAAGGTCCGACTACAAGAGCCTATACTCAAAAATAAACTAGAAAATCTAGATGAAATGGATGATTTTTTTAGACAGATATCAGGAATCAAGGTTTAATCAGGATCAGTTAAACCATATCTCCTATCCCATAACCCATAAGAAAATAGGAGCAGTCATTAAAAGTCTGCCAACAAATAAAAGTCCAGAACCAGATGGCTTTTGTGTAGAATTTATTCAGAGCTTCATAGAAGAACTAATATTTATATATCTCAAAACATTCCACAAAATAGATATAGAAGGAACACTGTACAATTCATGCTACCAAGCAGCAGTTACTCTCATACCTAAAATACATATAGACAAAACAAAGAATTAGAACTTCAGAAAAGTTTCCCTTATGGCTGCAAAAGTGTCAATAAAATTCTTGCATTGAATCTAGGAATGCTTCAAAATCACAACTCACCCTGATGAAATATCCAAATGCAGAGATGTTTCAATATAGGGAAATCATGATCTTCCACTATATAAACAGATAGAAGGGTGAAATCAAATGATCAGCCCATTGGATGCTGAAAATTCTTTGACAAAATACAGCAGTCCTTCTTCTTAAAAGTCTTGGAAGAAATGAAGAATTAAAAGTCCATAGATAAACATAATCAAAGCAATATCCACTCAACCAATAGTTAACATCAAATTAATTGTAAAGAAACTTGAAACAATCCCTCTAAAACTAGGGATAAGACAAAGTTACCCACTGTCTTCCTATCTATTCAGAATAGAACTCAAAGTTCTAACCAGAGCAATTAGGGAAGAAAAGGTGGTCAACGGGATACAAATTGGAAAGGAAGAAGTCAAGATATTACTATTTGTAAATGATATGATAGTATACGTTAACTTGACCACAAATTTTTCAACAGAGTACTCCTACAGCTGATGAACAACTTAAGCAAAGTGACTGGATATAAAATTAACTGAACAAATTATTAATCTTCCTCTACTCAAAGGATAAATGGTCTGCATAAAAAATGAGAAAATGACACCCTTCACAGCAATTACAAATAAAATAAAGCATCTTGCTGTGACTCTTGCCAAGCAAGTGAAAAATCTGTATGACAAGATCTTAAAGTCTCTGATGAAAAAACTGGAAGAAGACCTCAGAGATGGAAAGCTCTCCCTTGCTCATTAATCAGCAGGATTAACATAGTAAAAGTAGCCATTCTACCAAAAGCAATCTACAGATTTAATGTAATCTTCATAAAAATTCCCACTCAATCATTCACAAAGATAGAAAGAGTTATTTTCAAATTCATTTGGAATAATAATGATGATGATAATAATAATAATAATAATAATAATAATAATAACAACAACAACAGGATAGTAAAATCTATTCTCAACAATAAAAGAACTTCTGGGTATAGCACAAGCCCTGATCACAAGCTGAATTACAGAGCCATAGTGATTAAAACCTCCATGACATTGGCACAGAGATAGACACCTAGATCAACGTAATATAATTGAAAACCCAGAAATAAATTCACATATGGTCACTGATTTTGACAAAGAAGCCAAAACCATTAAATGGAAAAAAAAAGATAGCCTTTTCAATATACAGTCCTGGTTCAAGTAGAGGTCAGCATGAGAAGAATGCGAATTGATCTATTCTTTTATTATTATTATTATTATTATTATTATTATTATTATTTGACATTTTTCAATTTTTTTTTACATTTTTCTAAAATTGGGTAATTCTTATTTACATTTCAAATGTTATTCCCGTTCCTGGTTTCCTGTTCCCCAGCCCCCTATCCCTCCCCCACCCCTTCTATAAGGGTGTTCCCCTCCCAGTGCACACCCTCTTACCACCTCTGCCCCAACAATCCCCTACAGTGGGGTTCAACGTTGGCTGGACCAGGGGCTTCTCCTTCCATTGGTGCTCAGCAAGGCCATCCTATGCTACATATGCAGTTGGAGCCATGGGTCATTCCATGTATAGATTTTGGGTAGAAGTTTAGGCACCGGAAGCTCTGGTTGTTTGGCATTGTTGTTCTTATGGGGTTGCAATCCCATTCAGCTCTTTCATTCCTTTCTCTAATTCCTCCAACTGGGGTCCCATTCTCAGTTCATTGGTTTGCTGCTAGCATTCGATTCTGTATTTGACGTGTTCTGGCTGTGTCTCTCAGGAGAGATCTATATGCAGTTCCTGTCAGCATGCATATTTTAGCTTCATCCATCTTATTTCGTTTTAGTGGCTGTGTGTGTGTGTGTGTGTGTGTGTGTGTGTGTGTGTATGAACAAAGCTCTAGTCCAATTGGATCAAGCACCTCCACATAAAACCAGATACACTAGAAGAGAAAGTGGGAAAAAGCCTCAAACTAATCAGCAAAGGGGAAGATTTCCTGTATAGAAGAGCAATAGCTTATACTCTAAAGTCAGTAATTGAAAAATGGGATCAGAAAAAAAAACTGAAAAGCTTCTCTAAGGCAAAGGACACTCTCAATCAGACAAAAGAGCAATTTACAGATTGGGAAAAGATCTTTAGCAAATGAACATCCATTAGAGGGCTAATATCAAAAATATACAAAAATTCTTGAAGTTAGTCTCCAGAGACCTATATAATGCTATTAAAATTGGGTTCAGGGTTAACAAGGAATTCTCAACTAAGGCATCTCAAATTCCTAAAAAGCACCCAAAGAAATATTCAACATTATTAGTCATCAAGGAAATAAAATTTTCAATGACCCTGAGATTTCACCTCACACCGTTCAGAATGTCTAAAATCACAAACTCGGGTGACATCAGATGCTGGCAAAGATGTGGAGAAAGTGGAATACTCCTCTATTGTCTGTTGGATTGAAAGATGGTAATAAAACCTCTTTAAAAATCTAGAGGTTCCTTAGAAGACTGGAAATATTTCTACCTGAAGACTCAGCTCTACCACTCTGGGCATATACCCAAAAGATGCTCCAGCAATAACAAGAATACATGATCCATTATGTTTATAGCTGCCTTATTTTTAATAGCCATAAGCTGGAAACCACCTAGAAGTCCCTCGACAGAAGAATGAATACAGCAAATATGATACATTTACATAATGGAATACTACTCAGTTATTACAATTATTTCATTAAATTCATAAGCAAATGGATGAAACTAGAAGATATCATCCTGAGTGGGGTAATGCAGACACAAAAGAATACACATGGTAAGTGCTCACTGAGAGGTGAAAATTAACCTAAAATCTCAGATAACCTTCAACAACCACAAACTATGTGGAGCTTATGAAGAATGATCACAGGAGATAGTGGGAGAGAGAGACCTAGGAGGGAAAGCAGAGGGGGAAGGGGAAAAGTACTGGATCAGGTATGAGAAGGAACATAGAAGAAGTACATGTTTTTAAATCAGAATCGTTCTTGCTCAAAAGAAATTCAGTGAAACAGAGGCTGAAGGAAAGACCAGAGGCTTTCCAGAGGCTGCCTCACCTAGGGATCCATCACAACTGCAGACACCAAACCCAGATACTATTGCTGATACCAAAAAGCCATTGCAGGCCAGAGACTGGTATGGCTGTTTCCTGAGTGGTACTGCCATTACTGGTCTAACAGAGATAAAAATCCTAATAGCCAACCATGGGACTAAGTCTAGGAACCCCAATGTAAGAGCTGGGAGAAAAACTAAAGGAGCTGAAGAGGATTGCCACCACATAAGAAAAACAGTATGAACTATGTGAACCTCCAAGACCTTCCAGGTATTCAATCAGCAACCACAAAGTGTAAATGGAGAGTTTCATGGCTCCATATATCTATGTAGCAAAGGATGGCCTTATTGAGGCTTGATATCCCAGTATAGTGGGATGCCAGAACGGTAAGATTGGAGTAGGTGAGTGGGTAGAGGAGCATACTCTTAGAGGCAAAGGGAAGGAAAGAGAGTGGATGAAGTGGGTGTGTTGTGGAGGGGACACTGGGAAGAAGGATATATTTGAAATGTTAGTGAAAAATAGTGATTAGTTAAAAAGAATAAAAGCCGTATTTTATGATTAAGTGGTGGTTCTGTTTCATAGATCCAACTCATAATTCATCATCACGTCAGTGCCTTTAAAAACTGGTGTTTATTTGTGACAACATGATGGTATTGGTGCAAATTCATATTTAGATCTAGTAAATATCACTTATATTTCCAGTTAAATTCTCATGCTAATTTATCTACAAGTCTGAATTGTTTATGGCAGGTTTATTCTGAAAATTCACTCTGTACCAAGAGCAGAGGCTGCAGGAGAGCACATGTTCAGTTCAACTTTGGTTTAAACTTAACATGTGTCCCTTTTCTAGCTATGCATTTTCCAGTTCACCATCTGCCTTGGAATGGCCATTCCTTCTCAAAGTCTGTTTATCTATATTAAATATATCCTGATAACGCTGCATCTGCTGTCAGCTCACAGGTCCTCTTCTTAATCTAATTTATAGGAAATACTTTCCACAATATATTTGGATTATATTTTACTTCTGCAACTCTTCCCAAATACTTTACACATCCCCATGAACAAAAATCCACACCAAAAATTGTCTTTCTTTTTATCTTTTAATTTTTATTTTATTCATCCTTTAATCATTTTGTACAGTCCAAAATTTATCCACCTCCATGCCCACCCTCCAACCATTCCACATCCCAAACCATCTTCCCACCCCCACCCCCATCTCCAAGAGGATGTCCCGACCCACATGCCACCACCCCATCTGACCTCCCCATGCCCTGAAACTTGAAGTCTCTTGAGGGTTAGGTTCATCTTCTCTGACTGAGTCCAGACCTGGCAGGCCTATGCTATATATGTGTTGGGAGACTTCTATCAGCTTGTGTATGCTACCCGGTGGGTGGCTCAGTGTCTGAGATATCTCAGTGGTCCAGGTTAGTTGAAACTGCGTGTCTTCCTATATTTTCTTTCTTTAATATTCAAAGAAATATCTAAAGTAATATTCATAAAGTTATAATAATGAATATACCTGAAAACCTATTCACATATTTACATGCAGAATAAAACCATTAAAATATCAATAGGAACCATAATATATTAGCAAAAGTTTGTAAGACTTTTAAAATTCCATTGCAAAGATCCTAGGCAGAAAAAAAAATCAAAGCATACAACTGCAGTCCTTCGTTTTGAACATCTACTGCTAGAATGGTGCCACTCTTTCTGTTTTTCAAAATCTTCTAACAGAACACTGTTGTTGCATGTACATTTGACTTTGACTGTGGGATGAATGGGCCTTACACCTGAGTTTATGAGGGATTTTTGCTTATTACCAAAGTGAATTATGAAAAATTTACATAACAGTTTTATGGTCCCTTCATATGAATGAAAGGAGCCAGGACAAAAACTATATGCTGCAATCCATGTTTCAATTAGTTCAGAATTTTCAGATATAAAATTCAGAGAAAATATTATTGTGATTTTTTTTTAAATATATGTGCTGTCTTTGAATTACAACTGAAACTTTTGCCTCCTAGACTTTGTTGAAGTATGGTGGCTCTTTTTATCAGGACAATCTGAATGAAAGTGTTACCCAAAGATGGGTCAAAATCATAGGAAATCATTTATTTCTTACTTTATGCCTGTGTTATGTATGATAGTAGGTGGACCCAAAAGTAGCCTAATGATATCATAAACAAATTCAGCCTTAGGTTTCACAAATATGGAGGAACAAAAACTAGGTGCAGTGGAGAAGCTTCCTATCAAGTTATCCATATATACAGCGAGATATGTGAGATCTCAGCTTATTTAACACACCATTTTATATTTCTAATGGTGGTAATCAGAGTGGATTTGGCATTAGCCATTCAGAAAGGAAGCTTAGAGTTAAATTTAGTGAGTTAAGTCCATTTTCTAACAGTTGCCTTTGTTACATCGGGGGTGAGGATCTGTGGGAACGAACATCAAAACCTGTGTTTGATAAGACAATATTTCCAGCCTGGAATTTTGAATTATAATGTTTATCAATTGTGAAAATATGACATATTATTTTAACTCATGAAATATTTAAGATTGGTAGGAACCATGAAATTTTGTTCAGGACATTGGTTTAAGGGATTTTAGGGCAGGGACAATGACCACAGGAGTATTTGCCTTGGTGAGAGTGGAAACCTGAGTCTTAGATGTACTTTGCATCACTCACACATAAAATTAACTGAATATATTTAGATGAATTTAAAAATTAAAAAAATTGTCAACTTTTGGTTTTTCAGCTTTGGTTTAAAACATTTTATAAATAGAAAGAGAAAATAATGGAGTTAAAATTGATCTCCAAAGTCTAGATTCACATGAGGTTCATGAGAACAACCATGAACAACACAGCATAAAAGGCAATGAAAATATAATGAAAGGTCACTTATGACAGGAATAATATATGTGTTTGACTATAACTAAGCAAGGAATTAGGCCTGGAAACACTGAAGTACAGGCAGTATCATTAATACCTAATCTATTGCTACAGATACCAATTTATACTTTTAAACCATTTATTTCTTTATTTGACATTGGTCATAAAGAAATGAAGAGAATTTTATGAAATAAATTTGCTGTTAAAATTTCTGTTGAACTCTAACATTAGCATTGTGGTATAAAGGGAAAAATACTATTAGCTTCAGGACTCAAGGCACATTTATTGATTGTATTTCCAGCTCCTATTTTTTCCTTTTATTTTATTAGATATTTTTTATTTACAATTCAAATGTTATTTCCTTTCTGGGTTTCCATTCTATCAGCCCCCCCTCCTTCCTCTATATGTGTGTTCCCTTCCCTATCCTCCCCCTTTCTTATACACCCCCAATATTCCCTTACACTGGGGGTCCAACTTTTGTAGAAACTTGGGCTTCTCCTTCCTTTGCTGCCCAACAAGGCCTTCCTTTGCTTCATATGCAGCTGAAGCCATGGGTCAGTTCATGTACAGTCTTTGGGTAATGGTTTAGTCCCTAGGAGCACTGGATTGTCGATATTGCTGTTCTTATGGGGTTGCAACACCCTTCAGCTCTTATAATCCATTCTCTAATTCATTCAGCAGGGGTCCCGTTCCCAGTTCAATTATTTGCTGCTAGCATTCGCCTCTGTATTTGACATGATCTGGCTGTGTCTCTCAGGAGACATCTATATCTGGTCCCTGTCAGCATGCACTTCTTAGCTTCATCAATCTTATCTAGTTTTGATGGACACACACACACACACACACACACACACACACACATATATATCACATATATATATATATATATATATATATATATATATATATATATATATATATGCCACGTGTGGAACAGGCTTTATTTTTCCCCATCTTTATTAAATTGGGTATTTCTTATTTACATTTCAAACATTATTCCTTTCCCAGTTTCCAAGCCAACATCCCCCTAAACCCTCCACATCCCTTTGTATATGGGTGTTTCCCTATCCATCCTACCTCCATTTCTGCCCTCACCCAACAATCCCGTTCACTGGGGATCTAGCCATGGCAGGACCAAGGGCTTCCCCTTCCACTGGTACCCTTACTAGGCTATTCATTGCTACCTATGCAGTTGGAGCCCAGGGTCAGTCCATGTACAGTCTTTGGTTAGTGGCTTAGTCCCTGGAAGCTCTGGTTGGTTGGCATTATTGTTCATATGGGGTCTCAAGCCCCTTCAAGCTCTTTCAGTCCTTTCTCTGATTCCTTCAACAGGGGTCCCATTATCAGTTCAGTGGTTTGCTGCTGGCATTCGCTTATGTATTTCTCATATTCTGGCTGTGTCTATCAGGAGAGATCTACATTCGGTTCCTGTCAGCCTGCAATTCTTTGCTTCATCCATCTTATATAGTTTGGTGGCTCTATATGTATGGGCCACAGGTGGAGCAGGCTCTGAATGGACGTTCCTTCAGTCTCTGTTCTAAACTTTGCCTCCCTATCCCCTCCCAAGGGTATTCTTGTTCTTCTTTTTAAGAAGGAGTGAAGCATCTGCATTTTGGATATCCTTCTTGAGTTTCATGTGTTCTGTGCATCTAGAATAATTCAAGCATTTGGGCTAGTATCCACTTATCAATGAGTGCATACCATATGTATTTTTATGTGATTGGGTTACCTCTCTCAGGATGATATTTTCCAATTCCATCCATTTGCCTATGAATTTCATAAAGTCATTGTTTTTGACAGCTGCGTAGAATTCCATTGTTTAGATGTACCACATTTTCTGTATCCATTCTTCTGTTGAAGGGCATCTGTGTTCTTTACAGGTTCTGGTTATTATACATAAAGCTCCTATGAACATAGTGGAGCATTTGTCTGTGTTATATGTTGGAGAATCTTTTGGGTATATGCCCAAGAGAGGTATAGCTGGGTCCTCAGGTAGTTCAATGTCCAATTTTCTGAGGAACCTCCAGAATGATTTCCAGAATGGTTGTACCAGTCTTCAATCCCACCAACAATGGAAGAATGTTCCTCTTTCTCCAGATCCTCTCTAGCATCTACTGTCCCCTGAGTTTTTGATCTTAGTCATTCTCACTGGTGTGAGGTGAAATCTCAGGGTTGTTTTGATTTGCATATCCCTTATGACTAAAGATGTTGAACATTTCTTTAGGTGTTTCTCAGCCATTCAGCATTCCTCGGCTGTGAATTCTTTGTTTCGCTCTGAACCCCATTTTTAATAGGGTTATTTGTCTCCCTGTGGTTTAACTTCTTGAGTTCTTTGTATATTTGGGATATAAGGCCTCTATCTGTTGTAGGATTGGTAAAGATCTTTTCCCAATATGTTGGTTGCCTTTTTGTCCTAACCACAGTGTCGTTTGCCTTACAGAAGCTTTGTAGTTTTAGGAGATCCCATTTGTCGATTATTGATCTTACAGCATAAGCCATTGATGTTGTGTTCAGGAAATTTTCTCCAGTGCCCATGTGTTCGAGATTCTTCCCTACTTTTTCGTCTATAAGTTTGAGTGTATCTGGTTTGATGTGGAGGTCCTTGAACCACTTTGAGTTAAGCTTTGTACAGGACAATAATGATGGGTCGATCTGCATTCTTCTACATGCTGACCTCCCGTTGAACCAGCACCATTTGCTGAAAATGCTATCTTTTTTCCATTGGATGGTTTTGGATCCTTGGTCAAAAATCAAGTGATCATAGGTATGTGGGTTCATTTCTGGGTCTTCAAGTTTTTCCACTGGTCTATCTGCCTGTGTCTCTCCCAATGCCATACAGTTTATATTACTACTGCGGGGTAAAGCTCCTTGAGTTCAGGGATAGTGACTCCCTGAAGTCCTTTTATTGCTGAGGACAGTTTTAGCTATCCTGGGTTTTTTGCTATTCCAGATGAATTAGCAAATTGTTCTGTCTTACTCTATGAAGATTAGGATTGGGATTTTGATGTGGGTTGCATTGAATCTGTAAATCACTTTTGGTAAAATGGCCAATTTTACTATATTAATCCTGATAAATCCATGAGCATGGGAGATCTTTCCATCTTCTGAGGTCTTCTTCAATTTCTTTCTTCAGAGTCTTGAAGTTCTTATTGTACAGATCTTTTACTTGCTTGGTTAAAGTCACACCGAGGTACTTTATATTATTTGGGTCTATTATGAAGGGTGTCAGTTCCCTAATTTCTTTCTCGGCTTGTTTCTCTTTTGTGTAGAGGAAGGTTATTGATTTATTTGAGTTAATTTTATACATAGCCACTTTAATGAAGGTATTTATCAGGTTTAGTAGTTCTCTGGTGGAACTTTTGGGACCACTTAAATATACTATCATATCATCTGCAGATAGTGATATTTCAACTTCTTCCTTTCCAATCTGTATCCATTTAATCTCCTTTCGCTGTCTAAATACTCTGGCTAGGACTTCGAGAACTATATTGAATAAGTAGGGAGAGAGTGGGCAGCCTTGTCTAGTCCCTTATTTTAGTGGGATTGCTTCAATTTTCTCTTCATTTAGTTTAATGTTACTACTGGTTTGCTATATATGGCTTTTACTATGTTCCGGTATGGGCCTTGAATTCCTGTTCTTTCCACTACTTTTACCATGAAGCGGTGTTGAATTTTGTCAAATGCTCTCTAAGCATCTAATGAAATGATCATGTGGTTTGGATCTTTGGGATTGTTTATATATTGGATTACATTGATGGTTTTTCTGTATATTAACTTTGCATATCTGGGAATGAAGTCAACATGATCATGATGGATGATTGTATTGATGTGTTCTTGCATTTTGTTTGCAAGCATTTTATTGAGTATCTTTGCATTGATATTCATAAGGGAAATTGGTCTAAAGTTCTCTTTTGTTGTTGGGTCTTTGTGTGGTTTAGGTATAAGAGTAATTGAGTCTTCATAGAAGGAATTCGTAGCGCTCCATCTGTTTCAATTTTGGGAAATAATTTAGATAGTATTGGTATAGGTCTTCTATGAAGGTCTGATAGTATTCTGCACTGAATCCATCTGGACCTGGATCCTTTTGGGTTGGGAGAATTTTAATGACTCCTACTATTTCTTTAGGAATTACAGGGTTGTTTAAGTGATTTATTTGTTCCTTATTTAACTTTGGTATCTGATATCTATCTAGGAAATTGTCCATTTTCTCCAGATTTTCAAGTTTTGATGAATATAGGCTTTTGCAGTAGGATCTGATGATTTTTTGAATTTCCTCTGACTCTGTTGTAATGTCTCCCTTTTCATTTCTGATTTTGTTAATTTGGACACACTTTCTGTGTCCTTTGCTTAGTCTAGTTAAGGTTTTATCTATCTTGTTGATTTTCTCAAAGAACCAGCTTTTATTTCTGTTGATTCTTTGTATAGTCCCTTTTGTTTCTACTTGGTTGTTTTTAGCCCTGGATTTGATTATTTCCTGCCTTCTACTGTTCCTGAGTGTATTTTCTTCTTTTTGTTCTAGAGCTTTTAGGTGTGCTGTCAAGCTGCTGATATATGCTCTCTCCTGTTTCTTTCTGCAGGCACTCAGAGCTATGAGTTTTCCTCTTAGCACAGCTTTCATTGTGTCCCATAAGTTTGGGTATGTTGTACCTTCATTTTCATTAAATTCTAAGAAGCCTTTAATTTCTTTCTTTATTTTTCCTTGATCAGGTTATCACTGAGTAGAGCATTGTTCAACTTCCATGTATATGTGGGCATTCTTTCCATATTGTTATTGAAGACCAGCTTTAGTCCGTGGTGTTCTGATAGGATGCATGGGATTATTTCTACCTCTCTGTAACTGTTGAGGCCTGTTTTTTCCCAATTATATGATCAATTTTGGGGAAAGTAGCATGAGGTGGTGAGAAGAAGGTATATCCTTCTGTTTTAGGATAGAAGGTTTTACAAATATCTGTTATGTCTATATTTTTCATGACTTCTCTTTGTCTGTCTATGTCTCTGTTTAATTTCTGTTTCCATGATCTGTCTATTGATGAGAGTGGAGTATTAAATTCTCCTACTATTATTGTGTGAGGGGGAATGTGTGCTTTGAAATTTAGTAAGCTTTCTTTTATGTATGTAGGTACCCTTGTATATGGAAACTACATATTTAGAGTTCATCTTGGAGGATTTTTCCTTTGATGAATATGAAGTGTCCTTTCTTATCTTACTTGATGAGTTTTGGTTGAAATTCTGTTTTATTCAATATTAGAATGGCTACTCCAGCTTGCTTTTTTTGTTGTTGTTGTTTTATTATTTGAGAATTTCTTATTTACATTTCGATTGTTATTCCCTTTCCTGGTATCTGGGCGAACATCCCCCTAACTCCTCCACCTCCCCTTCTATATGAGTGTTCCCCTCCCCTTCCTCCCCCAATTACTGCCCTCCCTGCAACAATCACATTCACTGGGGGTTCAGTCTTAGCAGGACCAGGGGCTTCCCCTTTCACTGGTGCTCTTACTAGGCTATTCATTGCTACCTATGAGGTTCGAGCCCAGGGTCAGTCAATGTATAGTCTTTGAATAGTGGCTTAGTCCCTGGGAGCTGTGGTTGGTTGGCATTGTCGTTCATATGGGGTCTCGAGCCCCTTCGAGCTCTTCCAGTTCTTTCTCTGATTCCTTCAACGGGGGTCCTATTCTCAGTTCAGTGGTTTGCTGCTGGCTTTCGCCTATGTATTTGCTGTATTCTGGCTGTGTCTCTCAGGAGAGATCTGCATCCGGTTCCTGTTGGCCCGAACTTCGTTGCTTCATCCATCTTGTCTGAATGGGTGGCTGTATATGTATGGGCCACATGTTGGGCAGGCTCTGGATGGGTGTTCCTTCTGCCTCTGTTTTAAACTTTGCCTCCCTATTCCCTGTCATGGGTATTCTTGTTCCCCTTTTAAAGAAGGAGTGAAGCATTTGCATTTTGATCATCAGTCTTGAGTTTCATGTGTTCTGTGCATGTAGGGCAATTCAAGCATTTGGGCTAATAGCCACTTATCAATGAGTCCATACCATGTATGTTTTTCTGTGATTGGGTTACCTCTCTCAGTATGATATTTTCCAGATCCATCCATTTGCATATGAATTTCATAAAGTCATTGTTTTTGACAGCTGCGTAGAATTCCCTTGTGTAGATGTACCACATTTTCTGTATCCATTCCCCTGTTGAAGGGCATCTGGGTTCTTTTCATCTTCTGGCTATTATAAATAAAGCTGCTATGAACATAGTGGAGCATGTGTCTTTGTTATATGTTGGGGCATCTTTTGGGTATATGCCCAAGAGAGGTATAGCTGGGTCCTCAGGTAGTTCAATGTCCAAATTTCTGAGGAACCTCCAGAATGATTTCCAGAATGGTTGTACCAGTCTTCAATCCGACCAACAGTGGAGGAGTGTTCCTCTTTCTCCACATCCTCACCAGCTTTTGCTCTCACCTGAGTGTTTTATCTTAGTCAACCTCACTAGTGTGAGGTGAAATCTCAGGGTTGTTTTGATTTGCATTTCCCTTATGACTAAAGATGTTGAACATTTCTTTAGGTGTTTCTCAGCCATTCGGCATTCCTCAGCTAATTCTTTGTTTAGCTCTGAACCCCATTTTTTAATAGGGTTATTTGTATCCCTGCAGTCTACCTTCTTGAGTTCTTTGTATATTTTGGATATAAGGCCTCTATCTGTTGTAGGATTGGTAAAGATCTTTTCCCAATATGTTGGTTGCCGTTTTGTCCTAACCACAGTGTCCTTTGCCTTACAGAAGCTTTGCAGTTTTATGAGATCCCATTTTTTGATTCTTGATCTTAGAGCATAAGCCATTGGTGTTTTGTTCAGGAAATATTCTCCAGTGCCCACGTGTTCGACATGCTTCCCCACTTATTCTTCTATTAATTTGAGTGTATCTAGTTTGATGTGGAGGTCCTTGATCCACTTGGACTTAAGCTTTGTACAGGGTGATAAGCATGGATTGATCTGCATTCTTCTACATGTTGACTTCCAGTTGAACCAGCACCATTTGCTGAAAATGCTATCTCTTTTCCATTGGATGGTTTTGGCTCCTTTGTCAAAAATCAAGTGGCCATAGGTGTGTGGGTTCATTTCTGTGTCTTTGTATAGTAACATTTTTCTGAGAGAAATAAGGTGGTATAAAAGTGCAACGGAGCGAATAACCAACCAATGTGGAAAAATCACAGGTAAAAATGGCCAACAAAATACCCTTTATCCATAGGGGTAATAAAAATCCGTGTAATATTACATGTGAGATGAATTTGATTTTAGCAAGTAGAGGTCAGGAGCTGCTTTCTCTGCCCATATAATTATCATGTTTTCTATAATCCTTTCCTACCTAGATTTCATTTTATAAGACTTTGACTACTTAATATTGGCAGTTAACAATTTTAAAAGTTATTGTAAAATCCCAGCATGGGGTGTCCTCCTTTCTTTGACCATTTATATTCCTGAATGAAAAACACACACAGCCTTTAATTTTAAATATTCCTTAGATAGCACAATAGTTGGACAGCTTCTTACTTCCATATGGTTTAAATCTAATTTTCTACCAGTAACTCCAAGTTATTACTTACTTATTTCTATATTACTTCTCGGATGCTGTTAATTTCATCAAGGCTGTCTTTTTGGCCATGTTCTCTTAGGATCCAGAACATGGCCACTCTCCTTTCTCATCTCCTGCATGTTCTTCTGTATCCAATAAAAGTTTCTTCCTCGCTCTCATTCTGCTTTGTGTATGAAGCCCACAAAAAGTAAATCCTGCCTATATCTCTTATCTCAAGTTATTTGTGGCTGGCAACTTTATTTACCAGTCTTGATTAACTGAGGATAGGGTTCCTCAATATTTTACCGGAGGGCTCTCTCATCTTTGGAGCAAATGATTTTGAGGGACCAATATTAGCATTAGAATACAAAAAGCTTTAGGCTACCCCATTACAGTTAATGATAATGGAAGTTGTTTTTATGAAGCTTTGAGGCTTTTAAGTCTACATATGGATATAGACCACGGTGACCTAGTTATAAATATTTTTTACATATCTACTCTGGGTGAAACATGGGAAGATTATCCATCGAGGCATGAAATGATGAGCTTCATTTGATGAACACTAAGGAAAAGTTATTACTAATTGTTCATCCCACATTACCAATTTTCTGTCATGACCTGACAAAGGAGATTTCACTGGATAATTGTAAATAGAAGTAATAGCAGAAATGTGTAACTCCAGCAGGAAAGTATGTTAGTGTTTCTTGATATGGTTGAGTATAATTTAACTGTGTTTACATCAGATTAAAAAATTATGGTAATCAATGTAATGAACATTACAATCTTAAAGGTATAAACAATGATTATATACAGAGAATGTTGCCAACACAAAGAAATATTTCAGAAACATATACAACAATTTGATAGGATAGAAGAAAAAGGGATACGAATCATTGAATATATGATCAAACTAGCAATCTCTACAGGAAAAGTATTGAAATATTTAGTACATAAAATAAGAAATTTTCCCAAATGTGTGTGTGTGTGTGTGTGTGTGTGTGTGTGTGTGTGTGTGCGCAAGCACTGAATGAACCCATCAAAAACAGAAAACAGAAACAGATGAAGATGTATTTTAACATGGGGCTTGTAGTCCAGTATAACAAGAAGCAAATCTTGGCAGCTTTGGCCATATTGTTTTGGATTTAAAATCAAAGATAGAAGATATGGGTTAGGGAATTATTCTGCAAGACTAAGAAAAGCTGCTGAAATAAGAAATGTTTCAGAGTGTTCCTGAATGAAGCCCAAGAGAGGCCATTGTGTGAATGATATTATGTAATCTCCCATAATATCTAAGGTAAATTGCTGAGACCAATTGTGTATCAGTGGATTCCTTGCATGGAGTCCTAGAAAGAGCACTGCATGAAGCTATCAAGGTGAAACCTGTAGCCTGGGAAACAGTCCTTCTGTTCTCCATCTGCACCCAAAGCCAGGACTGTTCCACAGCCATCAGACACAAAACCTGCCTTCAGAGGGCTAATCTGCCAAAAGCACTCGCCCTCCTAAGCCCTTAGCCCACTTTCTCTACATTGATTGTCCACAGAGAGAAAACTCAGGAACTTATGTGTAGGGAGCTGCGACCTGCCACACCTCAAAGATGGTGCTGGTTTCTGCCTTCCACCCTCCCGACAGTGAGTGCTCCTTGTAGTAAACAAGTCCTTATTTGGCTATGCCTGCCTGGCCTGCTAGGTTCTGCATAGTGACAGCCTGTCTGCATGACCCACGTCGCACGTTGGGGTTGGTTGGCGTTGGGTACTTAAGCTGATGTAGGGCGTTCCCCGGGGTAGAAGATTGTATCAAGGTTCCTAATAAACTGCTTGAAGAAGATCTCCTCTGGTCGTGTCTTCCTTGCTGGTCGAGGTTGGGCGCTATAAGTGGTGGCCTGTACGGAGACATCCTGAGATCAGAACTTCTTGCAGTCAGGGCAACACTGGTAAGTTCCCAAGGTAAGGTGGGACCATAAAGACTGCGGAAAATAAGCAGCCATAAAGTCTCAGGGTAGTGAGAAAGTTCTCGGTAGCAGTGAACCGAAAGTAAAGTTCGCGGCAGCAGCGAACCGAAAGTAGCAAGATGCGCAGTGAATTTAGCCATAGCAGCATAGAAAGTTTTTGTCATGTCGACCTCACAGTCTCATCCAATTTTTCTGGCTCTTCAAAAGCTGTTCGAGCAAAAGAAGCTAAAAATAAAAAGGAGCTCCATAGAGAGATTTTTGAGCGAATGTGATGCCATTGCACCTTGGTTCGCAGTCTCTGGTAATCTTACTGTGGCAAGTTGGGAAAAATTAGGGAAAGACCTTGACTTTGCCTGGGAACAAAGGACCCTGAAACATGGGGTCTGTCCAGTGTGGCACTTAGTGCGTAGCTGCCTTGAGGATCAGAAATGTTGTCAGGCAGCTATAGAGAAGGGGCAAGCTGCCCTAGAAATGCTTCAAGAGGAGATATCAGAAATGCAGGGAAGCACAAAGGAGACAGACTCAGAAAAGGAGGAGGAAGCAGACAAAACAGATTCAGAAGAAGAGTTACAAGAGTTAATAGATCAAATGTGGAAACAGTCACTAAGTAATAGACAGAAGAAAAGGAAAAAGCCTAAAATGGTGGAGGAACCTCTTGGGCAGTTCCCCTTGGCTCCTCCTCCCTGCAATGTTGTAGAGGGAAGAAGTAGAGTTTCCGGTAGTACATTCTGCCCTGAAGTGTGGAGAGTAGTTCGTACTGAGCTGCATTTAGCCTATCCTGTCTATGTGGATGCTAATCAACAAAGATATCAGGAGCCTCTTGATTTCAAGGTGAGTAAAGCCTTGGCTGAGTCAGTGAGAACATATGGTATCACTGCCTCCTTTACTATTGCTCAGATAGAGGCTCGGCACAGATTTTTGCATGACTCCTAATGATTGGACCAACCTGGCGTGAGCATGCCTCAGCCCAGGGCAGTATCTAGATTGGAGAGCTTTTCTAATTGAATATGCCAATGAACAGGCTGCTGCCAATTTAGCGGCAGGAGGTGGGCGGGCAGCCTGGGACAGAAACATGTTGTTAGGGCAAGGACGTTTTGCTAATCAGCAGACAGGTTTCCCTGGGGAAGTTTATGCACAGATAAATGAAATTGCAACAAAGGCATGGAAGTCTTTGCCTAATAAAGGAGAAGTGAGCAGAAATCTTACTAAGATCCTCTAGGGTCCCATACAGGGGCCCCCAAACATTTTTACAGATGTATCCACTGCCTGTGGAGCCTATATGGTTGACCATCAAGAGCCAATTTTGTGTCAATAGCAACCCGGCTCTCCACAAGTAATTGAACTCAAGATTGTGCTGGAAGTGTTTTAAAAATTGTTCTTTTGCCTTTAATTTGCAATCTGATTCATCATATGTTGTTAATGCAGTTAAGCTATTAGAAGTGGCTGGCCCTATTAAAATTAACAGTACAGTATGCCAGCTATTGAGGGAACTTCAGGAATAGATCTGGGGAAGAGATCACAAGTTTTTTGTCCAGCATGTCAGAGCTCATACAGGCTGGCCTGGTCCTCTAAGTGAGGGAAATGATCTTGTGGATTGATGTACCCAGATGGAGTGTATCTTCTTAGGCTCATCATTGGATCAGGCCCTACAGTTTCATCAACAGTTTCATGTGCCTACAAAAACTTTACAACAAAAGTTTCATTTGTCTCGAGCTGATGCTAGACAAATAGTTTTGGACTGCCCACAGTATGTGACTTTTCATCATCCCCCTAGTGTGGGGGTTAATCCCAGGGGCTTACTGCCTTTAAAGGTATGGCAAATGGATATGACTCACATATCAGGATTTGGGAATCTAAAATACATTCATGTTTCTGTGGATACCTGCTCAGGTGTCATTCATGCTACCCCTATGAGTGGGGAAAAGGCACGCAATGTTATTGGACACTGCTAGAAGCTTGGGCTGCTTGGGGAAAGCCTCAACACTTAAAGACTGATAATGGTCCAGCATACACTGCCCACTCTTTCAAATCCTTTTGCAAACAGATGGATGTGCAATTGAGCCATGGCCTGCCATATAATCCCCAAGGTCAAGGTATTGTTGAGCGAGCACATCGTACTTTGAAGGAATGCATAATTAAACAAAAAGGGGGAATAGGCCATGGCAGAACTCCCAAGGAACAGATATCCTTAGCCCTTTTTACTCTTAATTTTTTGATTATGGATGATGATGGCCTTTCTGCCACTGACCGACATCAGTGTCAGGCGGGCACGTTGAAAGGTTATGTGAAGTGGAAAGATGTGCTCACTGGCTTATGGCATGGGTCAGATTCTGTGCTGGCGTGGGTGAGAGGGTCTGTTTGTGTGCTTCCCCAGGACCAGCAAGATCCATTGTGGGTCCCCGAGAGATTGACCAGGAGTTGCAACAAGAATGAAGATCCTGCTGTTGCTGACACTTCTCAGTGTGACCCAAGTGCTGGTCCAAAGGGAGCCCCGGTGGGGGATACTATTGGTGTTCCTGAGACCCATGCCGATACGCCATGACGTTTAAGCCCACTCCTGTATGTGTTTATCCTCCTTTTGTGTTTATTGTTAGTAATGCTAGTCAGGAATTTGGAGAGGTCTTGTCATGCTCTAATGATACCTGTTTTTATACACAATGCTGGGATGCAGAAAAGTTTGCTATCGCTGTGGTTGCTCGCATGCCCAGATGGGTTCCAGTTCCTGTGGATGCCTCCCATGCTATAACTCTATTTAGACAAAAAGGGGATTTTGGCATCACCGCTGCTAGAATAACAGCTATATCCCTTGCTGGAGTAGGAGCAACGACTGCTACCATAGCTATGAGTCATTCCATGCAGACAGCCCATAGGTTGACTAATTTGTCTTCCAATGTGGCACATACTCTTGATGTGCAAGCCAGCATTAATGCTCAACTTAAAGGTGGCCTGATGGTGGTTAATCAAAGAATTGACCTGGTACAAAAGCAAATTGACACACTGTGGCAGCTTGCACAGCTAGGTTGCCAGTGGAGATACTCTGGCCTATGTGTGACCAGTATTCAGTATGAAAATTTTACATGTGCAGCTAATCTGTCTAAACAGTTGTCAAGTTATCTTCTGAGTAATTGGACTGGAGAATTCGATTTCTTAATGGATCAGCTACGTGTAGCCATTGTGACCGTGAACTCCACACATGTGGATGCTGGACTGGCTACGGGATTGTCATCTTGGATTGCTGCTGCTATGAATCATCTGAGGGAGTGAGCGGGTATGGGAGCCCTAGCTGGACTCTTGCTGCTGGTCTCCCTAGTGAGCCTGTGGTTTCTCTGTAGAATGAGGTTTGTCCAGAGGCGGCATGCGGCTATGGTGGTACAGGCATTTGCAGCCATTGAGGCAGGACAGTCCCCTCAAGCCTGGCTTACGGTCATTCAGAAGACCTAGTTGCACCTCGTGAGTGACCCTGCCTAGTGACGGACAACTTCCCTTCTACCTAAGGCATGGAACCTTGTGGGCGACAAGGTGTCCTAAGACGGGTTTAATGCAGGGATGATCCTAAGACGGGGGGGGGGGTCGCCACGCTCAGTGGTGCCTTTGCCTGCTTGATTAATTAAACAAAAAGGGGGAACTGTAGGGAGCTTTGACGTGCCATACCTCAAAGATGACACTGGTTTCCGCCTTCCACCCTCCCGGTGAGCGCTCCTTGTAGTAAACAAGTCCTTATTTGGCTATGCCTGCTTGGCCTGCTAGGTTCCGCATAGTGACAGCCTGTCTGCATAACCCACGTCGCACACTGGGGTTGGTTGGCATTGGGTACTTAAGCTGATGTAGGGCATTCCCCAGGGTAGAAGATTGTATCAAGATTCCTGAATAAACTGCTTGAAGATCTCCTCTGGTCATGTCTTCCTTGCTGGTCGAGGTTGGGTGCAACACTTATGGGGTGTGGGAGTCACAGAGTGGTATAGGACAGGACCCCTGCAGTCTCCATCTGTACCAAGCTGGCATTTTCCAACAGCCTTTGGACAAAAAACCTGCCCACAGAGAACTGTTGTGCAAGGAGCACACTCCATTTTATGCTGTTAGCCCATAAGAGAGACCCCCATTTCTCCCCACTGACTATCCAAGGAAAAACACTCCAGGGGCACATGAGATGCAGGAACAATAGGGTGGCCTAGGACAAGATCATTCCAGTCTCCCTCTGTACCTAGAGCAGGGGGTGTCTGACAGCTGTTAGTTGTAAAACCTGAGGGCAGAGAGCTGGTCTTCCAGGAATGCACTCACTCCAAAGATCACAGGCTCCCAGCCTCCCAGGCTCACAGGAGAGACAAAATCCACTCAGAGACAACAAGGCCAGCTAATATCAGAGATAACCAGCTCGTGAGAGGCAAGTGTAAGAACCTAAACAACAGAAACCAAGACTATTTGGCATCATCATAACTTGGTTCTCCTAACATAGTAAATATAGGCCATCCCCACATAACTGAAACAGCAAAATTTGGATTTAAAACCATGATGATGATAAAGGACTTTGAGAAGGACATAAATAACTCACTTAAAGAAGTACAGGGCAACACAAGAAAACAAGTAGAAGCCCTTAAAGAAGAAACACAAAAATCCCTTAAGGAATGAAAGGAAAACACAACCCAAGATGTGAAGAAATTGAAAAAAATTCAGGATTTAAAAATGGAAATAGAAACAATAAATAAATAATAAAGAAAGACAACCCTGGACATAGAAAACCTGGGAAAGAAATCAGGTCTCATAGACACAAGCATCACCAACAGAATATATGAGATTAAAGAGAGTATCTCGGGGACAGTAGGTTCCATACAAACATTGACACAATAATCCAAAAAATGCAAGAAGCAAAAAGTTCCTAACCCAAACCATCCTGGAAATCCAGGTCACGATGAGAAGACTAAACCCCTTGATATGTCTCAAAAACTGACCATATAATTGATGACAAAATAGGCCTCAGTATAAATACAAGGAGATGAACATAATCCCATATATTCTATCAGATTACCATGACCTATGTTTGTCTTCAATAACAACAAAAACATCAGAAAGCACACAGATACATGGGAACTGAACAATGCTCTACTCAATGATAACATGATCAAGGAAGAAATAAATAAAAGATATTTTAGAATGCAATGAAAATGAAGACACAACATACCAAAACTTATGGGATACATTTAAAGCTGTGCTAAACAGGAAAACTCACAGATATAATCAAACTCAGAGCTGAAATCAACCAAATAGAAACAGAAGGGACTATAGAAAGTATCAACAAAATCAGGAGCTAGTTCTTTGAGAAAAAAAATGAAATGGATAAAGCCTTAGCCAGAACAACCAGAGGTCAGAGAGAGTGTATTGAAATTAACAAAATCAGAAATGAAAAGGGAGACATAACAACAGAATCTGAGGAAATTCAAAAAATGAACAGATCCTATTACAAAAGCCTATATTCAACAAGACTGGAAAATCTGGATGAAAGGAAAATTTTGTTGACAGGTACCAGTTACCAAAGTTAAATCAGGATCAGATAAACCATAAAAACAGTCCCATAACCCCTAAAGAAATAGGAGTGGTCATGAAATGCCACAGAACCAAAAAAGCCAAGGATCAGATGGCTTTAGTGCAGAAATTCTACCAGACTTGCAAAGAAGAACTAATACCAATACTTTTCAAACATTCCAAGAAATAGAAATAGAAGGAATATGACCCAACTTGTTCTTTCAAGCCACAATTATGCTTCTACCTAAACCACACAAAGACTCTACAGATACAGTTAACTTCAGACCAATTTCTTCATGAATATTAGTACAAAAATTCTCAAAATAAAATCTTGGTAACAGAATCCAAGAACACATCTAAAAGATCATTCACCATGATTAAGTAGGCTTCATCCCAGTGATGCAAGGATGGTACAATATACAGAAATCCACCAACATAAAAATTATACAAAAAAAATTCAAAGAAAAAAAACACACAATCAACTCATTAAATATCAAGAAAGCGTTTGACAAAAACTCAACATCCCTTCATGGTAAAAGTTTTGGAAAGATCAGGAATTCAAGGCCCATGCCTCAACATTGTAAAAGCAATATACAGCAAACAAGTAGCCAGCATCCAACTAAATGGAGAGAAACTTGAAGTAATCACAGTAAAATAAGGAATTAGGCAATGGTGCCCACTCTCTCCCTACTCATTCAATATAGTCCTTGAAGTCTTAGCATGAGAAATTAAACAACAAAAGGTGTAGAGAGCGGCGTGGCGAAACAAAGATGGCGCCGACATCCAGCCTTGTCTGGATATCGACAACTTACTGCGCATGTGCAGGCTTGTCCCCTTGCTAGGGCGGCCATACGATAATGAGATGTAGGGCGCCCTCCAGTTGTGAACAACAGTACTGCACATGTGCGGTAAGTTGTCGACATCCAGACAAGGCTGGATGTTGGCGCCATCTTTGTTTCGCCGCGCCGCTCTCTACAAAAAGGATGTCAAAGGAATACAAATTGGAAAGGAAGAAGTCAAAATATCACTATTTGCAAATGATATATTATACTTAAGTATTCTAAGAAGTTCTACCAGAAAAACCAGTAATCCTGATAAACAACTTCAGCAATGTGGCTGGATATAAAATTAACTCAAACAAATCAGTAGCCTTCCTAACTCAAAGGAAAAACAGTCTGAGAAAGGAATTATGGAAATGACACCTTCACAATCACCACAAATAATCGCCTTGTAGCTACTCTCAACAAGCAAGCAAAAAATCTGTATGATAAGAATTTCAAGTTTCTGAAGAAAGAAATTTAAGAAGATCTCAAAAGATGGAAAGATCTCCCATTCTCATGATAAATTGGTAGGATTAATATAGTAAAAATGGCCAACTTGCCAAAAGCAATCTACAGAATCAATGCAATCCACATCAAAATTCCAACTCAATTCTTCATAGAATCAGAAAGAGCAATTTGCATATTCATTTGGAAAAGTGAAAACTTAGGATAGCAAAAACCATTCTCAATAAAAAAGAACTTCTTGGGAAATCACCATCCCTGCCCTCCAGCTATAATACAGGGCAATCATTACTAAAAACTGCATTGTATTGGTACAGAAACAGGCAGGCATATCAATGGAATAGAATTGGAAACCCATAAATGAACCCACACACCTGTGGTCACTTAATCTTTGACAGAGGAGTTAAAAATATCCAATAGAAAAAAGACAGCATTTTTACAATATGGAGCTGTTTACTTGGAGGTCAACGTGTAGAACATTGCAAATTGACCCATTCTTATCTCCTTCTAAAAAACTCAAGTCCAAATGGATCAAAGACCACCAAATAAAACCAGCCCACTGGAACTAATAGAAGAGAAAGTGGGTAAGACCCTTGAACACATAGGCACAGGAGAAATTTTCCTGAATTACTAGCAATGGCTGATGCTCTAATATCAAGTATTGTGAAATGGGACCTAATAAAATTTCAAGGCTTCTGTAAGGTAAAAGACAGTGTCAATAGGAGGAAACAGTAACAATCAGATTGAGAAAAGGTTACCAATACCACATCCAATAGAGTGCTAATATCTAATATGTACAACGAACTCAAGAAGTTTGACACTAGAGATTCAAATATTCCTATTAAAAATGTGGTACAGATCTAAACAGAGAATTGTCAACTGGGAAATGTTGAATGTCTGAGAAGCAAGTAAAGCAATGTTCAACATCCTGAGTTATCAGGGAAATGCAAATCAAAAGTACTCTGTGATAATTCCTCACAGCAGTCAGAGTGGCTAAGATCAAAAACTCAGGTGAAAATAGATTCTGGAGA
Source organism: Rattus norvegicus (assembly GCF_021556685.1). Lineage (NCBI taxonomy): Eukaryota > Metazoa > Chordata > Mammalia > Rodentia > Muridae > Rattus > Rattus norvegicus. Next base: position 23,664,830 of record NC_141540.1, read on the forward strand.
GGAGGTGAAGATATAGGAAACTCCTTCATTGCTGTTGGACTTGCTACCTGGTACAACTACTATGGAAATCAGTCTAGCCGTACTGCAGAAAATTGGAATTAGTAGTACCTGAGAGCCCAGCTATACCACTCCTGGGCATACACCCATAAGATGTTCTAATATATAACAAGGACACATACTCCAGTCTGTTTATAGCAGACTTATTTACAATAGGCAGAAGCTGGAAAGAACCCAGATGTTCTTCTACATAGGAATGGATACAGTAAATGTTGTACATTTATACAGTGGAGTACTACTCACCCATTAAAAGCAATGAGTACTTCAAATTCTTAGGCAAATAGATGGAATTAGAAAATATCATTCTGAGGGTAGTAACCCTGTCACAAAAGAACGTACATGGTACGCACTTACTAATAGGTGGATATTAGTACAAAATCTTGGAATCCCTATGAAAAAATTCAGAGATCATATGAAACCCCAGTAGAAGGACGACCAAAATGTGGATGTTTCATACCCTCTTAGAAGGGAGAACAAAATACTCATGGAAGGAAATACAGGGACAAAGAGTGGAGCAAAAAGTGAAGAAAATGTCCTCCAAAGACTGTCCCACCTGGGGCAGTTCTGTTCTGTGTCCCCTTCATTTAAAACTATGACCACCCATTCAATCTTTATAATTTTTTTGTTTTTTATGGAATATCCAAGTCAAACATTGGTAACCAAATATTTAAAGATAGCTTTCACATAATATAAGCAAGTATGTGTAAATTGTTTTCCTACATTGTGTTTCCTCACTTAGTATTCCATTTCATCAATAAGTCTTTAAGGTTTATTATTTCTGTTTTATTAAAAACTGAAAAACATTCCTTGGATTGCAATACATTCTCATTATCTATCCTTTAGGTGATGAATATCTATATTTTATGAATTTTCAAGAAGTTGTGTAAAGACCATCAATGAACATAGTTAAGCAATTATAATAAGGAGAAGAATCCTTAGTGTATGTGCCCAAGTGTGATACAGATGGATAATCAAATACCTAAATCTTTTGAATAAATATTTGCCTTCATTGAGTTGCTTTCGACACTTAGAACATCATATTTGTTTTGATCGGCAAACTGTTTGTAAGATAGTAAAGGTTAATCCATCTTTAGTGCAATTTGATTAACACAGAACACAGTGGAAATAACAATGGGTACATTTAGACCTGAAACTTATTTATGAGTCTTTGTTCAATGTTCTTTTTATCAAAGGTTAAGATGAGGTCTGTTGTTCAGGTTATATTCAGAAATGGGATTTAAGCATTTAAACAGTTAAATTCTAAATGGGCAATATTTAAGAAAGTGCCATCAAAGCCCTGTGCTATGTATGATGTTTTAGTAAGTTGGTGGCTTTGTATTAACGTATCCATGAGCAAGCCAAAGGGACAAATAATGAAGCATATGGGAATTGTTGACATTAATATTGTAGAAATATAATGAACCAGTTCTATTTACAAACAAATAACATGTGTTGGTTATTTATATGCATATGTGTTGATATCCATTAAAGGGCAGTAATACTGCAAAGTATAACACAACCTTGAACGGCAACCTCATGGAAGCTTCTTCAAGGAGGTATCTATCATTTTATCACCCAACATTTTTCAACTCTATGTTCTAACAAGTCCATATTGAACATTATAAGGACAAGAGGCAGAAAACCCAGGATATTATTTCACACATTTGTCATATTTTCTTCATCTATTCACAAATTAAGAAAAACAAACTAAATTGTAAATTCCGTAGAAATTTCTATAGCCTTCACCTGATTGCATATCTTTGTTACTAGATACAGGCTGTTTTAAAATGGAAAAACATAGTTTTAAAATAAAATCAAATCCCTGACTGAAAAAAAAATTACACACAATTATAAAAGTTCTGAGTCTCGCAAATGGAACAGGTACATGGTATTTCATGAAAATAAGTGTCTGACAGAGCTGAAGGATATACATAATGTTTAATTTGCTTTAGATAGGCAGCAAGGTGCTTGTTAGATTTCTTTTTTTTCGATATTTACTTCCATCAAACATGTAGATTATTTTAGATGAAATATCTCACCTAACTTAATTACCTTTGGAATCATTTCAAAGTTATGGCAGGAATTTTTTTTCCATTTCTGAATGAAGCAGAGAGGAGGTTATTTCAGTCATAATTAAACAGAAAATAAAAAAGAGACAGTAAAACTAATAAAGGTTATGAACCACATGGATTCAAAAATATCTACAGAATGTTTCATCCTCCAAGGAAAGAATATACCTTGTTTTCATGATGAAATGGTAACTCCCAAAATTGATCATATAATCAGTCACAAATCAAGCCTCAACTGGTACAAGAAAATAGATATAATGTCATGCATTCCAACAGATCATGACAGATTAAGGTTCAACTTCAATAACAACAAAAACAACAGAAAATATAAATATTGAATAATTTCTTATTCAATTCTAATTTGTCTTGGAAAACTAAACAAAGAAATGACAGACTTTCTGTAATTCAATGAAAATAATAACATGGCATAACCAAATTTTTGGGACACAATGAACGTTAAGAGGAAAAATTATTCCACTATGTGCCCTGGTTAAAAAAAAAATTGAAAGACCTTACTCTAGCAAATTAACAGCACACCTGAGAGTTCTAGAACAAAAAGAAACAAAGACACCAAAAAAGATTAGAAAGCAGGAAATAGTAAAACACAGGGAGTGAATCAAACAAATAGAAACACAGAGAATAACACAGGGAACAAACAAAACCAAAGGCTGGTTCTTTGAGAAAAGCAACAAGGTAGATAGACCCATATTCAAACTATCTACAGGGCCCAGAGACAGTACCCAAATTAACAAAATCAGAAATAAAAAGAGAAACATAACAACAGAAACTGAGGAAATAGGAAAAAACTTCAGACCTACTACAAAAGATTATACTCAAAGTAACTGGAAAATCTAGGTGAAATTTTTAGACAGACAACATGTACCAAAGTTACATCAAGAGTAGATGAACTATCTGAACGTGTCCATATCACCTAAGGTAACACAGAAGTCATTAAAAACTCTCAACAACAACAACAACAACAACAATAACAACAACAACAGCAACAAAAACAACCCCAGGGTCTGATGGTTTTCACACAGAATTCTGCCAGACCTTCAAAGAGGAGATAATACCAACACTCGTCAAACTACTACATGAAATAGAAAGAGAAGGAATACTGCATAATTTATTCTATGAAGTCACAATTACTCTGATACCTAAATCACACAAAAAGATCCCCCCAAAATATCAATATTCCAGATGAATACCAATTAAAACTACTCAATACAATTCTTGCAAAATGACCAAGCCAGCTCAGGGAGTCAACAGGTTCTTCGGGGTCAAATCATGGATTAAAAAGTATCCAAGACAATTAGACAACACTGAAGCATAATCCCAGTTAGTTCTGATGCTGAGCCAGGTGTATTTTTACCACTCTACTTTTATGTCATTTTAATTACATGCAAGTAATAAGGTCAGTTCTAGGTTAAGGAGCAACAGGACAAAAAACACAATAGTCAAAGAACAAGCAAGGCAATAAACAAATTCCCATGATCACTGTATCTAAGGGGTTAACAGGATGACCAAAGTATCTGAGCCTTCTTCCCTATCCAAGCCCAAAGTCTTACTCTTACCTGAAGCCTATTTCTTTGTTCTGTCCGAAATCAGATTGTTTCCAGAATTTGCTTCTCTGTGCTGGCCCATTATAAGATACCTGCTTGAAATCTACTCTTTGTCAAATATCAAATTCCTGCCAAGTTTCTAGAAGAAGTCCCAAAAGCTCTCCACAGCAAACTAAAGCCTAAAACATATCAAAACCTTCATTTACCACAATCACGTAGGCTTTATCCTAAGGATGCAAGGTTGGCTCAATATACAAAAGTCCATGAACATAATCTAATAGATAAACAAACTCAAAAAAGTCACAGGATCACTTCATTAGAAGCTGAAAAAGCATTTGACAAAATACAATACCACTTCATTTTAAAGTGTTGAAAAACTGTAACTCAAGGCCTATATCTAAACATAATAAAAGCAATATATAACAAATTAATGGCCAATATAAAAGTAAAAAGAAAGATAGTTGAAGCAATCCCACTAAAACTGGAACAAGACAATGATACCCACTCTCCCTATGTCTATTCAATATAGTACTTGAAGGTCTAGCTAGAGTAATAAAACAACAAAAGGAGATCAAGAGGATACAAAATGATAAAGAAGTCAAGGTAACACTACTTGTACATGATGTGGTACTATAGAGAAGTGACCCCCAAAATCCTACACGGAACCTCGCCAGCTGAAAAACAACTTCACCAAAGTGACTGGAAATAAAATTTACCCAAATAAATCAGTAGACTTCATTTGTACAAATGAAAATTGGGATGGGGAAATAATGACACAATAATTACACTAAATATGACTTTAAAAAAAGAGAGTGAGAAAGGGCCTCAAATTCATTGACACTGGGAAAAATTGCCTAAGTAGAGCTCCAATGGCTCAAGCTCTAGGATCAAGAATTGATATATAGAACCTCATGAGTCTGAAAAGTTTGTGTACAGCAAGTGAAATAGTCAATAGGACACATTGGCAACAGACTGGGAATCTTCACTAATACCACATCTTATCTAGGGCTAATATCCAAAATACATAAAGAACTCAGGAAGGTAACATGTAAAAAACCAAACAACCCAATAAAAAAAATGTGGTCTTAAACTAAACCGAAAATTCAGGATGAAGGAGTCTCAAAAGGTTGAGAAGCACTTGAAGAAATGTTTAAAGTCCTTAGTGATCAGGGAAATGCAAATCAAGATGACTTTGAGATTCTACCTTACACCAATCAGAAAGACTAAGATCAAAACACCGGTGACACATGTTGGTGAGGACATGGAAGAAGAGCACTCTTCCACTGTTCTAGGTGCCACAAACTTGTAAAACTTGGAAATAAATTCAACGGACAAGACTGTATATTGATTTTAAAATCATTTAGAAGTGAATTCCTGTCTAATAATATTCTTTATTTTAATAACTTTGCCTTAGTTTCTATAATACATCTGAAGTTTCATTGACATAGATATTCATGTCAATATAATATAGTCTCTGATATTTTATTAATATTTTAACTAGATTTCCTTATTTCATTTTATTCAACAAGTGACACTTAAAATTGTTTCAAATGGAGAATGATTCTATTATGACACAGCTATGCAGACACTCAGTTTCTGATTTTTATTTTTTCCCCTACATGAATTTATATGTTTACTTTACAGCCTGATTGCAGTTTTCTTTCCATCTTTTTCACAAAGTACCTTCCTCTCACCTTTTGCTACCATCCAATCTGAAAATACATAAAGCATGTAACATATATAGAATAGTCAGTTTGTTTTATTATATGTATGAATATATATATATGTATATATATATATATGCAATATATGCAATAACCACTAGGACACTAGGATACGAGTGGTTATAAATTTGAAAGATTTAACTGAGTGCATGAAACAGTTTAGATAAAGGAATGCAAGAGGAAGAACATATATTAATTGTAGTATAGTATATCATATTATAGTATACTATAGTATGTTTATATTAATCAAACAAATTTGTTGGAAAATCTATGTAGATTAATTGTATGATCTGAAATATAGTTATCAGAAATGTTTGATTTGTGCTAGTAAATTGATATGTGTTTTTATGTATGACCAGAAATCCCTGTGACACAAAGGTCTTGTCTTGAGTAAGATAGTTGAGATATGTCCAAAACCAAAATCTTATTCTCAGATTAGCAAAAATAGGAGTGCTTTTCTGTCATAAATATTTACTCTATTGCCCAGTACATTGAAGCTTTTATAAGTAGTGTAAGTGGTTGCCACATGAAGGGGAATGCTTTGAGATCTTGTAGAGAATATGAGGGTGCCAGTTGTGAGAGCCATCAATTAAATCAGATAGTAGTAGTTAACAAGAAAAAACAATATTACCAGAAAATTATGTGTAATGTTGTTTAGAGTGTTTAGAGTGCACTAAAATCGTAAGTAGTAAAGAGCTTATAGAACAATTAAGACCAGTTAGAGTGTGTTTATGTGATTAAGACAAAACCATTCACACACTGATTTAGATGAATCTCTTGAATTTTTTTAAAAATATTTAAATCCATTGTGAAGTGTGGAAATTTTAGAGTTTGAAATTTTAGAGCAATGTAAATAAGATTAATGGAGGGGGGGAATGTCAAAGAAGTCCTTTAAAAAGCAGAAGCAGAAGCAAAAGAAGAGGAAGTGCAAGAGGAAGAGGAAGAGGAGGAGGAAAAGGAAAAGGAAGAAGTGGAGAACGTGGAAGAGGAGGAAGATGAAGAAGAGGAAGAGGAAGTGGAGAAAGAAGAAAGAAGAAGTGGAGGAAGAAGAGAACAAAGTATGATGCATGGAACTAGGAAACAATTTACTTTTGAGTGAGTAAAGCCTGATGGCAGGAGACTGTGCTAATCTCAGAACTATTGGTTGGAAGAGTATTATTTTGGAAGACCACATGAATGTGGATATAATTAATCAATGCTAAAAGTTAGGTATTAAAGAAATAGTACAGAGGAGGTTTCCAGTGATGTTCTGTAGTCTATTAATGAGATTCATTGGCAGTGTTAGGAAAAATATGTTGAATATTGGGAAAATGTACATGGATTGCCTAATAAGCCTGAGATATACATAGTATCTGCTGTAGATTTTTGTAATATAGCATAGCAGACAGTAAAGATGTGTTTTCAATGACTGAGATTGAATTACTTAACAGTTGAACATAGAGTAGAACATGTTTATAAGTTTTAACAGCGTCCAAAAAAAACTTTCGTGGGCTGCAAATGCTTAACAATATATACATTATTTAATTATGTCTTATTTGTAATAATTTAGTCAGATTCTGCCTATCAAATGTTTATAACTGAACTCAACTTACATGGGTCTTAAAGAGATTTTTGAAGAATAAGCTTGTTTGTGTTAGGTTCACTGACTGAAGAAGGATCTTTTATGTATCAGCATGTGCATTTAAATAAAAAGCTCCATCTAGCACTGTTGAACACTGCAATACATGCTCTCAGAGTGAGAGAAACTAGAGTGTCTTACAATTTGTATACATAATTTGAATCTGTTTAAACCTATCTTTAATTTTGCAGGAATTTAGTGCATAAATCCTCCCATTAACTAATGTCAAACTATGATTCTTTTTAGGAGGGATATTGTAAGATTTTATTTTGTAATATTATCATGAGTGTTGTGGTTACCTGCTGAGGTTCTAAGACCACATTGCTGTCCAAAATGAAAATGAAAAATTTCCTCTTGACTTTTGTTGTCTTTTGTGTAAGAATAGTGGATGTGTTAATGGCTTGTGAGTAACCTATATTTTTTGCTTTTTAATCTATCACTTTTTTTTCAATTTGAGAGAATGTACTTGGCATGAACAGGTCCTCCTGTCATAAGATATTCATTGGGACAATATGAATTTTAGTGTAAGTTAGGCTCGTTTAACAAAGTGGAAAAGGTCTTTATAATGTTTTAAAGTCCTTTTTAGAGGATAACTGAGATAAAGTAGCTGTGGAAGGCACTGTTGGAAGATAAATTTGCTGTTCATGCATCTATCGTGATGGGTATGGACAATTTTCCATAGTCATTTAATATTTAGAAGGACAATTTTGTCAACCTTGAAAATAATTCATATCTCATGTTGATTTTGAGGCATAACAAGACAAACTTCAGAGAAAATTAAAACAAGGAAACATATAACAAAATAACTACTAATATATCTAATATATTTTGCATGCCATTTAAAATTCTGTCAAACAAGCAGAAAATCTCCCAGGAAGAAATAGTTCTCTTTCTCACATACTTCCCTTGAAAGATTTAGGGTCTGAATTTAATTCCCAAATCATACTGTAGGAGTCAGAGGATTTAGAAGACACCTTGTGACTGTAGCCCATTTATTCATCAATTCACATGAGCTCACAAACACTGAAACCTTAACCATGAGGACTGCAAGGGACTGTAACAGATCCTCTCATACAAATTGTGGCTGTTAACTTTCTTATTTATGTGACAACTCTACCTGTCTGATACTTTTATGTTTCCCTAAGGAGGAAAATGATGAATTTTAATGGTTTAAGGCTTTGCTGCTGTTGGTGTTGTGTTTTAAAAGGTTGCAAATGTTTGAAACATATTATGTTGTGAAGTAATACAATTGTTTTATTTAATCATAATGCTTGATTTTTTTGAGACATTAAGACTTTGACTATGATTGAAAGAGCACAAATCACAGCTTATGTTTGAAGCATTTGTTTTGTTTCATCCTGAAATGCTTATTTTGAGGACTTGCTATTTACACAGGGGAGTAAATGGAATATTATAGGTTAGGCATGAACTAAATTAGGACAAAATCTTAGAAGATATTACAGAAAATTGACATTAAGCCATAGCCACTGTTCTATTTTGGACATGTGACAATGATTACCTGTCTGTCATCATTAAGCTCACCACAACACTTAGAGACCTGAACAATTCTGAGACACAGTATAAATATGCAAGCTAGATGTTCTTTGGAGGCGTTGATCTCCAGGATACAAGGCTCTTCATCTGGATCCTAAATGATCAACATGAAACTGATTATTCTCTACTCACTTGTGGGATTCTTCGTCATTTGCAACGTAAGCACCAAAATACAAGAGTATTTTCATTTTCCAAATCCTGGTTATACTTGTTTCAGTGATTAATGATTTCACTACAAGATTCTTTTGTGTGGGAACTCAACCAAATTGACTTTTGTGCAAGGATTACACTGAATTCATATATATATATATATATATATATATATATATATATATATATATATATATCCAGTATCCCTTGCAATATACATTTTATTTCCTACGGGTGAAATAAATGTGAAAAGTGATGGTGAAAATGATGATGTCAACCTTGGAAATGTAACCTTCAATTTGTATGCATCTGCAAAGGACATATCTAGAATTAATGAAACTGGAAGAAATATGCTTAATGATTTAATGTCTGGGGACAAAATTGCCATCTTCATGCAAAGGATACCAGGTAATCTACCTAATTTCAGTTACTGAGATGATCAACAAACTAATAATAAATCATTTAAAATGGAGAAATCACACATTTGCTATTGAAGAGAAAAGACTGGGTCTTTTAGGTTTGTTTATTTTACTGAATAACATTTAATTTTGTATTACAATTTTAGACTATGAATTGTTGAGAAATATAAGTTGAAGTGAAATTTCATCTGGATATCGAGATTTGAAAATCGTTTTTAACAAGTTCCTTAGTATACAATTATTTAGGTAGATTAATAAAGGTTTATTAGCTTAGGTGAATTAATTTTTAGTAAGCAATTTGAGTTTAAGTTTATTGAGAAATCTTCAGTTGACAATTTTTTTATTGTAGATGGTATGACATGGACAAAGAGGGCAAGGAGAAACATGTTTAAAAAATGGAGTCTTACATTTCACAGAAATGGGAAAGTAGGATATGGTGTCATTAGTGAAGATGCCAGTGGATTGGGTTGTCATCCCATTCAATGAGTGCTCGGGGATCATAGTCTAAGTATTTAAGATATTTTATTTCTTTGCTATATATTAATGTTATATTATGTATCATATATTAACATTTCCAATGAGGAAAGAATAGTGGAACATAGGATATCATGGGATTTCTGGTTCAAGTCATCTGTTGAAAGTAGTCCATTATCAGTAGTAAGAAATTATACTTTGGAATAGTGTGTACAGGTTGAACTGAAAATAGTTATTATCCCCTAGCAGTTTCTTCTTCTTCTTCTTCTTCTTCTTCTTCTTCTTCTTCTTCTTCTTCTTCTTCTTCTTCTTCTTCTTCTTCTTCTTTTTCTTCTTCTTCTTATTATTATCATTATGATTAATACAGTAAGTGCTATAAAGCAACTTAATACTTTCATTGGAGAATAAAGTAAGGTGTCATAGATTGGACAGGGTCATTCAGGACAACTTTGTTCTTGAAATATTTATGATATTCTGAGTCCATATGTCTCTGTTATTATTTCATTAAAGTAGAGGATTCTATGTTAGATTGTATAATTAGTAGAAAATAGAGATGAATACATGGGAAATTTGTAATCAACATTCCTATTACTGGGAGCAGAGTTAAGAAGAGTAAATATTCCATTGTTTCCCACTGGAGGATATTTTCTCAGTAAAAAAGAAATTCCATTTCAATTTATAGTGTTTTCCATATGGTGTGGGTTCTAGGGAAATTATTTATGTGATCTTCATTCCAAGTTTGTCTTCCAGAAGAGAAAACTTTCTAACTTGTCATATGATAGTAAAATTCTATTATTTCTAGTACACCACCTAAACTAGTTTTCATGAAAAAAGAATGTCAAATAGGGTAATTTGCAAGGCTAGATACACAGCAGGAAAACCTGGAAAGGAAAGATAGTGAGGACAATGGGATTGAATAAACCATATTTGCTCATGATAAATTTGTTTCATTCTGGTTTGCCTTAAAAATATTTACATTGCAGAAACACATAATAAAAAATGAGGAAAAAAACCTCTTGAGTTTCAAGATTCATGGCTTTGGTTACAGTAATTTCACCTAACATTTTTCATCATGAAATTTATTAAAGATAACTTGTGGTGACATATAGTATTTTGAGAATAGAATTATACAAAATACAGGAACATTTTAAAGATGTAATTTGGTGGAATGCATTTGTTGAATGTATTTTTGAACAAGATACAATATAAGTAGCAGCAACATGATTTATGTGACTATGATATTCAGCTCAACAGAACACTTTATGAAGTATCAAAGAAATTTCAAACTTTCATTATAACATAAACTTGTATTTTCACATTTTTATATTTTTATCAATGGCAAAGAAATTAGTAAATTTGTTTTGTAGTGATTATGTTCTCTGTACATATAGTTCTCCATCAGAGTGATGTACAATTCCTTGGTGGGAATGGACTGCTGGGCTCAGGTGTTCCCTCTGAAAACTGAAAGATCAGTCTGGGGATTTTGATCAACAAGGTCTAGTAGTGGTTGAATGTTTGGTAATGGAGTAAGCTTTAGTGCATCTCTTTGAAAAAGTGGACACTGTGGCATTGGACATGGCAGCAGTGGCTCATGAATATAACCCTGCTTTCTACTCCAAAGAACAATTTTGCTTCTTCATATTTTTTAATAATATTTTCATTTTTCACATCTAGAAGGACACTTTGAATTTTGTTTTAGAGGAATGATAGTTAAAGAAAGCACATTCCACATGCTTTCACAGAATTTGATTCTAATCAGTTTTATTATATTAAATCTAGCAAACAAAAATTATCCTTAAAATTGAATCTAAACTTTCGATGTTTTATGTTGTCATAGTCTGCTTTTCTATATAAAAGTCATAGAGAACAAGTTTTCAAAAACTATAGTCTCACAGATATATTTTATATTCTACAGGTGAACTTCTATCAGGGGATGGCTGGGAACCATTCAACATAGTAATTCCTATGAATAATTTTGGGTAAGTATAAACTCACACATACTGGCACAGCATATAATCAGATTACTCTTGCCTAAGGCAATTGGTTTACTATTTTGATAGCAAATGTGAATACATATTCTGTTATTAATTCAGACTGTAACTCAAATAGATAACTGTTTTCAAAGAAAGGAAAAGAGTTTATTGCAATATAATCTGCTGCCCATGCAAACAGCACTGAAGAAAAGAACTACACAAAATGACATGACAAACAAAAAAAGAAATGAAGTTTTGCTCGTAATGTTTTGACTGTGTTTTTTTCTAACTTTATAGATATTTTCCTTATAAATACTGAGTCACAGTTGAAGTGTTTCTACAAAACTTCTGAATGTTAGGCTATGTAAACCTTTGTGTCTACATGTATTTCTTATTTTTTCCTTCAGTCACAGGTTTTCAAGTTTGTCCTTTTTTTTTCCTATTCCATATGATTGTTTTGTTTTATCTTACTTTACTTTATTATTAGTATTAAGAATTATTTAGATACCCATCAATTTCCTAAGAAGATATGAACAAAGTACAAAAATTTAGGATTGGGGGAAATCTCAGAATTCAAGAAGTTTTTTTGAAAGGGAAACCATAATCAGAATTCTATTGCATTATATCATATCATATCATATCATATCATATCATATCATATCACATCATATCACATCATATCACTACATCTTATGTATACATATTCATATTATATGCATGATTTATGCACATAGATATATACATACACATGCATACACATATATATGAATACACATGTTTTGAATTTGATTTCTTTGACCCAAGTAATAAGGAATAGTTTGCTCGGTCAAAAGGAATTCAGTGCTGAAACTGGATCCCTACTTCAGTGGTGTAATCTTGACAAATCACACATTCTACTTACAGGTGTCTTTCAGAAGAAATTTGTATCAATGTGAGAAAAATTATTTGCTTCATTTTGCGATATAGGGTATTAAAATATATTTCTTTAGAGAGATTCTTATTCAAATCAGTTTTGTGGCAATGGCTGTGATATTGGAAATTTTGCCAGAAATGGAGAACATAATCTTAGGTCACTTAGTCTAAAGCTTGCAATCATCTACTGAAGATCACTGTATACAGAAAAAGCAGTTCTGCATAAGTACACACAAAAAGAAATGCTTAGTATTATAGTTTTGTAATTGTGGATACAAGATTTGCCTGAAAAAAAAGCTTGATGACTTCTGGTGTTTCCAAATTAAGGAACTATCATTGGTAGTTATAGTAGTTATGCCTAGCATACTATCTAAATTAATTTTAATTTGCCTTTAATAGACTTCTGGTACTCACAAGAAAAATGCTCTGTCTTTTCCAGGTAGTTCGGGTTTATGAGAAGACTAACATATTTGATGATACAGAAAGCTCTAATGAGAAATAAAATTATGGAGACATTGGGATACTATTGATTTAAATATGATCATCCTAAAATACATTTGAGTACAACTATTAAAATCATTAACATTTTTAGTCTTTCTTAGGAATCATGTCAAAATCATGAAATCTTAGCAGTGTGTTTAGATATGATCAATAAAGCATTTTAGCCTTATAAAGAGCCATGGTTCATATTATTTTAATATTTTTGATGTGTATTTCCTTGTCTGTCTTCATGAAATGGTAGAGTTAGTAGAAATAGGTAGCCTAGTGACTCTCATACTTTACTTAAGCTTATTATTCTTGATAGAGACTTGATGGGCTAAGTGCTCCTCTGCAGTTCTGTTGTCAGTAGTAAAAATATACCAAAATTTAGTATCCATACTGAAAGGAACAATAGACAACTGTGTAATGGAGAGTTTACATCCATAGTAGTTGCTGAGAGTTGACTCACTTTTGCAATGATAACATTGTTGAAATTCAATACAAACTGTTGAAAATATAACTATATGTCCCTTGCTAAGAGAGTTCTTGCAATATCAAGAGTATTCAGAAAAGTAGTCATGATCTGTGCTTACATTTTATGCCTGCTTGACAAAAGCCAGAGATATTTGAGAAGAGAGAACTTTGATACCGGAAATTACCTGGAAAAACAAGCTATAAAGAGGTCCATATGTTTTTCTTTTATATTGGTGATTGATGTGTGATCTGAAGGAACTCATCATCATGTGGTTTCTGATAACTCTTGTATACTTGTCTTGGGTTGTATAAGAGATCAGGATAAGTAAATCTATAGAAGCAATCCAGTGAAAAACAATTCTTCATATATAATGTCCTATATTCATTTTCCTATCTAGTTTGTGTTCTTGTCTTTGCTTTCATCAAAGAAATGTCACTCCAGTTTTATATAAAAATATAGACCCACTATTCTCCAAGTTTCTTTTGTACATGGTGTTTATCACAGTAATAATGAAACTAATTAAAAAGAGATACATTTTTTTGAAGAGGATATTTGTACCAATATCTAGTAGCCCAAATCAAATAAAATATTCACTAGATATGGCAATGTTTAATGATGGCTCACTAACACTTGTCAATGATGATGATTTCATTTTTCATTTTAATATTTTTATAGTCCAGACATTATCCCCAAAACCTTCTACCATCTGACCGTTATTCATTCCATTCCTCCTCACCCCTTTCCAAGAGGCTGTCCTCATCACACCACCCCATCCCAGAAGACCTCCTAACTTACTGAGGCGTTAAGTCTCTCAAGAGTTTGGTACTTCTCTCACTGAGGTAGGTCAGGCAGTCCTTTGCTGTATTTGTGTCAGGGGCCTAATATCAGCTGCTGTATGCTCCATGGGTGGTACCCTAGTGTCTGGGAGATCTCCAGGTCAGTCGAGACTGCTGGTCTTCCCATGGGACTACCCTCTTCCGCAGCTTCTTTAGCTTTTCCCCAATCCAACTACAGGGGTCTCTGTCTTCCATCTACTGGTTGGGTGTTAATTCTTGCATCTGATACTTTCAGCTGCTTGCTAGGCACCTGTGTGCAAGCACAGGATATAGCATCAGTAAACTTGCCAGGACCCAATGCCTCCCCTTTAGCTAGATCCCAATTAAACAGTTTCTCTCTTCTCCAATTTTGTATCTGCAGTTCCTTCAGACAGGAACAATTCTGGGTCATACCTTTTGACTGTGGGATATCAAACCCATCCCTCCATTTGATGTCCTGTCCCTCCACTGGAGATGGACTCTATAAGTTCCCTCACCCTACTGTAGAACAAGTCATCCAAGGTCGCTCCATTTGAGTCCTAAGTGTCTCTCACATCCAGGTCTCTGGTACCTTCTTTTTTTTTCTTTTCCTCCATCTTTATTAACTTGGGTATTTCTTATTTACATTTCAATTGTTATTCCTTTTCCCGGTTTCCTGGCCAACATTCCCCTAGCCCCTCCCCCTTCCCTTCTTTATGGGTGTTGCCCTCCCCATCCTCCCCCCATTACCGCCCTCCCCCGAACAATCATGTTCACTGGGGTTTCAGTCTTGACAGGACCATGGGCTTCCCCTCTACTGGTGTTCTTACTAGGCTATTCATTGCTACCCATGCAGTTGGAGACCAGGGTCAGTCCAAGTATAGTCTTTCGGTAGTGGCTTAGTCCCTGGAAGCCCTGGTTGATTGACATTGTTATTCATATGGGGTCTCCAGTCCCTTCAAGCTCTTTCAGCCCTTTTTCTTATTCCTTCAACGGGGGTCCCATTCTCAGTTCAGTGGTTTGCTGCTGGCATTCGCCTATGTATTTGCCGTATTCTGGCTGTGTCTCTCAGGAGAGATCTACATCCTCATAAAATGCATATATTTGTAGAGGAAAAGACACTGTCAATAGGTCAAAAGAGCAAACAACAGATTTGGGAAAGATCTTTACCTACCCTCCATCCTACAGAGGACTAATATCCAAAACATACAAAGAACTCAAGAAGTTAGAGCTCAGAGAACCAAATTACTCTATTAAAAATGGGGTACTGACCTAAAAAAAGAATTGTCAACTGAAGAATACTAAATGGCTGGGAAGCCCCTAAGGATATGTTCAACAATCTTCATTATCAGGAAAATGAAAATCAAAACAACCCTGGGATTCTTCCTCAAACCAGTCAGAATGGCTAAGATAAAAACTCAGGTGCCAGCAGTTTTGGAAAAGATAGGGAGAACAAGGAACAGTCCTCCATTGTTGTTGGGATTGCAAATGGTTTAAACAGTATGGAAATTAGTCTGGTGGTTACTCAGAAAATTGGACATAGTACTACTTGAGGACCCAGCTATACCACTCCTAGGTATGTACCCCAAAAATGCTCATATAATATATAGCATATAACAAGGACACATGCTCCACTATGTTTATAGTAGCCTTATTTATAATAGCCAGAAGATGGAAAGAACCCAGATTTTCTTTAAAAGAAGAATGAATACAGAAATTGTGGTATATTTTCACAATGGAGTACTGTACAGCTATTGAAACCAATGATTTATGCAAACGGACAGAGCTAGAAAATATTATCCTGAATGACATAACACAGTCACAAAAGAACACACATTGTATGCACTCACTGATAAGTGGATATAAGACCTAGAGCTCAGAATACCCAATATGCAATTCACAGTCCATATTAAGCTCAAGAAGAAGAAAGACAAAAACGTGGATGCTTTAGTCCTTCCTAGAAGGGGGAACAAAAGTACTTACAGGAGGAAAAATACAGACAAAGTGTGGAGCAGAGACTTCCCCAACTGTGGCATTCGTTCCATATACAGACACCAAACCTGAACAATATTGTGGATGCCAAGAAATGAATAGACAGAAGCCAAGATATTTTATATTATCTGTTACTATTGTGAAAACTATTAATTCCCTAATTTCTTTCTCAGCCTTTTTTTCTTTGAATAGAGGAATGCTATTGACTTGCTTGAATTAATTTTATATTCAGGCACTTTTCTGATGGTGTTATTCAGCTATAGAACTTTCTGATAGAATTGATAGGATCATATAGGTATACTATTATATCATCTGCAAATAGAGATACCGTGACTTCCTTCCTCCCAATTTATAACCCTTTGATATCTTTTTGTTGTCTAAATGCTCTGGCTAGAACTTTGAGTACTACAATGAATGGGTAGGGGTAGAGTGGGCAGCCTTGTCTTGTTTCTGATTGTAAATGATTTTCTTTTACTTTCTTTCCATTATATTTGGTCAACTATTGATTTCCTGTATATTGCTTTTATTATATTTTCATTGGTTGTTTTCTTTATTTACATCTCATATGTTATCCTTTTAATTGGTTTCCCCTTCAAGAACCCCAATCCCAACCTCCCTCCCCCTGCTTGTATGAGAGGGATAGCCCAATCACCCACCTTGCCCTGACATTCTCCTACATTGTCAATCAAGCATTCAACAGACCAAGGGCCTCTCTTCCTACTGATGACCAACAGAGTCATCCTCTGCTACATATGCTGCTGGCATCATAGGTCACTCCATTTGTAATCTTTTGTTGGTGATTTAGTCCCTAGGAACTCTGGGGTGTCTGCTTGGATTATGTTGTTTTTCCTATGGGGTTGCAAACCCTATCAACTCCTTCAGACCTGCATCTAAATCCTCCATTGTGGACCGTGTTCTCAAGACAATGTTTGGCTCTCAGCATCTGCATCTCTTTTTGTTAGGCCCTGGAGAGAGCCTCTCAGGTGACAGCTATGTAAGGCTCCTGTCAGCACACACTTCTTGGCATCTGCAACAGTGTTTAAGTTTGCTGACTGTATATAGGATGGATCCACAGGTGGGGTGGTCTCTGGATAGCCTTTCCTTCTCGCTTTGCTCCAAATTGTGTCTCCAGATTTTCTCCTGAGTGTATTTTCTTACCCCTTCTAAGAAGAGCTGAAATATCCATACTTTGGTCTTCTTTATTCTTGAGCTTCAGTGGTTGTGAATTGTATCATGGGTATTCTTAGTTTTTGAGCTAATATCTGCTTATAATTGAGTGTAAACCATGTGTGTTCTTTTTTGTTTGTTTGTTTGCTTTGTTTTGTTTTTCCATGATTCTGGTACCTCACTCAGGACAATATTTTCTAGTTCCATCCATTTGCCTAAGAATTCCATGAAAGCATTGTTTTTAATAGCTGAGTAGTACCCCACTGGGTAAATGTATAGCCCTTTCTGTATCCATTCCTCTGTTGAAGGACATCTAGGTTCTTTCCAACTTCTGGCTACTATAAATAAGAATACTGGGAACACAAAGGAGCATGTGTCCTTGTTAGAGTTTGCAGCATATTTTGGGTATATGCCCAGGAGTGTCATAACTGGATCCTCAGTTAATACTATGCACGATTTTCTGAGGAACTGACAGAGTGATTTCCATAGTGGCTGTAACAGACTGTAATCCCACCAACAATGGAGGAATGTTCCTTTTTCTTCACATCCTCAACAGTATATGCTGGCATCTGAATTTTTGATCTTAACCATTCTGAGGGGTGTGAGGTGGAATGTCAGAATTGTTTTGGTTTGCATTTCCCTGATGACTAAGGTTGTTGAACATTAACTTAGGTGCTCCATGGCCTTTAATATTCCTCAGTTGAGAATTCTTTTTTTAAGCTCCATATACCATTTTAACAGTGTTATTTGATTCTCTGGAGTCTAACTTCTGGAGTTCTTTGTATATATTGAATAATAGCCCTCTATTGGATGTAAGATTGATAAAGATCTTTTCCCAATTTGTTGATAGCCATGTTATCCTATTGACAGTGTACTTTGCCTTACAAAAGCTCTGCAATTTTATGAGGTTCAATATGTAAATTCTTGATCTTAGACCATAAGCCGTTGGAGTTCTTTTCAGGAAGATTTCCCCTGTGTCCATGTGTTCAAAACTCTTCCCCAATTTTCTTCTATTAGATCAATGTTTCTGGTTTTATGTGGTTGTCCTTGATCCACTTGGACTTGAGTTTGTACAAGGAGATAAGAATGGACAGGTTTGCATTCTACCACATGCTTACCACCAGCTGAACCAGCAATGTTTGTTGAAAATATTGTCTTTTTTCCATTGGATAGTTCTATATCTTTTGTCAAAGAACAAGTGACCATAGGTGTGTGGGTTCATTTTGGGGTCTTTGATTCAAATCTACTGATCTACCTGCTATCTTCTGTATCCATACCATGCATTTTTTATCATTGTTGAACTACAGCTTGAGGTAAGGGATGGTGATTCTGCCAGATGTTCTTTGACTCTTGAGGAGTGCTTCTGCTATACTTCATTTTTTTGTTATTCTAAATGAACATGCTACTTTCTTTTCCCCACTCTGTGAAAAATTGAGTTGGAATTTTGATGGGGAATGCTTTGAAACTGTAGATTGTTTTCAGCAAGATGGCCATTGTTATTCTATTATTCCTGTCATTACTTGAGCATTGGAGACCTTTCCAACTTCTGAGATCTTCTTTGATTTCTTTCTTCAGAGGCTGGATGTTTTCATCATACAGATTTTTCACCTGCTTGTTTAGACTCACATTAAATTACTTTATATTATTTATGACTATGGTGAAGGGTGTTATTTACCTAATTTCTTTCTCTGACTGTTTAGTCTTTTCGTAGAGCAAGTCTACTGATTTAAATTAATTTTATAGCCAGCTACTGTGCTGAAGTTGTTTATCAGCTGTAGGAGTTCTCTGGTGGAATTTTTGTGGTCAGCTATGTACACTATCGTATCATCTGCAAATAGTGATTTTTGAGTTCTTCCTTTCCAACTTTTTTATCTTTTTGACCTCCTTTTGTTGTCTAATTGTTCTTTCTAGGACTTACATTACTATATTGAATAGGTAGGGAGAAAGTGGACAGCCTTGTCTAATCCCTGAATGCAGTGGGGTTTCTTCAAGTTTCTCTCCACTTAATTTAATGCTGGCTAATGGTTTATTGTATATTACTTTTACTATGTTTAGGAATGGAACTTGAATTCCTCATCATTCCAAGATTTTGTCATGAAGGGATGTTGCATTTTGTCAAATGCTTTCTCAGCATCTAATGAGTTTATATATTGAACCATCCCTGGTTTCTGGGATGAAGCCTACTTGATTATGATGGATGGTTAGATTTATGTGTTCTTGGATTGGTTTGCTAGAATATAATTGAGTAGTTTTACATCAAAATTCATAAGGGATATTGGTCTCTTTATTTGTAATGTCTTTGTGTGGTTTAGGTATAAGCCCAATTGTGGCTTCAAAGAAAAAAAATTGTGTAGTGTTCCTTCTGTTCCTGTTTTGTGGAATAGTTTTAAGCTCTGAGAGAATTATGCAGCAAAACCAACTGGTCCTGGCTTTTTTTGGGGGGGAGGTTTAATAACTGCTTCTATTTCTTTGGGTGTTGTGGAACTGTTTATAAATTTTATCTTATCATGAATTAACTTTAGTACCTGGTATCTGTATATAAAATTGTCCATTTCATCCAGATATGTCTCCTTTTTCATTTCTGATTTTGTTAATTTGAATAGAGTCTCTGTATGCTCTGGTTAGTCTGTGTTCCTGGGTTCGGGTTTTTTGTTTGTTTGTTTGTTTTGTTTTGTTTGCTTTTTGGTTTTTTGTTTGCTTGGTTGGTTACTTGATTTTTTTGTATTTTTTATTTTTCTTTATTCTTTGCACAGTTCATTTTGTTTTTGCTTTCTTGATTTTGATTTGAGCCCTGAGTTTGGCTATTTCCTGGCATATACTCCTCTTGGGTGTAGTTAGTTGTTTTTTGTTTTTTTTCTGAAGCGTTCAGGTGGGCTGTCAAGCAGCTATTCTATGCTCTTTCCATTTGTTGGAGGAATTCAGAGTTATGAGTTTTCCTCTTTGCCTGGCTTTCATTGTTTTGGCATGTTGTGCCTTCATTGTCATTAAATTCTAAAATGTCTTTAATTTCTTTCTTTCTTCTTCATTAAGCAAGTTATGATTTAGTAGAGAATTGTTCAGCTTCCATATGTATGTGGGCGTTCTCTCATTTTCTTTGTTATTGAAGACTGTCAATCCCCTACAAAGCTTTGAAAACCATGTTTTCTCAACAAACAGCTTATCAAAAAGGAAAGGTTAAGTCAGCTTTAATGACATACAGGTAAAACAAAACACAATGGAAAGGGAAGTGAATATAATTAATCTTAGAGAAAAGCAAAATCTGTCTTTGCTAAGTTTTATTTTTATTGGAGATTGAGATGAGATCAAGTGTTTGATAATATATTAAAAATCATGTCAGCATTAAATGTGCTAGAAAATTAATTCTAAATAGGCAGTAATATAAGAAAATTGCATCATAGACATGTGGTTATACAAGTAGATATTACTTAATAACTTCTCTATGAAAACTTAAGGGAAAATATTGAACACATACAGTATTTTCCTGATACTTAAACAATGAAAAAGATGAACATGCTTTAAAAACAAACCAGTTCGGTCCCCAGCTCCGAAAAAAAGAACCAAAAAAAAAAAAAAAAAAACAAACCAGTTGTTGTTTGCATTTTTTATGTAAGGATATATGGATAAACTCTAAACAACTACAGTATTGCAAAGTCCATAGAAAACTTATTTACGGACATGAAAGATAAATCTTAAAATCTATATTCCAAGTCTATTCAATTATAGTTTCTCTAAAACCCACCTCCTTCATTATAAAGGCAACTGACAAAAAGAATTTTATTTTACTGACTTTTCACCTTCTCTTAGTCTATCAACCAAATATATTTAACAACAAAATTACAATTTTCACAGACCTAATACTTCTATATTCTTCACCAAATAATATGTCTTTGCTACCAGATAAAGTCTGTTTTAAAATTTATAAGGCACGTGTGTAATCAGCATACAATGCCTACAGGAAATAAGTTACATTGTAACACAAGGCTGTCATATGGAATATGTATAATGAATTGTATAAAATGTTGCATAGCGAAAACTTCGCAGAGCCCTGCCCGAAGCTCACTACTCCCTAACCCCGTGGGAGAGAGAGCTCACCACCCAGACAGGTGGGCACTCCTGAGACTGCAGAGCTGGGGAGACCACCAATACTGCCCACCCCTGCCCACATCCCTGGCCCAAGAGGAAACTGTATATGGCCTCTGGGAAATGGTAGATAGGTGCACTGAAGCTGCAGACCCCCTGCGCCCGAGACACCTCTGGAACATAAAGGGACTGGATTAACAGCTCTCTGCACACAAATACCGTGGGAGGGAGAGCTAAACCTTCTGAGAGGCAGACAAGCCTGGGAAACCAGAAGAGACTACACTTGGCCCACATTTCTGACTCACAGAAACACACAGGAACTCTTCAGGCCCACAGGAACAGCCGAAGACCTGTAGAAAAGAAAAACTACATGCCCGAAAGCAGAACACTCTGTTCCCATAACTGGCTGAAAGAAAACAGTAAAACAGGTCTACAGCACTCCTGTCACACAGGCTTATAGGACAGTCTAGCCACTACCAGAAATAGCAGAACAAAGTAACACCAGAGATAATCTGACGGTGAGGGGAAGCGCAGGAACCCAAGCAACAGAAACCAAGACAACATGGCATCATCGAAGCTCAATTCTCCCACCAAAGCAAACACTGAATATCCAAACACACCAGAAAAGCAAGATCTAGATTTAAAATCATATTTGATCATGATGCTGGAGGACTTCAAGAAAGACATGAAGAACTCCCTTAGAGAAACGCAGGAAAACATAAATAAACAAGTAGAAGTCTATAGAGAGGAACCACAAAAATCCCTGAAAGAATTCCAGGAAAACACAATCAAATAGTTGAAGGAATTAAAAATGGAAATAGAAGCAACTGAAGAAAGAACACAGGGAAACAACCCTGGATATAGAAAACAAAAGGAAAAGACAAGGAGCCATAGATACAAGCATCACCATCAGAATACAAGAGATAGAAGAGAAAATCTCAGGAGCAGAAGATTCAATAGAAATCTATGACACAACTGTCAAAGATAATGTAAAATGGAAAAAATTACTGGTCCAAAACATACAGGAAATCCAGGACTCAATGAGAAGATCAAACCTAAGGATAAGAGACTAAAGATTCCCAGGTCAAAGGACCAGTAAATATCTTCAACAAAATCATAAAAGGAAACTTCCCTAACTTAAAGAAAGAGATGCCCATAAACATACAAGAAGCCTACAGAACTCCAAATAGATTGGACAAGAAAAGAAACTCCTCCCATCACGTAATAGTCAAAACACCAAATGCACAAAATAAAGAAAGAATATTAAAAGCAGTAAGGGAAAAAGGTCAAGTAACATATAAAGGCAGACCTATCATAATCACACCAGACTTTTCGCCAGAGACTATGAAAGCCAGAAGATCCTGGACAGATGTCATACAGACCCTAAGAGAACACAAATGCCAGCCCAGGTTACTGTATCCTGCAAAACTATCAATTAACATAGATGGAGAAACCAAGATATTCCATGACAAAACCAGATTTACACAATATCTTTCTACAAATCCAGCACTACAAAGGATAATAAATGGTAAAGCCTAACATGAGGAGTCAAGCTACACCTAGAAAAAGCAAGAAACTAATCGTCTTGGCAACAAAACAAAGAGAAGAAAAGCACACAAACATAACCTCACATCCAAATATGAATCTAACAGGAAGCAATAATCACTATTCCTTAATATCTCTCAACACACACACACACACACACACACACACACAAATGCACAACAGAGAGGGAGAGGAGAGGAAAAGGAAGGGGAAGGGGAGAGGGAGACGGAGAGTGAGGGAAAGAGGGAGAGCTCAAATCATAGGCATTGTCTTCAATCCCAAATAATCTGTGGAAGCTCTTCAGGATCAAAGTTCAAGACACCGGAAGTCCTGATCCTACTCTCAGGGAAACTTCCCTTCTAATTGAGTAAATGAACTTGATCAGATAAACAAGGTAATGAAAGATTGTCATGAACTCAGTAGCAAGTAATGATGAGAAAATTTTGAGGGTGGGTCCTCTGACTGGAGAAGACTATCAGAGAAGACTCCTCACAGGAAGTGATAGCTGAGGTATCTAAAGGAAATGGAACAAAATGGTCTTGGACACAACCTCCCATCTACAAAAACTGCAGATTTCAGAAACTTATGACTAAATCCACAGATGACATGTTTGGATTTTGTCTGATGGCTTCTAGAAGGACATTCAGTGCTGTCCACACCCACTGAGGTATAAAAGGTTTGATCACCTTTTCCTGTTCATGGAGCTGCCATAGGGGATCAATTCTAAAGTTTCAGCACATAGGGAAAAATGTGCTGAGAGAAACTGTGTCTTTATGCCTTTCCACACTTGGCACAGAGAAAGCAACTTTGGATGGTGTCTCCCTGGAACCATGCTCCTAGATTTTTTTAAAAGACATTATTAAATATCACGTGGGCCTGTAATTTACCAGGTTGGCAAGGCTAACAACCTTTCCAGTGCTGGAGTTACAGGCAAGTACCACCACACCTAGCTCTCTTTCACTGTAAATATAGACATTAAAATAGTGTCATGGATATTTTTTCCCTTTTAAGATGGAGTGGGAGCATCCACATGTTGGTCATCATTCTTCTTGAGCTTCCTGTGATCTGTGGGTTGTATCTTGGGTAACTCGACAATTTAGGTTAATATTCACTTATCAATGAGTGCATACCAAGTGTGTTTTTCTCTAATTGGGTTACTTCATTCAGGATGATATTTTCAAGTTCATTTCATTTGCCGATGAATTTAATGAAGTCATTGTTTTTGATAGCTGACTGGTACTCATTGTGTAAATGTACCTTATATTTTGAAACCACTACTCTGTTGAAGGGCATCTGGGTTTTTCAAGCTTCTGGCTATTATTAATAAGGCTGCTATGAACATAGTGGAGCATGTGTCTTTCTTGTTGGGGAATCTTTTGGGTATATGCTCAGGAGAGGTATAGCTGGGTCCTCATGTAGTGGACTGTCCAATTTTCTGAGGAACCTCCAGACTGATTTCCAGAGTGGTTGTACCAGTTTGCAATTCCACCAACAATGGAGGAGTGTTCTTCTTTCTCCCCATCCTCCCCAGCACCTGCTGCCACCTGAGTTTTTTATCTTAGCCATTCTGATTGCTGTGAGGTGGAATCTCAACATTTCCCTAATGACTAAGGATGTTGAACGTTTCTTTAGGTGCTTTTTGACTATTCAATAATCCTCAGCTGAGAATGCTTTGTTTAGCTCTGTATCCAATTTTAATAGGGTTATTTGGCTCTCTAGAGTCTAGCTTCTTGAATTCTTTGTATATTTTGGGTATTAACCCTCTATCAGATGTAGGATTGGTAAAGATCTTTTCCCAATCTCTTGGTAGCCATTTTATCCTGATGACAGTGTCTTTTGCCTTACAGAAGCTTTGCAGTTTTATGAGGTCCCATTTGACAATTCTTGATCTTAGAACATAAGCCATTGGTGTTTTGTTCAGGAAAATTTCCCCACTGTCCATGTGTTCAAGATTCTTCCCCACTTTTTTTTCTATTAGTTTGAGTATATCTGGTTTGATGTAGAGGTCCTTGATCCACTTAGACTTAAGCTTTATACAGGGTGATAAGAATGGGTCAATTTTCATTCTTCTACATGCTGACCTCCAGTTGAAACAGCACCTTTCATTGAAAATGCTATCTTTCTTCCATTGGATGGTTTTAGCTCCTTTGTCAAAAATCAAGTGACCATAAGTGTGAAGGTTCATTTCTGGGTTTTCAATTCTGTTCCACTGATCTATCTGCCTGAGTTTAGACCACTGACTTAAAGAACAGCCATTCTGTTCCTGCCCCTGATCCTGCATACAAACACACACACACACACACACACACACACACACACACACACAAACTAGATAAGATTGATGAAAAATAAATGCTGAAATGGTGAAATGGACTGGATATAGATCTCTCTGGAGGGACACATCCAGAGCAGAGCATGTCCAATCATGTCCAATATAGAGGTCAATGGTACTAGCAAATCTGAAGTGAGAACAGGACTGCCCTTGGTGGGAATTTGAGGAAGGATTGAAAGAGTTGAAGGAGCTTGCAACCCCATAAAAACAACAATGCCAACCAACCAGAGCTTCCAGGGACTAAACCACTACCTAAAGTCTATACATGGACTGACCCAGGCCTCCAACTGCATATGTAGTAGACAATATCCTTATTGGGACACCAGTGGAAGGAGAATCCCCTGGTCCTGCTAAGGTCGGACCCCCAGTGCAGGGGAATATATGAGGGCAGTAAGGGGGATGAATTAGGGGAATTCCCATATGGGGAGGGGGAGGGTCTGGGAGCTTATGGACAGGAAACCAGGAAAGGGAATAACATTTGAAATGTAAGTAAAGAAAGATATCTAATTAAAAAAAAGATAGTGCTGTGAAGCAGCTTTAGAAGTTTGCTGTTACCTTGCCTTCATATGTTCCCACCTATTTGGCAATAGAAAACAAAAATGGTTCCTCTTGTTGAAAGAGTCTGTAATAAACAATTTGAATACTGTAAACAATGTTGTAGACTGACAGTTTTTGTCATTGCAAGGAGTCTCTGACTCAGTCAGTAACCCTGAATTACATTGTAGGCAGCCATTCTGAGCTCGTTAAGTATTTCTTTCTGCTACAAATATCTGTTCCAAGATCTTCATGGAATATTCTGACTTGTGAATGCCCCAGGTCTGTATTGACTGGCTGGTCTGCAGATATACTAATAGATGAAGGAAAATTTTGCAAATGTTTATACAGTTTTGGAGAACGAGATGACTGAATCCATATATATTTATTCTTTCCACAGCAAATCTTTCATAGTTTTCTTTGATAATGCCAAGAAATAAAATGCTCCCTTTTGTAATAACAAATATTCATTGCTGTTTTTACTTGCCTGCATCAGGAATTTTACTTTTTCTTTCAATTACTATAGATGGTGAAAATGGATTTATTTTAATATGAATTTCTCTGATACTAATGATAACAATGTAATTTTCATGTTTCTCTTGTATTTTCTTATTTTTAGGTGTAACTATCTTGGCAACAGTTGTACATTGTTTCTTTATTTGAAGCACATATCTGGAAACATCATTAGTTTGAACATTAAAAATAAGCTACTAGGAATTGTGTGAGTAAACCAGTCAAAATTTCAGCATGACTAGCAAAGAAAAATGGCTAGCAATTGTCCAGGAGCTACGGACAATTGGCAGTTGCTGAATAAATGAGAGTAACTTTTCTTTGTGGATATGGCCATATCCCAACAACAACTAGACTCAGGAGCTGGAAGGATGGATCACTGATTAGGAACCCAAGTTTGATTCCCAGAACCCACACTGAGTGGCTCACAGCTCTCTGTATCTCTAGCTCCAGGGAAATCTCCCAATTCTGATTTTGTTGAATAACTGCACTCACATGTAAGTAACTCACACAGAAACACATGGATATATACATAACTAAAAGTAATAAAAATAAATCTTAAAATAATAATTGGTCAAGACTTGTAATAATCAATTACAAAGAGGACATGAAGTTGAGAGAAAAATGTATTTGAGGTCTCTGTGGAAAGGTAAAGAAAGGTAGTGGGTAAAGATATGTAAGATCAAAATATATTCGATTACATGTATGAAATTTCAAACAAAAAGATTTTTTATTTTTTTTATTAGATGTATTACTTTACTTACATTTCAAATGTTATTCCCCTTCCAGGTTTCCTGTTCATAAACCCCCATTTTCTCCCCTCCCCCTCCCCCATATGAGTATTCCTCCTATACATCCCCCTTATTGACCCTCCATATTCCTCTGCACAGGGGTCCAACCGTGGCAGAACCAAGGCCTTCCCCTTCCACTGGTGTCCCAAGAAGGCTATTCTCTCCTATATATGCAGTTGGAGCCCTGGGTCCGTCCATGTACAGTCTTTCGGTAGAGGTTTAATCCCTGGAAGTGCTATTTGGTTGGAATTGTTTTTATGGGGTTGCCAGTGCATTCAACTCTTTCAATACTTTCTCTCATTCCCCCCAAGGCAGTCCTATTCTCAGTTGGGTGGTTTGCTGCTAGCATTGACCTCTGTATTGGACATGCTCTGGATTTGTCTCTCCAGGGAAATCTATATCCGGTCCCTTTCAGCATGAATTTTCTAGCTTCATCAATCTTATCTAGTTTTGGTGGATATATATATATATGATATATATATATATATCATATATATATATATATATATGAATAACATATAAACATATATATATATATATGCTCTGTACCCCATTTTTACTAGGGTTATTTGGCCCTCTGATCAAGTGAGTATAAATGTGTGGGTTCATTTCTGGGTCTTCAATTCTGTTCCACTGATCCATCTGCCTGTCTCTGTACCAATATCTTACAGTTTTTATGACTATTGCTGGGTAATACTCCTTGAAATTAGGGATGGTGAGTCCCCCAGAAGTACTTTTTTGTTGAGTATAGTTTTCGCTATACTGGATTTTTTCTTATTCCAAATGAATTTGCAAATTGCTCTTTCTATCTCTATAAAGAACTGAGTAGGAATTTTGATGGGGATTGCATTGAATCTGCAGATTGCTTTTGGCAAAATGGCCATTTTTACTATATTAATCCTGCCAAACCATGAGCATGAAAGATCTTTCAATCATCTGAAATCTTCCTCAATTTCTTTCTTCAGAGACTTGAAGTTCTTGTCATACAGCTCTTTCACTTGCTTGGTTAAAGTCACACCAAGATATTTTATATTATTTGGGTCTATTGTGAAAGGTATCACTTCCTTAATTTCTTTCTCAGCCTGTTTATCCTTTGAGTAGAGGTAGCTACTGATTTGTTTGAGCTAATTTTATAACCAGCCACTTTGTTGAAATTGTTTATCATCTTAAGTAGTTCTCTGGTGGAACTTTTGGGTCACTTATGTACATTCTCATATCATCTTCAAATAGTGATATTTTGATTTCTTCCCTTCCTTTTTTTTTATCCCATTGACCTCCTTTCGCTCTCTGATTGCTCTGGCTAGGACTTTTAATATTGTATTGAATAAATAGGGAGAGAGTGGGTAGCCGTCTATTCACTGATTTTGGTGGGATTGCTTCAAGTTTCTTTCCATTTAGTTTGATGTTAGCTACTGGTTTGCTGTATATTGATTTTATTATGTTTATATACGGGCCTTGAATTCTTGATCTTTCCAGAACTTTTATCATGAAGGGTTGTTGAGTTTTGTCAAATGCTTTCTCAGCATCTATTTGGGATAGGGAGATTGCTTGAAAACTAAAACACGTGAAGACCAGAGTTTGTATGCCCAGAATCTATGTAAATGTCAGGCAAGTGTGGAGCTCATTTGTATTCCTAGCATCAGAAAACAGAGACAGGATCTCCAGAGTAAGCTGGCCAACCAGACAAGTCATATCCATGAGCATCTCATTCAACTGAGAAACTCTGCCTCAATGAATACATTGGTGATTACTGCCCCTTTGTACATCTAATGTTTTTTGGGGGTGGGGATGGTGGTGAGTAATTTACCCAATGTACCTCACTGATATCATCTTACCTACCCATAATGCATCTTTAAATCCAGGTTTTTAGTTTTCGTTCATATCAAAAGTTACCACTTCCCAGTAATTCATTTCTGTTACATTTTATTGCGCTATTCTACTTTCATAAATAATCAAATATCAACAAAAAAATTTCCATGGCTCTAATCTCAATCATTATTTCTGAAGAATTCTGCCAGTTACATGTGTGGTTGTATTAGTTACTTATCTATAACTGTGATAATCACCATAACCAAGGCTGTATATGAAAGACGGTTTTGTCTGTGCTTATGGTGCCAGAGTCACAAGATCCATCACATCACAGGAATGTGTCAGGTATGGCAGCTGGCACAGCAAGCTCACATCCTGATCTACAGGTATAAAGCAGAGAGAGCAACCTACAAATGGCATTAGTCTTTAAACTCTGAAATTCCAGCACCAGTGACATTATTCCTCTAGTAAGGCCACACCTTCTAAGCATACTCAAACTGCACCACCAAACAGAGAACAAAATTTTAAATACATGAGCCTATATGGAACTTTCTCCTTCAGACTCCCATGCCAACTCACTCCCTTAACCTAGTATCTGAAGAGCTGAGACAAGATTGCTGAAAGTTAGGCCACCCTAGACTAAAAAATAGTGAGGATGAATGTAAATAAATTAATTTTACTACACAACAAAATTGGAAATTACTCATTTGTAGGTTACTTTTAAATTCTGTTTAAACTGTTTCTTGTCCTTCTTCCCAATAAATTCATCTATAAGCCAAAATAGAAATAACACTGTAAGTAGAGACAGAAAATATTTATGTGAAGCCTCTGACCTTTTCCATTTGTATGTTATCCATAAGCTGTGGATATATAAGAAGTACTGTATCTCTTAAGAATAGCATTTTACGACTATACATGGACTGACCCTGGACTCTGACCTCATAAGTAGCATTGAATATCCTAGTAAGATCACCAGTGTAAGGGGAAGCCCTGGGTCCTGCTAAGACTGGACACCCAGTGAATGTGATTGTTGGGGGGAGGGCAGCAGCAATGGGGGGGATGGGGAAGGGAACACCCATAAAGAAGGGTAGGGGGAGGGGTTAGGGGGGTGTTGGCCCGGAAACCGGGAAAGGGAATAACACTCGAAATGTAAATAAGAAATACTCAAGTTAATAAAAAAATGAAATAAGAAAAAAAAAAGAATAGCACTTTACCAAAGTACTAACATTTTTGCTACATCATAGGTTTGTAGAATAGCATAGAAGGCATTGGATACTACAGAAGAGAAAAAGTGACTATTACAAGTTTATTGGAGTGAACCTTAAACATTACTTGTATGTGGTAAATTTCTTTTTTTTTCTTACAAAGAAAAATGCATAGTTGATTCTAACTTACAATTTAGAAGGTTTAGTCCATTATCATCATGGTTTGAAGCATGGGAGGATGCAGACAGACATGGTGCTGGGTAAACTGCTGAGAGTTCTACATCTTGATCAACAAGTTGCAGGATGAACAGGCTGAGACCCCAAATACCTCAACACTGCAAATTAACATTCTCATTTACACATCTCTACAGAATCCAGAATTATTAAAAATAAAACTATTCATAATCGGTTGACAATTTTTCTTATGTCACACAGCATGGAGTACAAGGATCTTTGCTGTATAATGTGCTATATCTGATCACACATCATGATGAAATCAGCTGAGTTTCTTATATCTTTATCATTATGCAGACAGGATATACTTCATTCCAAATTAATAGATCCATCTGAATCTTCCATTATAGAGTTCATTATTTCTTCTTGTAACCATGTTTTGCAGGCAAGACATTGGTTTATAATTTATCAATGGTGAAGAAAAACAACACTGACATTAAATTAATTTATGAGATTCCCGTTTCACATCTAGTTTGTTACATAAGCCATGATGAAGATTGGATAAAATGTGCTGAGCATCAACAGTCTTTGTCTTAGATGTTCATATTTAATTTTTTTGCCATCACACTTCATTTTACTACTTGTGCATCCTGAGACACAAAGCAAAGCAGGATGTCTGGGAGTTGAAAAGACCTCAGGCAGCAACGAGCTCTTCGTTACATTGGTCTCAGGAGGTATTTTCAGCAAAATAATTAATTTAATAATGTGAATCAAGACTACTTTAAATTTTGGGGTTGCATATGGAGTTTCAGGGTGAGTGTATATTATACATGATGGCCAGTTCAATGGGTATACCCATTTGTGTAAGGAGGACTCTAGGTGTTGAAGAATAGAAATGTATAGGGGAGAAGCTTAATATGGCTACTAGGTTATATGAACACCTCCAAGGGAGCAAATTTGAGAACACAAGGCTATGTCTGCTGGGAAACACTGGCCTGGGCAGTGGTAGGGACATACTTTACCATGCCAACCTCAGGACAAGATTTGTAGGGTTTGGATAAGCCTATGCCATACTTTATTTCCAGGATTGTTTCCTGTATATCCAAGGCTA
Source organism: Rattus norvegicus (assembly GCF_021556685.1). NCBI lineage: Eukaryota > Metazoa > Chordata > Mammalia > Rodentia > Muridae > Rattus > Rattus norvegicus. The sequence continues at coordinate 23,696,341 of NC_141540.1, forward strand.
CCTCTCCCTACATCTTCCTCTTTTCATTTTGTAAAGGAGGGGTATCTTCATAAGTTGGAGATGGCTTAGTATTGAATGAGGACTTAGTTTTTAGTGACTTTGTAAATATTATTTATTTATTGCTTTTGAACTCGATGAAACAAGTGGCCATGCGAAGGAACGTCCCAATGACCCAAGCAGAACCAAGGAAGGAAAAACGCCAACCTGATAAAGGGTTTGACTATAATGGTGTGGAGGTATTCATGATAGTGGGATCAGCAATCTCCATGAAAACTCTTAAATACCTATATATTTTGTTCTATTAGCCCAGATTCATTAAGATAGAAACAGCATTCTTCCCATAGTACAACACAAGTCATTTACTGCACAGCTGTCAGTAGATTGAGAACTCTCCTGTTTTTTAAGGAAACCACAAGAGTGAGGTTATCTGTTGCTGGAGAAATTTGAAACTGTCCAAAGTGGAGGACATGTCCTGGTCAATCTTGTCCTAGAAGTCATCAGCCACTTGTTATGTCAGTGTCCGGACTGCCCCACTGGCTCCTGTAACTCATGGATTAAGATCTGGCCAGGCTGAATCAGACAAGAAGGGGAATGAAGTCCTCTTCCCTTCTCAGGTCCTGTCCTAGATGCCAGGAAGTTTATTTAAATACATAAATAAACCTGTAGGATAATTATTGCAGGGGTGCAAAACCCTTGGAGGAGGACTTAACATAGGAACTGACAATCCTATTGCATTGAAGACATGTGAAGGTAACACATACAAGCTTGGTGACAGTGCCATTATAGAAATATGAAGGATGGAAACTGAAAGAGGGCACTATGAAACACAGAGGGAATGTATTATAACTTCCATGTGAATAAGGGTTCACAGGGTTTATATAGTGAGATGCTAATGGAATCAGCTGCGAAAAAATGGCCCTGAAAATAGAGGCACAGTGAAAGTCTTAGGGGACTTTGGATGAGTTGTTAGTGAAAGGAGATCATTCATTTCCTTGTCATGGGTGGAAATATGAATGAGAAGAGAGGATAATGGCTTGGTATCGAATTTGACAACAAATCTTGAAAACTATGGAAGCAAATTAATAGCCTAAAGGGTCTATTGATTTTTTGACAGCTGAATAAATAGCACACAGTTGCTTATATTGGGGGTAGTGACAGGACAGCACTCTGAGTTGACATTATGCCACCACAAGAGTAGGGCAGGAATTAAAAATAAGGATCTATAAGAGCATTGTTGGACAATACTTAGTGATTGCCATGACATTTAGGGTGCCAAAAGATCAGCTGTCTCAGAGAAAGGTGCTACCATAGAAGAAGGATTTTATCTCTTCTTTGGAGACTAAAGAGAGACTGTCAAGTTGTGGTGGGGAGGAGAATCCATGTTTGGAGACAAAAAAATTACCAAAAAGTATTCAAAGGTGGCAATATTTAGGGAAAGAGTAGGTTTAAAAGTGTGTAGTAAGGTAAGATAAATTTTTATTCCCATCAATGTCATGGGCAGACAAAACTCTATTTTGTGAGCATCTATTTCCAATCCCAAATGGATTAGGATTATATTATTTGATACTTAAGTTGTGAGGCAGATTTCTAGGAGTTTCCTCACATAAATTTCTTAACTTTGTAATGGTAGAAGTGGAGACTTTTGTCTCAATAGTGTCATAATGCTGTGGCAATAGCTTCTTGGTGAATAGTGAGAATATGTACTCATATTGTGATGTCAGTCCAGAGACTTAATGGGGAAATAGCGTGGTGAGAACACAAAATGTTGGCAATCCCATGGGTGGAGAGGAATAAAGGAAAAAAGTCTTTAATATCTATTCATAAGGGGTTGGGGACTTAGCTCAGTGGTAGAGCGCTTACCTAGAAAGCACAAGGCCCTGGGTTTGGTCCCCAGCTCTGAAAAAAAAGAAAAAAGAAAAAAATATCTATTCATAAGCATGTGATATTGGCAGGAATGATAAAGAGGAGGACAACATTGGGAGGGGCGGCTCAAACATGCATGGTTTTAATTAATTGCCCTTAAATCTTGCAACAATTTCTGTTTTCCTGACCTCCTTTCTTATACCAAACAAAAGGGTATTGCATTAACTGTAGGAAGGGCACAGGTTTTGAAATTGTGGTTGGTTTTTGACTAACTGTATGAATGCTTCATTTCTCCCTTGACAGATGCTACTGGTTAACCCAAATAGACTTATCTAAGAGTCAGTAAATGCAGGAAATGTAATATACAAAAAATTCCTTAGATTTGGGGTAACTCAGGGGAGCTGTTTTATGTATTTATGAGCATAATCATTACTAGAGATATAATCATTTGTCTGATTATAATTTGTTTTGCTGACTCTTAAGAACAATTACTAGTGTCTCCAGGATGTCTTTCGCTATGAGATGAATGATGGTGTTGACAACAAGAGGGCAGATAACGCCCATAGACTGATCTGGGTACTCCAATTTGTAGGTTGGTTTGGTGGTCAAGGTGTTGGAGGAACCATTTTTGTCTAAATGCTGAGGTCTAGGATTTATTTCCCAGTCTTGTGGGACCTCTTGCTATATTAAAATTGTTTTACTTCCTCTAGTGTCAATGAGGTGTTTGAATTCCTTCTCATCCATTTTCATGCTTATCTTTGGACGGTTACCTTTTGTAATGCTGGAAACTCACAAAGTCTCTATTGAAACAGTTTTTCCTTACTACGAAATCACAGTAGTGCCTGTTTTAAATTTAAACACTCCAGTCACTTTCCATCCTTGTCATAATTTATAATGTAAGTAGCAATATCTCCTCTACTGGGAGCCTCTACCGAATCGGTGACACAATGTCTTGAGGGTACTGGCATTTCTTATGGTAGGGAACCTTTAGGAGACTCACATGTGGACTGTATCTTTTTTGTACATTTATAGCATGGCCTTTCTGGGGTTTTTTTATGTGTGCATTGAAGGCCTGTGTAATAGCAGAAGCCTGAGGGGATGGCTCTCAATATTCCACTTGGCCAAATTCCATCACTGGTAATGTTTACCTTTGAAGACTTGGTGGGCAATCATGCACTCAGAAGTCATAACCTATGAAATGATATTTATAAGACAGGAGACCTTGCAGGGGTATAAATTTTCTTTCAAGCTCAATTTAGTTTTAAGTGTAAAACTCTCTCTGACTAACTGTATGAATGCGTCATTTCTCCCTTGACAGGTGCTACTGATTAACCCAAATAGGCTTATTGAGGAGTTAGTAAGAGCAGGAAATTTAATATACAAAAAAATTCCTTAGATTTGGGGTAACTCAAGGGAGAGTCTGAGTTTTATATCATCAGCCTAGACTTTATCAAAATCTCCTTTGGTTAAATCTAATCATAATCATCTTTGTAGGAATCCACAGATTTTTGCTTACTGTTGAAACAACACATTCTTTTTTCCAATACAACATGTGTCCTGCCTTTCATTCTGAAGCTAACATAATTTTCAAATAAGTAGAATGATATAATCCAGCAATTAATTTCTGTAACCAATCTTATATTCTGGATAGTTAATATTTAACAATATTAATTTTATTTCTATTTTACCAGTAATTTGTAATATCCAGCAAGTCAAAAATCATTGTATTTAACAAACATTGTTAAGGTATCTATATCTGAATCAGGTAGTAATAAATCATCCATATAAAATTACTATTTATGGAACTTTAAACTTCATTGACTAAGTGCTTTATGCTTTTATTGTGTTTTGTTTTGTACTAGAAGTTTAGCTTTACTTAATTTGTTCTCCTCTAAAGGGACTATTGTTATTTCCAATTTAGGCAAGCTATACAAATTCATTCTGCAGGAGCAAAAATCCTATCATTCTTGAAATTCAGATATTTCTGCTTTGTGCTGTCAGACTCTTAGCAGAAAGTAACAGGTATTTTCCAGCCATAGAACTATAGGTTCAATCTGTCATCAGTTTCATTTGTTTTTCCATTTTATTATTGTGAAAAGCATTTTTAAGAGCTGCAGCGTCAACTATAAGGCAGTCCTCAATCATTATCAGACTCAACTGATGGAGGGAATCAAGACCCTCTATGAACCATAATTTAAAGGAGTTTATACGTTGAGAGATGGTCACTATTATAATAAGAATGGAAAAGGGGTTTCCATTTCTGTGTTTCTCAGTGGCAGGCCTGTTAAGTAATCTGAGTAGATATGCTGAGATAAGAATCATTGCTATCATTGAGGGGATTGCCACAGGGACATTTTTCCAAAAGGAAGTAACCTATCTTTGGGTAAGTTGCATGCCACAAGTTTGAGTAACACTCATACTCACCTAATCTGGCATTCTTTTTGAAGAGATAAAGAACTTCTCATGATAAAGCAGGTTTGGCATGTCCAAGACCTAAGGGGGAGCTTTCACATGGGGAAGATTGGTTCCATGGAGAATCACCAGAGTACTAAAAACAAGGCTGCCCAAAAATTTCAGAGATTTGGTTGACAACCTAAGAATGTTTAAAGGGTTGTGGAAAGAAACAGTTTTTTTTTTCTTAAGAGAAAACAAATTATATGGGGTTATGGTCTGATTTCTAAGCAGGTGGAAGATTCTGGGCAGTGGTTTTGAGACCTCTAGCAATGCCAAGCAGTGGCCTGGGACAGAAGCTATGTATCAGTTAGCCCTTTCACAATACCCATTCCCTTTCGATAGCATAAAATGAAAAGGAAAGAAGAAACAAATAGAGAGCCAGCCCAGCCCTAGTCAGAAAGAGTCAATATTTGGAGGAAAAATTGATATCTCCTGAAGGGGGCTTGCTCACATTTTCCGGAATATTGTGATTGTCTCCATGCCACATGTTGTGTTACCAACATTCATTCGGGCTTTGTTTTCCTGCTGTTAAGGATGTGATTGACCCTCAATCACAACCAGTGGATCCCAAGAGAAAAAGCATTGTAGGTTGGTGAGAGACACGAGTAGAGTTGCCTGGGAGGCAGCATCAGTGAGAAACCTTGTTTAATGGAAAGAACAAAGGATATTTAAGAGTTCTGGTGGTAGAGAGGGGCTTTCAGGGTGAGTGTGAAGTTTAACCTGCTTACCCAGGTACATGACCTTCTCCAAAGGAACAAACATGGGGTCACAGAGATTTATATACTGGAAAACTCAGACCAAGGGCAGATGGGATTGATACTAGTCTTGCTGATATCAAGACACAATTTCCAGAGGTTGGAAGTGCCTCAACAACACTCTTGCTCTAGACCTATTTCCCATGCCATGATAACTCACTTTCTGGGTACCCCTCCACAAGCTTCCCATCCCACATCTGCCTTCCCCTGCTACCCTTTGCCTTTATGAGAATACTCAGTCAGCCTACCACTCTAACATCCACCTATACTGGAGTATCAAGTTTCTCCAGGACCAGGGTCCTCCCCTCCCATTGCTGTTAGGCAGGACCATCCTCCACTCTATATGTAGTGGGATCCATGGATCCCTCCAGGTACATTCCTTCATTGGTGGTCTAGACTCTGGGTGAACTTGATGGTCAAGCCAACCTATGTTGTTCTTCTAATGAGGTTGAAATCCCCCTACTCTCACCCAGTCCTTCAAGCTGCCCCACCATGTTCCCTAAGCTCCATTTGATGGTTGGCTCCAAGCATCCGCATCTGCATTGGTCAGTTGCTAGCTGGAATTCCTCAGAACCCGCCACACTAGGTTCTGGTCAGTAAGCTCCTCTTTGTCGTGGCAACATGTTGGGTCCAGTGCCTGTAAACATGATGGATACCAAAGTGGGGCAGTAACTTGTTGGCCTTTCTTCAGTCTTTGTTCCATTTTTTTTATCCCCAATGTTCCTTTTGACAAGAACATTTCTGGGATACATTTTGAGATGAATGGGTGTCCTGACCCATTCACTGGGTGCCATGTCTATCTTCAAGAGGAGTTATCTACAGGATCCATCTCATCCTTATCTGCACATTTGATTAAAGTTATTCCCATTGGGTCCTGGGATGCTCACTTTTCCCTGGTATCTGGGATCCTCATATTTTGTTAGATTTCCTGACCCTCTGTACCTCACTTACAGTTCCTCCAGATCCTAATGCTGCAGCCCTATCCCTTCACTTCTTTCCACTCCCTTCACCCCTTTCCCTTCACATTTCAAAATCATATGTTTCCCTCCTCAATGCAGGACTGATGCATCTACACCCTGGTCTTCTCCATATGTTCTGTGGGTTACTTGTGGATATTGTGGGATTATCGGCTAATGTCCACTTATTATTGAGTATATATCATATGTGTTCTTTTGTGTCTGGGTTACCTCACTCATGATGATATTTTCTGGTTCCATCCATTTGCCTGCCAATTTCATGAAGTTATTTTCTTTTTTAATCATTGTTTAGTACTTTGCTGTGTATATGACCACAGTTTACATATACATTCTTTTGTTGAGCGATATCTGTGTGGTTTCCACCTTCTGGTTATTACAAATAAGGATTCTCTGAACATAGTGGATCATGAATCTTAGTTATATGTTGGAGCATACCTTGAATATATGTCCAAGAATGGTATAGCTGGGTCCCCAGGTAGAATTATTTCCAATTTTCTCAGGAAGTGCCAGCCTGATTTCCAGCTTGCAGTCCTACAAGCAAGGGAGTAGTGTTCCTCTTTCTCCACATTCTGGCCAACATCTGCTGTCACCTGCATTTTTGTTCTTAGCCATTGTGACTGGTGTGAGGTGGCCTCTTAAGGTCTTTTTGATTTGTATTTCCCTGATGATTAAGGATATTGAATGCTGGCAAGGATGTGGAGAAAGAGGAACACTCCTCCATTGTTGGTGGGATTGCAGACTGGTACAACCATTCTGGAAATCAGTCTGGAGGTTCCTCAGAAAATTGGACATTGAACTACCTGAGAACCCAGCTATACCTCTCTTGGGCATATACCCAAAAGATACCCCAACATATAAAAAAGACACGTGCTCCACTATGTTCATAGCAGCCTTATTTATAATAGCCAGAAGCTGGAAAGAACCCAGATGCCCTTCAAGAGAGGAATGGATACAGAAAATGTGGTACATCTACAAAATGGAATATTACTCAGCTATCAAAACCAATGACTTTATGAAATTCATAGACAAATGGATGGAACTGGAAAATATCATCCTGAGTGAGGTAACTCAATCACAGAAAAACACACATGGTATGCACTCATTGATAAGTGGAGATTAGCCCAAATGCTTGAATTGCCCTAGATGCACAGAACACACGAAACTCAAGACAGTGATCAAAATGCAAATGCTTCACTCCTTCTTTAAAAGGGGAACAAGAATACCCTTGGCAGGGTATAGGGAGGCAAAGATTAAAACAGAGGCAGAAGGAACACCCATTCAGAGCCTGCCCCACATGTGGCCCATGCATATACAGCCATCCAATTAGACAAGATGGATGAAGCAAAGAAGTGCAGGCCGACAGGAGGCGGATGTAGATCTCTCCTGAGAGACACAGGACCCCCGTTGAAGGAATCAGAGAAAGAACTGGAAGAGCTTGAAGGGGCTCGAGATCCCATATGTACAACAATGCCAACCAACCAGAGCTTCCACGGACTGAGCCACTACCTAAAGACTATACATGGACTGACCCTGCGACTCTGACCTCATAGGTAGCAATGAATATCCTAGTAAGCGCACCAGTGGAAGGGGAAGCCCTTGGTCCTTGTAAGACTGAACCACCAGTGAATGTGATTGTTTTGAGGGGAGGGCGGTAATGGGGGGAGGATGGGGAGGGGAACAGCCATATAGAAGGGGAGGGGGAGGGGTTAGGGGGATTGTATTCTACATGATGACCTCCAGTTGAACCAGCACCATTTGTTGAAAATTATATTTTTTCCATTGGATGGGTTTAGCTTCTTTTTCAAACATCAAGTGACCATAAGTATGTGGGTTCATTTCTGGGTCTTCATTTCTATTCTATTTATCTACCTGCCTGTTTCTCTACCAATAATATCTAGGGTTTTTTTTATCATTATTGCTCTGTAATACAGCTAGATATCAGGGGTGGTTATTCTGAAAATAGTTTCAGTACCATAGTTTTTTAATATTCCAAACGAATTTGCAAATTGCTCTTTCTACCTCTATGAAAATTTGAGTTTGAATTTTGATGGGGATTGCATTTAATCTGCAGATTGCTTTGACAAAATGGCCATTTTTTTTTACTTTATTAATCCTACCAATCCATGAGTATGGGTGATCTTAACACTTTGTGTGATCTTTAATTTCTTTCTTCAGAGACTTGTCGTTCTGGTCATACAGATGTTTCACTTGCTTGGTTAGAGTCACACTGAGATATTTTATGTTATTTGTGACTATTGTTATGGGTGTCATCTCCCTAACTTCTTTCTAAGCCTATTTAACTTTTGAGTAGAGGGAAGGTTACTGAGTTGTTTGAATTAATTTTATATGCATCCACTTTGCTGAAGCTGATTATCAGGTTTAGTAGTTGTCTGGTGGAACTTTTGCAGTCACCTAAATATACTATTATATCATCTGTTGTGGCCTGTTTTATGACCAATTATATGGTCAATTTTGAAGAAGGAACCATGAGGTACTGAGGAGAAGGCATATTCTTTTGTTTTAGGATGAAATGTTCTATAGATATCTTTTTTTTTTTTTTTGGTTCTTTTTTTCGGAGCTGGGGACCGAACCCCGGGCCTTGTGCTTCCTAGGTAAGCGCTCTACCACTGAGCTAAATCCCCAGCCCCTATAGATATCTTTTAAGTCCATTTGGTTCATAACTTTTTCTGTTAATTTCTCTATGTCTCTCTGTTTAGTTTCTGTTTCCCTGATCTGTCCATTGATGAGAGCAAGGTGTTAAAATTTCCTACTATCATTGTGTGAAATGTGATGTGTGCTTTGAGATTTTGTAAGGTTTCATTTATGAATGTAGGTACCCTTGCATTTGGAGCATATACGTTCAGGATTGAGAATTCATCTTGGTGAATTTTTCCTTTGATGAATATGATGTGTCCTTCCTTATCTTTTTTGATAAATTTTAGTTGAAAGTCAATTTTATTCAATATTAGAATTATTACTTATTACTAGGGGCTATTTCCATAGAAAATTGTTTTCCAGTCTTTTACTCTGAGGTAGTGTTTGTCTTTGTTACTGAGGTGTTTTTCCTATGTGATTTTTACCATATAAGCTTGTATCTTGTCCAATGCACCTACAAATATCCTTTTTGCCTGTGTTCAAAACAAATCTTTACATGTAAGTATAAAGCCTCTGAACAATGCAACTGCAAAAACGTTAAAATTCCTGTTCATACTATATTTTCTTATATAATATTTCTCTGTACTAATAAACTCATTTAAGTTATATTGAATGTTTCCATATATATGTGGGTATGCATGTGTATGTACAGTATTTAAAATTTTACATTATATGTTTTTCCTTTGTTATTTTCAACTCTATTTTTTTCTCCTAAACTATAAAATCAAATGTGGATTCATAATGACAGTGCTATTAAATTTGTCTCAGGTTTTCTGCAGAAAGAAAACTAAGCTACAACAAATAATTTGATATAAAAATGGCTCCAAATTTACTGTTCTTAAAAAGTTTCAATATTTACAATGAAACAAATCCACAACCATGACTGGTGACTATAATTTTATTATTTATAGTAGCTGTTAATATTTTTTGTGACTCAAGATGCAAAACAAACAAAAGATAGCCTTTTCTGAATCTATAAAATATTTTTAATTAGGAAAAAATCATCGATGAACAATTTATTTTCTGGTGCTAATTCCTCTATCACTACACTATTCCATATGCCATACATATTTAATTTCATTGTGAAACAAGATATTTGTATGAATATCTACTTCTACACATGGATCTTGTCTTAATTATGGTTACTATTACCACAATATAACCCTATGCTCAATATTGACTTGGAGAAAAAATAATTTATTTGGTTAGCCTAAGTGGAGTGACAGTTCACTGAAAAAGTCACACCAGGAAATGAAATTTGACAGCAAAGTAAAGGCAGGACATTTTGCAGAGGCCATGTAAAAGTTTTTCTCACTGGCTTGCCCCTTTGGCCATGCTCTGCCAGGTCACTTATATAACTAAGAACCAGCAAAGAGGAGGTAGCAACAACACAATAGAATGGGGCCTTCTTTATCAAACAATAATGAACAAAAATGATCCATAAATGCTTCTTCATAACCTGCTATTATGAAGGAACTTTGACAATTGATAGTCTCTGTTCTCATGACTCTTCACATGTGAAATAGGCAGGAAACCAGAAAGCTTTCTGACTAGTTTTCTGAATACAAATGTTCATTAGAACAATTTAATAGCTTGTAAGACTGTGGCAGTTCCAAGTGTCCTGAAGATAATGTTTGACCAAATTCTAGTACTTGGATGACCTGAACTGACCCTTCACTTCCCTTAATGGAAATTTGCTACACAACTTTTACTCATATGTATATTTGTCACTGTTAAGAACCCCTTCCTTAAAGCTAGAGCTGAGGTGACAAAAAGCAGGTGGAAACTAGAAGAAAGAACCTATAAAGAGCATATGGAGAGGTTAGTTATGTCTCTGGATTAAGGAATGGAGCGACCCACTCTTTGCCAAAATATTTTCCAAGAATTGCTTCTAACTAAAGAAACACAGGGACAAATACTAGAGAGGCCATCCAGAGGCTGCACCTGGTTATTTATACTGAATGCAGTCACCAAACCCTGTTACTATTGCTGATTCCAGGAAGTGAAGTGGTTGTTGAAAGGAGCCTGATATAGCTGTCTCCTGAGAGACTTTGCCAGAGATTTACCTATAATGAGTCAGATGCTTGCAGCCAAATATTAGACTGAGCACTGGGATGCCAATGTAGCAGTTAGGGAAAGGACAAAAGGAGCAGAAGCAGTTTATAACAACATAGGAAGAACAACAATATCAACCAACCAGAAACACCCTGGAGCTCCACCTGCATATGTAGCCTTATATGGCATCAATTAGAGGGGCAGCCCTTGGTCCTGTGAAGGCTTGATGCCCCAACAAAGGGGAATGCTAGGTTGGTGAGGCAAAAGTAGGGGAGTGAAGAGTGGGGAAGTAGGGAACACCCTCATAAAAAGAGGTATGTGGTGGTGTAGGAGGATTCCAGAGAGGAAACTGGGAAAGGGGATAATATTTGAAATGTAAATAAATAAAATATCAAATAAAAATTTTAAAAAGAATGGAATTACTGGAATTTCCATGTGAAAAAGTTATGCAGAAAATTGAGCCATTCTTTGAACTTAATATTTAAGTGATCTACATGTTAGATCACTTCCATGAGAGCAAAAATAAGCAGTTTTTGGAATCCTGATGCTTCTTTATTATTTGCAGACTTTTAATAACATAGGAATCATGCTGAAGCAAGTATTGATGACAGAAACTGAGAGAAAAATATTTTGGTTCAGCAAACTGCTTGTCTTCCTGGGTAGATGTGTCAGACTAGAACTTTACTGACATTATAGAAAAAAGAAAAGAATAGAGAGCCTTTGCTTATTAAGCGGGTTGGGGATTTAGCTCAGTGGTAGCAAGTGCAAGGCCCTGGGTTTGGTCCTCAGCTCTGAAAAAAAAAGCTTATTAAGCAAGGTCCTGCACAGTATTTTTAAGAATTGAATAAAGAGGATCGTGATCTTAGGTGAAATATAGAAGAAATATAGTGGAAGGAAAGCAAAACTTAAATCAAGGTCAGAGAGATCAAACTTTTGTAGAAAGCCAAGATTGATAAACCAAAATTTGAATCAATATATCAAATAAACATATCAAAATCAATCAACATATCAAAAGATAATGTTTTTATTCTTTCATTTTTTTCTTTTTGGTTGTTAGTATATATTTTATTGGATTTTTATTTACATTTCAAATGTTATCCCGTTTCCTGCATCCAACCACCAATACCTTCCTGCCTTCCCTAAACTTGACTTTTGATCTATTAATTTTGTGCCAGACTGAAACAGATCAAATTTAATGAGTCATACTGTCTAGCATTTCTGTAACTGCAAAGCTTTAAGATATAAATCTTAATGGAGAAGATATTGAGTTAAAGGAAAATTGATGTTATCATAATGCTAATGTGTAGTTTTCATAGAATTGCTGTTTGAACATTTTGTGCCTTTTTCTTATGAATTCAAGGTTTATTTTAGATTGACAAAAGGTTTTGAAAGTCATAAAATCAATGAATAAAGTTTCTAATTAAATAATGTTGTGCATAAATAACGTCTATGTGAGACAGAGGTTGTCAGGTTAGGACAAGCCATACCTAGAATTCCATAGTGATCTGATAGGCTGCATGGGATTATTTCAATCGTCTTTTATCTGTTGAAGCCTGTTTTCTGATCAATTATATGGTCAATTTTAGAGAAGGTACCATGATGTGCTGAAAAAAAGAAATATTCTTTTGTTTTGGGATGAAATGTTCTGTAAATACCTGTGAAATCCATTTGGTTCATAACTTCTGTTATTTTCTCCATGTCTCTGTTTAGTTTCTGTTTCCATGATGTGTCCGTTGATGAGGGTGCAGTGTTGAAATCTCCCACTATTATTGGGTGAGGTACAATGTGTGTTTTCAGGTTTAGTAATGTTGCATTTATGAATGTAGGTGCCCATGCATTTGGGGCATAGATATTCAGAATTGAGAGTTCATCTTGGTGGATTTTTTCTTTGATGAATATGAACTATCCTTCATTATCTTCTTTGATAACTTTTGGTTGAAAGTTAATTTTATTTGATATAAGCTTGTTTCTTTAGACCATTTGCTTAGAAAATTGTTTTCCAGTCTTTTACTCTGAGGTAGCGTCTTTTTTTTTTTCATTGAGGTGTGTTTCCTGTATGCAGCAAAATTCTGGGTCCTCTTTACCCTAGTCTTTTAGTCTCTGTCTTTTTATTGGGAAATTGGGTCCCTTGATATTAAGAGATATTAAGGAATGGTATTTGGTGTTTCCTGGTATTTTTGTTGTTAGAGGAGAAATTATATTTGTGCAAGTCTCTTCTTTTGGGCTTGTTGCCAGAAGAACACTTTCATTTTCTAGGGTGTAGTTTCCCTCTTTGTGTTGTAGTATTCCACCTACTATCATTTTTAGGACTGAATTTGTTGAAAGATATTGTGTAAATTTGATTTTGTCATGCAATATCTTGTTTTCTCCATCTATGTTAATTGAGAGATTTCCTGGATATAGTAGCCTGGGCTGACATTTGTGTTCTCTTAGGGTCTGTATGGTATCTGCTCATGATCTTCTGGCTTTCACAGTCTCTGGTAAAAAGTCTCATGTAATTCTGATATGTATGCCTTTATATGTTACTTGACCTTTTTCCCTTACTGCTTTTAATATTCTTTCTTTGTTTTGTGTGTTTGTTGTTTTTGTCTACTATGTGACAGAAGGAATTTCTTTTCTGGTCCAATCTGTTTAGAGTTCTGTAGGTTTCTGTAAATCTATGAGCATCTCTTTCTGTAGGTTAGGGGTGATTTTTTCTATAATTTTGTTGAAGATATTTACGGGCCCTTTAATTTGGAAGGCTTCACTTTCTTCTATAACTATTATCCTTAGTTTGACCTTCTTATTGTGTCTTCTAACTCTTGTATTCTGTTGGTGTGCTTATATCTATGACTCCCGATTTCTTTCCTAGGTTTTCTATCTCCAGAGCTGTCTCCTTTTCTGATTTTTTTTCTTTTTTCTTTTTTCTTTTTTTCGGAGCTGGGGACCGAACCCAGCGCCTTGCGCTTTCTAGGCAAACGCTCTACCACTGAGCTAAATCCCCAACCCCCTTTTCTGATTTTTTTTTATTGTTTCTATTTCCCTTTCTATATCATGGATGGTTTTGTTCAATTCCTTCACCTGTTTGGTTGTATTTTCCTGTAATTCTTTGAAGCATTTTTGTGTTCCCTCTTTAAGAGCTTCTACTTGTTTACCTGTGTTGTCCTTTATTCCTTTAAATGAGTTTTTTTATGTCCTTCTTAAAGTCATCTATCTTCATCATCAGATGTGGCTTTAAATCCAACTTGATTTTCCAGTGTGTTGAGATATCCAGTATTTGCTTTGGTGGAATAACTGGGTTCTGATGATGTGAAGTAGTCTTGCTTTCTGTTGCTTAGGTTCCTGCACTTGCCTTTCACCATTAGGCTTTATCTGGTGTTAACTTGTGTTGCTGGCTCTGACAGTGGCTTGACCCTGCTGTAGACCTGTGTGTCAGAAATCCTGTAGACCTGTTTTCTTACAGCAAGATTTGGGTACAGAGAGCTGTGGGATCCATTCAGCTCCAGGAGCTTGCAGAAACCTGAAAGGTCCTGTCCCAGACTTTCCTTGGTTTGTGTGTCATGAAGCTGGCAGGGAGGTCACTCAGGACAGAAGAATTGGTCTTACCTCTGCTCTCAGTTTTTCAATGCTCTTCTACTGTATTTCTTTAAGTGAGTTCTTTATGTCTTCAAGTCCTCCATCATCATGAGATGTGATTTTAAATCTATATCTTGCTTTTCCTGTATATTGACGTATCTAGGACCTCCTGTGGTATGTGAACTGGATTCTGATGATGCAAAGGAGTCTTGGTTTTGTCACTTAGGTTCTTGCACTTGCCTCTCGCCATCTTGTTCCTTGATGTTACTTGATTTTGTTGCTGAATGGAGCTTGTACCTCCTGTGTCCTGTAAGCCTGTAATCCTGTGATCAGAGGAGTGATAGCATTCCTGGGAGACCAGCTCTCTCTGGGTAGGTTTTGAGTCCTGAGAGCTGAGGGGCAACCTTAGCTCTGGGCACAGATAGAGAACAGAAGGTTCCTGTCCCAGGCTGCTTTGTGGTTTCTGTGCCCTGTGTGCTTCTGACCACTACCTCCTTAGACACTTAATGGGGAGAAAGTGGATTCTGCCCTGTGGGTTAAGGAGTGAGAGCACTCCTGGAAGACCACCTCTCTCCTTACAGGTTTAGGGTCCTAAGGATTATGGGACAGCCTCAGCTCTGAGTGCAGATAGAGACCAGAAGTCGCTTTTATATTTTTTAATGTCATTTACCATATTATAATAAGATTGTGCCAAACAATGTAATAGCTGCAACTTAAAATAGACTGATTCCCTTATTTTTAGGAATTTACCCACTTATTTAATTAGTGTCTCTACATATGCAGTCCTACCAGCAATTGATGGGTGTTTCTTTTACTCCACTTCCTTACAAGCATAATTTGTCACTGTTTTTATTGATCCTGGACATTTTGACAAATATCAGATGCAATTTCAAAGTACATTGGATTTATTGTATTTGGAAACCACAATTGGACAGGAGAGCATCAAAATGTGAACTAAATTAAATATAATAAATAGTGCATTTTAGCCTGAGACATGCTTGAGATTCTCTGTATAGAGAGATATGTAGGTGGTATGAAGACTGATGATCCAATATAGGTTAAAGAAATGACAATATGTATAATGCTTAAGGATGACTGTGATAGCAGCACATGAAAATATAGCTGCAGTTGTAGAGAAATGACTAGACATGAATTTTTTTTACTGAAATCAAGAAAAAATACTTTTGTAAACAGAAAATACTATCTTAAAATGTTTTTATGGCAGTCATGAAAGGATGTGTATCTTGAAGCACAGGTGAGGTGAGGAAAATTTTATCAAGACAGCTTTCATTTCCTTTTATTTTTAATTACTGTTTATTGGTGGTTGGTTGTGTGTATGTCTGTGTGAGGGAGACTTATCTTCTGGAATTGGAGTTTTATATATTTGTGAGCTTCCATGCAGGAACTGGGAATTAACACTGAGTCCTCTAATAAATAAGACATGATTTGTAAACACTAAGTCATCTCTCCACCATAGATATCTTTCCTTTTCTATAAAAACAAATCTGTTGCAGTAAATTCTGAGCTAATGTACTTACTTATCCTATGTTCGGCCTTGATTAGCCATTTTGGCGAGAAAGTGTGAATACTTCAATGGTTTACTTAACCACTATAAATTTCCTATATGTCATATTTAGTGTATTTTAGAAAATAGGGGTTTAATAGTACAGGTGGACATAGGAATTTATAGAAAAGTGACAAGTGATGGAGACCTGCAACCCAAACTTAAGATTATTTTAGTAGTAAGTGACTTTCTGGTTAGATTCTATTAGCAAATTAAACTTTAGGTTAAAGGAAACCTAAAATGAATAAGAGAATTCAATAATTTGTGTATTAACACTTCGTTAAATATTTTTATCTATTAATTAAAGATATATGTGCCATCTCTATCCTTACTCAGGTGGACTCAAGTTATATAAGAAAAAGAGATGAGTAAGCTAGTAGAAGCAAGCCAACAAACTGCTTGTATTGTGGTTCTTAAGTCTGTTCTCACTTGCATTTCTGCTCTGATTTTTTTACAATGATGGACTCTGGTTAGAAAAAATAAGATAAATTCTTTCCTAATAAAGTTTTATTCAAGCCATTTTATAGCAATAGAAAAGAAAACTAAACTACCTGCCTAAATAAATGACCAACCAAAAGAACACATGAAGGGACTCATGGCTGCAGCTTCATATGTGGCACAGAATTGTCATATCTGGCATTAATTAAAAGTGAGGCACTTGGACCCATGGAGGCGTGATATCCCAGCATAAGGGAATGATAGAATGGTGAGGCAAGAATGGGGTATGGGAGCAGGAGCCCACTCAAAGTGGTAAAGGGGCAGAACAATAGGATGAGGAGTTTATGGAAGAAAAGCAAGAAGGGAGAACAACGTTTGAAATGTAAATATATAAAATAAACAATAAAAATGAAAAATTCATAAATCTTAATAAAATACAAATGACTGTTTTCATAAATACCTAAGAGTGTGTGACTGTACCAATTGGTATAATTTTACTTTAGTTATTTGATTTTATTTTATGTATTAATGTTTAGCTTGCATGATGCTATTTGCACCACCTATGAATATAGTATAGCAAAAGTTGGAGAAGTCAGGGCAGGAGAGATGGTTAAGAGCACTGACTGCTCTTCCAGAGGTCCTGAATTCAAATGCCAGCAACTACATGTTGGCTCACAACTATTTGTAATGAGATATAATGCCCTCTTCTGGTGCATCTAACGACAGCTATAGTGTACTTATACATAATAAATAAATAAATCTTTAAAAAATAGAAAAAAATCACGGGATGTCCTGCAACTGAATGTAGATGGTTCTGAGCAACTGTCTCAGTGCTTATAAACAAATCCACAATCTTCAACAATTGAGCCATTGATCCAGTCCTTTTGGGTAATTGTGTGAAATTAGAGTCTATTTAGAGACCAGAGGATTATTTCTGTTGCCACAATGGTATTTTCAACAAGAGGATACCTGACAATTTAGCTTTATGAAATTCCAGAGTATTTCTTCCACTATATTGAGCATATTTTCTTATAGTGAAACATCCCTGCATCCCTGGGATGAAGCCTATTTTAACATCGTGAACGATTGTTTTGATATGTCCTTACATTCTGTTTGCAAGAATTTTATTTAGTAGTTTTGCATTAATATTCACATGAGAAATTGGTCTAAAGTGCTCTTTCTTTGTTGAATCTTTTTGTAGTTTTGTTATCAGTGTTACTGTGGCTTCATAAAAACAATTAGGTAATGATCCTTGTTTCTTTTTGTGGAATAATTTGAAGAGTATTGGTATTAGTTATAATTTGAATGTCTTATTGAATTGTGCACTAAAACCATCTGGTATGGGGCTTTTGGGGGGGTGTGCTTTTAATGACTGCATATATTTCCTTAGGAGTTATGGAACTGTTGAGATCGTTTATCTGATCCTGATTTAATATTAGTATCTGATACGTTTCAAGAAATTTGTCCACTTCATTCAGACTTTCCAATATATTTCAATACAGGCTTTTTTTTTAGAGGATCTAATAATTTTTTAAATTTCTTTGTTTTCTGTTGTAATGTCTCTCTTTTGATTCAAGATTTTATTAATTTGGAAACGGTCTTGGTGCCCTCTGTTTAGTGCAGCTAAAGGATTATCTATCCTGCTGATTTTCCCAAAGAACCAGCTCCTCGTTTTCTTGATTCTTTTTATAGTTCTCTTTGTTTTTACTTAGTTGATTTCAGCCTTGAGTTTGATTATTTCCTGCTGTCTACTTTTGTTGGGTTATTTGCTTCTTTTTGGTCTAGACTTTTCAGGTGTGCTGTTAAGCTAATAGTATTCTCTATTATAAGTGATACTTGTAAGGAAATATATGAGGATTGCCTTCCTGACTTTTTGTTTCCCCACATAAAATTACTATCTTCCACTTTTCTATTTACTTTTAAATATTTTTATTTATATTTCTTAACAACTAGATAATATTTCTTTTATCATTGTACATTTTTCTTATTATTTTTCATGTGATAAATGTTTATTGTCTATGTATTTTGGGACAATTGGAAAAAATCAATGAGCCATGATGACGTATCTCTACAATAAGATGAACAAACTTCATGATAAGTGTCCAAGGAAGCTATAGATGGATCATATTGTTACTAAGCTCAGAAAAAAGATTTTCATCTGTTAGTCTCCTTCCATGATTAGAACATCATGCTTTATCCAAAAAATGCCTATGCCAAAAGAAAGGTTAATCCTAATTTAATGAAGTACAAGTAGTACAGACCACAGTGGAAAGGTCAATGGGTACACATAGAATTGAGGAAAAACAAGATCTATGAGTCTTTGTTTAATTTTGATTTTATTGAAGATTAAGGAGTGATCAGGTGATTTGTGCATATTTACACAAGTGATTTAGGCTTTGTATGTGCTATCATATAAATTCTAAATGGGAAATAATGTGGGAAGTTGAAATGATAGCCTTGTGCCATGTAAAATGTTATGCCAAATGAATGTTATTATATTAATTTCTCCATGAAATTACAAGGGGATAGTCACCACGAAGTGTTTTTTATGATGCCAAAATAATAGAAAAATAATGAACACATTTTAAAAAACAGATCAAGGGTGTTACTTATGAATACTCCGTAAACAGTTGCAATACTGGATATCTCATAGAAGCTGCATCAAAGATAACCGTTCTAATTAATATTCCAATTTTTATTCATTCTAGTTCCTTACAAGTCCAATCACAGCATAGTAATGGCAATAGGAAGAAAGTTCTAGAGTACCATTTGACTGATTGTCAACTTCTCTTAATCTTTCAACCAATTAAGGTTAACAACCAAAGTGTAACTTTTACAGACTTAGAAATTCTCCAGTCTTCAATGAATAGCATGCCTTTGATACCAGATAAAGTCTGCTTTAATACTGAAAATTACATATGTGGTGGTAATCAAAAGCCCAGCAAGTAATGTCACAATTTAACATAAGTCCTGAAGCTGATTTATGGAATAGGTACTATGCATTGTGTAATGTGTTGTGTAAAAGTCATTAATGTCTTACCGAGTAGCAGGATGTATGCAAGAAAATAGTAAATAATTTTGGATAGGGAAAATGTAGCTTGCTATACTTTTTATCATTTTATTTTCAAAATCTATTTAGACTATTCAGCAGAAATTACCTAAATCATTATTATTGCCATTGGAATCATGTAAAGAGCAATAGTAGCAATTAAAACGTAGAGGTGTGTATGTTTTTACAGAAAGAGACAGAGGTTTACTTAAGAAATAATGATTCAAAAAGAGACAGAGAAAAAATGCTTAGGTGAAGCCTCAGAAAGAAATTTAAAATGAGAAGGAATAGGAATACCAATTATATTATTGTCTCCCTACCCTATTTGTGCTGTGTCCATATGCCCTAAATATCTAAGGAGCAACATAAGAGAAAGAGATATATGGGGCAGCGGGTTGTGAAAGGTACCCTGATTCCTGGTCAAGACAGGTTGAATCCCCAGAAACCCTAATAGGGACAGCAGGCTCATCCCCAGTCTCCCAGATCAGGGCCTTACTAGCTGCATCCCTCCCACAAACCCCTGTAGAGAGGTTTGACACAGACCAGTCACATAGAACAATGTCCCAAGCTTCTCCTCCACAGGTTAAGATATGACCATAGGTCATGTAGGCTCAAGAGAGATCAGTCACAGGAACAGGACCATGCCTCTGAATATGTAGATGAGGTCTTCCCAAGCTCTCAGGCCAAACCAATAGGAAGTTCCTGCTGTCAGACACTGACCCATTCAAAACACTGTGTTTAAGTATCATGTTCAAAATTAAAGGTGTGCAGGAATTATTCCATCCTCTGAGAGCTTCTGTCATAAAATCTCTAACACTGCCACTTGGGGAAGAGATCTTCTCTCCAAAAGTCATTGCCACCAGAAGTTCTCCTTCACCCCTCGCTGGCTAGTCAGTTCCCTGCTGGGTCAGCCTGGCCCTACCAATGCAAGCTACAGTGTTCAAAGGAGAAGGACTGGCAGCAGGGGCAGTAGAAAATGTTCCTTCTCACTACCTGAGTTCTCTCTCTCTCTTCACCCAAACCCATGCACCTAGCCGGGTGAGAGATCGCTGTGGAAAGTCCCACCACATCCGCAGCACTGGAACCCTATACAGATTACTTCATCAAATGTCTTACATTTTTATGTGTTATATTGATTGTTTATAATTAAAATGCTAACTGATATGTAATAGGTTTTTAGTATTGTATTGCATAGGAAAAAATGATTATTTGAGTCATATGGAAATGAAAATATTTCTATTGCTTAGAAATAATAAGTTTCTTTATGAAAAGAGGTAACCATTTGTACAGATGTAATAATTGATGTCACTCAGTTAAAACCATTTAAACATTAAGGTCCACTGATCTGGATAATATTGATCTTAAATGAAGAAAGAAGAAAAAAGTACAATTATCCTGAATAGAACCTTTCTGTTCCATTCAGTAACACATATGCTGTTTCTTTAATTCTAGGTCTGCTACCCCAATCTTTAGGTATTACTAGTTACTTTCCATGGGGCTACATTTGAATCATCATCTCACTCAACTTGTTTTTAGTTCTTGCTCTAATCTTTGAGTAAATGTCACATTATAAATATCAACAGCATTTTTAATCCTACAGTTAAACAATTTATGATTCCAGCACTCATGATTTCACTGAAATTTCTTGTCTCTCATTGCCCCATATGTACCAGTCTTAATTATATTTTATGATTATGTATAGTTAAAGTTACAAGTGGATTCTACAGCTTCACAGACCATGAATTTATACATGACATAGATTTATGTACGAACCATTACCAGCAAAATCAACTCAATTCTTTTGCTTCTAAGTTTTCAGTAGATGCCACCATCAAACAAGTCTACTCCAAAAATGGTTTAGCCATTTATTATCTCCTAGATATTTACCCAGAATGAAACGTACCAATATGAAATAAAGTACTGTTCAAGATTCAGTGAAGGCAATGTAATAACATACTATTGTCAAGTGACTGAGATATTGAATTGCTTGGCAAACCTCAATGTGATGGATATATAGGAGAAGTCACAGCCCAAGTACTAGAAAAAGACTTGGCCCTTAGGAATGGTAGCATGAACTCTAATATACTCTCAGACTATCTGAGAACCTCAGAACAGAATGCAGCGTAGGCAATAACAAATGTTTTTGCAATGGGTATTACATACCATTTGCAGGAAAGTGGGCTAGTGAACAAGTCCAACAAGATGTAATCTATATCACAAGTACTTAGCCCAAATTCGACTTGGTTTCCACCACAGTAAATTACCTGATTCGTTATATTGACTTTTCAGAATGGCATCTTTTCTTTTCTTTTGCTTTGTTTTCTCCTTGCCATCTACAGTAAGTGACTCATTTGACACTAATTTTGATATTCCAGGCTTCACTCATTAAAATTTAGTAGCAACTGTGGTTATAGGCAGCTGACTTCTATGGCGGTAATAAATAATTAAAGTAATACCACCAACTAAAAATATATTCTTCTATTTCACATACTGGAGTCACTGAATTCTTAGATTTTTATCAAATATTGCTGAATAAAAACTGTTTACGTAATTTACTTGCATGGTTGTACATCTTGTTGTTCTTTTATTCTAATAGAAACTAAAAAACAGAACTTGACAGTGAAAATGGGCTCATTTAACTTGTGGTAAAATTGACATATTGCAAAGTTTAATTTTGCCACAGCATGACATTATTTACAAAAGTTAGAAGAACAAAATGAGAAAAGAGTTGGATTTTGCTTCATTTATTTTTTTTTTTGTTTAATTTCTAGGGCTTGTTTGTTTGCTGTCTTTTTTTATTAGATATATTTCTTTACTTACATTCCAAATGTTGTTCCCATTCCCGGTTTCCTGTCCATAAGCCCCCATCCCCTCCCACATACGGGTTTTGCCCCATCTATCCTCTTTCTGTGCCCCCCCATATTCCCCTGCACTGGGAGTCCAACCTTATCAGGACCAAGAGCTTCCCCTTCTACTGGTGCCCCAACACCAGTAGAATGCTATTCTCAGCTACACATGCAGTTCGAATCCTGGGTCAGACCACTCATAGTCCAGTGGACGAATCCCTGGAAGCTCTGGTTGGTTGGCATTGCTGTTCTTACAGGGATGCAAGTTACTATAACTCTTTCAACCCTTCCTCTAATTACCCCCGAAGAGGGTCTTGTTCTCAGTTCAGTGGTTTGCTGCTAGCCTTGACCTCTGTATTGGACCTGCCCTGGATGTGTCTCTCAGGAGAGATCTATATCCGGTCCCTTTCAGCATGAATTTTTTAGCTTCATCAATCTTACCTAGTTTGGTGGCTGTATATTTATGACCTACATGTTGGGCAGGCTCTGAATGGCCATTCCTTCAGTCGCTGCTCTAAACTTTGCTTCCATATCCCCTACTATGGATATTTTTCTCCTATAAAGAAAGCGTGGGGGCATCCTTCTTCTTGAGCTTCTTTCTTGTGGTCTGAGGATTGCATCTTGGGTAATTTGAGCTTTTTGGCTAATATCCACTTATCAATGATTGCATACCAAGTGTGTTTTTCTGTGACTGAGTTAGCTCACTCAGGTGGATATTTTCTAGTTTAATCCATTTGCCTATGGATTTCATGAAGTCACTGTTTTTGGAAGTTGAGTAGTAATCCATTGTGTAGATACACCACATTTTTTGAATCCATTCCTCTGTTTAAGTGTATCTGGATTCTTTCCAGCTTCTAGCTATTATAAATCAGGCTGCTATGAACATAGTGGAGCCTGTGTCTTTGCTGTATGTTGGAGCATCTTTTGGATATATGCACAAAAGAGGTAAAACTGGGTCCTCAGGTAGTGGAATGTCCAATTTTATGAGGAACCTCCAGACTGATTTCCAGAGTGGTTATACCAGTTTGCAATCCCACCAACAATGGATGAATGCTCCTCTTTCTCCACAATCTGACCAGCATCTGCTTCCACCTGAGTTTTTGATCTTAGCCATTTTGAATGGTGTGGGATGGAATCTCAGGATTGTTTTGATTGCATTTCCCTGATGACTAAGGATGCTGAACATTTCTTTAGGTACTTCTCAGCCATTTGATAATCCTCAGCTGAGAATGTTTTGTTTAGCTCTGTACCCCATTTTTAATAGGGTTATTTGACTCTCTAGAATCTAATTTCTTGAGTTCTTTGTATATTTTGGACTTTAGCCCTCTATCAGACATACAATTGGTAAAGATCTTTTCCCAATCTGTTCGTTTTCATTTTGTCCTAATGACAGTGTCTTTTGCCTTACAGAAACTTTGCAGTTTTATGAGGTCCCATTTGTCAATTCTTGATCTTAGAGCATAAGCCATTGGTGTTTTGTTGAGGAAATTTCCCCTAGTGCCCATGTGTTCGAGACTCTTCCCCACTTTTTCTTCTATTAGTTTGAGTATATCTGGTTTGATGTGGAGGTCCTTGATCCACTTGGACTTAAGCTTTGTACAGTGTTATAAGAATTGATCGAATTGCATTCTTCTGCAAGCTGACTTCCAGATGAACCAGCAACATTTGTTGAAAATGCTCTCTTTCTTCCATTGGATGATTTTTGCTCCTTTGTCAATGATCAAGTGACTATAGGTGTGTGACTTCATTTCTGGATCTTCAATTTTGTTCCACTGATCAATCTGCTTGTTTCTTTACCAATACTATACTGTTTTTATGACTATTGCTCTGTAATACTGCTTAAAATTAGGGATGGTGATTCCCCCAGAAGTTCTTTTATTGTTGAGTGTAGGTTTTGCTGTCCTGGGTTTTTTATTCCACATGAATTTGCAAGTTGCTCTTTCTATCTCTATAAAGATTAAGTAGGAATTTTGATGGGCATTTCATTGAATCTGTAGATTGCCTTTAGCAACATGACCATCTTTCCTATATTAATCCTGCCAGTCCATGAGCATGGGGGATTTTTCCATCTTCTGAGATCTTCCTCAATTTCTCTCTTCAGAGATGAAGTTCTTGTCATACAGATCTTTGACTTGCTTGGCTAAAGTCACACAAAGATATTTTACATTATTTGGGACTACTGTGAAAGATGTCATTTCCCTAATTTCTTTCTCAGCATGTTTATCCTTTGAGTAAAGGAAGGCTGCTGATTTGTTTGAGTTAATTTTATACCCTGATACTTTGCTGAAGCTGTTTATCAGGTTAAGTAGTTTGCTTCTTTTAAATTTTGTGATTTTTCTAGTGTTTGTTGCAAACACATAAGAGTTTGTCTTATATTCACCAGATTATCTCTATTCTTCTCAGGTACTCCTGTTCTTTCTTTATTTTCCAAATATTTTGTAAGTAAATATCATTAGGTAGCAGCATAATAGAGTATTTTAGTTTTTGGGTTTTGGGTTTTTCAGAGGTTGTGTTTGTTTGTGTTCTGGGAGAAGGAAATCAGTGTATAAGGTATATACTATAGTCAGGAGAGAGTCATTTGGTGCTACTCCCAAGGTTTATTTTCATGTTTAATAATGTTAGCAAGGGAAAAGACTGAGTCAGAGTCATGAAAAGCTTTCAAGAACACTTAGCTTGGCTACAGGGGATTTAGTACATCCATTATGGTAGGGCTAACAGATAATCCCCACTCACCATCTTTCATCACTGAGCTCTGTATTGGAAAGCTGAAAATGAATGTTAAGTTTAGTGAGCATGATCCTACTATGCCTTGAGGATTCAGTTAAATATTCCCAACATTTGCAACCTTTGTTTGTGGAGGGGTCATGGAGGCAGTCAGCTGTGCTGAGTTAAGAAAACCAAAGGAACTGGTTTGACTGGCAAACTTTAAGTGGGCAGTACTGGGATTATATTTGTCTTTTGCATTCTATGTCTCCCTAGCAAAGAATTTCCAATGGTGAATATTGGAAATGTTAGGAAAATCATGAGCATTAGCAGAGTAAGAACGGAGGATACAAGACAGCCATAATAATAGAAGAAGGGGAAGTTTGTGGAGGGGATATAACAGGACAAAGCTGTCCTTCCAGATATTTTTGTTTCATTAGGGTAATCTCCTTTTAACCTTCGGTTTTGAATTGTCTTCTCTAAAGAGGGCCATATTCAGGATTGGTGGGGTGGTATTGGACATTCTTTTACGGGACCAAAATAGGCTTATGCTGTTCTTGAGGACAGGCAGGAGCAAAATACCTTCCAGTTGTAAGGAAGGAGTGTGGCTCCTACCAAATACCATTCTAAGGATGAAGCCATCACACTATAATGGTGGACATTATTCAGAGACAGTGTGCCAATGGATGGAGATATGAGCATGTGGAGCTTTTATAGATGTTAAAATATATTTCAGGCAGTTAGAGCCACCATTAATTGTATATTCAAGGGATATGCGTTTGATTTTTTGTTTTATTAGTTGGGCTTCAGTGTGTTCTTTCTATTATACCCTACCCTTGGGTTTTGTGAGGAATTCTATGTTATGGGAGTTCTCAATATTACATTGCAAGAAGAACATTATGAATAGAAAGCTGGAAAACACAGGGCCATTGTCAGTTACATAATTCAATGTCCATGAGGGAATAGGAGAAGAGTGTATGTTTAATTAATCTTTAAAATTTTCTATAGTTTTGGCTCTATCTCATATAAAATATAAGTATGTGTTTGTATATATATACATATATACATATATACGCATATACGCATATATACATACGTGTGTGTGTGTGTGTGTGTGTGTGTGTGTGTGTGTGTGTGTGTGTGTTTGTCTAAAGAATTGGGGAATATGTGTGACAACAATTTCCCATAGGTCATTGGATTTGAGATGACAGAGAGTAGTGTCCATAGTATGTAAAGCCAGGTTGTTAATAAGGGATGCACAAGAGGAAAATGCTTTTATTATTCTCTGAACCTGAATAAGAGGAATGCATTGAAAGACCGCGTGATACCCCACTATATGTGTATGTGTATGTGAATGGGATTAATGTGCTAGGTTGATGGAGGCTTAAAATATTCCTTTAGAGTTGTTCTGATCAGCAATGGCATTTTGTCCAGATATCAGACTTAGCAGGGTTCTGTAAGACCTGACATTATGAATTAAGAGTGGACTGTCCCTTTCATTTAAAGGGTAGAGAGATACTTGTTGAGCAGAAAGTATATTTGACAAAGGACAATGATGACCAAGGGAGCCAATTAGCATCATATACACTGTCCGAAAATAGATTAAAACTTGCACTGACTTCTTTTATAACTAAATGGATAGCACATAATTCCTTATCTTGTGAGTGATAGGATACTTCTTTGAATTGGATAATGGGGGTACCTCCAAAAGGGATTAGTATACAGTTGCTTTGTCTGCCCTCTTCCTTAATTAGTAAATGCTGAGGGGATTTCAGTGATAGGCCTTTTTAGTTAAGAGCTGGTGAAGTGGGATGTTGGCAGCCATTTCAACAGACAAGGAAAAAGCCAATATTCCATTTCTCATCAGGGTATATTGGTCATTAATTTGTTCTGGAAGTAAGGTTATAGTAAAGCAGGAGTGATATTTGAGTGACCATTGGATATCATACAGTGAAAAAACATGAGAAGAATACTATATTCTCTCCCTATATTTTGTACCACTGTGTACCTGCTATGTTAATCATACTAGCTAGTACGAACATATCACTTAGATTGCTGGTTGCACTGACAGGATGTAGAGCAATTCCAGCATTCCCTGGAGCTGATATCCAGCCTCTACATGTGTAGGGAGGGAAATTAAAAATACAGATATATGGGAATTGTTACATCATATATACAAAGAGCCATATTGTTAGGTCCATAATGTCTGAATTTAAAGCTTGGATAGCATAAGAGAAGAGTGTTAATTGATGGGGGGACATGTTATTTGCTTTAAACAGATCAAAGTGGGTTCTTGAAAGTAGGGGAAGGAAGGGTCTAAGCAAATTAAAGTTATATAAAAAGGTCTTGTGGGAAGGAAAGGGTTGTTTAAATAGGGCTTATAGAATTGTGGGATAGTCCAAACACCACATCCTGATTGTCCTCCAGGAGTTGTGCTATAATCAGCAACACAAGTGAGAGATACCACTGTCCATAATGCATGTCTCATCTTTGACCATCAGGAAGCAATGCAGACTTGGAATATATCTACACTGCTGGAACCCGGTCTTCATTTAGGTTTGCAACTGTCCCCAGGGCAGATTAGACCCAGAAGACCCTCTCTCACATACATCAGCCTGCTTGTCCCCTCAGTAGGTCTGCTATAACCAGGGATACAGGTATGACCCTTTCTCCAATACCTGTCCAGTCTGGGAGTGTGTAAGGCCAGAAGAATTGGGCCCTCTTCACAATGCAAGAACTATATCTTCCTTTAGGTCTGCAGCTCATCATGGAGCAGATTGGACAGGCCTGATGCTTTCCCATATCCCTCAGCCTGTCTACCTTTCAGAAGGTCCACTGTAACCAGGGAAAGAGAATGACTATTTTAACCAGGGACATAGGTGGCCTCTCCTAAGTCCCAAGACAGCACTGCTTCCTCCAAGGAGGCCTGCTCTAAACTAAGTCACAGAGCCCAACCTGCTTCCAAGAAGAGACAGGCTCCAGTCAGAGACATTCAGGCCACTTAACATCAGAGATAACCAGATGGAAAAAGCAAGCACAAGAACATAAGCAACAAAAGCCAATGTAATTTGGCACCATCACAAACCAGTTCCCCCACCATAGCCCTGGGTACTCTAATACACCTGAAAAGCAAAATTCTGATCTAACAATCCATCACTTAAAGATGATGGAAGGCTTCAAGTATATAAATAAATCCCCTAAAGAAGTACAGGAAAACATTGTCAAATAGGTAGACACTCTTAAAGAGGAATCAAATAAATCCCTTAAAAATACAGGAAATCACAATCAAAAAGTTGAAGGAATTGAAAAAATGGACCAAGCCCTAAAAAGGGAAATAGAAATAATAGAGAAATAAAAAATGGAGGAAACCCTGGAAATGGAAAATGTGTGAAAGAGAACAGGGACTATAGATGCAAATATCATCAACTGACTACAAGAGATAGAAGAGAGAATCAGAGGCATAGAAGATACCATAAAGACATTGACACAACAGTCCAATAACATACAGTGTTCTCTTGGTCCCAACCCTATAATGCAGCATATATTTGCTCATTCTCTTTTCCTCTATACATAATCAGCCCTGTATTTTTCTGTCCTCTTAGCACTCTTAACCAGGTTTCTCCCTCCTTCTGAATCTGATGATTATTTTGGTCCCCATAACAAAGTGGGATTGAAGCATACTTACTTGAGACTTCTGTCCTATTAATCTCTTGGTCTGTGGGGTATATCATTGGTCTTCTCTACTTCTTAACTAATGACCACTTATTGGTGAATATATTTCCTGCATGTAGGATGATGTCATTATGAAGAAAGTAGGGTCCAAGATAGAGCAAAGCCTATCATTGGATGAGAAAGCAGGGTAGGCAGAGAAAAGTCTAGGAAGGAGAGAGGAGGAGGAGCCAGAAAAATCAAGATGGAAACAATAGAGCAGAATGAACCAGATCCAGGTTGACTGGGTCAATTTAGTATTGTCTAGGTGGGCAGTTTAAATCTTTATTAATTGGTAGTAAATTTGTTGTGTAGATGTATTGTAGATTGGGTGTTTAACATGTAAATCTAATTGCTAAATTACAAGTTTCTGAAACTTTTATTTACCTTGCTAAGGAGGACAGTGTGAAAGAAATTGCTGAGAGGCAATTGGAGCATGTGGATCTGGTTTTGTTCCCCATGCTGAGTGAGAATGCCCAAGAGCCCACACATCAAGATTGTGTGTGTGTGTGTGTGTGTGTGTGTGTGTGTGTGTGTGTGTGTGTGTGTGCCAGGCATGGTAACTACCACCTAGGGGACCATGCAGAGAGGACAGTTAAAAGGAAGACAGCGTGGAGAAGGTCGCTTGCAGATCACATGTAGAGTAGCAGCCAGAGTGGCCAGATCTGGCTTGCAGAACCTGATAGAAAACATTCTTTTTTAATCTTACAGCAACAATTGCTGCCAAATGTGTTGGACAAGAATCCACTAGAGAGTTGAGATTATCAGCCCAAGAGTTAGAAAGTTTTATTTTCAAAGTAAGAAGGGAGCAACATCATGTTGAGTCATGTGATGTCTCATGTGCAGGAACCTTAAACAAAAGAAACACAGAAGCAGCGTAGGCTTGCAGGGTGTAGGTCCCTTGCTGTGATAAGACTGGCAACTCAGAGAGTTAGAGATTAGCTGCTTGCTTCTTTTACAAAAGTTGTTTGTAAATGACTTAATTTAGGTTTGGCTTAATTGCTTTAAAGATAGTAGAAGAAATTAATGCTCTATTAAGTATTATGGGATTCTCATATTCTTTGTAATATGGGCTTCATGGAAGTTTTGGTTTAAAATCGCAGTTAGACAAGCTGCCTACTTTTTAATGACAAGTATTAATGAAAGCATGATTGAGTTTGTGTTTGTAGTTAGAAGAAAAGTGTAAAGAGTTTACATGAATTATGTGGATTTTTACCCGTGGTTCACAACTAAGGTAGAGAAAATTAGTCACTGACTTCAAGTAGAGAGTGGTGATATTTTCAAGTTAATAAGGTTATTAAACATAGATGTCTATACACCAAGGAGAGTGAATATAGACATATATTACGGAGGTTATTAATAAATAAAAATCTGATGCTCCAGGTGGAGAGCTTGACAGAGCGATGTATTTTGTGCTGGTGTGATAAGTTGCTTGCTTCTTATTGATATTGGAATTGATAGAAGGTGTTTAATTTGTTTTATGAATTATCCTGCTGAAGGTCATATGACTCAACAATGCCAGTGAGTGAGGGTTTGTGGATATTTTTATAGTTACAACAATAGGAAGCTCAGGTTTTCTTAATGTTGGCTCCACAGGAATTTTGGATTAATTTCCTGATATGACATATTAGAAAAGCCTAAACAGGCTCTCACACTATTGTTTAGCCTACTTCTTTTTTAAAAATGGTTTTGATTTTCATAATGGTTGTGATTTTGAATCTTGTTATATTATTCCTCTGGGAGAGAGGAAAGATACAAGCTTTTCTGCTTACAGACAAAAGAAAACAATATTTTGGCAGAAAGGTTCTGCCTTTGTGTTTTTTAAAAATGGCAATTACTCTCTGGACACCTTCCAGAGCTATATGGATCATATTTCATAGATTGAGACCACCTGAAAAACTAGATTCAAGAGAATCAAACAAAAAGGTATCTTGATGATGCTAAAATTTTTGTCTTGAGAATTATATTTTGCAGAATTTACCTGTTTGTATTCCTGATCTCAAGGGCTTTTCAGCTGGCTCCAGTCAAGACAGACACATCAGGCTACAACATTCATTCCATTTTTCCTTTATCCCACCCCAAGGATATCTCAACACCCATGTACTGCTTGAAGAAGCCTTTGAAGAGTCATCACACTGGTTCCCTGGACTTTGGGGGGCTGAAGGATCTAAAGTTGCTTTTACAAGGAATTTAGAAATGGTCATAATTAGGGGCTGGGGATTTAGCTCAGTGGTAGAGCGCTTACCTAGGAAGCGCAAGGCCCTGGGTTCGGTCCCCAGCTCCGAAAAAAAGAACCAAAAAAAAAAAAAAAAAGAAATGGTCATAATTTAACAGGAAGGATTTAGTTAGGTTAATTTGTACAGCCATAATCTCATTTGGTAACTAAGCTAAAGTCATACCTTTACTTTGGTATAGAACTTATAGTTACAAATTTTTTTAAAGTACAAGGCTTAGACCCAGTCCTATAACTACAATTATAAACTGTTTCTAGATGATTAGCAATACAAGTGAAGAGGCAGATAACAAATTTATGCTTCTGAGTAATTAAATGGGTGTTTTTTGAGATAGTTCCATTAGAAATGGCCAAGATAAATCGAGGCCTAGCAGTTTTGAAAAGCTTTGTGTAGATAGATGGTCTCCAAATGTGTCAGAATGCAACAGAATATGATGTTTATGGATATTTCTTTATCAAAGATCATCTGACAATAGACCTGTCTGCTACTGACAGCACTCCCTCCCCTTGGATTCTAAGCAAAAATTGAGCATCATTGGAGTTGCTCTAATTGTAGTGAGACAGCCACTGGGTAAGAATTGTCTCAACTCATCTACAGACAAATATTGTCCATAAAGGGATGCATTATGCAGAATAGTCCACTGATAGTCTTTTCCAAGCCAGAATTATCAGCCCTTCAAAATTCTGCATTACAAAATTCTGTCAGATGATCCTGGGCCAGAAAGCTGAAGATTGATGCTCCAACATTTTGAGGAGTGGGGGACTCTCCCAGTGATCAGTGATCTCTATAAATTGGCTAAGTTTTAGAAACTATGTATTGTGCTTCTCATAATTTCAGGTAATATTAGTCATTCTCAGATATCTGACAGAGTTGAAGACTAATTTATTCTCTTAACCTACCCAAGCTAATTAATTTGAGAAAACAGTAATTTAGATGATTTTCAAGTGCTATTAATTGTGTACAACTTATATTTGATGAAAACATTTTCTTTAATTAAACAGAAATGGTGATGTGTAGGATGATGGCATTATGCAGTAAGGTGAGTCCAGGATAAGGTGAAGCCCACCATTGGTTGAGATGGAAGAGTAGGTGGGGAAAAGTCTACAAAGGAGAGAGGAGGAAGAGCCAGAAAAATCAAGATTTAGACAACAGAGAAGAATGTTCAAAATCCAGGTAGACTGGTGCGATTTTGTCTTGTCTAGTTGGGTAGTTTAATTCTTTATTAATTGACAGTGAATTTGTTGTGTGGATGTATTGTGGATTGGGAATTTAACATGTAAATCTAATTGATAAACTACAAATTTCTGAAACTTTGTTTTACTTGGGTAAAGAGGACAGTGTGAAAGAAATGGTTGAGAGGCATTTTGAGTGAGCAGATCTGTTCTATTGTACTGTGCAGAGTGAGACCGTGCAAGGATCTGCAGAATGAGATATATTTCTATGTGTGCCACACCTAGGGGACTGGACAGAGAAGGCGGCTAAAAGGGAGATAGCCAGGAGAGGCCAGCTTGTGAACTATGTAGTATAGTAGCAGCCAGAGTGAGCAGATCCAGCTTGTGGAGATGAGTGTGTGACCCCATCCCTCAACCTGTGGCCTTGCCTAAACTCTGGATATGGTCTCTAAGGTTTCTACCTCTCCTTTGGTTTAGCATCTCTATTGTGTCCAAACTCCCATGCCCAGTGTTCCTTCCCAACTTTGATTAATTACATTTCTAAATGAGTGACTCACCCACAGTCTTTATATTTTTAAATATGACTTTTGCAGCACAATAACTGGTCAACTATGTAAACTCCATGTTGTTAGGATTTTCTTTCCTACTTATTGATTTCTATTGCAACTATTCCATTGATTCCATGATTACAAAGTGTTCCATCTTGGCTGCTCTTGACACAACTGGGCAGCCCATCTGGCCATGTTCTTTTGACCTTTTCATTTGACAGCTCCCCTTTTTCCCTCTCCCATTTTCTCCTTCTGTGGCAGCTCAGTCTCCTGCATATTCTTACCCTTCAATTGTTGCCTTCCCTGTTGCTTACTCCTCCTTCCTAGGCTAGAAAACCTAAATCTCACCTATGTCTCTTTTCCCCAACAATCAACTACTGGTAACTTTATTCAGCAATAAGAATTGCCATGGGATACATGTCCCAAAGGTTTCATGCTCACTCCAAGTATTGGACGCCAGCACTTAACATTAGAACACAAGCAGCATTAGTACAACTACTAAATTTTCCCTATTTTGTCCTATTAAAAAGGCTCTTTTCTTTCATATATAGGTTGAACACAATTAGTACAGTTCTGTACAGTATAAGGTATGATATATATTTATAACATTCAATCCATCATATTGATCAATTTTGATAAATATCCTATCAACAATCTCTAAACTTAAAGAGTTTATAATTCTGTACCTCAAACATCTTTGATTCTAACTTTTCTTAGCATCAGAAAACCATCCACTCAAATCACAAGTATCTTCTTTAATCATAAACAACTTGCATAATTATTAGACTATACCTAGTTTTCAACCCTGTCAGTGATTTGAGAAGGAATTATATATTACCTGAACATTCAGGAATCCTAATGAGACAGCTTCCAAAACTTATACCATCAGTAGAGAGAGCTGACGATCAGGAATATTACCCAATATTTCTTAAAACTTTAGAGCATCTGTCTTCATCCTTCTTCCCCAGAATATCTGACAGACCTTAAGTGAAGAAGGAATTAAGAAGGACGAACATAATTTCTCTTGGCAGACATTAGCAGTCAAGTAATCTGAACCCATTTGTCCTTTTTGGACAGCATTTTGTCTGCAGAGGTAATTGGAGTCTTTCTTGAATTTTCTCCATTTCTACTGTTATTTCTCTTTTTATTTCTGATTTTCTTCATTCAGATACTGTATGTGCCCTTTAATTAGCCCTAATTTGGCAATTTCCTGCCATCTACCTCTTTTGATTTTTCTGTCTTTTTGTTCTATATATTTCAGGTGTGTTGTTAAGTGACTAATATAGAATCTCTCCACTTTCTTTATGAAGGCACTTAGTGCTAGAAATTTTCCTCTTAACATTACTTCATTGGCTCCAATAAGATTAGGTATGCTATGTCTTTATTTTTGTTGAATTCCTTTCTTTATTTTTTTATGAACAAATTATCCTTGAATAGAGAGTTGTTCAGATTACCTAATATGAGGGCTTTCTATTTTATTCAAATTCAGCATTACTTCATGTTGATCTGGTAGAATGCACGGAATTATTTCAATCTTATTATATCTGTTGAGGCTTGTTTTGTGCCCGATTATATGGACAATTTTGAAGACGTTACCATGAGGTACGGAGAAGAAGGTATAAGGCTTTTTTGGGGGGAGGGGTGCAGGGGGTATTCTGTAGATATCTGTTAAATCCATTTGGTTTGTCACTTTTATTAGTTTCAGTGTTTCCATTTAATTTTAATTTCAAGGGCCTGTCTCTTGGTGAATTCCACCAATATTCTTCTATGAGGGTCAACATATATTTTGAGCTTTAGTAAAGTGTCATTTGCAAATGTGGGTGCCCTTGCATTTTGGCATGTGAATGTTCGGAATTGAGACTTCAATCTGGTGAAGTGTCCTTCTCCACATCCTTTTATGAATTTTTGCTGAAAGTCTATTTTACTGGATATTACAGTGGTAATTACTGCTTGTTTCTTGGGACCATTTTCTTGCAAAATGTTTTTCAAACTCTTTACACTGTCTTTCTTGCTTGCTGAAGAGTGCTTTTGTACACAGCTCCGTGATGGTTCCTGATTATATACAGTCTGTTAGCCTCTGCCTTACTATTAGGGAATTGAGTCCATTGATGCTGGGAGATATAAAAGACCAATGAGTATTAGTTCCTGTTATTTTTGTTCTTCAAGGTAGTATTATGTTCATGTTATTTTATTTCTTTTAGGGTGTGGGGGGATTGTTGTGAGGTAATTATTGTCTTTTCCTGTCTTGGGTGTAGTTACCATTCTTGGTTGGAATTTTGCTTCTGGTATTCTCTGTATGGATGGATTAGTGAAAAGATATTATTTAAATTTGGTATTGTCATGGGAATATCTTGGTTTCTACATCTATGGTGATCAAGAATGTTTCTCTGTATTGGAGCCTGGGCTTGCACCTTCTGTCTAGTAGATCTGCATGACAGCTGTCCAGAATCTTCTTGCTTTTATATTTGCTCTTAGAACACTGGTATAATTCTGTAGGTCTCTATATGTACTTGGCAATTTTCCCTTACTCCTTTCAATATCCTTTCTTTGTTCTGTACATTTAATTTTTTATTATTTTTGGAAGAAGATATTCTTTTCTATTTCAAACTATTTTGGTCTTGTATGGTCATGACTAGCTATTTCTTTAGGTTAAGCAAATTTTCTTTCATGACTATGTTCAAGACACTGTTTGGATCTTTGAATTGGGAAATGTCACACTCTTCTATTCTATTATTCTTTGGTTTGGTCTTTTCAGTGTGTCCCAAATTTCCTGGATCTTTTGGGTTAGGAAAATTTACTGTCTGTATTTTCTTTGACCAGTGTATCCATATCTTCTATGTTTGAGATTCTCTCTTCATTTTCTTCTATTCTGTTGGTTATTCTGACTTCTGTAGTTCCTGATCTCTTTTCTAGGTTTACTATCTCCAGGTTAACATCCATTTGTGATTTCTTTATTGTTTTTACTTGCTTTTTATGTCATGGACAAATTTGTTAGATTCCTTCCCTGGCTTAGTTGTATTTTCCTGTGTTACTTTAACAGATTTGTTTGTTTCATTATTTAACATTTTTCCTGTTTGCCTGTGTTTTCCTGTGTTTCTTTAAGGGAATTATTTATATCCTCCTAAAAGCCTTTATCATCTTCTGGAGATTGTCTTTTATGTCAGAATCTTTGCTGTTCACGTATATTTGGATATCCAGGGCTTCTTGTGATAGATCTTGGTTCTGATGTTTCCAGATTGCATTGGCTTCTGTTGCTTGCCTTTTTCCATCTGGTAGGCTGTAGAGATAACCACCCTGTATATCTTAGTATGGAGCATGCCTCTTTGAATGCACATGGAGCTATGTGACCTAGGTTACAGCAGATTTTCTGAAAGGTAGGGAATATTGTCTCTAGTATTGCAAGCCTTCTAATTCCCATGTTAGCATAGGACTCCTGGGTTTAGGTTTCCTAGGCTACTCTTGTTTTGTTTGATCCTGTGACTTCCGTGAGTGGTAATTTTCACAGAGTGCCTTGGAACTGAGATTTTCATGCAAGAAACCATGTTTGATGCAAACAACCTACTTTACCCATTATATCTTTCAATTTTTTGTTTAGTTATGCATTTGATTTGAAACAGTTACACACACACACACATGCACACACACATACACATGCACACACACACACCATATATATTGCCCCTTTTTCATGTTTGATTGAATGACACCTCATTAAAACTGACAGATTTCTTGCTATAAAGAAGTTATTTACTTTCACTCAGTCCAACCTGCCAGTATTTTGCTCTTATTTATTGTACTACAAGCATTATATATGAACAATCTTAAATCTTTCTTTAAAACTGAATGATGCTCATGGTCACTGAATGTTATTTCATTGAATAGATTGTATTTTTGTTCTTTTAAGAATTGACAGCTAAAATGGGTATCTCATTTGAGCACATGAGCATGCATGTGTTATCTCTTTTCTAATGTCTTCTTCAATTTCTTTCTTCAATGTCATAATTTTTTATTGTAGATACCTTTCATTTTCTTCAGAAGTCAGGCACTAAGGTTAATATTCATAAGCAGTACTGTTGTGAAGTTAGGCCATTAAGAAGTGTAAAAAAATAACAAGAGTTAGAATTTGACCTGAATAATTTGGAGTTAGGATGTATAATTGCTTGTAAACATTTCAGTGACTCTTTCGCACAATATCCTTGGCTGCAAATCGCAGGTCACTGCAAGAGTCCATTTGAGTTAAACAGAAGCAAGTTACATAGGAAGAAAATACCAACAGATGCATGTTTATTAGGATAGGAATTTGTTTTCTTTTATTCAATTTATTCAAATTAAAAATAATGTCTTAACTGAAAAATGATGAGACTGAAGAGTTGTATATTGGAGTGGAAAATGAGAAAATAAAGTGTTTAATCAATAGGAGAAAGAAAGAGATGTGTCTGATGACATTTTAAGTTCATATTGTACAGAAAATAGCTCACAGAAAGGTAGGTGTAGGGTTCATTCCAGAAAGCAGAGCTGAAGGAAAGAGAATATGTATCATGTT
The DNA here is from genome assembly GCF_021556685.1 of Rattus norvegicus. Lineage (NCBI taxonomy): Eukaryota > Metazoa > Chordata > Mammalia > Rodentia > Muridae > Rattus > Rattus norvegicus. Next base: position 23,733,460 of record NC_141540.1, read on the forward strand.
ACAATGATAATGGTTGATAATAGAAGTTAAACCAGTTATTGCTGTACTGGATTAGGAGAGAGGTGTACTGAAATAGGAAAGAAATTAGAATGTGGAGAGATACCGATAGTAGTGCTGAGAAAACCACAAAATTATGACATGTGTAACACTCAGAATAATTAAAATTGTTTTCGATTTTGTCTAATAAAACATTAAATAACACAAAACGTCCCAATTCTGCATTTCCCATACATGTCTACTTTCATTGTTTAAGATGTTCTACACAGAACTTTCTGGAATTATTTTTCTGGATCTAGGAAGCTGTGAAAAATCTCAGATCACTGAAAAAACTGTCAGCAACTCTATAATTTCTTTGCATGTAGTTGTACTTCTATGTCTGGAGGAAAAAAATTGATATTGCAAACATTCCCTGTTCATGCTATACCATATTCACTTGTGCTACTTTCTGTCATGACTCCAGTATTGTCTGGCTTGTTCTAGTTTCCTGTATCTCTGTTCCATATATGATGTAATATCAGGTGGACAATAAACTTACATGGAATCTATTAATCATAAAGTCCAGCATTATTTTTTCACTTGACTGGAAGACTCCCTTCTTCCAATGCCCTAATGTATGTCCATTTCTACACAAGTTCTAAATCCCAGACTAAAAGTTTAACTCACAGGGTTTCAATAAATTAAATTAAGTTCAAAAGAAAGAAATGTTAAAACCATTGTAGTTTTGAGACTCTGTCTTCTTTTGAAATAATGTTGGGTTAGTATGTGAGAATAAAGATCTTCAACATTCATTTTTTTCTAAGCAAATCAGAAATCCTTACAATGTAAAAATAAAATAGAAGTCAGTACTCCTATCCTAAAAATTTTCTGATTATCTAGGGCCATTATCTAGTAGTCTCATTACCTTTTACCTATGTAAATGTTTTCTTCAGAGCAAACCGGTATTGGGAAAAAGCAATTGTCAAAGTAACAGCTATATATGAGTTTTTTCATTGCTCAAATTCATTAGAAATCATGACATATGCTTGCTTTCTCCCTCTCTGCTATTTTAAACCAACAAAGTGCCTTTCTTCTATACCTTAACATAAATTTTCAACCATTTTTATGTCCTAAATGACATTTTATATGTAATTTTCCTGATGCTCCTAACAATTTATCTCATGTCCTCAATTACATCTAGACATACCTATCTGTATCATCTATATTTATATGCATATCCATATCTGAATTCATTACCTTATCCATATCAATATCTAACTTTATCACCACAGTCTATCTCTTTCTCTATCTCCATCTCCATCTCCATCTCTATCTTGGTTAACATCTCTATCTCCATCACTATCTCACTATATGTTCTAATGATTCCATTTTCCTATTATAAATAAATATATGTTTGTATTTTATTATAATGTATGCAATGTTATAAAATATAGTGAATAATTTATATAAAGTATGGTAAATCATTTTTAAAATAGTAAAACTAATATTTTACATGAGTTCTATGTTACAAAACCAGGCAAAAAAGCTTTTAAGAGAATGGAATGTAGAGAAAATGGAAAACCTTTAAATATACAGTTGAGAATGTTCACTGTATGTAAAGATAATGAGGCTGTCAGGGAATCACAGAGAAAAGTGACATTTTGACAAAAATAATAACTGTGTCACTTTTGATTACATCATTGTTATGTAGGTATATATAAATGTATATATCTATGAAAATGTATATGTTTACTTTTTCAAGCTTCATTTACTGCAAATTTATTATTTATTATCTTATCTCTTTCTAGATATCTATATTGTGGCCAAATAGTTCACAGTTCATGAGGATTTATGACATCTAATTCCAATCATTGTATCAATGGCACATGTGTATGGTTTAGTGTGTTCATTTCTATTTTTGTATGACAGTTACAAACTGTCTCAGGACATAAGTATTTCACATTTGTAATTTATGAGATTTTTATTGGTGGTAGTATCATTTGAAGGTTGGCACACTTCATAATATATTGGGTTAACAAGGACCAACAATCACAGTATTTAATCATGTTTGTTTTCCTTGAGATATTAAAATTATAGTTATGATAGAAAATGAGCACAGCAAGCCTTGTCATTGAATTATTTGATTTTTAATTCTGAAATATTTTAGTTCCAGGATTTTCTTTTTAGAGAGCATAGAAAATAGGAATTTTAAAGATTTGGCATTAGGTAAATTAAGACCAACTATGGAGGACATGACAGAAACAATACACTAACATGATAGTTTGCATTCTGTCTTTGAAATGTGATTATGTTTACAAACCTTGTTGTCATCACCATGCTTGACACAATACCTGAAGTCCATAGCAGTGCCAAGAAACAATATCATTGGAAAAGCTATATTTTGCTTGCAAGGCCTGATGCTTCTGATTATTGGACTCATTTTCTGGGTTCCAAATTATCAACAGGATGCAGATTCTTCTGTACTCTTTTATGGCATATTTTATCTTCTGTAAAGTTGAGAAAATAGGTATAAGAGGCTTTTATTTTTTATAATTACATATACTATTCTTGTTATAATTAGTGTTTTAGCTCTACTGTCCTTTTATGTGAGAAATTTACCAAAACTGATATGTAATATACGTGCATAAAATATTATGAGTTCTGGAATATACCCACAGTCCCATGTAACATGTGTTTATATTCTGCAGGTGAGCTGAATATAAGAAATAAGAATGAAAATATGGATATTAGCTCTATAAAAGTAATCAGGGATTTGTATGCTTCTGAAAAATATAGACCTGGAATCCAAAAAATTGGGAAGAAGTCTGTCATGAATCATAAATCCAAATAGCAAGAACAAACATGATGCCAATCGTAACAACATGGTAGGTACTGTACAGGATCACTGTTACTAATAAGATGAATAAATGTAGGAAGATCTTTTACAATGTGGAGAAATCACATTTGTTATTCAATAAGACAGATGGGGTATGTTATTTTAAGCTCCCTTCTTATTGAATAACATTTGACTTTCTATTAAATTTTTAGATTAGAAATGGGTGAAACAGGGAGTTTGAAGTGAAATTTTATTATAACCTTGTTCTCAAATCAGTTTGGTAACAAAAGTCTTTGTAAATCATATTATAAATTCTGGGATCAAAGATTATGTGTATAGGATATTTAACTTTTCTGAGAAAGCAATTTGAGTTTGAAATATTGAGGAATCTCCAGTTGACAATAATTTTACCTTCTGTAGTTGATTTGACCTGGTCAAACAGAGTGATTAAAGATATCATAGACAAATGAGCCTTATGTTTAACAGAAATGGTAAATCAAGATCTTAACACAGTGAAACATGTGCTAGTGGATCAAGCTGTCTTCTAACTCAAAAGGACATTATGAAATATGTTTATTTAAAGTTGTAAGACATACAATGATAGTGAAAATTCTGATACAATAAACATTTCCCATTCCTGAAGAAGAGAGCTAAAAGATATCTTAAATTTTCTAGTTTAGAAGTCATCTTTTGAAAGTATCCCATAATTAAAGATTAAAAAAAATTCCTTGCTGATGAAGTGAATAAATGCCTCTGAGAATATTGTCTCCACATGGATTCTGTGTACTATTATTCTTAAGTCCCATAGTTACATGTTTGTAGCCAAATTAATAGCTCCACAGGAGACGATGTAAAATGGATGAATATCATGGGAATAGGTAATTCCATATAGGATATTAAGTGAATGATATTTTGAATACATTTTTTCCAGTTGCAAAATTCTATTTTTAAAATTTCATTTAATCATTTTTTAATCTCCAGATTTTATACCCTCCCAGTCTACTCTCTAACTGTTCAAGATTGTGTAACCCTCGCATCTACAAGAGGATGTCCAGATTCCCCAGACCCAACTCCACCACACCTCCCCACTCCCTGGGTCTTCCAGTCTCTTGAGGTTTAGTTGAGACTGCTGGTCATCCTACAGAGTCATCCTCCTCCTCAGCTTCTTCCAGATTTTCCATAATTCAAACACAGGAGTCAGCAGCTTCTGTTCGTTGGTTCGGAGCGAATATCTGTATCTGACTCTTTCTGATGCTTTTGGGATCTTTCAGAGGGCAATCATGATAGGTCCTTTTTGTGAGTGCTCAGTAGCTTCAGTAACAGTGTCAAGCATTGGGACCTCCCCTCAAGCTGGATCCAAGTTTGGGCCTGTTGTTGGACTTCCTTTTCTTCTGGCTCTTCTCCAAATTGTCCCTGCAGTCTGTCAAACAGGAACTATTATGGCTCACAGTTTAACTGTGCAATGGTAACCCTATCCCTCACTTGATGCTCTGTCTTTCTGCTGGAGGTGTGTTCTATATTTTCCCTCTCCCCATTCTAGGGCATTTCATCTAAGGTCCCTCCCTTTGAGTCCTAAGAATCTCAGTCTTCCCCAGGCTCTGGTACATTCTGGAGGGTACCCCCATTTTCTAACTCTTGAGTGTTCACTTCCTATTCTTTAAACTGGTCCTCAGTGTTCAGTCTTTTAACCCCCACCAATATCTGATCACGTGCCCTTCTTCCCCTCTATCCCCTTTCCCATCCAGTACCACCCTTCCTCCCCCTCCTGTAATTGCTTTCTTCTTCCTCCCAAGTGGGATTGAAGAATTCTCACTTGAGCCAATGAGCTTCTTACCTTTTTTAGTCCTGCGGACTGTATCCTGGGTTTTCTGTCCTTTTTTCGGCTGATATACACTTATTAGTCAGTAAATACAGTTCATGCCCTTTTGGGTCAGAGTTACCTAACTCAGGATGATATTTTCTGCTTCTATCCATTTGCCTGAAAAACTCATGATGTCCTCATTCTTAATAGCTGAATAGTATTCTATTGTGTAAATGAACCACATTTTCTATATACATTCTTCCATTATGTGACATCTCAGTTGTTTCGAGCTTCTCGCAATCACAAATAACCCTGCTTGCTACTAACATATTTGAACATGTACCCCTGTAGCATGGTGGGGCATCTTTTGAGAATATGTCCAAGACTGGTATAGCTGGGTCTTCAGATAGATCTATTACCAATTTTTATAGGAAATTCCAGATTGATTTCCAGAGTGGTTGTTCCAATTTGGAATCGCATCAGTAATGGAGGAGTGTTCCTCTTTCTCCACATCCTTACATCCAAGTGCTGTTACACAAGTTTTTATCTCAGCCATTCTGACTGGTATGAGGTAAAATCTCAGGGTCACTTTAATTTCCAATTCCCTGATCAGTACAGACTTTGAACATATCTAAAAGTGCTTCTCAGCTCCTCAAGACTCCTCTGTTGTGAATTCTCTGTTTAGTTCTATTTCCCATTTTTTATTTACTTGTTTGGTTTTATCTGATTAGCTTCTTGAGTTCTTCATATACATTGAATATAAAACCTCTATAGGATATGGGATTTGTGGAGATCTTTTTTCCAATCTGTAGTTTGATGGATTATCCTATTGAGCCTCTTCTTTGCCTAACAGATTTCCAGTCTCATGAGGTCCCATTTAACAATTTGTGATCATAGAGCCTGAGCTATAAACCTGAGCTTATGTATGCTATCATGTTATCTTAAAATACTAATACCATTTCTTCTTCACCAATTTGGATCACCTTGATCAACATTTGTTGTTTTATTGCTCTAGGGAGAACTTGGAGTATGGAACTGAATATATATGGGGAGAGTGAGCATTCTTGTCTTTTTCCTAATTTTAGTTGTATTCTTTCAAGTATCTCTCAGTTTAATTTGATATTTGCTCTTGGTTTGCTGTATGTGGTTTTTATTATGTTTAAGTTTGATCCCTCATCTCTCCAATATTTTTAATATGAATTGGTGTTGTATTTTGTCAAATTCTTTTTCAGCATCTAATGAGAAGATTATGTGTTTTTTTCTTTGAGTGTGTTTATATTGTGGATTATGTTAAAGATTTTCATGTATTGAACCAAACTTGCATCCATGGAATGAAGCCTATTTCATGGTGGATGATATGTTCATGGATTTAGTTTCCAAAAATTTTATACTTTTTACATTAACATTCATAAATGGAATTTGTCTAATTCTCTTTTTTGGTCAGGTCAAAGTATGATTCAGGTATTAGAGTTACTTTGGCTTTGTAGAATAAATTACATCGTGTTCCCTCTGTTTCAATTTTATAGAATAATTTACAGAATATTTCTATTATCTCTTCTTTGAAATTCTAGTAGAATTCTGTACTATATACATCTATCCACAGGCTTTTTTTTAGTACAGAGGTTATTAATGACTGCTTCTGTTTCCTTAAGTGTTATGGGACTGTTTATAGTTTATTGCAATTGTTTTAACTTTGGTATGTGGCATCTTTTTAGAAAATTATCCATTTCTTCTAGATTTTGCAGTGTTGTTGCCTATAGGCTTTTGAAGTAGGATCTGATGATTTTTGAATTTCCTGTTTCTGTTGGTATGTTTCCCATTCTCGTTTCTGATTTCTTTGATTTGAATACTCTATCTAGGCCCTTTAATTTTTTTGATTAGGAATTTATCTGTCTTGTTGATTTTCTAAAAAACCTAACAAACAAGCAAACAAAGTGAAAAAAAGAAAGAAAAACAAAAATAGAAAAGTTTTTAATATATCAATTTGATGTATCATTGTATTTATTTCTATCTTGTTGATTTCAGCTCTGAGTTTGACAATTTACTTTAGTCTACTACTCCCCTTGTGTGTCTTTGCTTTTTTTTTTCTTCTTCCTCTTCTTCTAAAGCTCACAGGTGTAATCTTAACTTGATAGTGCGTAATCTCCCAATTTCTTTACTAGAGCACTTAGGAAATTTCTTCATAGTGCTGCTTTAATTGTGTTACATAAATATGGGTATACTCTGTTTTCACTTTCATTGAATTCCAGGAAGTCTTTAATTTGTTTTTTATTATTTCTCCCCTGACCAAGTTATCATTGAGTTGACAGTTGTTTAGTTTCCACGTGTATGTGGGTTTTTGGTTGTTTTTGTTGCTATTGAAAACCAGGCTTAGACCGTGGTAGTCTGATAGGATGCATGAGATTATTTCAATTATTGTAATATTTGAGGCTTCTTTTGCATCCTATTATATGGTCATTTTTTGAGAAGGTGACATGAGGTGATGGGAAGAAAGTATATATTTTTGTTTTAGGGTGATATGTTCTGTAAATGTCTGTTAAATCAATTAGGTTTTGACCTCTATTAGTTTCACTGTGTCTCTCTCCTTTAGAGATAGTGGGATGTTGAAATCTTCCACTATTATTGTATGGGTTTCAATGTGTGTTTTTCAGTTTAGTAATTATAAGGTTTTATAAGTGCTGGTGCCCTTGCATTTGGGGCATAAATGTTCAGAATTAACACATTTTTTGGTGGATATTTCCTTTGGTGATTGTGAAGTTTCTTTCCTCATCTTGCTTGATGACACTTGCTTGAAAGAATATTTTATTAGCTATTTGGATGGAAAACCTAGCTTGTTACTTCTGACCATTTGTTTGGATGAGTTTTTTTCAGTCTTTTACTCTGAGGCATTATCTGTCTTTTTATTTGAGGTGGTGTATTTCTTGTATACAGCAAAGTGATCGATACTGTTTGAATATTCATTTTATTAGCTTAAGTCTTTTTATAAAGGAATTCAGTCTGTTGATTTGAAAGATATCAGTCAGATTATTGTTAGTTTCTGTTATGCTTGTTGTTATAGTTGGCAATGTGTGCATGTGATTCTCTCCTTTTGGATTTGTTGTCAGATTATTAATATCTTGTTTTCTCTTTGGTATAGGTACACATATTGTTTTGGAGGTTTCCTTCTAGAATCTTCTATAGGGCTGGATTAGTAGATAGATATTATTTGAATTTGGTTATATCCTGAGATTTTTTTGTTTCTCCATCCACGTTGATTGAGAATTTGCTGAGGATAGTAGCCTGGGCTGAAATTTGTGCATGACCTCTGTCTAGGCTCTTCTGTTTTTTAGGATCTCTGTTGATAATTCTGGTGTAATTCTGATAAGTCTGCCTTTGGAAGTGATTTGGCCTTATTCCCTTGTGGCTTTTAATATTCTTCTTTGTTGTTCTGTTACTTAATTATTTTAATTATTATGAAAGAGAGTGTTTTCTTTTCTATGGGTTATCATGTAGGATTCTTGTAAATTTATGGCGATCTCTTTCTTTAGGTTGGGGAAGTTTACTTCTATGATTTTATTGAAGATGTTTTTGACTTCTTTGAGCTGGGAATTTTAGCTCTCCTCTATTATTCTTAGATGTGGTCTGTTCATTATGTTCTGGATGTCCTGGATGTTTTATGTTAGGAGTATTTTGTTTTGAATATTCTTTGACAGTTGTGTCAATATTTTCTAAGGTATCTTCTACACCTGAGATTTCCTCTTTTATCTCTTGTATTCTGTTGGTAAAGCTTACATCCATAATTTGTTGCCTTTTTCCAGGTTTTCAATCTCAAGGGTTGCCTCCTTTGTTGTTGTGTTGTTGTTGTGGGTTTTTTTGGGGGGTGTCGGATTTTTTATGGTTTCTACTTCCAATTTTACGTCATAGACTGCTTTGTTCAATTCCTTGACCTGTTGGTTATGTTTTCCTGTATTTCTTTAAGAGATTGTTTTCTTTCCTCTTTAAGGACTTCTCTACCTGCTTATTCATATTTTCCTGTATTTATTTCAGTGGGTTATTTATATCCTTCTTAAAGAACTTTATTATCTTTATGAGAAAGGATTTTAGGACAACTTCCTTATTTGGTGTACAATGACCGGCATATATGCATATCTGAAGAACCCACACACTGAGGGACTCACAAGAGGTCTGCTAGATCCAGGTCCCCAGGACACCACAGTCTGTGATGGAAGAACTGGTTTATGGTAATACCAATGTTTATTGACTTCTGTGGCTTACGGTCTTTCACTTACCTCTCACTATCTGATTTTCTCTGACTTTGGCTGTATGGGTATCTCTGTTGCCTGCCTCTTTTGTCCCAGTGTGGCTACCCTTTTTCTTGTTGGTATGGGGACATAGATGTACCAGACCTCCTGTGAGTCCCTCAGAATGTGGAGTCTTCAGATGCTGATATATGCCAGTGACCTTTTGCCCAGGCTGCAGTGGGTCTTCTGAAAGCCTTCAGACTCTGGGGTATTCATAAGGGCATACAAGTTACTGATTTTTTGCCCTGCTTGTAGCTGTTTTCCTGAGAGGACTTCAGACTGTGGTGTCTGTTGTACTATGTGCAGCTGAACTCCAAGGAGGCTTTCAGACCATTAGATCAGTTGAAAAGTTGCACTGCATGCTGCAGAACACCTGGCATGCATCCTGACTCTGGTTCTTTCAGAGAAGCAAACAAGCTGGTAAATTAATTTATAGGAATTCTGGCCAGTATTTATAAAAATCTTCACCAAAGCATTGCAAAATTCTTTGGTGGAAATGGACAGAATGACTCCAGTGTTGCCTCTGAAGGGTCAGAGATTATTCTGGGATTTGTGATCAACAAAGACTTGGCGTTGTTAGAATTGTTGGAATAGAGAGAGTTGTAGTGGATCTATTTGAAGGATTAGACAACAATTCTATTTGAGTAAATAATTAGAGGTCGCTATATAGTCTGGGGTTTGTCATTATCTAGCTACAGTTCCTTATTATCTATACATGGAGAAATCTTATATAATGGTCCACATAAAATCATGCTTAGTATTATAATTTTGTATTTATGGAGAAATATCTTAAGTGATACAAAATGCTTGATTAGTAATTTGTGTCTAAAATGTCAGGAGTTAATCTGGGTTAATTTTATTAATAATGATGTGTTTTTTTAAAAATGGTTTGAATATCATCTCAGTTAATTTTCAGTTTTCTTTTCCTTGACTATGTTCTGATTTCTGACCAGGAGCAACTTGCTGGATGCTGGAAGACCATTAATGAAATCATCATGTTGGTTTGAGTTTTCTGAGATAACAGAATTCTTTGACAGTATCTTTGATGTTCAGGGACCAATCATAGTAGAAAAATTGCTTACAGATTGTGTCAATTTGAATTTATACACCATGATTGTTAGATATATTTTAACTCAACAGTCAAAAACACTAGTACTAGAAATTCTTCTTAGAAATTAAGTCAAAATCATTACATCTTGCAGTGTTTTTATCTTTGATCAATAAAGAATTTTAATGTTATAAGGACACACAGTTTTCATGATTGGGATTTTATTGATGTGAATTTCCTTGTCTGTATAAAAGAACCAGAGGTCTAGATTCTATTAAAGTAGGTAGTTTATTTGTTCAACCATTTTCCTTAAGGTTATTATTCCAGTTCAAAACTTGAAGGAGATTTGGTGGGCTAAGTGTTCCTAGGAATTACTTTTTATAGAAGGGTAAAATCCAAAACAATGTAGCATTCAAACTGAAAAAAAATACAAATATGTGAATTGTAAATCTACAATAATATTTTTACTAAGATGTTACTCTTTTAAAAATAATAACATTACTAAAAAGTTGTCTGAACTGCATATGACCAGAAGACTATGAGCAAGTGACTGTTTCTAATGATGTTAGTATTCAGAAAACTAGTCAGGATCTGGGCTTTCCTGTTTGACACAACTAGACTCATCTATGAAGAAGAGTGACCTTCAATTGTGAAAATACCCTCATAGTAACAGGCTATAAAACAGCCTGTTTCTACCATTTGATTTGTATTAATTTTTGATGGGTGGAGGGCACATCCAATTTTACCATTGCCACATCCTTTTTGGTGGTTCAAAGTTAAATGAGGAACCTAGCTGAGCATAGCCAAAAGAGCAATCCAGTGAAGAGTTACATATTCTATGTAAACTATTGTTCTTTCATAATCCTGTCTCATTTCAGTTCTTGTTGTGACTTTTTTAATGAACTGTCATTCCAGTTATATAAGTCCAATAAATATTCACTTCTCCAAGTTACTTTCAGTCATAATGTTTTAATCATAGAAATAATGGCCCTAGTTTAGGTGGTCCTAGTTTAGATGACACATGTTTACAAGTGGATATTAGGATAATTTAGGTTATACATGAAATCAAATATACATGGTATATGGCATGGTGTAGGAATGGCTAAATTTCCCATGACTCAATTCTAAAATGGCAATGCCTGTCTGATTCATCAACTAAAATTTCTTTGTAATTTAGAAAAAAAATGAAATCTTTTGTTTTTTTTTACATCTTGAATAATAAAATACAATTGAACAGTTTTTATAATTAATAAAATTGAAATCAGCTCTAAGGGCTGTGTTTTTATTTTATTGCAATTGCAGCCATTTGAAAATAGTGATTTTTTATGTCATCTATTTTTTCTATAAACTTAGCTATTGAAACTGAGATTATTTTACCGTCGGAAGAAAGTATTAAAATTAATATTCCTTTTATCATGAAGCCACAATTGAGTTTATAAATATAAGTTTTCAAGGAGAAAAATATAGTTTAAAATAATAAAGATATACTGTAAACATGTATAAATTTTCAAATCATATAGATATATGGAAACAATCAACTTTTTATTAAAAGAGAGAAATGGTATAAAAGAAAATTACACAATTAAGTGATATTATGACTCTGTTCTCCATCTGTAATCATAGCTAAGTCTGTCCCACAGCCCCCAAGACCAAAACCTGCCAAGAGAGAGCAGGTTTCCCAGAAGTGCTCTTACTCCTAATCCCACAGTTGAGACCCCACTTTTGCTTCAAAACTCTCCAAAGAGGAATGGGCAAGGAGGGCACAGAGCATAGGAATCTCAGAACAGCCTAAGACAGGATCCTTCCAGTCTCCATCTGTGTCCAGAACCAAGGCTGTCCAACAGCCCTCTGGCCTCAAAAACTGGCCTCCCAGAAATGTACTCACTCCTAAGATCACAAGCCCATGAGCCAATAGGTGGAACAAGCTCCAGTCAAAGACAACAAGAACAATTAACATCAGAGATAACCAGATGGTAAGAAGCAAGCACAAGCACCTAAGCAACCAAACCAAGACTACTTGACATCATCAGGACCCAGTTTTCCCACCACAGCAAGTTCTGGATATCACAACACACTGGAAAAGCAAGCGTTGGATGTAAAAATCACATCTCATGATGATGGAAGAGAGGTTTAAGGAGGATATATAAAGAATAAATACAGGAGTACAGAGGTAAACAAGTAGAAGCCCATAAACTGGAAATACAAAAATGTCTTAAAGAGTTACAGGAAAACACAACCAAACAGGTTAAGGAATTGAACAAAACTATCAAGGATCAAAAAATGGGAATAGAAACAACAAAATCACATGGAGAGATAACTCTGGTGATAGAAAATCTAGGAAAGAGATCAGGGGTAATAGATTTAAGAATCACCAACAGAAAACAAGACACCGAATGGACAGAAGAAACTATAGAAAACATTGGCACAATAGTGAAAGAAAATGGAAAATGCAAAAAGCTCCAAACACAAAACTTCCAGGAAATCTAGGACACAATAAGGAGACCAAACATAAGGATAATAGGTATAGGCGAGTGCAAAGATTCCTAACTTAAAGGGCCAGTAAATATCTTCAACAAAATGATAGAAGAAAACTAACTTTATCTAAGAAAGAGATGCTCATGAACATACAAGAAGCCGCCAGAACTCCAAATAGATTAGACCAGAAATGTAATTTCTCACATGATAGTCAGAACATCAAATGCACATAAAAAGAAAGAATATTAGAATCAGTGAAGGAACTAGGTCAAGTAACATATAAAGGCAGATCTATCAGGATTGCACCAGACTTCTCAACAGAGACTATAAAAGCTTGAAGACCCCGAAAAGATGTCATCCAGACACTAAGATAACAAAAATGCTGGGGCAGGCTATTATCTCCAGGAAAACTCTCAATTACCATAGATTGAGAAACCAAGATATTTTATGACGTAACCAAATTTACACAATATATTTCTACAAATCCCACCCTACAGTGGATAATATAAGGAAAACTATAGAAAAAGCAAGAATATAATCTTTTTCAACAAACAGAAAAGAAGATATATAATTATATCTTCACAACACACAAATATAATTATATCTCTACCAACAAAAATAACAGGAAACAACAATCACTATCCCTTAATATCTCTTAACAACAATGGATGCAATTTCCCAATAAAAAGATATAGACTAACTAAATGCTGGTACATAGGACCAGCATTTTGCTGCATACAAGAAGCATACCTCAGTGACAAACACAGACACAATCTGAGAGTAAAAGGCAGGAAAAAATTCCAAGCAAATGATCCCAAGAATGAAAATGGAGTAGCCATTGTTTTATTGAATAAAATCGAATTTCAACCAAATGATACCAAGAAACATAACGAAGTTGACTTCATACTCATCACAGGAACAATTGACCATGATGAATTCTCAATTCTGAACATCCATGCTCCAAAGGCAAGGGCAAAAATGAACCTTAACTACAAGTCGAAGCATATTTTTTCACCACACACAATTCTAGTGGGAGACTGCAACACCCCACTCTCATCATGGACAGATCAAGGAAAGGGAATGTAAACAGAGACACAGTGAAACTCACAGAACTTATTAACTGAATGGATTTAACATATATCTATAAAACATTTCATATTAAAACAAAAGAATATACAATTTTCTTAGCACCTCATGGTACCTTCTCCAAATTTGAACATTTAATGTGTTACAAAACAAGTGTCAACTATTATAAGAAGATTGAAATAATTTCATGCATTCTATCAGATCGCCATGGACTAATTTTCATCTTCAATAACAACAAAAACAAAAGAAAACTCACATATGCATAGAAGCTGAACAATACCCTACTGAATAATAACATGGTCAAGGAAGAAATAAATAAATTAATTACTAACATTTTTAGAAATTAATTAAAACTAAGGCACAACATACACAACCTTATGGGATACAATGGATACAATGCTAAGAGGAAACTCACAGTTCTTTGTGCCCCAAAAGAAACTGGAGAGAACAAAATGTAACAGCTTGATAGCCCACCTGAATGCTTGAGAAGAAGAACAGAGCAAATTCACCCAAGACGCGTAGACATCAGGAAATAATCAAACTCAGAGCAGAAATCAAACAAGTAGAAACTAAAAGAAGTATACAAAGAATCAACAAAACGAGTTGATTCTTTAAGAAAAACAACAATATAGATAAACCCTTAGGCAGAGACAGTATCCAAATATCAAAATCAGAAATGAAAAGGATGCTATAACAACAGAAACTGAGGAAATTCAAACAAATCATCAGACCCTACCACAAAAGCTTATACTCAACATTACAGAAAAATCTGGAGGCAATGGTCAATTTTTAAGAAAGATGACAGGTACCAAAGTTAAATCAGGATCAGATAAAGCATCTAAACAGTCCCATGACTCCTAAAGAAATAAAAGCTTTCATTTAAAGTTCTCCCCGCCCCCCAAAAAAGCCCAGGACCAGTATGGTTTAGTGCAGAATTCTATCAGACCTTCAAAGAAGACCTAATACTAATACTCTTCCAAAGGTTACACAGAAGAAAGAGAAGGAAAACTACCAATTGGTTTATTGAAGCCACAATTAAGCTTATACCTAAACCACCAAATACCGTACAAAGAAAGAAAACTTCAGAATAATTCTTCTCATTACTATCATTGCAAAAATACTCAATAAAATTCTTGCAAACTGAATCTGAGAGTACATCAATACAATCATACACCATGACGAAGTAGGGAAGAGCCTAAAACACATAGCACAGTGGAAATGTTCCTGAACAAAACAATGGTGTATGCTCTAAGATTAAGAATCAACAGATAGGACCTCAGAAAATTGCAAAGCTTCTGTAAGGCAAAGGACACTGTCAATAGGACAAGATGGCAATCAACCAATTGGGAAAAAGTCCTTAGAAATCTTACATGAAATAGAGGGATAATATCTAATATAACCAAAGAATTCAAGAACTTAGACCCTAGAGAAACAAATAATCAATTAACAATGGGGTATAGAGTTAAAAAATATTCTCACCTGAGCAATATAGAATGGCCAAGAAGCACTTAAGGAAATGTTCAACATCCTTAGTCATTAGGGAAATGCAATCAAAGTGAGGCTGAGTGGTTAAGATCAAAATCTCAAGTAACTGCACATGCTGGTGCTGATGTGGAGAAAGGGAAATATTCATTTGTTGCTGGTAGGATTGCAAAGTTTTATAACCCTTATGGAAATCAACCTAGTGGTTCCTCAGTAAATTGGAAATATTTCTACCTGAAAACTATACAACTTTTGGGAATATACCCAAAATGTGCTCCACAAGGACACATGTTCCACTATTTTTATAATACCTCTATTTGTAAGAGTCAGATGGTGGAAATGATTCAGATGTCCCTCATCTAACTAAAAATCGAAACAGAGAAATGGGGTTCAGTTGCAAAGTGGAATACTACTCAGCTATTAACAATAAGGACATCATGATTTTTTTCAGGCAAATGGATAGAACTAGAAATCCACCTGAGTTAGGTAACTCAGATCCCAAAGTACATGCATGACATGTACTTACTAATAAGTTGATATTAGCCAAAACTAAAGCATTACTGTGTTATAACTCACAGACCATATGAAACTAAACAGGAACATAGGCTCAAGTGTTGATAATTCAATCCAATTTATAACCTAGACCAAAATAATCAGAAGGTACATAGGAATAGAGGGATATATGTGGGAGAGAGGAAAATTGCAAAGCTTCTATAAGGCAAAGGACACTGTCAATATGACAAAATGGCAATCAAGTGATCGGGAAAAGATCTTTTTTGATCCTACATCCTGTAGAGGGCTAATGTATAATATACAGTAAAAAGTCAGGAAGTTTAATTTCATAGAGGCAAATAATCCTGTTAAAAATATGGTACTTGATAGGACCAAGTATTGAGAAAACAGGAGAGAAACCCAGAGAGCCAGGAGAATGAATGGGAAATAAACAGGTATTTTGGGGGATAGGGAGAACCTGCAGAAATTCCCAGAAACCTGGGATGTGAGATTCATAGGACTCAATGGGGATGATCTTAGGTGAAATTCCCAATAGTTCAGAGAGGGACCCTGAAAAAAATCACATCCAGTATATAGACATGGCCCTCAATTGAGACATCGGTTCACTCATAGAAGTTGAATTTTTTGACCTCGTATTTTTCCTGTATAAGGAAATGCAGGGACAAAAATGGGTCAGAGACCAAAGTAAAGGAACTGGCCAACTTGGAATCTTTCCTATGCACAGGCACCTGACCCTGACACTACTACTGATGTCATATTTTACTTCCAGAGAGGAGACAGGCATGGCTGTCTCTGAGAGATTCTACCAGCAGCTGACTGAGACAGATGAATATTCTTACAGCCAATCCTTGGACTGAGGTCGGAGAACCCTATGGAATAGTTAGGGGTTGAAGGAACTGAAGGGAGTTAGTTGTAAGTCTGTAAGATGCTCACCATTTTCAACTAACCAGGAGTAATGGGAACAACCAGAGACTAAGACATCATCCAAAGAGCAATCATGGGCTGATCCATGATCCCAAAAATATGTGGAAGAGAATGACCTTAATCATGTAGAAACTTGAAACTGCAAGGGAAAGGGATGCTCTCAGGTGTGAAAAAAATGGTGTGTGATATGGGGTAAGGTGGTGGGGGTGTGGGTAGCTAAGTGAGGGGTGGGAAAACAGCCTTTCAGAGGAAAAAAGGAGGAAGGATATGTTGAAGAACTTGGTGGGGGGAGGTAAGATATGGGACGAAATTTGGAATGCATATAAATAAATTAATCTAAGAAAATAAAATTTAAAATAAATAACTCAGTAGCCCTCCTATATACAAATGATAAATGAGCTAAGAAAAAAATCTGAAAGGCAACAACTTTCTCAATAATAGTAAATAGCATAATGTACCTTTTTATAACTCTCCAAGCAACTGAAAGTCCTTTATTACAAGTACTTCAAGTCTTAGAAAAACAAGTTGAAGTAGATATCAGAAGATGGAAAGATCTCCCAATACCATGGAACAGTAGGATTTATATGGTAAAAATGGCCACCTTACCAAAAGAAATCTACAGATTCAACACAATTCCCATATGTAGTTCAATACATTTCCTTACACGCCTTTAAAGAACAATCCTCTATTTCATATGCAGAAAGCGAATGTCCGGATAGCTAAAACAATTCTATACAACAAACGAACTTGTGGAGGTTTCACAATTCCAGATTTCAAGCTGTACTAAAGAGCAATACTTCACATAGTATGGAACTAAGAACCAGAATTCTTGGTCAGTGTAATTAAATGTAGGAATGATAAGTAAACATTTTCAGCTATGAAAACTTGATTTTTGACAAAAAACTGAAAATTATAGAAAGGAAAAAAGAAATAGTACGAACTTCATGTATGTGTGTATATGAATGCAAATAGATCCATACCTATTACCCAGCACAAAATTCAAATTGAAGTTGTTCAAAGATCTCATAATAAATCTGAATACCCTAAATCTAATAGAAGAGAAAATCAGAAATATCCTTGAATAATTTGGTACAGGAGACAGATTTCTGCACAGAGCACAAACAGATCAGACACTAACAACAATAAAAAAAACAGATAGTTTATTCATGAAACTGAAAAGGTCCTATAAGGCAAAGGACACCTCCAAAAGTATAAAACCGCACCTAAAGAATGGGAAAATATCTTCCTCAATACTATATCCAACAAAATGCTGATATGATAAATATATAATAAACCCATAAAATGCATATCAAAAATCAAATTACACAAATAAAAATGAAGCGCAGAATTTTATCACTACTGCCCTGTAATACTTGAGGTCAGGGATGATAATTCACCCAGAAGTTCATTTATTGTTAAGGACAATTTACACTATGCTGGGATTTATGTTATTCCAAATGAATTTTCAAAATGCTCTAAGAATTGAGTTAGAATTTTGATGTGGATTACATTGAACCTCTAGATTGCTGTGGAAAAATGGCCATTTTTACTATATTAATCGTGCCAATACATGAGCATGGGGGGTCTTTTTATCTTCTGAGATCTTCTATTTCTTTCTTCAGAGACTTAAAGTTCTTGAGATACAGATCTTTCACTTACCTGGTTAGAGTCACACCAAGGTATTTTATGTTATTGTGACTATTGTTAATCCCCTTATTTCTTTTCAGTATGATACTTGGAGTAGAGGAAGGTTACTGATTTGTTTGAGTTAATATTATACCCAGGCATTTGATGAAGTTATTTAACAGGTTTAGTAGTTCTCGGTGGAACTTTTGGAGTAACTTAACTATACAATCATATCATCTGCAAATAGTGATATTTTGACTTCTTCCTTTCAAATTTGGATCCCTTTGCCCTCTCTTTGTTGTCTGTTTGCTCTGGCTAGGACTTTGAGTACTTTATTGAATAAGTAGGCAGAGAGTGGGCAGCCTTGCCTAGTCACTGATTTTAGTGTGATTGCTTCAAGTTTCCCTCGATTTAGTTTAATGCTGGCTACTATTTTGCTCTATATTGCTTTTACTATGTTAGGGTATGGGCCTTGAATTCTTAATCTTTCCAAGACTTCTATAATGAAAAGGTATTGAATTTTGTCAATTTTTTCTCAGCTTCTAATGAGACAGAGGTGTGATTTTCCCCCGTTGAGCTTGTTTATATTATTAGATTACGTTGATAGATTTCCTCATATTGAACCATCCCTGCATTCCTGGGATGAAGCCTACTTAATCATGATGATTGGTCATTTTCAAGTGTTCTTGGGTTCAATTGGGAAGAATTTTACTTAGTATCTCTGCATCTATATTCATAAGGGAAATTGGTCTGAAGTTTTTTTGTGGGGTGGGGTGGTTGTGTGGTTTAGATATTAAAGTAATTATGACTTCATTGAAGGGATTGTGTAATGATCCTCCTGTTTCTATTTTGTGGAATAGTTTGGACAGTATTAGTATTAGGTCTTCTATGAAGGTCTGATAGAAGATACTGATATTCTCCAGTATATCCATCTGGTCCTGGGACTTTCTTGGTTGGAGACTTTAATGACTGCTTCTTTTTCTGTAGGAGTTGTGGGACTCTTTGTATGGTTGATCTGATCCTGACTTAACTTTGGTACCAGTTATCTGTCTAGAAAATTATCCATTTCATTCTGATTTTCCTGTTTTTTCTGAGTGTAGGCTTTTGTAGTAGGATCTGACGATTTATTTAATTTCCTCAGATTCTGTTATTATGTCTCCCATTTCATTTCTTATTTTCTTAATTTGGATATTCTCTCTGTGCCCTCTCACTAGTTTGGCTAAGGGTTTATCTATCTTGTTCATTTTTTCAAAGAACCAGCTCCTGCTTTTGTTGATTCTTTGTATTGTTCTTTTTGTTTCTACTCAGTTGATTTCAGCAGGTTATTTCCTGCTTTCTACTCCACTTGGGTCTATCTGATTCTTTTTCTGCTAGAGCTTTTAGGTGTGCTTTCACACGGCTAATGTATGTTCTCTCCACTTTCTTTCTGGAAGCACTCAGATCTGTGATCTAAGAGGAAACTCTTAGCACTGTGTTCATTGTGTCCCATAATTTTGGGTATGTTGTGCCTTCATTTTCACTAAATTTTGAAAAGTAATTTTCTTCTTTATTTTTTCCTTGACCAAGTTATAATTGTGTAGAGCATTGTTAAATTTCCATGTGTACATGGACTCTCTCTTATTGTTGCTAGTGAAGACCAGCATTAGTCCATGGTGATCTGACAGGAGGCATGGAATTATTTCAATATTTATGTATATGTTGAGGCCTGGATTATATGGTCAATTTTTGAGAAGGTACTATGAGGAGCTGAAAAGAAGGAACGTTATTTGGTTTTAGGATGAAATGTTCTATAAGTATCTGTTAAATCCATTCGGTTCTTAACTTCTGTTAGTTTCTCTACATCAATGTTTAGTTTCTGTTACCATGATCTGTCCTTGATGGAGTGTGGTACTGAAATCTCCTACCATTATTGTGTGAGGTGCAATGTGTGCTTTGAGATTGGGTAAGGTTTCTTTTATGAATGTAGGTGCCCTTGCATTTGGAGCATAGATATTCATGATTGAGAATTCATCTTGGTAGATATTCCCTTTATTAATATGGAATGTTCTTGCTTATCTTTTTGGATAACTTTTGGTTGAAAGTCAATTTTATTCAATATTAGAATGGCCATTCCAGCTTGTTCCTTGGGACCATTTGTTTGGGCATTGTTATCCAGACTTTTCCTCTGAAGTAGTGCTTGTCATTGTCACTGCAGTGTGTTTACTGTGTGCATCAAAATGCTGGGTCTTCTTTATCTATTCACTCTGTTAGTCTATGTCTTTTTATTGGGGAAATTGATCCACTAATATTAAGAGATGTTAAGGAATAATGATTGTTGATTGTTGTTTCCTTTTACTTTTGCTGTTAGAGGTGGAATTATGTTTGTTGTTTATGTCACTCTCTTTTTTCTTTTTGTTTTTGTTTTTGTTTGTTTGTTTTTTTGCAAGGAGATTACTTTCTTGGTTTTTCTAGGGCGTAGTTTCCCTCCTTGTGTTGCATTTTTATATCTATTATCCTTTATATGGTTGGATTTGTGGAAATATATCGTGTAAATATCTTCATTTCTCCCTCTATCCGTAATTGAGAGTTTTGTTGGATATATTTCCCTATGCCGGCATTTGTTTTCTCTTAGGGTCTGTATGACATCTGCCCAGGATCTGCTGGCTTTCATAATCTCTGTTGAAAAATAGTGTAATTCTGATAGGTCTGCCTTTATATGTTACTTGATCTGTTTCCCTTACTGCCCTTTTTTGTGCATTTGTTGTTTGACTCTTATGTGACAGGACGAATTTCTTTTCTTGTCCAATCTATTTGGAGTTTTGTAGGCTTCCTGTATGTTTAAGGGCATCTCTTTCTTTAGGTTAGTGAAATTTTCTTCTATAATTTTGTTGAAGATATTTACAGGCCCTTTATTTTTTCTCTTTTTTAAAATTTTTTATTGGATATTTCTTTATTTACATTTCAAATATTCTCTTTCCTGGTTTCCTGTCCTTAAGTCCCCTAACCCCTCCGCCTCCCCTTCTTCTATTAGGATTTTCCCCTCCCCATCCACATCCCCTTAACCACACCCCTCACACACACATTCCCTTACACTGGGGGCCCAACCTTGGGAAGACCAAGGGCTTCCCCTTCCATTTGTGCCCAACAAGGCCATTCTCTGCTACATATGCAGTTGGAGCCATGGGTCAATCCATGTTTAGTCTTTGGATACTGGTTTAATCCCTAGAAGCTCTGGTTGGTTGGCATTATTGTTCTTACTGGGTTGCAAGCCCCTTCAGCTCTTTCAATCCTTTCTCTAATTCCTCCAACAGTAATCCTGTTCTCAGTTCAGTAGTTCGCAGCTAGCATTCGCCTCTGTATTTGACGTGATCTGGCTGTGTCTCTCAGGAGACATCTATATCCGGGTCCTGTAAGCATGCACTTCTTTTTTTTTTTTTTTTTTTCTCCCCAACCTTTTTTTTTCCTCCATCTTTATTAACTTGGTTATTTCTTATTTACATTTCAATTGTTATTCCCTTTCCTGGTTTCCCAGCCAACATCCCCCTATACCCTCCCCTCCCCTTGTCTATGGGTGTTCCCCTCCCCATCCTCTGTAGAGAGCTGTGATGTGCTGCGCCTCAAAGATGGCCCTGGTTTCTGCCTTCCACTCTCCCAATGGTGAGCGCTCCTTGCAGTAAACAAGTCCTTATTTGGCTATGTCTGCCTGGCCTGCTAGCATCCGCGTAGTGACAGATTATCTACATGACCCACGTGGCTTGCTAGGACTGGCCAGTACTAGCTCTTTAAGTGTGGTGCAGGGCGTTCCCCGGGGGGAGAGAGTCAGAAGAGATAGAAGTCAGAAGATTGTATCAAGGTTCCTGAGTAAAACTGCTTGAAGAAGATCTCCTGTGGTTGTGTCTTCCTTGCTTGTTAAGGTTGGGCACAGCAATCCTCCCCTCATTACCGACCTCCTCCTAACAATCATGTTCACTGGGGGTTCAGTCTTGGCAGGACCAAGGGCTTCCTCTTCTACTGGTGCTCTTACTAGACTATTCATTGCTACCTATGCAGTTGGAGCTCAGGGTCAGTCCATGTATAGTCTTTGGGTAGTGGTTTAGTCCCTGGAAGCTCTGGTTGGTTGGCATTGCTGTTCATATGGGTTCTGAAGCCCCTTCAAGCTCTTTCAGTCCTTTCTCTGATTCCTTCAACAGGCCCTTTAAGTTGGAAGTCTTCACTATCTTCTATACCTATTTTCCTTAGCTTTGTTCTTCTCATTGTATTTTTTATCTTCTCAAATTTTGGGTAGAAGCTTTTTGCATTTTACATCATCTTTGAAGGTTGTATTGTTGTTTTCTATGGTGTCCATTTCCCTTGAGATTCTCTTTTCTATCTCTTGTATTCTTGGTTATGCTTTTGTCTATGACTCTTGATCTCTTACCTAGTTTTTATTATTTTTTATTTTTTTTATCTCTATCCCTTAGTGATTTCTTGATTGTCTCTCTTTCCATTTTTAAATCCTGGGTAGTTTTGTTCAATTCTTTCATTTGTTTGGTTGTGTTTTCCTGTGATTCTTTGAGGGATTTTACCATTTCCTCTTTAAGGGCTTCTACTTGTTTATCTGAGTTGCCATGTATTTCATTAAGGGAGTTCTTTATGTATTACTTAAAGTCTGCTATTATCATCATTATAGGGACTTTTTAAAACCAAATCTTGCTTTTCCAGTGTGTTCTAGTATTTGCTTTGGTAGAAGAACTGGTCTCTAATGATACAAAGTAGTCTCAGTTTCTGTTGATTAGGTTCCTCTATTTGCATCTTGCTATCAGGTTTTCTCTCTTGTTAGCTTGTCTTGCTGTCTCCTACAGTGGCTTGAACTTCCTGTAAGCCTGTGTGTCAGCACTCCTGTAGACCTGTTTTCTTTCAGCTGTATCTGGGAACATACAGCTGCTCCTGGGTTTGTGTGTCTTGAAGCTTCCAGGGAGGTCTCTTGGAGCTGTAGAATTGGTTTTACCTCTGCTCCCAGGTGTGTCAGCACTCCAGGCAACTGGCTTTTGGCTCTTGGTGCAGGCAGAAACCAGGAGTGTCCTACCACTGACTGTTCCTCATGTGTCCCAGAGGGCACAGAGGTCACTAGGTGGGTTCTTCTTGGGTAAGAAATGTGGGCAGAAGTGGTGGTCTCCCCTGAGTTCTCCATGTTGTCTGCACTTCCAAGAGTCTAGCTCTGTCCCACACCAGATTTGGGTACAGAGAGCTTTGGAGCAGTTCAGTTGAAAGTCGGTTGGGAAACTTTTAATGACTGCTTCCATATCATTAGAAGTTATTGGACAGTTTAGAGGGTTTATCTGATTGTGATTTAATTTGGTACCCGGTATCTATCTTGAAAATTATCCATTTCTCCTATTTTTTTAGATTTGTTGAATATAAGCTTTGCAGTAGGATTTGATAATTTTTGGAATACCTTCAGTTTCTGATCTTATGTCTCTTTTCATTTCTGAATTTGTTAAATAGGATAATGGCTCTGTGCCCTCTGGTTAGTTTGGTTAAGTGTTAACCCCAATATTGATTTTTTCCACCAAACCAACTCACAGTTTTGTTGATTCTTGGTATAGTTCTCTTTGATTCTAATTGTTTGATTGCTGCCATGAGTTTGATTATTACCTACTATCTACTCCTCAGGATTATTTGCCTCTTTTTTTATTAAGTATTTAATTTATTAATGTTTCAAATGTTATTCCCTATCTTTTTTTGCCTCTGGAAACTCCCTATCCATCCACTCTCTGCTTGCTTCTATAAGAGTGCACCCCAACCCACCCACACACTCCCCCCTTCCTGGCATTACCCTACACTATTCCGAATGATTACATATTTTAATGGATATTTTATTTATTTACATTTCAAATGTAATCTCCCTTCCCAGTCTTCTCTCTGAAAACCTATCTCATCACCCCTCACACTGCTTCTAGGAAGGTGCTCACACACACTCGCCCACTCTCACCTACATGCATTTGCCTTCTCAAGTGGAGTAGACTCTGGATTGCTATTTTTTGCACTCTGTGCTCTATAATTTGTCTCCATAGTCCCATCCTTGAGTATTTTGTTCCTACTTCTAAAAAGGACTGAACCATGCACACTTTGGTCTTTCTTCTCCTTGAGCTTCATGTAGTCTGTGAACTGTATCTTGGATATTCCAAGCTTTTGGGTTAATATAAAATTATCAGTGAGTGCATACCATGTATGTTATTTTGTGACTTGGTTATGTCATTCAGGGTAATATTGTCTAAGTCTATAATTTGCCTAAGTATTTAATGTATTTAAACCTGATATACTGAAACTAATTGTCTAAGTCTATAATTTGCCTAAGTATTTAAGAGCTGAGTAAATTGTGAAATATACCACATTTTTTATATCCATTTCTTCATTGCAGGACATCTGGGTTCTTTCAAATTCCTGGCTATTATAAATAAGGCTGCTGTGAACATAGTGGAACAGTGTCCTGGTTGTATGTTGAAGAACCTTTGGAGAGTAAGGCCAGGAATGGAATAGCATGGCCCTCAGGTAGTACTATGTTCAATTTTCTGAGTAACTGCTAGACTATTTCCCCAGTGGTTGTACTAGTTTGCAATTGTACCAAAAATGGAGCAGTATTCCTCTTTCTCCATATCTTCTCCAACATCTGCTGTCATCTGAGATTTTGATCTTAGCCATTCTGAGTGATGTGAGGTAGAATCTCAGGTTTGTTTTGATTTGCATTTCCATGATGGTTAAGAATGTTGAACATTTCTTTAGATGCTTCTTGGCCATTTGATATTCTTCAGTTCAGAATTCTCTGTTTAGCCCTGTACCCCATTTTAAAGAGGATTCTCTGGAGTCTAACTTCTTAAGTTCTTCGTATATATTGGATTTTATTCCTCTTTCAGTTGTAGCATTGGTAAAAATATTTTCCCAATCTACTGGTTGCAGTTTCATCTTATTGACAGGGACTCTTGCCTTACTAAAGTTTTCTAGATGTTTTGGGGGTTCCATTAATTGATTCTTGATCTTAGAGCAGAAGCCATTAGTGAAATTGTCAGGAAATTTTGCCAGGTGCCCATATGTTTGTGGTTCTTCCCCACTTTCTCTTCTATTAGTTTCAGTATATCAGGTTTAATGTAGGAGTCCTTGATCCACTTGGACTTGAACTTTGTACAAGGAGATAAGAGTGGATCGATTTGCATCCTTCTACATGCTGACCTCCAGTTGAACCAGCACCATTTGTTGAAAGTGCTCTCTTTCTCACTGGATGGTTTTAGCTCCTTTGTCAAAGATCAACTCACCATTGCTATGTGGGTTCCTTTCTGGGTCTTCAATTCTATTCCATTGATCTACCTGCCAGTCTCTGTACCAATATAATGCAGTTTTAATTAATATTGCTGTGTAATACAGCTTGAGGTCAGGGATGGTGATTCCCTCAGAAAGTTCTATTATTCTTGAGAATAGGGTGTTTATTTCTGTCTTATCTTTTATTCCAAATTAATTTGTAAATTGCTCTTTCTAACTCTATGAAGAATTTAGTTGAAATTTTAATGGGAATGGCCATGAATGTCAACAGATTGCTTTTGGCAAGATTGCCATTTTTACTATATTAATCCTGACCATCCATGTGTCTTTTTATTCTAGAACATACAATAATTTTGTTAAACTGCTAGTGTATATGCTCTCCAATTTCTTTATGCAGACACTTTGAGCTGTGGTATTCTCTCTTGGCATTGCTTTCATAGGGTCCCATAAATTTGTCTTTGTTGTGCCCTCATTATCAATGAATTCTAAAATGTCTTTCTTCTTTTCTTCCCTGACAAAATTTTCATTGAGTAAAGAATTGTTTAGCTTCCATGTATATTTGGGCTTTTTCTACTTTTTCTTGTTATTGAAATCCAGACACTGTCTGAGGTGATCTGATAGAATTCATTGGATTATTCCAATCTTCATATATCATTTAAGCCTTGTTGTGTGACCAATTATATGACCATTTTAGTGAAGGAACCATGAGATGCTGGTAAGAAGCACTTTGTCTTAGGATGAAATGTTCTATAGATATCTGTTAAAAACCATTTGGTTCATAACTTCTGTTTGCTTCACTGTGTCTCTGTTTAGTTTCTGTTTCCATGATCTGTCCATTTGTGAGGCTAGAAGATTGACATCTCCCTCTACTATTACGAGATTCATTGTTCAACTTGAGCTTAATTAAAGTTACTTTTATGAATGTGAGTGACCTAGGATTTGTGGCATACATCTTTAGAATAGATTTTTCCTTTGTTGAGTATGAAGTGTACTTATTCATATTTTTATAGCTTTCATTGAAAGTCAACTTAATTTGATATTAAAATGACTACTCTTGCTAGTTTCTTGTGGCCATTTGCTTGGAATTTTTTTTCGAGCCTTTTATTCTGAGGTAATGTCTGTCTTTGTCACTAAGGTGCATTTCCTCTATGCAGCAAAATGCTGTGTTCTGTTTAAGTATCTAGTCTGTTAGTCTATGAAATTTTATTGATGAATTAAATGCACTGATGTTAAGAGGCCTTACGAATCAGTTATGGTTTCTTCCTGATTTTTTGTTGTTGTTTTTGTTTTGGTTGTTGCTGTTGTTTGCTATAGGTGGAATTATGTTTGTGTGGATATTTTCTTTTGTTTTTTTGAACGATGATTAATTTCTTGCTTTCTTTTGTGTGTAGTCGCCCCCACACCTTGTATTGGAGTTTTCCATCCTTTGTAGTACCACATTTGTGGAAAGATATTGTTTGAATTGGGTTTTGTAATGGAATATCTTGGTTTCTCCAGCTAAGGAAATTGAGAGTTTTGCTAAGTATAGTAGCCTGAACTGGCATTTTTATTCTCTTAGGGTCTGTATGACATCTGCTCTTGATCTGGTCAATGGCCCCTACTATACATGTAGCAGGTGACTTTCTTGTCAGGCCTCACTGTGAAAGGATGGACTTGATCCTACAGAAACTTGATGCCCTGTGAAGAGGGATGATACTGGAATAGGATATATATATATACATATATATATATACATATATATACATATATATGTAATATTTTTAAGTTTTCAATTGATCATTATTTCATGATTAATTAATTTTTACACTCCAGATTTTATTCCCCTCCCAGTCCACCCTCCCACTGCTCCACATATCATAGCTCCTCTCCACCCTCCCCACTCCGGTCAATACAAAGTTGCCCCCACCCCACCTATCCCACAAAACCTCTAAACTCCTTCAGACCTCTAGTCTCTTGAGGGTTAACTGCATCTTTTCTTATTGAACACAGACTTGTGAGTCCTCTGCTGTATATGTGTTGGAGGCCTCATATCAGTTGGTGTATGCTGCGTAGTTGGTGATCCAGTGTCTGAGAATTCTTGGAGTTCACATTAATAGAGACTGCTTTTCCTCCTACAGGGATGCTCTTCTCCTCAGCTTTATCTAGCTTTTCATTAAGTCAATCAGAGGTGTCAGCAGCTTCTGTCCATTGGTTTATTGCACAAATATGCATCTGACTGTTTCAGATCCTCCTTGGGTCTTTTGGAGGGCAGTCATGATAGGTCCCTTTTCTTAGCACCCCATAACCCCAGTAATGGTGTCAGATCTTGGGGCCTACCCCTTTGGGGTATTGTCTCAAGAGTGATATTGCTGGGTCTTTAGGTAGGTCTGTTTCTAATTTTCTGAGGATCCTCCAAATTTATTTCCAGAGTGGCTGTACCAGTTTGAAATCCTACCACCAACAAAGGAGTGTTCATCTTTCTCCACATCCTCACCAACACGTGTTGTGACCTGAGTTTTGATCTTAGCCATTCTAACTAGTGTAAGGTGGAATTTCAGGGTCATTTGATTTGTATTTCTATAATTACTAAGGACTTTGAACATTTTTCTCAACCACGCTTCTCAATTATTTGAAATTCCTCTGTTGTGAATTCTCAGTTTAGTTCTATACTCCATTTTTGATTGAGTTGTTTGTTTATTTTGATGGTTAGCTTCCTGAGTTCTTTATATATTTTGGATATTAGCCATATATTGTATGTGGGATTAGTGGAGAATTCTTTCCCAATCTTTAGGGTGCTAATTTGTCTTATTGACTATGTCTTTTGCCTTACAGAAACTTTCCACTTTCATGAGGTGCCATTTATCAATACTTGATCTTAGAGCATGAGCCTTTGGAGTTCTGTTTATGAAATTTTCCCCTGTACCAATGAGTTCAAGGCTCTTTCATAATTTGTCTTCTATTAGATTCAGTGTATCTGATTATATGTTGCGGTCCTTCATACACATGGACTTGAGCTTTGTTCATGGAAACAAATATGGATCTATTTTCATTTTTGTTTATGCAGCCACCCACTTAGACCAGCACCATTTATTTAAGATACTTTCTTTTTTCCATTATATATATTTTTTTTTACTTTTTTTTTTGGTCAAAGATCAAGTGTGTGTAAGTGTGATTTTACTTCTCAGTCTTCAATTCTATTCCATTGACTAACTTGTCTGTGTCTATACCAATACCATGCAGGATTTAGCATTATTCCTCTGTAGTAGTGCTTGAGGTCAAGGATGGTGATTCCATAGCCATTCTTTTATTGTTAAGAATTGTTTTTTTGCTATTCTGGGTGTTTTGCCATTCCAGATTAATTTGAGAATTGCTCTTTCCATGTTTTGAAGAATTATCTTGTGATTTTGACAGGGAATTGCATTGAATATGTAGATGGTCTTTGGTAGGATTGCCATTTTTAGCTATGTTAATTCTGCCAATCCATAAGCATGAGAAATCTCTGTTTTCCGAGATCTTTGATTTCTTTTTTCAGCGACTTGGAGTTCTTATCATAAAATTTTTTCACTTGTTTGGTTAGAGTTACTCCAAAACGTTTTATATTATCTGTGAGTATTATACGGGGAATTGTTTCCCTAATTTCTTTCTCAGCCTGTTTATCATTTGTAAAAAGAAGGCTACTGATTTATTTGAGCTAATTTTAAATCTGGCCACTTTGCTGAATTTGTTTACTAACTGAAGAAATTCTCTGGTAGAATTTTTGTGGTCGTTTATGTAGACTATTATATCATCTGCAAATATTGATATCTTTAATTCTTCTTGCCAATTTATATCCCCTTGAACTCATTTTGTCTTTTTTTTCCTAGCTAGCATTTGAATTCTATATTAAATAGATGTGGGGAAAGTCGGTATCCTTCTCTTGTCCATGATTTCCATGGGATTGTTTCAAGAATCTGTACATTTAATTTGATATTGGCTGTTGGTTTGCAGTAAATTGCTTTTATTGTGTTTAGGTATGGGTCTTGAATTCCTGGTCTCATCAATACTTTTAACACGAAGGGGTGTTGTATTTTCTCAAATGCTTTTTCTGCATCTATTAGATGATCATGTGATTTTTTTTTCTTTGTGGCTTTTTATATGGTGGATTACATTAATGGGTTTTCAAATATAGAACCAACCTTTCATTCCTGGAATGAAGCCTATTTGGCTTGGTGAATGATGATTTTGGTGTGTCCTTGGATGAGGTTTGCAAGAATTTTATTGAGTATTTTTACTTCAATATTCATAAGCGAGATTCTCTTTTCTTGTAGGGTCTTGGGTGGTTCAGATATGAGTAATTATGGTTTCACAGAACGAATTAGGTAGTGTTCCTTCTGCTTCGATGTTATGGAATACTTTAAGGAATATTGGTATCAGATCTTCTTTGAATGTGTGGTTCAATTCTGATCTAAATCCATCTGGCCATGGGCATTTTTTGGTTCAGAGGCTTTTAATAACTTCTTCAACTTCCTTTTGGGATATGGACCTGTTTGGAAAGTTTACCTGCTCTTGATTTAATTTTGGTATGTGTTATCTGTCTAGAAAACCATTCATTTCATCTAGATTTTACACTTTTGTTGAGTATAGGCTTTTGAAGTAAGATCTGTTGATTTTTTTTAAATTTCCTTCATTTCTGCTATGTCTTTTTTCATTTCTAATTTTTTTAATATGGATACTGTCTCTGGGACCTTTTGTTAGTTTGGCTAGGGGTTTAATCTATCTTGTTCTTTCTCTCAAATGATCAACTTTTGGTTTTGTTCATTCTTTATATTTTTCTCTTATTTTCTATTTGATTGTTTTCAGTCCTGAGTTTGACTATTTCCTGCCTTCTACTCCTCCAGGTTGAGGTTGCTTCTTTTGGCTCTAGAGCTCTCAAGTGTGCTGTTAAGTTGCTAGTGTAAGATCTCTCCAGTTTCTTTACCAATGCACTTCGTACTGTGAAGTTTTCTCTTAGCACTGCTTTCATTGTATTCCATAAATTTGAGTATTATATGTCAATATTATCATTAAATTCTGGGAAGTCTTTAATTACTTTCTTTCACCCTAGGCAAAATTACCATTGAGTAGACAGTTGTTCAGTTTCCATATGTAAGTGGGCTTTCTGTTGCTTTTGTTATTATTGAAGACAAGTGTTAAGCCATGGTGATCTGATAAGATGTATGGGTTTATTTCAATCTTTTTGTATTGGTTGAGGCCTGTTTTGTGACCAATTATATAGTGGA
The DNA here is from genome assembly GCF_021556685.1 of Rattus norvegicus. Lineage (NCBI taxonomy): Eukaryota > Metazoa > Chordata > Mammalia > Rodentia > Muridae > Rattus > Rattus norvegicus. The sequence continues at coordinate 23,764,016 of NC_141540.1, forward strand.
TTTTGAGAAGATACCACGAGGTACTGAGGAGATGTATTCTTTTTTTTAGGGTGAAATGCACTGTGGATGTATGTCTCTTAAATGCATTTGGTTCATAACCTCTATTAGTTTCACTGTGTCTCTATTTAGTTGCAGTTTCAATGACCTATGCATTTGAGATACTGGGGTATTGAAGTATCCTAGTATTATATTGAGGGTTCAATGTGTGTTTAGAGCTTTAGTAGAGTTTGTTTTATGAATGTGGGTGCCCTTGCATTTGGGGCATGGTGTTTGGAATTGAGCCTTTCTCTTGGTGTATTTTCCCTTTGATGTATTTTAAGTTTTCTTCCTCATCATACTTGATAACTTTTGGTTGAAATTCTATTTTATTAGATATTAAGATGGCAACTCCAGCTTGTTTCTTGGGACCATTTGCTTGGAAGACCTTTTTCCATCCTTTTATTCTGAGAAAATGACTGTCTTTGTTAATGAGGTGTGTTCTTTGTATGCAGCAAAATGCTGGATCTTGTTTGTCTATAAGTATGTTAGCTTAAGTCTCTTTATAGATGAGTTGAGTCCATCAATATTGAGAAATATTAAAGACAGGTGAATATTGGTTCCTGTTATATTTGTTTTGTAGTTGTTTATGTGCTTGTGGTTTACTCCTTTTGTCTCTGTTGTGAAATGCTTAATATCTTGTCTTTTCTTTGTTGTAGGTATATTTTTTGTGTTGTAGTTTTCCTTCTAGAATACTCTGTAGGGCTGGATTGGTAGATAAATACTATTTATATTTGGTTTTGTCATGGATTTTGGTTTCTCCATCTATGTTGATCTAGAGTTCTGCTCTAGAGCCTGGACTGGTATTTGTGTTCTCTTAGAGTCTACATGACCTTTGACTAGGCTCTTCTTGCTATTCTACTCTCTGTTGAGAAGATTGGTGTAATTCTAATAAGTCTAAATTTATATATACTCATCTATTTTGCCTTGCAACTTTTACTATTGTTTCCTTGTTCTTTGCATGTAATGTTTTGATTATTATGTAATGAGAAGATTTTCTTTTCTGATCCCATTCGTTTGGTGTTCTATACACTTCTTGTACCTTTCTGGCCATCTCTTTCCTTAGCTTGGGAATGTTTTTTTCTCTGATTTTGTTGAAGACATTTTCAGGTCCTGTTAGTTATGTCTTAACATTACCAATTGAAGTCTTATAATGGACAATATTTACTTGGGGCTGTCTTACAGGTTCAGAGATTCAGTCTATTATCATCAAGCCTGAGCATGGCAGTCTAAAGGCAGGCATGGTGCAGAGGGAGCTGAGGGTTTACATCTTCATCCGAAGGAAGCCAGGAACAGCTTGAGCTGTTCAGGCAGCTAGGAGGAGTGTTTCTAAACTTACCCCTCAGTGACACACTTCCTCCAATAAGGTCACACTTTCTAATAGTGCCACTCCTTGGGACAAGCATATGAGAACCATCACATTTTACTCACTGGTCTCCATAGGCTTGTTCAAACACATGAGTCTACAGAGACCCTACCTAAACATAGCATAATAAAAAAGTACATTTAGTCCAACTTCCAAAGTCTCCATAGTCTACAGCAGTATCAACAATGTTAAAAGTCCAAAATTCATAGTCTCTTCTGAGATCCAGCCAATCACTTAACTGCAATTCCTGAATTCAGACAGGCAACCAGCTGGGTAAACTTCAAACTCTGACATCTCCATATCTGATGTCAAATCAGTCTTCAGATATTCAACTGCTGAATTATCTTTGTCGACTGCAACAAACTTCTTTTTCCTAAGCTGGTCCTACTCCCTGTTCGCAGCTTTCCTAAACAGATGGCTGGTGGCTCTGTTATCTTTATCATCTTTGGGTCTCCAAGGCCACTTTAATGTTACTGCTTGTTTCAATGTGTGGGATCCATGCATGATCCTCCAAAGGGCTGGCTTCACTTCTCCAGGTCTGCCCTCTGTAGCAGTTTAACTTCAGGTGGATCCACCATGCACTGCCCCTGCTGTTCTTGAGGATCATCCCATGGTATTGGCATCTCCAATACCCTGGGGTCTTCCCTTGCAACTAGGCTTCACCATAGTCTACCATGGGCTCTCTTCATGGTGCCAATCCTCAACTCCTTTGCATAAACCCTTAAGTCCTGGATTGTCAACTACAACTGAGGCTGTATTTTCACCAATGGCCTTCCATGGCCTCTCACAGTCCCAAGTGTCAGCTGTTCTTCATGACACCTTAATGCCTTCAAACCAGTACCACCTGAGTGATTCTTACACATTATCAAATACAGCTGCAACATGGGGTGTAACCTGAACTATCTCTGGAACACAGCCTTTTTGTCATGACTTCATAAGAGAAATGAACCAAAATAACCTAGTGATATTCAGGTACATTCTTGCCACTTCTGTAACTTGTGTTCAATAGAGCTTTGTAGTTTCCTTAGGATTGAGCCACTGCTGCTGATTCATGTTTGCCAGTTAACTGAACTGCTGACAATGAAGAATATAATACTCCCCACCCAAAGCTACTTCTAAGTAGGACCAAATCGCGTTTGTCCTATTAGCCATTTTCAGCTGCTTCCTTTTTATTGGACTAAAAAGTAGTTTGAATTATTAAAATGATTGCAGACTTGGCTATGTGCTTAGAAAACTTGTGGATAGATGTAGACATGCTTGGTATACAAAAAAGAGCTAGTGGGAGGAGGAAAACAGGTTCAGTCTTGGTTTCTGAGACTGGGAAGTTACACCACAAAAAGTAGGAAGCCAAGTAAGCTGGAAGATTAATTGCTGCCCCACCTTACTCCACACACTTACACTGCCATGTACCTAGAATGTCTCCATGCAAAAAGGGGTCAGCAAGAGAAGGAGGTGTGAAAGATAATGGTTTAGTGTTCAGCCAACTGTGTACTAGCATATGATTTGCTAAAGGCTACACAGGCACCTTCAGTCTTCTAAGTTTTCTGACTGCTAGTGATGGTGGTCATGTTTATTGTGAATTGAATAGAAATGTTAGATTTCAAAGAGGCATTGGAATTGTATGGCTTTCATTCTCCATTTGTTGAAGAAATGTTAAGTAACTGGGAATACAGAGCAGAGTTATTCCCTAAAATCAAACTGACAGGTGATCAAGAAGCTTGTCAAAAATTAGAATGTTTTTTATGGTGGAGGCATAAAGCCACAAAGATATAATAATATAATTTATATAGGGGGATAAATGTCACTAAAATATATTGATTAATAAAGGGTGTAATCCTGACTTAAAAAAAAAACAAATCAAGGGGCTGGGGATTTAGCTCAGTGGTAGAGCGCTTACCTAGGAAGCGCAAGGCCCTGGGTTCGGTTCCCAGCTCCGGAAAAAAAAAAGAAGAAAAAAAAAAACAAATCTAATTTGCTATTGTAAATAGGAAATGTCGTATTGCTCTTTTAAGAACTTGGGATATGATTAAGCAGCCTCAGAAAAATTCACCTCATTTATTATTGTCATACAGAGTTTTACAGGAGTCTTTACAGAGATTGAGTTCAGTATAAATATAGCCATATCAGACAATGAAACAAGATAGTTATTGACAAAAATGTTGCTATTTCAAATTGCAATTACTGAATATAAGAGACTAATCAGAGCATTGAAAGCACAAGGAGTCATGAGAAACAAATGGAAAAGAGAGGCAACTGGTATTGGTTCTCATGAGTATAATGTAAATATAATAAGGCGAATTGTACATAGAAGTCTTGGGAATCAAAATGTCTGATACTTTATTACAGGTGAGTTTGATGAATTTTCAAAGAAATTGTGAGCTTAGGTGATTCAGTGCTCAAAACAGCACATACATTGACTCTAGAGATTATAGCATTTATAAAAGAGAATAAGCAATATAAGTTTTGCTTATAATGAACTACAAAGGTCTTTAAGGAATGTTAGTCACTGTGAAAAGGGCAAAATTAGGTCTAAGTATTGATGGTCCAAGAGAAATATATTGGTACACATAGGCATTGGAAGCATGGGTATGAAAGCTCTAGGTCCCTCTACAACAATAAAAGCTGTTTTCTTTTGGTCAGTACAGCCGCACCAAATAGGCAAGAAAAATCAAAAGAATGTATGTATAATGTTTTACATGCAACAGAACGAAGTAGACACATAAAGCATTCATATATTATACCCAGAAGTAGAATGTCACACATTAACCACTAGTGTTTATACCTTTTACCTTCAGAGACAATAGGAGTAATCTTGAGAAGAAGATTAACTTCTCAAAGATTTATTGTGCATCCAGGTATAGTACATTGGGATAGCAAAGAAGAAATAAAATTCATGGCATATGTAAAATTGGAGCTGAAATTGATGCAGAGGATAAAATTACTAAATTGCTCTTTCCTTGAATCAGTTGCAAGTCTGTTCCAGTAGAAAAAATAAGGGATTTTGGGAGTTCTGGAAAAATATGTGTTCTGGTAAACAGATTAATGATCAGACATTCAAATTAATGGTACTAACAAATGGTGTTGCCATGAATAGATTGGTGGACACTGGAGATGATGTTATTTTTCTTTCCCAATATCCTACAATTCAGATTGGCCACTTCAGAAGGTTTACAGCTAATTTATAGGAACTCATAAATTATAATGAATATCAGTAATTAAGATGAAGTGTCTCAAGGATTATCTGTGTGGGACCAGAAGGGCAAACAAGAAATTTGAGACCTTATGTGGTTGACATACAAACATAAGGTATGTATGGTAAAAGGAATTTTTTTAAAAAGTGGGACACCCAAATTAATACTTCTGCAATTTCAGGAACAGCAATTGAGAAAATTAGAGTGACATGGGAGATGCTCCTGGGGAAGATATTGTAAAAGGTAGTTGCTACTGGAGAAGTTATTAGTGGCAGATAATAACTGCCTGAGGTCTACAATTTGATATAATCAGTCATAAAACATGCCTCAACAGATACAGGAAGATAAAAGTAATCCCACACATCCTATGAGATCACCAAGGTATGAGGCTCGTCTTCAATAAAACAATAACGACAAAATACCAACATATAACTAGAAGTTGAACAACATTCTACTCAATGACAACTCGGTCAAGGAACAAAGAAAGAAAGAAACTAAAGACTTCTTAGAATGTAATGAAAAAGAAGATACGACATACCCAAACTTATTGGACACAGTAAAAGCAATGCTAAGAGGCAAATTCATAGCTCTGAGTGCCTGCGAAAAGAAATAGGAAAGAGCATACATTAGCAACTTCACGGCACACCTAAAACCTCTAGAACAAAAAGAAGCAAATACACAAAAGAGGAGTGGAAGGCAGGAAATAATCAAACTCAGGGCTGAAATCAACCTCGAAGAAACCAAAAGGACTATATAAAGAATCAACAAAATAAGACAATGGTTCTTTGAGAAAATAAACAAGGTAGATAAACCCTTAGCCAGACTAACCAGAGGGCACAGAGAGTGTATCCAAGTTAAAAAAATCAGAAATGAAAAGGGAGACATAACAACAGAATCTGAGGAAATTCAAAAAAATAATCAGATCCTACTACAAAGGCCTACATTCAACAAAACTGGAAAATCTGGATGCAATGGACAATTTTCTAGACAATCACCAGGTACCAAAATGAAATCAGAAACAGATAAACTATTTAAACAACCCCATAACTCCAAAAGAAATAGGAGCACATATTAAAAGTCTCCCAACCAAAAAGCACCCAGTACCAGATGTGGTTAGTGCAGAATTCTATAAGAATTTCATTTTTTAATTTTTATTAGATATATTTCTTTACTTACATATGCAGCTGGAGACTGGGTCAGTTCATGTATAGTCTTTCAGTAGTGGATTAATCCCTGGAAGCTCTGGTTGGTTGGCATTGTTGTTTTTATGGGGTTGCAAGCTCCTTCAACTCTTTCAATACTTCCTCTAATTCCCCCGAAGGGGGTCCTGTTCTAAGTTCAGTGGTTTGATGCTAGCATTGACTTCTGTATTGCACATGCTCTGGATGTGTCTCACTGGAGATATCTATATTCGTTCCATTTCAGCATGCATTTTTTAGCTTCAACAGTCTTACCTAGTTTTGGTGGTTGTATATGTATGGTCCACATGTGAGGTAGACTCTGAATGGCCAACCCTTGAATCGTTGCTCTAAACTTGCTTCTATATCCCCTCCTATAGATATTTTTTTTTTTTACTTTTTTTAAGGAGTGGGGGCATCCGAATTTTGGTCATCCTTCTTCTTGAGCTTCCTGAGGTCTGTGGATTGCATCTTGGATACTTCAAGCATTTTTGGCTAATATCCACTTATCAATGAGTGCACACCTAGTGTGTTTTTCTGTGATTGAGTTACCTCACTCAGGATGATATTTTCTAGTTCATTCCATTTGCCTATGTATTTCATGAACTCATTGTTTTTCTTACATGAGCAGTACTCCATTGTGTAGATATACCACATTTTTTAATCCATTCTTCTGTTGAAGGGCACTTGGGTTCTTTCCAGCTTCTGGCTATTATAAATAAGGCTGCTATGAACACAGTGGAGCATGGGCCTTTGTTATATGTTGGGGCATCTTTTGGACATATGCCCAGGAAATGTATAGCTGGGTCCTCAGGTAGAGGAATGGCCAATTTTCTGAGGAAGCTCCACACTGATTTCAGAGTGGTTGTACCAGTTTGAAATCCCACCAACAATGGCAGAGTGTTCCTCTTTCTCCACATCCTTACCAGCATCTGTTGTCACTTGAGTTTTTTGTCTTAGCCATTCTGACTGCTGTAAGGTGGAATCTCAGGGTTGTTTTGATTTGCATTTCACTGATAATTAAGGATATTGAACATGTCTTTAGGTGCTCTTTGGCCATCCAACAATCCTCAGCTGAGAATGTTTTGTTTAGCTCTGTATCCCATTTTCAATAGGGTTATTTGGCTTTCTGGAGTCTAACTTCTTGAGTTCTTTTATCTTTTGGATATTAGCCCTTTATCAGATGTAGGATTGGTGAAGATATTTTCCCAATATGTTGGTTGCTGTTTTCTTCTACTGACAGTGTCTTTTGCCTTACAGAAGCTTTGCAGTTTTCTGAGGTCCTATTTGTCAATTCTTGATCTTAGAGTATAAGCCATTGGTGTTTTGTTAAGGAAATTTTCTCCAGTGCCCATGTGTTTAAGACTCTTCCCCACTTTTTCTTCTATTAGTTTGAGTGTATCTGGTTTAATGTGGAGGTCCTTGATCCACTTGGACTTAAGCTTTGTACAGGGTGATAAGAATGGATCGATTTGCATTGTTCTACATGCTGACCTCCAGTTGAACCAGGACCATTTGTCTAAAATGCTATCTTTCTTCCACTGGATGTTTTTACCACCTTTGTCAAAGATCAAGTGACCATAGGTGTGTGGGTTCATTTCTGGGCCTTCACTTCTGTCCCACTGATCTATCTGTCTGCCTCTGTACCAATAACATACAGTTTTAATGATTATTGCTCTGTAATACTGCTTGAAGTCAGGAAGGGTGATTCCCCAGCATTTCTTTTATTGTTGACTATAGTTTTAGCTATCCTGCATTTTTTGTTATTCCAAATGAACTTGCAGATTGCTTTATCTATCTCTATAAAGAATTGAGTAGGAATTTTGAAGGGGATTGTATAGAATCTGAAGATTGCTTTCGACAAAATGGTCATCTTTACTGTATTAATCCTGCCGATCCATGAGCAAGGAAGATTTTTTCATCTTCTAAGATCTTCCTCAGTTTCTTTCTTCAGAGACTTGAAATTCTTGTCATACAGATATTTCACTTCTTGGTTAAAATCATACAAAGATATTTTATATTACTTCAGACTATTGTGAAAGGTATTATTTCCATAATTTCTTTCTCAGCTTGTTTAACCTTTGAGGAGAGGAAGGTTACTGATTTGTTTCAGTTAACTGTATACCATGACACTTTGCTGAAGTTGTTTATCCAGTTAAGTAGTTCTCTGGTAGAACTTTTGGGATCACATAAGTACACTATCATATCATCTGCAAATTGTGATATTTTGGTTGCTTTCCTTACAATTTGTATCCCTTGACCTCCTTTAGCTGTCTGATCAATCTGGCTAGAATTTCAAGTACTATAGTGAATAAGTAGGGAGAGAGTGGGCATCCTTCTCTAGTCCCTCATTTGATTGGGAATGCTTCAAGTTTCATTCCATTTAGTTTGATGTTAGCTACTGGTTTGCTGTGTATTGCTTATACTATATTTAGAAATGGGTCTTGAATTCCTGATATTTCCAGGACTTTTATCATGAAGGGGTGTTGAATTTTGTCAAATGCATTCTCAGCATCTAATATAGTGGATTACATTGATAGATTTTCATATATTAAACCATCATTAAAATCCCTGTGATGAAACCTACTTGATCATGATGGATGATCATTTTGATGTGTTCTTGGATTCGGTTTGCAAGAATTTTATTGAGTATTTTTCCATCAAGATTCATAAAGGAAATTGTTCTGAAGTTCTCTTTCTTTGTTGGGTCTTTGTGGGGTTTCAGTATGAGAGTAATTGTGATTTCAAAGAAGGAATTTTGTAGTGCTCCGTCTGTTTCAATTTTGTGGATTACTCTGGATAGTATTGGTATGAGGTCTTCTATTAAGGTTTGAGAGAATTCTGCACTGAACCCTTCTGGACCCGGGCTCTTTTTGGTTGAGAGACTTTTATTAGCTGCTTCTATTTCTTTAGGAGATATGGAATTGTTTAGATGGTTTATTTGTTCATAATTTAACTTTGGTAGCTGGTATCTGTCTAGAAAATTGTCCATATCCTCCAGATTTTCCAGTTTTGTTGAATTTAGACTTTTTTAGTAGGATCTGGTGATTTTTTTAAAATTTCTTCAGATTCTGTTGTTATGTCTCTGTTTTCATTTCTGATTTTGTGAATTTGGACACTCACTCTGTGAATTCTGGTTAGTCTGGCTAAAGGTTTATCTATTTTGTTGATTTCCTCAAAGAACCAGATCCTGGTTTTGTTGACTTTTTGTATAGACATTTTCATTTCTACTTCGTTGATTTCATGCCTGAGTTTGATTATTTCCTGCCTTCTACTCCTCTGGGGTTTATTTATTTATTTTTGTTCTAGAGCTTTTAGATGTGCTGTCAAGATGTGCTGACATATGCTTTCTCCTGTTTCCTTTGGCAGGCACTCAGGGCTATGAGTTTTCCTCTTAGTACCATTTTCTTTGTGTCCCATAAGTTTGAGAATATTGTATCTTCATTATACTTAAATTCTAAGAAGTCTTTAGTTTCCTTCTTTATTTCTTCCTTGACCAAGTAGTCATTGAGTAGAGCATTGTTCAACTTCCATGTACACAAGGGATTTCTGTCATTATTGTTGTTATTGAAGACAAGTCTCAGTGAGTGGTGATGTGAAGGAATGGATGGAATTATTTCTAACTTCCAGTATCTGATGAAGCATATCCTTTTGATTTAGGATGGAATGTTGTATAAATATCTGTTAAATCCATTTGGTTCATAACTTCTGTTAGTTTCTCTATGTCTCTGTTTAATATGTTTCCATGATCTGTCCATTGGTGAGAGTGGAGTGTTGAAATCTCCTACTATTATCGTGTGAGGTGCAATGTGTGCTTTGAGTTTTAGGAAGGTTTCTTTTATGTATGTAGGTGCCCCTGCATTTGGAACATAGCTATTTAGGATTGAGAGTTCATCCTCCTGGATATTTCCTTTGATGAATATGAAGTGTCCTTCCTTATCTTTTTTAATACAATTGGTTGAATGACAATTTTATTTGATATTAGAATGGCAACACCAGCTTTTTTCTTTGGGCCATTTGCTTGGAAAGTTGTTTTCCAGCTAGTTATTCTGAGATAGTGTTTGTCTTTGTCACTGAGGTGGGTTTCCTGCATGTAGCGAAATGCTGGGTCCTTGTTACATATCCATTCTGTTAGTCTATGTCTATTTATTGTGGAATGGAGTCTGTTAATGTTGAGAGATATTAATAGTGATTGTTGCTTTCTGTTATTTTTGTTATTAGAGGTGGAGTTATCTTTGTCTCTCTTTTGGTTTCATTGCAGGGAAATTATATTCTTGCTTTCTCTCCTTGTGTTAGAGTTTTCCATCCTTTATCCTTTGTAGGGCTGGATTTGTAGAAAGATGTTGTGTAAATTTGGTTTTGTCATGGAATATTTTGGTTTCTCCATCTATGTTAATTGAGAGGTTTGCTGCATACAGTAAATTGGGTTGGCATTTGTGTTTTCTTAGGGTCTGTATGACATCTTTCTAGTAACTTCTGGCTTTCACAGTCTCTGGGGTGAAATCTAGTGTAGTTCTTATAGGTCTGCCTTTATATGTCATTTGACCCTTTTCCCTTACTGCTTTTAATATTCTTTCTTTGCTTTGTGCATTTGGTGTTTTAAGTATTATGATGGGGGGAATTTCTCTTCTGGTCTAGTCTATTTGGAGTTCTGTAGGCTTCTTGTATGTTTATGGGCATCTTTCTTTAGGTTAGAGAAGTTTTCTTCTATAATTTTGTTGAATATATTTACTGGCCCTTTAAGTTGGGAGTCTTCACTTTTTTCTATACCTTGGTTTCTGTTGCTTAGGTTCCTGCACTTGCATCTAGCCATTGGGTTATCTCTGGTGTTTGCTTGTCTTGTTATTTCTGAGAGTTACTTGACTCTGCTGTAGGCCTCTATGTTAGGACTCCTGTAGAACTGTTTTCCTGTTTTCTTTCAGCCTTTCCTGAGAACAAATGCTCTGATTTCAGGTGTGTCAGTGTTCCTGGAGACTGTCTTCCAGCTCTAGGTGTGGGCAGGAATCAAAGGGTCCTGTCCATCTGTTTGATATTCTCATTGTATACTCAATTTCCTGTATGTTTTGGGTTAGGACCTTTTTGCATTTTACATTATCTTTGACAGTTTTGTCGAGGTTTTCTATGGTATCTTCTGCCCCTGAGATCCTCTCTTCTATCTCTTTTCTGTTGGTGATGCTTGTATCTGAGACTCCTTGTCTCTTCCTTTGGTTTTCTATATCCAGGGTTGTCTCCCTTTGTGCTTTCTTGATTGTTTCTATTTCCATTTTTAATTCATTCATCTGTTCGGTTGTGTTTTCCTGTAATTCTTTCAGGGATTTTTGTATTTGCTCTCTAAGGGCTTCTACTTGTTTACTTGTGTTTTCCTGCATTTCTCTAAGGAAGTTCTTTATATCTTTCTTAAAGTCCTCCATCATTATCAAAAATGTGATTTTATATCTAAACCTTGCTTTTCTGGTGTTTTTGTATATCCAATACTTTCTTTGGTTGGTGAACTAGTCTTTGTTGGTGCCAAGTAGTCTTGGTTTCTGTTGCTTAGGTTCCTGCACTTTCATCTAGCCATTGGGTTAACTCTGGTGTTCGCTTGTCTTGTTGTTTCTGAGAGTGATTTGACTCTGCTGTAGGCCTCTGTGTCAGCACTCCTGTAGAACTGTTTTCCTGTTTTCTTTCAGCCTTTCCTGAGAACAGGTGCTCTGATTTCAGGTGTGTCAGTATTCCTAGAGACTGTCTTCCAGCTCTAGGTGTGGGCAGGGGTCAAAGGGTCCTGTCCATGATTGCCTATAGATCCTTGCACTCAGCGGGCACCATTGGCATTATATGATTCTCTCTTGGGTCTGAACTGTGGGCAGAGGGTAGTCTCCTCTGACTTCTAAGGAGTATCGACACTTATGAAGGTCCAGTTCCTTCCCCTATGGGATTTGGGTACAGGGAGCTGTTTGATCAGTTCAGTTTGGTCCTGGGCACAGACCAGGACTAAGGGTACTGGTGGATGTCTGTTTGTAAACCTCTGTGTTCAGAGACAATGTGCAGCTTCCCCTTGGACCAGGGATGTGGGCAGAGGTGTGCAAATGTTGCAGTCTGTCTTGTAGTCTCCGGATGTCTGCACTCCTCGGTGGTCAGCTCACTTCCCCACAGGATTTGGGTACAGGGAACTGTCTTATCAGACCTTCTTAAAAGATAACATACCAATACTGTCCAAACTATTCCACAAAATAGAAACTGACAGAGCACTACCTAATTCCTTCTATTCAGCAACATTTACTCATACATAAATGTCACAAAGACCCAACAAAGACAGAGCACTTCAGACCAATTTCCCTTATGCATATCAACACAAAAATACTCAATAAAATTCTTGAAAACTGAATCCAAGAACATATCTAGATGATCATCCACCATGATTAAATAGGCTTCATCCAAGAGATGCACAGATGGTTTAATATACAGAAATCAAACAATGTAACCCACTATATAAACAAACTCAAAGAAAAAAACCCACATGATCATTTCATTAGATGTTGAGCAAATATTTGACAAAATTCGACACCCCTTCATGATAAAAGTCCTGGAAATATCAGGAATTCAAGGCTCATAACTTAACAGAGTTAAAAGTAATATAGAACAAACCAGTAGTTAACATTAAACTAAATTGAGAGAAACTTGAAGCAATCCCAGTCAAATCAGGAACTAGACAAGGATGCTCACTCTCTCCCTACTTATTCATTATGGTACTCAAAGTTCTAGCCAGAGCAATCAGACAGCAAAATTATGTCAAAGGGATAAAAATCGGAAGGGAAGAAATGAAAATATCACTATTTGCAGATGATATGATAGTGTACCTAAGTAACCCCAAAAGTTCCACCAGAGAACTATGTAACCTGATAAACAACTTCAGCAAAGTGTCAGATTATAAAATTAACTCAAAAAAAATCAGTAACCTTCCTCTACTCCAAGGATAAATAGGCTGAAAAAGAAATTAGGGAAATGACACCCTTCACAATAGTCCAAATAATATAAAATGCCTTGGTATGACTTTAACCAAGAAAGTGAAAGTTCTTTATGACAAGAACTTCAAGTTTCTGAAGAAAGAAATTGAGGAAGATCTCAGAAAATGGAAATATCCCCCATGCTCATGTATTGACAGGATTTGTGTAGTAAAAATGGCCATTTTGCCAAAAGTAATCTACAGATTCAATGCAATCCCCATCAAAATTCCAACTCAATTCTTCATACAGATATAAAAACAATTTGCAAATTCATTTGGAATAAGAAAACCCCAGAATAGCAAAAGTTATCCTCAACAATAAAAAAAAAAAAAACTTCTGGGGAAATCGCCATCCCTGTCCTCAAGCAGTATTACAAAGGAAGAATGATAAAAACTGTATGATATTGGTACGGGGACAGGCAGATAGATCAATGGAATAGATCACTTGATCTTTGACAAAGTTGCTAGAACTATCCTATGAAAAAAGAAGGCATTTTCAACAAATGGTGCTGGTTCAACTGGCAGTCCTCATGTAGAAGAATGCAAATGATTCCATACATATTGTCCTGTACAAAGCTTAAGTCCAACTGAATCCAGGAACTCCACATCAAACCAGATGTACTCAAACTAATAGAAGAAAAAGTGGGGAAGATTCTTGAACACATGGGAACTGCGGAAAATTTCCTGAACAAAACACCAATGGCTTAAGCTCTAAGATCAAGAAACAACAAATGGAACCTCATAAAACTGCAAAATTTCTGTAAGGCAAAGGACATTGTCATTAGGACAAAATGGCAAGCAACATATTGGGAAAAGATCTTTACCAATCCTACTGATAAAGGGCTAATATTCAAAATATACAAAGAAATCAAAAAGTTAGGCTCCAGCGAGCCAAATACCCTATTAAAAATGGGGAATAGAGATAAACAAAGAATTCTCAGCTGAAGAATATTGATTAGGTGAGAAGTACCTAAAGAAATGTTCAACATCCTTAGTCATTAGGGAAATGAAAATCAATCAGCACTGAGATTCCACCTCACACCAGCCAGAATGGCTAAGATAAAAAACTCAGGCAACAGCAGATGCTGGCAAGTATGTGGAGAAAGAGGAACAATCCTCCATTGTTGGTAGTATTTCAAACAGGTACGACAATTTTGAAACTCCATCTGAAGGTTACTCAGGAAATTGGACATTCCACTACCTTAGGACCCAGCCATACCTCTCCTGGGCATACACCCAAAAGATGCTCCAACATACAACAAAGACACATGCTCCATTATGTTCATACCAGCCTTATCTTTAATAGCCAGAAGCTGGAATGAACCCAGACGTACTTCAACAACGGAATGGATACAGAAAATGTAGTACATCTACACAGTGGACTACTTCTCAGCCATCAAAAACAATTACTGCATTAAATTCACAGGCAAATCGATTGAATTAGAATATAGCATCCTGAGTGAGGTAACCCAATCACAGAAAAACACAAATTGTATGCACTTGCTGATGATAAGTGGATATTAACCCAAAAGCTTGAATTACCCAAGATGCCATTCACAGATCACATGAAGCTCAAGAAGAAGGACGACCAAAATGTGAATGCTTCATTCCTTCTTAAAAGGGGGAAAAATAGCCATAGGAGAGGATATAAAGACAAAATTTAGGGCAGAGACTGAAGGAATGGCCATCCAGAGCCTGCCCCACATTTGTATATATTCATAATCATATATATATATATATATATATATATATATATATATATATATAGCTCCATCAATCATATATATATGTGATTGATGGAGCTAAAAGGTTTTCGCCTACAGGAAACAGATATAGATGTCTCCTGAGAAACACAGCCAAAGCATGTCGAATACAGAGGTGAATGCTAGCAGCAAAGCACTGAACTGACAACAGGACCCCTGTTGGAAGAATTGGAGAAAGGATTAAAAGATCTGAAAGGGCTTTCATCCTGGTAAGAACAGCAATACCAACCAACCAGAGCTTCCAAGAACTAAACCACTACCCAATGAATATACATGGACTGACCCATGGCTCCAACTGCATATATAACAGAGGGTGGCCTTGTTGGGCACCAATGTAAGGAGAAGCCCTTATTCCTGCCTAGGTTGGATCCCCAGTGCAAGGGAATCTTGGGGAGGCGTCGTTAAGTGGGCTGGGGGAGGGGGATACCCTTTTAAAAGAAGAGGAGGGGAAGGGGATAAGGGGCTTTTGGACATGAAACTGGGAACTGGAATAACATTTGAAATGTAAACAAGAAAATATCCTATTTTTAAAAAAATAAATTAAGAACCCATCTTTTTAAAGAAAATAAAATCTGTCAAGATATCTAACTCTTGAAGCAGAAAGAGTTAAGTTTTTTAGAACAAATACCACAAGATGTATATGTAGCCAAAATTGATCCTAAATTTGACTGTATGTTGGTCATTTTGCCTTCAATTCATTCTCCAGTTGGTCTCACTCTGCAAAGGGAAGATAGTAGCATGGAATGGATTTTCATTACTTATATACAAAGTAAAATATTGAAGACATATATACAAAAGATATCTGAGTAGATTATAAAGGATATAAAAATTTACATCATTTATCAGGAACATATCTAAACAAAAATATGGTATCACCTACAAATGTTGAGGTTATGTCATTATGTGTGCACAATGAAGATTAGCATAGAGCTTATAATAATTACGTGGTTGAAATTAATAACAAATATCCAAAACATAAATGTACGCAGTTTATAACAAGAATTATTTAGATTCTTTTACACATTATAATGAGAATACCAGTTCCATAGGTATCAACATTTTATACTGATTTTATACTGATATAAGCAAGATGGCAATGGCAAGTTATAAGATAGGAAAATAAACATGGTACTAAAAAATTACATATACATTAGTTAAACAAAATCAGAATTGTATACAGCCCTTACAGAATTATTAGATTTTTCTGAATCTCTTCAGACAATTCCTCCTTCTTTATATTCAGTAAATTTGTTTGGCAAATACAGACTGCTGAGTTTGTACCTGATAACTAAGAATTGTGCTTTTTTTTTCCTTAATTGCAACCAGCCATCTGAACTAGAAATTACCCATTATATAATTCTCATACTCAGTCAGATAGCAGATTTTCCTGTCATTAGTTCAAGGAAATGAGGAAATTTGTCAGTTTCTAATAGGAAATGTGTAAAAAGACTCAGAGTTTCATGTGAAAATATTAATTTGAGAGATTAAAATGTTTTCTATCAATTAACAACAAGCCAAATAAGTAAGAAAATAAATTGTAAGAAAATATATACAACTCTGTCTTCTACTGATTGTAACCCCAGGGATACCAAATGATAGGACAACTAGAAGATGGATATTATTTGCTTTGAAGAATTTAGAAAATAAGGTGTATACACAATACCATTGACACACATTCAGTGTTTCAATGTATAGAACTGAATTATATTTTGAAAAAGTTGATTGTATAATTACATGTTTACTGAAAAAAGGGTAATTATAGGAATACCTTTACAGATTAAAACTCATAATACTCCTCCATATATATCAAATAAGATTAATCAATTCCTTGAAAACTAAAATATAAAGCATTTTCCTCATATACCACAAACTTCTACATGACATGCAATGATAGAATGAGTCACGCATACCTTATTAGAGATGCTTATTAAATAAAAGGGAAGAGTAACTCCCTGAGACAAATTACAACTGATTTGTTAACTATAAATTTTCTCAATGTTGGTATAAATGGAACAATAGCAGCTAAGAGATAATAGGTTATCAAAAAACTGGGGAAGTAAGCCAATTGATATATTATAGGAACATGTTCATATTAGAATGGGAATGTGCAGTAGTTTTAAGATGGAGATGTAGTAATGCTTATGTATCTACAGGGAATGAAAACATATGGTTACCAAAATAATTATAAAAAAATAGATCTAATCAGGCAAATCGTCTTTTCTGCTGGGAAAAGAATGTATCCACAAAGAAAGTAGCTAAGATGATTCACTCTTGTGGATGCTCTGTTACTGCTTTCTCTTAAATAAACATGCAAATCAATTTCAAAATGGTAGTCCAATTGATTAACCACACTACGTTTGGACAGTACATAGATTGGGCAACACATAGACTGGACAGATAACTCAGGAAATATAGATAAGCTAGATAACGCAGATACGAGAAGAAAATACTCGCAAGAGTAGGCAAATCAGAGAAACTTACCTCTCTTTGTTTTAGGGGACCCACAAGAAAAGAAAGCTAGACAATCATAACATATTAGTAAAAGATATAGCACAGACTTGGGCTGCCTTTGTGATTGTCACTACAGTCTTTGTGTGCCCCTATCATCTCCGCTTAGTTAGTACTGTAGACTGTGTTCTCATGATGTCCTTGATCCATTTGTCTACTATAATCCCCTCCCTTCCATGAAGTTCCACAAGCTCTAACTAATTGGGGGGTGTGGGTCTCTGAATTTTCTACCATCAGATGCTGGAAGAAAACTCTAGCCTCCCTGATAATTATTGCGCATGGCACCAAACTAAGAGATTAGCAGAATATCATTAGGAATCATTTCACTGAATTTTGTTTTATTACCAGTCATGTTTGGTTCAATTCTAACTATCTTGGCTATCCAGCCTTGAGTTTATGGATATCCAAGGCAGGCGTGGGCTCATGGCTTTTGCTCAAGTTAAAGGGGGCATTGGTTGGCATATTCTTTACATATTCTTTGCACGTATTATGTTGGGAGCAGCCTTGAGATGGCGAAAGCAGCCTTCAAGTTAAAAAGCAATTATGTTCTAACCTTATGCTGGAATAATAAGCAATATTCTTCAGGTTAAAAAGCAATTATATTTTAGCCTTATGATAGAACAAAAAACAATAGCCTTAGGTTAGATCAAAGCAGCACCTGTAGCTCTACATAAATTCAATAGATAGCATAAATCTAGGTGTCAGATCACTGAGTACTGGTGGTCAGGCACTGATGGTCAGGTCACTAAGCAACCCACCCTGCTGTTCCCCCGCTTGGCTGATTTACCTGGCCAATATCCTGGTTTTCAAGCCAGGCCCATTCTTTGTGGTCACCAAACCCCTCCCCACATTTTGCTTCTACCAGTATATCTTCAGCCTGAGAAAAATTAAAAATTGTCAGCTTGATCAGACTCCTTGACTTGCTGTCCGTTCTTTGCGTCTCTTGTCCCCCATTCTCTCCTAGGTGTACCCCAGATCCTGGTCGACTGCCCTGCGGGTCGGGGCAACTGGCGCCCGAACAGGGACCCCCTGGGGGTCACAGAGGAGAGAACGCCACTCATCAGTAAGGACAGGCCTGTCCGCCCTTTTCTGAAGCACCAGAGAGTGACTTTGGATCGCTAGGACGCCATGGAACACCCGCCGTGAGACAGTCCGGGAGGAGTTCATAGCGCGGCACAGATCTTAAGGTTAGTAAGTGATGGGACAAGCATTTTCAAAGCAGTCACTATTTGTGACAGGACTGAAGCAGTCACTCAAGACGCGAGGAATTAGGGTTAAAAAGAAGGATTTAATAAAATTTTTAGATTTGGTAGAAGATATATGTCCCTGGTTTCCCCGGGAAGGGACAATTGATCAAAAAAGGTGGCTCAGAGTTGGAGATTGTTTTAAAGATTATTATGAGGTTCTTGGTCCTACGAAAATTCCAATCACTGCCTTCAGTTATTGGTCTCTTATTAATGATATCCTTAGAACCACCTCTGAATGGCCAGATCTTCAGCATTTAGTCAAGGAAGGAGAGCGTTCACTGAAGGAAAGCTCGCTGAGGGAGCTTGCTCCCCTCCCCTTACCTGTTGACCCCATACTGGGAGAGGAGTCGGCCTCTGGAGTTAAGTCGCCTTCCCCCACATCGGTCATTATTGATATGGAGAGTGCCTTTGATCCTATCCCTGCTAGACCTTTCTCCGCTGAAAAGATTATGTCCAATGCTCCACCCAATACACCAGAATGCCAACCTCATAGACAACTTTATCCTTCTCTTCAAGATTTAGGCAAAGGTGGTGTTTCTTCTCCTGAGCAGGAGGTTAAAATAGAGGCAGGAGCTGCTCGTTTTGAGTCAAAAACAGCCACTATAGCACTGGCCACAGATGGTACCAGAGCTGGTACTCGCTCTCCCTTATCTTTTCCCCCTCCGCCTTATGGCCTCCTAGATGCAGTCCTTGATTCACCCCCTGTCTCAGATGCTTGTCGCCAGCTGACCAACGATGTGACATCCTTGAGACACATGGTAGAGACTAGAAAAGAGCAGGTACAATTGCTTATAGCTCTTCGCGATTTAGAGACAAAATTGACAGAGCTGACACCCTTACAGAGTCCCCAGCTTAAGGCTACAGGCCAGGGTAAAACTCCAAACAAGAAACATAAAGTTTTAGCCTTTCCCCTCTCCCTGAGGAGCGGGGCAAAAGTCCCTAGAGACCCCTCCACCCCAGGAACCCTGGAGGAGGAGGAGGATCGAGTTACAGATGGTGATTCTGAGGAGGAGACAGAACTTCACCCCGACTCACAGGAGCCAGGAGATACGGCTGCTGGCTCTGGGTCCCGCGCAGCTCGGGCTGCACCGGGTCCTCCACGCTATCATTATCAGCCCCTAGATTTTAAAATATTAGAAAAGCTCAAAACAGCGGTATCAAATTATGGCCCTGTGGCCCCCTTTACACTGGCACTTTTAGAATCCTCTACTGAAGGATGGCTCACACCAAACGAGTTTTCGCAGCTTGCCCGAGCCGCGCTTTCAGGCGGCGACTTTGTGCTTTGGAAATCTGAAATGGCTGAAGCCGCAAAAGAAATTGAAACAAAAAATCGTGTACGTCCTGATACCAGGTCATGGACAGCAAAAAAGATTCTTGGTGAGCCACCCTTTAATACTTTAGAGTCTCAAATGCAATTTTCTCCTGGTCTTTTGGCTCAAATTCGTCAGGCATGCCTGGCAGCCTGGAAAAGGTTGCCTCCCAAGTCTGGTTTCTCCTCCACGCTCACTAAGGTACTCCAGGGAGCTGACGAACCATACAATTCTTTTGTCAGCCGTTTGACCGAGACAGCAGAGCGCTTGTTTGGTGTTCAAGAGCCTGAAAATCCCTTTATTAAACAGCTAGCATTTGAAAATGCTAATTCCACTTGCCAGGATATTCTCAAACACCACCGGTCAAAGCCTTTGGCAGAGTATGTTCGCCTCTGCGCAGGGGCAGGAACAAGCCATGCTATCGGTTTAGCTATTGGAGCTGCTCTTCAAAAGGCAGGCTTTAATTCTCAAAAAACCTGCTTTAACTGCAAACAAGTTGGTCATTTCATGCGAGAATGCCCCCACCCTCGTCAATATAAAAGGCCCCCAGCTGAGGGACAAGGGAATGCTTCCCCAATGAGGGCTCCACCTACTATGTTGTGCCCCCGCTGCTCTAGAGGTCGACATTGGGCTAAGGAATGCCGATCCAAAACTGACAGCCAAGGCCGCCCTCTGCCTCCACGGCAGTCGGGAAACTTCCCACGGGGACAGCCTCCGGCCCCCTCCTTCAGAACAGGCCCCGGGGCAATAGGGTTTGTCCCTCAGCAAGCCAGCCACACTTCACCCAATCAATCCCACCCCTCACCCAATCAATTGCCCATCTCTGGCGAGCCACAAAGAACAGCTCAGGACTGGACCTCTGTGCCTCCGCCAGTACAATACTAACACCTGAGGAAGGTATCCAGGCCATATCCACGGGCGTTTATGGCCCCTTACCCCTAAATACTCTTGGCTTGATTTTGGGTAGAGCTTCCCTCTCCCTGAAAGGACTCCAGATCACACCTGGGGTTATAGACCCCGACCACCAAGGAGAAATACGGGTCCTGGCAAGTGCCACAAGTGGCCCGATACTTATACCTACACAACAAGCCATTGCACAGTTATTGTTACTCCCTAAGCTGCCAGTCAGAAATCCACATCATAAAGATGCCAGAGCCCCGGGAAAACAAGGAATATCTGAGGTGTTTTGGGTCCAGAAAATATCTGCTTCTCGGCCTATGCTTACTTTGAGTCTGAATGGAAAAACTTTCCAAGGACTTTTAGACTCGGGAGCTGACGCCACAGTTATTTCTGACAGGTTTTGGCCTGCTGCCTGGCCATTAACTGATTCAGCCACTCACTTACAAGGAATTGGACACTCTAAAAATCCACGAATCAGTGCTCAGACTATTAGATGGACAGATCCAGAAGGAAATTCAGGAACTGTGATTCCCTATGTAATACCTGACTTGCCAATTAACCTCTGGGGGAGAGACATCCTTTCCCAGATGAATGTTATCATGTGTAGCCCTAACGAGGCAGTTACAAAACAGATGTTGGCTCAGGGATTTCTACCTGGACAAGGATTGGGAAAACAGGCACAGGGCATTAAAGAACCATTGGTTATGACACAGAAACTAGATCGAAGAGGTTTGGGATCTCCGCCTTCACATTTTCCTTAGCGGCCACAGTCATGCCTGCCCCCCAGGCTCATACAGAAATTGTCTCTCATGCAGAGAAAATCTCTTGGAGAGATAATGTCCCTGTCTGGGTTGATCAGTGGCCGCTAACTCAAGAAAAACTGATAGCTGCTAGACAGTTAGTGCAGGAACAGTTAGCAGCTGGCCACATTGAGCCATCCTCTTCCCCCTGGAATACCCCAATTTTTGTCATTAAGAAAAAATCTGGCAAATGGAGGCTCTTACAGGATCTTCGCGCAGTAAATAAAGTTATGGTACCCATGGGAGCACTACAACCTGGTCTTCCTTCCCCTGCTGCCATTCCTGCTGAGCTTTTTAAAATTATTATCGATTTAAAAGATTGCTTTTTTACCATACCTCTTCACCCAGAAGATTGTCACCATTTTGCATTCAGCATTCCCCAAGTTAATTTCCAGGGTCCTATGGACCGCTTTCATTGGCGTGTCCTTCCTCAGGGCATGGCCAACAGCCCTACCCTAGCTCAAAAATACGTAGCCCAGGTAATCCAGCCCATCAGGAGAGCTTGGCCTCAAATTTATCTTCTTCATTACATGGATGATATATTATTGGGTGGTCCTGATAAGCAACAGGCCTTTTCATGCTTCCAACAACTCCAAGAGGCCCTTAGCTCCCGGGGACTTAAAATTGCCCCTGAAAAGATTCAAGTACGAGACCCATATTTCTATCTGGGATATGAACTCGAGTTCGAACAGATCCGTACCCCCAAAGTTGAACTCCAGCTTTCATCCCTTAAAACTCTACATGATTTTCAACAATTACTTGGAAACCTTCAATTTATCCGCCCCTATTTAAAGATTCCCCCCGAGGCTTTAGTCCCTCTTAATGAACTTCTTTCAGGAGATTCTCATCCCTTGTCCCCCCGAGTCCTCACACCCCAGGCCACCTTGGCACTACAACAGATAGGTCAGGCTATCTCCTCTCAGGTCTCATTCCAGATACATTATGCTTCCCCCCTATATTTTATTGTCTGTGCTACTACACATACCCCAGTGGGAGTCTTTTGGCAACAACCCCGGGCTCCAAAAGAAAAAGGACGCCCTCTATTTTGGGTATATCTTCCCTCCAATCCAAACAAGGTTTTGGCCACCTATTACTCCCTATCTGCTGCCTTAATTAGAAAAGGAAGAAAAATGTCTAGACAATATTTTGGAAAAGATCCTGACATTATTATTGTTCCCTATACTTCAGTACAAGTTGATTGGCTACTTCAGTCTAATGACGATTGGGCCATAGCTTGCGCCTCCTTTGCAGGAATTATAGATAATCATTACCCAAATGACCCCCTTATACAATTCATAAAAATACATTCCTTGACCTTTCCTAAAGTTACCTCCAAGACCCCGTTGCATGAAGGTGCCTTGGTATTTACAGATGGCTCCTCAACTGGCAAAGCTGCCTATGTTATACAGGAACAAGTCACCACAATACAGTCCCCATACTCCTCTGCCCAGCTTGTTGAGTTGTTTGCCGTACTTCAGGTCTTTAAAAAATTAGCAACAACCCCATTTAATCTATATACTGATAGTGCCTATGTGGCTCACTCTATTCCAGTATTAGAAACGGTCCCATATATTAAGCCTGCTTCTACTGCTTCCAAGTTGTTTGTAGAAATTCAATCCCTTATTATTAAGAGAACAGAGCCATTTTTCGTGGGACACTTAAGGGCCCACTCTGGTCTAGGTGGCCCTCTGTCAAAAGGGAACACCTTGGCTGATGAGGCCACTCGTGCTATATTCCCTGCCCTTATAGACCCCATAGATCAGGCAAGGCGGGCTCATGCACTACACCATCTAAATGCCTCCACCTTGCGTCAGATGTTTAAGATCTCCAGAGATCAAGCAAGAGAAATAGTTAAGTCCTGTGGAGGATGCGCCACATTTTTGCCAGTTCCCCACTTAGGAGTCAACCCCCGGGGACTGGTCCCCAACGAACGATGGCAAATGGATGTCACCCACCTTCCCTCCTTCGGAAGGCTAAAATACCTTCATGTCACCATAGACACTTATAGTGGGTTCATTCATGCGTCCCCCCTTTCAGGAGAAGCGTCGTGTGATGTGATCACCCACACTTTACAGTGTATGGCTACCATGGGAAAGCCACAGATTATCAAAACTGACAATGGTCCTGGATACACGGGGGCTAAATTTCAACAATTTTGTGCCCAGTTTGGTATTAAACATATTACAGGTATTCCATATAATCCTCAGGGCCAGGGCATAGTAGAACGGGCCCATCAAACCTTAAAGAACATGCTTCAACGTCTAACAACAGTCACAGATGCTTATTCTCCTCTGACACCTCGAAATAGGCTCAATCATGCCCTTTTCGTACTTAATTTCCTATCTCTTGATATTGAGGGCAGGTCAGCTGCTGACCGTTTGTGGCACCCTAAGTCACAAGATTCCCATGCGTTAGTACGATGGAAAGATCCCCTCACGGGACACTGGAAAGGACCGGACCCCATCCTCATTTGGGGACGAGGATCTGCTTGTATATATGACAAAGAGAATGCTGGCCCAAGGTGGTTGCCAGAAAGACTCATAAGAACTGTTAACCCACCAATGTCCAGAATGGAGCTGTCGTCTCCTCCTGAGACTTATCCCTTTTCTCTTCCAGATGCTGCTCCGGACAAAGATCCTTTTGATCCTGCTATTGACAGAGGTGATCTCCATCCCTCCTCGCCAACAGCCCAAGTACTCTAACAATAGACATATGCCTTGGAACTACACCTGGATAGTTCTTACAGAAAGACAAGATGTGGCTTGGTCAATTTCACAAATCTCTACTGCTATCTGGTGGCCTACTTCACTCCACCCAGACCTCTGTAAATTAGCCCTCGGGGCCAGGGCCCCTTGGGGCCTTGAACATCAGCTTGAGTTACAAGTAGCCCCAGAGGATAACATGCCCCACACTCAGAGCCAACAAACCCACAATTTGTTCATTTCGACCCACAGATCTGCCCAGCCTGGCTGCGATAATGCAATCAGACGCACCTTGCTTCAGGCCACTGACTTTTACGTATGCCCTGGATATCACAGAGGTCGTACATTCCACAATAAGTGTGGTGGAGAGTCAGATCACTATTGTGCCTCCTGGGGATGTGAGACCACTGGAACAACTTATTGGAAACCAACTTCTTCCTGGGATTACATCACAGTATCTAGAAATTTTTCTCCCCCCTCTAACTATCTCCATCGCAACCCCCTCTGTAAGAGCAGTGAACCATCCACCCGAGGTTGGTGTCTTCCCCTAGATATTAAATTTACCAATCACGCAAAGGGCAAGGATTGGGCACATGGCTTCTCATGGGGCCTCCGTCTATATCAGGTTGGGTCAGACACAGGTCTCACTTTCACCATAAAACTTCTCAAAGAACCTGTCCATGCTTCCAAGCCAATACCAATTGGGCCTAATCCCATTTTAGTACCTCCACTCCAATCTCCTTCAGAACCACAGTCCCCTACCTCTGCTAGTCATGTTCCCACATTGTTAGTTTCTTCTCCCCAGAACCTCGTCCTTACCCTAATAAATCAAACCTTTCTTACGCTCAATGCTACTTCCCCCGATCTTATGGATAATTGCTGGCTATGTTATCACTCTCAGCCACCCTTTTATGAGGGAATTGCTATTCCTGGCACGTTTTTTCCCACCAATGATTCTAGACATTGCCGCTGGCAACCTGGAGAATGGAATGGTTTGTCCCTCTCCCAGGTCTCTGGATTGGGCCTCTGTGTTACCCTTATAACTCCCCCCTTACAGTATGCCCACCTTTGTAATCTCACCCTTGCCCCTGATAAAAACAGTCAATACCTGTTGCCCCCTAATGATGCCTGGTGGGTTTGCCTCGATGGCCTTACTCCCTGCCTTTCAACTGAGGCCTTTTCCCCCATGAAGTCAGATTTTTGTATTCTTGTACAATTAGTTCCTCGATTAATTTATTATCGTTCAGAGGAATTTTTTCATCTCTGGGATCAGTCTTCTGACCTATCCCCCACCTTGGTCCGTCAGCGACGAGAACCTATTTCTGCCATCACCATATCAGTACTCCTTGGCCTTGGTGCCGTGGGAGCAGGAACAGGTATCTCTTCACTCGTTCTCTCTAAATCCAGGTACCAAGAACTCAGCGCTACCATCGATGCTGACGTCCAAAGACTCCAACAAGGGGTTGACGACCTGTCTGACTCTCTGTCTTCCCTCGCAGAAGTGGTCCTTCAGAATTGCAGAGGACTTGATCTGCTCTTTTTACAACAAGGAGGACTCTGTGCAGCACTCAAAGAAGAGTGTTGCTTCTATGTAGACAAAACAGGCATGGTAAAAGAGAGTATGAAAAAGGTTAGAGAAGGCTTAGAAAAGAGAAAGAAAGAGAGAGAAAAAGATGAAAGCTGGTATCAGAACTGGTTTTCAACCTCCCCATGGCTTACCACCTTACTGCCCTCCATTTTAGGACCATTGGTAGGATTAATTTTGCTTATTTCATTTGGCCCTTGGGCTCTCAGTAGACTTACAGGCTTTATAAAGCGACAAATAGATGATTTAATGGCTAAACCTATACAGATTCATTATCATAGGTTGGCTATAGAGGATCAACAAACACAAGACAAAAATATTATCCCACCTCAGACACTTACCACTCCCATCTCCACCCAACCTAAGAAAGGGCATTTCTGCCCCAGGACCTAATAAGGGGAGGTGTCCCAGGCCCTCCACCCTCTTGGTGACAAAGTTCCTTCTACCTTTGCTAAGGGAGGCGAGATGAGACACTACAAGGGGATGCCTTTATACAAAGCTCCTGGGCCCCCTGAGAGACAAGCCTGGCTCTTTTGATGCTCTTTATAAGATCCCTAATTAATACTTTGTCTGTGGTTACGGGGACCCGTGATTTTCAACACGCTCATGGCATGTAAACAACAACCCGAAACCACTCAAGCTAGGCATATGCAGGTCCATTGTCATCACCATGAGATGAATGATCGAGGTGTGTGCCTTGCTATCAACCACCTCCCCCTGTGAGCTGAACTGGACAGTCAATGACAGGTAAGAGAGCAACATTCTCTGACCATTTGAGGCCTAAGACAGGAGGGCCGCCATAAGCTGCTGCCTTATCCAATGACGGGCCTAGAGACCTAAGAATGGTTTGCTCCAACCTAAGACAGGCGCAGTTCCCCAGGGGCTCTCTCATGGCTTAAAGTCCTGCCCGAGACCACCCTGCCTGCTTGTGCCATCCCTTGCCTGAGCTAAGTGTTGTTCGCCTCATGGGCCTCTGTATCCAGACAACATACGTGAGAGTTAACACCAGCCAAAAATACCAGAAGTCAGGCCTCTATCCCTACCTTAGCAAAAAGAAAGAAAAAAGAAAAATTGTTACCACCATGGTCCTTCTAAGTAAAGAAAAAGGGGGAGATGTTGGGAGCAGCCTTGAGATGGCGAAAGCAGCCTTCAAGTTAAAAAGCAATTATGTTCTAACCTTATGCTGGAATAATAAGCAATATTCTTCAGGTTAAAAAGCAATTATATTTTAGCCTTATGATAGAACAAAAAACAATAGCCTTAGGTTAGATCAAAGCAGCACCTGCAGCTCTACATAAATTCAATAGATAGCATAAATCTAGGTGTCAGATCACTGAGTACTGGTGGTCAGGCACTGATGGTCAGGTCACTAAGCAACCCACCCTGCTGTTCCCCCGCTTGGCTGATTTACCTGGCCAATATCCTGGTTTTCAAGCCAGGCCCATTCTTTGTGGTCACCAAACCCCTCCCCACATTTTGCTTCTACCAGTATATCTTCAGCCTGAGAAAAATTAAAAATTGTCAGCTTGATCAGACTCCTTGACTTGCTGTCCGTTCTTTGCGTCTCTTGTCCCCCATTCTCTCCTAGGTGTACCCCAGACCCTGGTCGACTGCCCTGCGGGTCGGGGCAGTATTACTCCTACACATCTAGAAGGTAGGACAAATTGTATGTGAAGAGTTTTGTGATTTATCTACTCTCCCAGTCTTACCACAGGAAACTTGTCTGTTAACAGAAGATTGCTGCTTTGCTCTCTGTATCACCCACTATTAAGAGTCTTCTCTATGTCTACCCTTGTATATTCCATGTAGTTTCTGTTGCACTAGGTTTGCAAATTGGCTCCAAATATGCCAAATAAAATCATCTCTCCCTGTATATTCTCTGCTTCCCTCATTTCACAGAATTCCTCTTGTTTCCATCCTAACCTATCCCAGGTCCACCTCAAAATATATTTTACTTGCACTTCCTGTGAATCACGCCTTGAGTCCTTCTTGTTACTTAGCCTTTCTGTGTTTGTGGTTTGTAGTATGATTACCCATTACTTAATAGTTATTCTACCCTAATAAATGAGTCTACACCATGTTTCTCTATCTGACTTTAGATTTTCTGACTCAGAATGATCTTTATCATCTTCCATGCATTTTCTTCTCATCATTATACACTATAGTGTGTAAATCCATGACAATTTTTACCCTTTATTTAATGGGCATCTAGGGAGTTTCAAAGTGTAAATAAAGCCATCACGAATATTGTTGAGCAAGTGTCTAGGATAGTTGTTTTTCATGGTTGATTGATCTTCAACTTTCAAAGGTACCACCATTGTGATTCCCCTGTGACTGTACAAATTTGCATTCCCATCGACAATCTCAGAGTGGTTGCTTAAGCTATGTCCACACCAGTGTTTGGGTGATTGATCTTATCCATTCTGGCATGTATGAATTGAAGTTTCATAGTAGTTTGATTTACATTTCCCTGGTGTGTAAGAAGGTTAACCATCTCTGTACGTTTTTCCATTCGTGGTTCCTTTATAGCTAATTCATTGTTTAGATTGTATCCATTTTAATTAAATTCATTCATAGCTAGTTTTCTGAGTTCTTTTTTATATTTTTAATGTTAGCTATCTATGGGTATTTAGTAATAAAAAAGTGTTTCCTTTCTGTCTGCTGTCTCTTTGATATAATGACAGTGTTCTTTGCCTTGCAGAAGCTTTTCAGTTTCAAGAGCTCTTATTTAATAATTCTTTGGTTTTGTGCCTATACTTTCATTGTTTTGTTGGGGGAAATCATCTGCCATATTGTCATGTTCAGTGGTATTCCCCATTTTATCTGCAAACATTTTCAGCATAGTTGATTTCATGTTGAACTTTTTGATCCACTCACACTTGAGTTTTAAGTAGATGGTTGATAATGATCTATTTGAATTATTCAACATGCAGTTAACCCATTAGACCATCACTGTTTCTTGAAGATGCTTCTTTGTTTTCCATTGTGCCTTTCTATTTTCTTTATCAATTATCTGTTGCCAATCAGTGTGTGCATTTAAATCTGAACTTCTCTTCTATTGCATTGATAAACATTTTTAATGTCAATACCATATGGTATTTGTTACTATAGCTATATAATACAAATTTAAATCAGGGAACATGGAGCTGGAGAGATGGCTTAATAGTTACGAGTACTGGCTCTTCTTCCAGAGGTCATGAGTTCAATTCCCAGCAAACTCATGGTGGCTCACAAACATTTGTAATTGGTTTCAATGCCCTCTTCTGGTGTGTCAGCAAGAGCATAAATCAGGGAACGTGATACCTCTTGAAGTTCTTCTATTTTTCAGAATTTATTTCAATACCTTGGATTTTTGTTTTCCCATATGATTTGAAGGAGTTTTAAATATTGATCTGCTATGCTCTTAAAATAATTCAAGTATTTCAGTATTAAATAATAGGTAGTGAATATAATTTCAATGCCTGAAAAGTATACAGGGTATCATATATCCATTATATTGTAGAGCAATATGATTTAAAATATTATGCTTAGGATTGTCTGAGTCTTTCAAATTAGACTTCTTTGCTTCCTATAATTTCATTAAGTTTTTTTTTTAATTTTAGTGTTTATCTTAGGTGTTCCAGTCTAGAAACTCCATAGAAGGAAATATTATAGCTACTTTTGATCTTGTTTCAAGTCAGTTTTGTGACAATTTTCATACTAAGTAATTGAAGATGGCAGAAAATAAGTCTTTGTTGATTTTGTGTTTTTATTTAATGACATAACCCACAAGTTAAGGTCCTATAGGGCTTTATAACTCTTATGACTAAAATAATCTGTGCCAGATTATTCGGCAAATCAGAATTTACAGATAGGGTGATTTCTTTGGCAGCTGCCTTCTTGTATTAGTTTTTTCCCCCAATTACTTAGAATATTAAGCTGTGGAAAGGAACTTGCCTTGTCCAATATTCATGTTTTAACTTGTTTATCAGGATGTGACTTTTCTTCAAATAGTCGTGCCTTAACTTCCCAACCAGATTTCCTTTAACCATGTACATGTGTCTTTCTTTAGAGTAAAATGTCAGTCCCCAAGGTGGTCTTGAAAACGTAAACTTTACTTGCTCACTACACAAAATGAAAGTCTTATATTCAACAACTTCTTATATATTTTATGTTGGTGTCCATGACATGTAATGTTTATAAAAGCAAGTAACACAAAAGCATATGCACAGATGTAGGAAATGTTGCTGGGTGGTTATTTCAGATCTAAAGTTACCGTAGATAATATACAACACAGTTCTCCTGGCTTTATTGTTATTTGTTTCCAATGGTACAAACATAACAAAATATGTGATCAACATGGCATTGGAGACTGACCTATTCAGTAACATATGTGAAAGTGTCCTTATACTGTTAAGCTAGTCAGATAACATTTACTAGGCTTTAACATTCCTCCCTTTTGAGGTGTCCATAAAAGTCCAATTGTTGTTTCTAAAGTTTCTTAAACAAGGGTGATATATTGGGTCAGAAGAACCATAAGCTTCACAATGTAAATGTGCTATTTTTAAAAGCATTAATTATGCAAGGAATACAAGGGAGAACCAAGAGCAGCAGGCATTAGGGTCCAATCATGGCTGTTATCAATGAGTTTGTTCTACTTTAGTTAAGGTATCTTTAAAGACTTAGAATGATTAACATTGAAACAGTATTGTTTATCTAGCCTTACATTTCTTTACAAGAGTAGCTTTTAGCCAAATGTGAGTTCTAACATTTTTCTCAAGACATCGTTACCTAAAAGTCTTTTAATTCATTTTTAGATATCATTGGCTTCATATTTGGCAGCTTGATAATCAGAATGAACAGATTCTGTCTATTTATTTGATAAAAGTAGGATCTTGGTTGGCATTAGAAGTAGCCAATTGTTTCTTATGACACCAGGTTTTCTTTTGACTTAGCATTTTAGCCTGTTAGTTGGGATAATTGACAACATATTCTCTTTTGTAACTACTTTCATCTAATATTAGGACATTGTCATCTGGGAACAAAATCGCTGAAAGACTAGTCAAAGCCTAGAAAATGGAGCATTGATCAGGAGCATTTGATTAGCTGATTGACCTGAAAGTCAGGGGACAATCACATTAACTAGATTGCTACACATCATCTTTCAAAAAATCAGAACTCAGCACCATGCAGTTCACAGGTGAACTTTGGATGAAGTCAATAAGCCAGGTAAAAATCTACTCAAACAAATATAAACTAGGAACAGAAATTAGAGTTGTTTAATAATTTGGCAGGGTCTGGGGTTCTAAGACAAAATGAAACATTCCATTTTCAAGAACAGGTAGATGTGCTTATCTGGAATCTAATCTGTGGCATGTGGATGCATTCCTTATGAGTATTTGATTCCCTGAAGTTTATATGGATTTTAGAAAAAAAAAGTTGAGTGATGTTTATAATATAGCATGAGTAGACGCATGTCCTTTACAAATAGTAAAAGTTATAGGTTAAAATGCATAAAACTTTTAGCTTAGAGAAATGGTTCACAGATTTAGTAAAAATAATGTTAGCAGGATGGAAATCATTTTAACCCTATATTCAGAAGACGATAAAGGGGAATTTTAATTCTTTAGCTTTGTAACTGAACTGCAATCAGCCAGTGTTCCAACAGCTTATCAGGACTCCATTGATCAATGTTAAAATAAAAATACCTAAGGTGAGAAATATGAAACATTTTCATATTTTAAAAATCTGGCCTTTGGCTAAGGAGAAAGGCTGGCTATAAGAAAAAAATTATGGAAAAAGTCAACTGCAAGAAAGAAGCGCTTGAGGGAATTCGTGTTCTGCAATAAGACCCAGAGTAAACTCCTAGATAAAATGACGACATCTTTCTGGAAGAGGCGCAACTGGTACGCTGGTGATCCCTACCAGATGTACCACGATCGGACAAACCTGCGGGTATAGTTCAGAGCTCGCACAGGTTCCCAACTCTGAGATGTGGAGCTTTATGCACAGATGTCCTTGCAAAAGTGAGTGTGTGTTAAACTGTAAACTCTACCGGCTGATAGACAAGCTTAGGTCACCACCATTGTGCATTAAACATTCCCAGAGCTGGTCAAAAAAAAATCTTAAATTTATTTATAGCTCTATAACTTGTATTATTACACCCCAAAACATCCCTCTAAATTCTCAAATCTTAATAAAAGTACTTTAGATTTTTATGCATTTTAAAAATCATTTGTATCCTTAGACCTTATATGTTTTATATACGTAAATTATATCTCATAAATTAAATTTAATATTTTTAATTTTTTACTTAATTTTTTATCATTGTACATGGGTGATAGCATGAAGCATGTAAGTAATGGAAACCTGTCTGCCATTTTTATTGAAAGACCTAGTAGGTTAAAGTAACTAATTAACTAGTTGCCTGTTGTCATCTGAAGGTCAAGCCATAGCTAGCTTACATGTCATTGTAATCAGAAACCTGAAAAGGAAATATTGTATTGTAGATGGCCTGTGTCTCTATACAAAAGACAATACAAAATTAGTCCATATTTTATTAACAAGACAGTTACCACATGTTTCTGTAGTCTCTATTGCATCGAGGGCAGAAGAAGTCTTTGTCCATCAAGCCCAGTAGATGAAAAGTATTTGTCCTGTGTAAGAGGAACATGTGACATACTTATCTCAACTTGTTTTGGTAATGTGAATCAATCAATTCTCCAGTATTCTTTGTTGACAGTTCAGCCTGGCCCCAGGCAGCAAGTCAAGACAGCACAAAATGGAGTTCCAGATAAGAAAAATTGAAAAGAAAACCTAAAGAATTTAAATGGCAGCCCATAGTAATGCAATATTCAAAGTTAAAAATCCACATTCTGCTTAGTGATACTACCATAGAACAATACCAAACAATAATTTATGTGTTTCATTTTATAGAGTATGGAAATTAAGGCATGTACATATATGTTAATGATTAATAAATTTGATACTTATTAACGGTATCAATATGTTTCTGCCTTGAGTTCTGAAAAGGCTCTTTCTGAGTGTGTACATTTATTAGTACATAGGGTGCTATCTTGAACATGCCCTTACAAATTGAATCAGATGATGATATACCTTACAACAGTAAAAGTCTTACATGTATGGAGACTAAACAGGATTTCAAAAGAAATTCTTATAATAAAAACAAGTAGAAATGGAACTCCAAGGGGTAGTTTACATTGTGCTTTAATAAGTTTAAATGTAATAAGTTATAATGAGTGTAAAACAACAAATGTTTGAAAGAACTGAATTTCAAAAAGAATTATATTTTCGTAATTGTGTGACAACCTCCAAATAGAAAAAAGGAAATGTGTTGATTTGCTGAAGAGAATTTGTTCTTGTTTCATCAGAAGAAGAAAAACTATGGATTGCTTCAAATATAAAAAATCAGATTTGACCAAGTTATACCATCTTGAGGTCAAAATTACAGACATGAAGCAAAATATCATGGCTACCAGCAAAATAGTTAGCTTGTTTACCTGATTCTTTTAAATGGAAACAGGTTTGAGGCTGTCTGAGACATGGAAATATTACCAGGCAGAATTTCATCTATACATATCAAATAAACATTTTTGTTGCTGAATAATCAGGTCTTACCATTTCTTCTTTTCAACTGACATAGACAGAGAGCAGAGAATCATCTTTAACTGATCTGTGTACAACAAACATTCCATGCATGTGCTATTGCAGACATGTATGCTAAATACAGAGGTTTATATATCTACTGACAGCAATGAATGTAAAGAGGCTCTGAAAATTTCACCATGAGGATGCTAAAAATGGATGATGAGATGCATAGAATTATTTATTCTAGTAGCCTAAGTTACTAGAATTAGACTGCCTCATTAACTTTCCCATCAAATCTTGCTTCCAGAAAAGCTTCAAAAATGTTTGACCTTTATGACTGTGAGCAAATCAGACCTCAGGGCACAGTGAGAGCTGCTACAAGAGTCACTCTAGAGGCAATTTCAGTAAATGTTTATGTATGTCATAACATATTTATGTATGGTCAGGGCTCTGTGGATACCTGATTTTCATAATGAGGAATCCAAGATATTGCAGAACATGAAATTGGAGAGAAAGTTTAATCTGGCTACTGGACTACATTACCTGCTGTAGGCATGCAAAGTTGGGATTACAATGGCATGTGGACTGAAACACTTGGGTCTAGGCTGGAGGACATATCCTGCTCCTGCCAATCTCTGGATGATATTTTTAAGGATTGAATATTTCTCTATCCCACTCTTACTCAAGACCTGTCCCCCATGTCTAAAAACTCTATATTGAAAGTAGCAAGGTATTGAACCAGAATCAGGGTGGTAGTGGCTTTGGTATTGTTGTTTACATATTGTTTTAAAAATTGGATGAAGTGTAGCTGAGGAAGATGGTCCCAATGGCCAACACAAGGTCAAGGAGTAGAAGAAACCAATGTACTAACATGGTATGGAGGAACACATGGGATAATGTGTTCAGAGATCTCAACAGAGATCCTTAAGTACTTGTATGTTTTGTTCTACTAAACCTGATTCATTAACATATAAATATCATTAATCCTACTGTACAACACAAGTTCTTTTGTGCTCAGGTGTCAACAGGTAAATAACTTTCCTCCTTTGTGATGATGATTATCTGCTGGTGGAGGAACTAGAGGCTATCCAAGTTGGAGGATGTGTTCTGATCAAGCTTGCCCTGGAAGCCTTCAGCAAAATAAGTCAGAGTCAGTGCAGACCCAGTTGTCCAGTTGTTCCTGCTGTCAGAAATGGCCAGGCTCAACCAGATAAGAAGGGGGATGAATAAATTTTTAAGGTTTATTCATTCATGAAGGCCAATGCAAGATTGGCAAAGAGGAAGAATACAGTTTAGGAGCCCTCAAACCTTAATGGTTTTATTAAGGGTCCCTAAATTGCGTACCAGCATCCATCCACCTGACCTCTTTTTTTTTTTTTTCATTCTAGGAAGCACAGGTGTCTTCCATGGACTGCAAAAAGGGTGGATATGGTAAAATTAAATTGGTTCTGTTTTTAATATTGTTTTGAGTGCTTCAGGTTTCTCCCTTTATAAAGGACACAATTTAACTCAGATTGGCTTGTTTTAGAACCAGTCAAGGCAGGAAGCCTTTTTTTTTCATCTTTATTAACTTGAGTATTTCTTGTTTACATTTCGATTGTTATCCCCCTTCCCGGTTTCTGGGCCAACATTCCCCTAACCCCTTATCCTCCCCTTCTGTAAGGGTGTTCCCCTCCCCATCCTCCCCCCAATACTGCCCTCCCCCCAACAATCACATTCACTGGGGGTTCAGTCTTGGCAGGACCAAGGGCTTCCCCTTCCACTGGTGCTCTTACTAGGCTCTTCATAAGGCAGGATGTCTTATGCATAACAGAAGTCCTTATAATTGGTGTAACCCAAAGGAGTGTTTTTAAAGTTTATGTGAATATTTCATGCACTGGGTATGATCATTGATCCTATTATAATGTGGTTTGGGCTGAATAATGAAGATAACTTCCAGAGCCTCCTGGATAGCTCTTTCTAGATGATTTTTGGTGATGCTGGCAACAAGAGAGTGTATCATGTATCCTTCCATTTATAGACTTGTTCAGTGGGAAGGTTCTCAGCACAGCCACCTATGCCTAACAGTTGAGGTCAGGAATTTAGTAACCAAACTTTTCAGTCGTAAAGGACAGCTCATATTAAAATTGTTTTAGTGCTGTAGTATCAATGATGAATTTGAATGGTTTTTCACCTATTTTCATGGTAATCTTTTATGATAACCTTCTGAAAAGGTATAAAAATATAAAGTCTCCATGGGGGGGATCCTTCTTATTAATGAAGCAGAGGGTTGCCTGTTTTACACTAAAGACTCCAGTCACTTTGCATCCTTGTCATAGTGTTATTGACAACCCTTCTTATAGTAAATGCCCCTATGGCATCAGGGAGAGACTGTCTTGGACCTGGTGGCATTTCTGTTGGAGGGAGGCCCATAGGTTACTTGTATTTCCATTGCCATTTTCACACATTGAAAGAAAGTCCCTTCTGTTAGATTCTCTGCTCTGAAGGCCTGCACAATGACTGATGGGCTAAGTTCCCAACACACAGAATGTCCTTGGTCCAGGTGATTTGAAATAGTTTATGTTGAACATGCAGAAAGAATATTGAGAGATTCCTATGCTATAATTTGATCTCTAAATCACTGGTGTTATCTTTCAAAAATATTCTACATATGTGGCACTCTCAAAAAATTTAATTAGATTTCAAAATGTCATCATTTTTCAGCATAATAATTCTCCACTAATGTGGGAGTACTAATTTTCTCCACATTGAGATATGGGATAGAAGGAGCAATTTCTTTGGGAATATTTGGGTTCAAATCAACTACATGACAGTGACTGTGCTGACAGTTAATTGTCCTTAAATTGAGGAAATGATTTGAAAGGTATATGTAGGTTAATTTTGCCATAATCTAGCTACAGAGAATTACTATCTACAAATAGAGCAAACCTGTATCATGATACACCAAAAATAATACTTACTATTTTATATTTATATTTATTGATAAATATCTTAAATGATTAAAAAGAGTTTGATGAGCCACTGGTGTGTCTGAAACTCCTGGAATTTATCTGGGGAAACTTCTTCAATAAGTACCTGTCCTTTGTATACATGTTTTGAATATTATTTAATTTTTCCCTTCAATTATTTTTGTTACATTCTAATTTCCCAGTAGGACAACTTGCTTCATAATCACAATCCCGTGCATGAAAGCATCAAGCTATTTTCAATTTTCTGAGAAAGAAAAAACTCAAGAGACTGTCATTGATGGTACAGAGGACTATCACAGTAGAACAATTACTTAGGAATGAAATTATTATAGATTTATACACACATGATTATTAGATATATTGTAATTCAACAGTCAAAATAATTAACATTACAAATCATGATAAGAAATTAGGTCAAAATCAGCAATCTTGCAGTGTATTTACATATGATCAATAAAGACTTCTGTATATTTTAAATAGCCACAGTTTTCATGGTTTTTATCTCATTAATCTGAATTTCTACTTCTCTTTTCAGAAAACGAGAAGGTAGTCTATTTATTGAAACATTTAGCTTAAGGTTGTTATTCCAATTGATGGAAATTTGATTAAATAAAGGTTACTTGAAATTTCCATATTTAGAAGTGTAAAATCTATGAAAATTTAATGTTCACATTGAAAAAATTACATGAATATGGATTGTAAATTCTACAATGGTATTTGTTACTGATATGTGACATTCTTTTATACTGATAACATTATTGATAGTCCATTGTCTGAGGAGTAAATGAGCACAGGAATACAAGCAAGTGAATACTTCTAATTACTTTAGCATTCAGATAGCTATTCGGGCCCTTTAATTTCTTTTTTATAACTGTTACACACAACTAGACTCATCTGAAAAGTATACCCATCAATTGTGGAAAGGATCTCATAATAACAGGCTATAAACAAGCTTATGTCAATTTATTTTTGTGCATTAAATTTTGATAAGGAGTGTGGCATTCAATTGTGTTAATGCTACTTCCTGTGTGCAGGTTCTGAGTTATGTAATAAACTTGGCTGAGCATAGCTATAGGAGCAATCCAGTGTGAATAATGACTCCGTGTTGTCTGCAAAATGTTCCCTCTTCAACATCCTGTCTGATTTCAGTCCTTGCTATTGCTTTTCTTAATGAACTGTCACTACAGTTATATAAGCCCCATAAATACATTCTTCTACAAGGTATTTTTGGTCATATGGTTTAATTGTTGAAATAATAACCCTAATAAAGACAAAAGTCTATGTTCAGAAGTTGTTATTATTTCAAATACCTGGTTGCACAAAAAAATCAAATATAGATGGGTTATGGCATAGAGTAGCAAAGGGTGACATTGCACTGGACTCTACATTAGTCATGAATGATTGTGTTTTTCATTAAAAATTATTTTTAGTTCAGAAATAAAAATTAAATCTTTTGCTTGCTTCTAATCTTGAGTTATAAATACATACATGATCAGTTGCTATAATAAATCAAGTTACAATCAACATATGGTTGTGGATGTGTTTCATTTCTATTGATGCATGTGCTAAAAATTAGTGAATTTTGAGTTATATTTTTATATCAAATTAGCTTTTGAAGTATAGATTTTTTTCTACAAAATAAAAGATTTAAAATCAATTATCATTTCATTATGAAGCCACCATTGAGTTTATAAAGATTATGATTGGAAGAGAAATCTAAAATTGCAAGTGATAAAGTTGTATTGTGTATATGTATAAATTCTCAAATCATATATATACATACATACATACATATATATTTAAACAGAGGATTTACATCTAATGTTCTTATACACATACACATATACACACATATTTATGCATATGACTATTAAGTTTTGAGGCAATTAATGTTACATTGAGCAGGAGCTTTGCAAAGTCATATAAAACTTCTGTCTTAATGAAAAATTTTTGAATAAGCATATTTGCTTGTACAGGCTCATATGATGAAAACCACAGGTCTAAATCATCAATGTCATCTTCATCATGTGTAATTACTATAACATTTTGTAATTATTAATGGGAGGTAATTTTAATTTCAGATGTCAAGTGTGGGGAGCTACTTTCATAGGCTTTGTGATTCCCATTTTTAACTAGTTCTCAACCTGTGGTCATGACTCATTAGCAGATTGTAATAACTTTTTCTTGGAAACCTCAATGACTATTAAATTATCAGATGCTTATATTATGATTCATAACAGATGCAATGTTTCAATTATGAATTAGCAAGAAAATAGTTTTATTTTGGGGAGTCATCCCAACTTACTGAATAATAATATTAAAGTGCAGCAAGTTTAGGAGGTTTGAGAACCTCTGCTGAAAGTCTTTCAGAACTTAATTTTCTACTATAAGATTTGGTTCCTTTAAGCTTAAAAATGAATGGTAACATAAGGTCCTTTTCTAGGCTTCTAGTAGCTACGTAGAAACACAGTCCCTGACTATCCAGAGAAAAATGCTTTCTACATTTCTATAACCAGTCTTTAAATGATGTATTACATGTTATATTCTGACATTAATCAGCTGTAATTTCTGTGACCTTTATTGAATTTTATTGTTCAAGGACATATTTTTCAAAATTCTTTGTTCAATACCTTATAAGACTAAAGGTAGAAGGAAGATGATCCAGTAAACTGAGTGTAAAACTGCATACTGCCATTACTGAGATGATTACTGAGAACATGGGCAGGAGAAGTTACTTGTAATGAAAAGAGGCAATATGTATAAGTCTGGCTCCTATATAGCTCAATATAATAAACAAAATACTGAATAATGACACAGGCATTATTAATTACAATTAATTGACACCATGAATTTCTTGTCTCATTTGATTATTCATTATAGCCCTTAATCCATTAAATTGATATTTACCGACAATATTATTTTTTGACCAATGAGTATGCTATACCTAAAATATGAACATATGGAAAACATTTTTTTTATCTTTTTTGAAATGTATGTTGGGTTAAGATTCTCAATATCTGATGTAGGAATTTTACTTAACTAAATTAAAAATATCCAAATCAAAGTCTATCAAGTTGTGTGAACAGTTCTGATTTCTCACAAAATGAAAAGACAACATGTAAATCTTCTAACAGTTTACTAGTCAATCAGACGTCTTCAGATTGTTCTCAGCAAACCAATGACTCACAAAAGGCCAGTTTCAGCCTAGAAAAAGATAGAGGGTCAGGATTTATTTAGCTACAGACCTGAATGAATGGAATGAGATTTTCAGAGAAATTTTTGCATATAGTATTATGTCTGGAATTGTAACTTTTCATAAACCATTGGATACATGCAGGGGCTGCATCTTACCATCTAGGGTATTATACGAAAACAGGGGCTTGGACCAAATAACCTTACTTGATATGCCATCTTTTTCCAGGTGATATATGATTTATTTAAAATAACTTTCTCTAATTTCTATGGATCCTAGATTATTTAAAATTTTCTTTGGTCACAAGAATAATTAGAACTAAAACATTCAGACACGTACGTGCACACACAAATACACACACACACACACACACACACACACACACACAAA
Source organism: Rattus norvegicus (assembly GCF_021556685.1). NCBI lineage: Eukaryota > Metazoa > Chordata > Mammalia > Rodentia > Muridae > Rattus > Rattus norvegicus. Next base: position 23,803,723 of record NC_141540.1, read on the forward strand.
GGACAAGTCTGGCATGGCCATGGTACAAATGGTGTAACATGATAACTTTCCTAGAACAGGGCAAGCAGAGTGTGGGTCTTCATGATTTTAAACATTGCTCTATTTACAAGAATTTTATTGAGTATTTTTGCATCAATAGTCATAAGGGAAATTGATCTGAAGTTCTCTTTCTTTGGTCTTTGTATAAGAGTGATTGTGGCCTCATAGAAGGAATTCGGTAGTGCTCTATCTGTTTCAATTTTGTGGAATAGTTTGGATAATATTGGTATGAAGTCTTCTATGAAGGTCTGATAGAGTTCTGCACTGAACCCATCTGGACCTGGGCTCTTTTTCATTGGGAGACCTTTAATGACTGTGTCTATTTCTTTAGGAGTTATGGCGTTGTTTGGTGAGGATGTGGAGAAAGAGGAACACTCCTTCATTGTTGGAGGGATTGAAGACTGGTACAACCATTCTGGAAATCAGTCTGGAGGTTCCTCAGAAAATTGGACATTGAACTACCTGAGGACCCAGATATACCTCTCTTGGGCATATACCCAAAAGATGCCCCAACATATCATAAAGACATGCTCCACTATGTTCATAGCAGCCTTATTTATAATAGCCAGAAGCTGGAAAGAACCCAGATGCCCTTCAACAGAGGAATGGATACAGAAAATGTGGAACATCTACACAATGGAATATTACTCAGGTATAAAAAACAATGACTTTATGAAATTCATAGGCAAATGGATGGAACTGGAAAATATCATTCCGAGTCAGGTAACCCAATCACAGAAAAACACACATGGTATGCACTCATTGAAAAGTGGATATTAGTCCAATGCTCAAATTACCCTAGATGCACAGAACACATGAAACTCAAGAAGGATGACCAAAATGTGAATGCTTCACTCCTTCTTTAAAACGGGAACAAGAATACCCTTGGGAGGGAATAGAGAGGCAAAGTTTAGAATTGAGGCAGAAGGAACACCCATTCAGAGCCTGCCCCACATGTGGCCCATACATATACAGCCACCAAACTAGATAAGATGGATGAAGCAAAGAAGTGCAGGCCAACAGGAGCCGGATGTAGATCTCTCCTGAGAGACACACCCAGAATACAGCAAATACATAGGAGAATGCCATCATTAAACCACTGAACTGAGAACGCGACCCCGGTTGAAAGAATCAGAGAAAGGACTGAAAGAGCTTGAAGGGGCTTGAGACCCCATGTGAACAACAATGCCAACCAACCAGAGATTCCAGGGACTAAGCCACTACCCAAAGACTATAAATGGACTGACCCTGGGGTCCACCCTCATAGGTAGCAATGAATAGCCTAGTAAGAGCACCAGTGGAAGGGGGATCCTTTGATCCTGCCAAGACTGAACCCCCAGTGACAGTGATTGTTGGGGGGAAGGTGGCTATGGAGGGAGGATGGGCAGCGGAACACCCATAGCGAAGGGAGGGGGAGGGTTTACGGGATTGCTAGCCCAGAAACCAGGCAAAGACAATAACAATCAAAATGTAAATAAGAAATACCCAAGTTAATAAAGATGAAAAAAACCCATTGCTCTAGACACAAGACCTGTTTGCATAATGTTGTACGTGTTTTCATGGTCCTTGTTTGGAGAATGCTGTTAATGTTAATGATCCCATGATAATTATACGCAGCATGAGGTGAGGAGGCAAGAGCATGTCTATGTTTTAGAAAAATGGTAAATGCTGAGACCTACAGGACAGCCCCTATGGCTCTGTGAATGACATTTTAAAACATGAGTTCAAAAAATATAATTTATGTTCTATGCAAAATATAATAACGCAATAAGTGGCTTCATGAATCTCAAAGAACAAAGGCAAATGTACTGTGAGCCAATTATTTCAGAAAAATTTAAGGACAGAGATAAAGAGAATTAGGGAGTAGTAGTCACATAAGATTTCACTCAACTAAGTTTTAGTTTGTACTTAGATGGTAAGACTAGGACAGAGCTAGTTTAGGTTCAGGAATGGGAGGAGTGATAATCTCAGGATAAAGTACCACCCAGATAATCTATTGTCTGTGCTTAACAATACAGGTAGATCTCTGCATTCATTTGCAATATTAAAAAACTGTGCTTGCTCTCTCTTAGTAAGAATTAAGGAGCTGGAGTACAAGAGACTGATTCATAGGATAATCAAAAGGGATCCTGTGGTGGATGCCTAAAATTATATGTAAATAAAAAAGTAGGCTTGTTCTGCAAGAGATGAGGTATACAGAGTGTTTTTAGAATTGCAAGAAAAAGCTATCTCTAATAAAAACCTATCTGAAAATCTGTCTCACTTCATGATCCCTTTTGGCTATGAACATATAGAAAGGATCCAATCCTGTATTCATAACTCTCATCTGAAGTTTCCCCCTGGAGTCATCAGGGGACCGAAGATGGACCATCTGACAATACCCACAGTATCCATCAAATACCAAACAGATGAAATACTCTGTACAGAAGTTGTCTATTTTATATTGCACTGAGGCTCATGCTCCAGAACAACAGACATGAACATTGAGTAGAAATACAAACAAGAACCTAATTACTAACATCATTGCTTGAACCTCATTTCTGTCTTATGTAATACTAGCTCCTTGGGTTACTGATAAAGATAAATTATATTCAGTTACAAAATGGAAAAACCTTGGGTACTCTAATTTTATGTATCTTGTAAAACTCCTGAGATTATATTCACCATTCAGAGATTCCAGGTCCCGAAAAGCAGGGTCTTAGATATCATTGATCCCAATAAAATGTTAAAACCCTGCTTGACCTAAGAATAACAAGGCCTCATCTAAGATATCATAGTCTTGATACCTTCAACATTGTAATGTGCAGGTCGGAAAAATAGAAGTTTTGCCTTACTTTTAAGTAACCCCAAATGCATTTGATTTGCTTATGCCTTGGGACTAACTCCTTGCATCAGTGCCTTTATCCTTACTGAAACTTATGACTTTTGCTTAGTTGTACTTTTATTCCCTCAGGAATACTATTATGGAGAAAGATGCTGGGAACACATGTGATTTCTACACCAATCCCTGATAGCCAGTGGAACTCCAATACTAATACCCTCCTAATAGGTATGGGCAGAGAAAGGTCTGCTAACATGAGAACACCAACATGTATTAAGGGAAACCAATGTCTCAAGTCAACAAACCCTGATATAAAAGTTTGATTTACTATCCCCACTAATCTCAGAAAAATCATATTGACTCAATGATTCAATTCACTTTATGAATTTAAAATGAGGAATGTTAAGATCTATTCTATGCCCAGCATTGCTGTAGCCATTTTGTTCCATTCTCAAAAGCCATTTCATATTGTTGCTGAAATGGCTATCAGTCATTGAAACAGGAAAATGGCTTGACTATCAACAGGATCATTCACACTATATCCCCTGTTATGTTCTCCATATTCTGGGGTTTGTTAATCTTAATAAATTCTACAATGCTTTAAATAAAAGGTCAATATGTATCATTGTGTCTAAAATGGCTTGGTACAGAGCTGATCACCAGGTGGCACTTCCTGAACCTGCCTATAAGCTCATTGTAGTTTTTGTAGTTCTTATCCATTTAAAAGCAGACAAATGTTAATATGCTTGGAAAAATCAGGAATTCAAAGCCCATATGTAGACATAGTAAAAGTAATATACAGCAGACCAGTAGCCAAGATCAAACTAAATGGAGAGAAACTTGAAGCAATCCCACTAAAATCAGGAACTAGACAAGGCTTATATACAACTGATAATGCATGCTTGGAATTCCTAAACATTTTAGTATAAAACTAGATCAAATTCGGTACTCCTAATTCTACGTACTCATTCAGAGATCTAAAAGCAGAACCATCAGGACATTTTCATTTTCATATCATTTCTTAATTACAACACCATTCAAGGGGACCAAATATGGAGACAACTTACATATTTGTCAGTGGATGAAAAATCATTATTCTATTTTTTAAAAGGCACAAATATTCAATATTGTATAATGGCATTAGTGAAGTATATAAGACCTTATGCTCAATGAAACAGGTCAATTGCAATCAAATATACACCACTGATTCTACTTGTATATAATATAGTAGCCAAAAAGTAGAAGAAAATAGAAATGGTAGTTTCCAGTGGATAGAGAGAAATAAATGTGGGGAACTAATTATTCACTTGTGCCAAATTATATGGTATGATTGAGATCTGGACATAAAAGTTCGAATCTAAGGATAATGATAATATACAATTAAATTTTGTTCAGCATATAGACCTCCTGTTAAGTTGGTTTGTGTTTGGTGTTTGCGTGTGTGTTTGCGTGTGTGTGTGTTTGTGTGTGTGTGTGTGTGTGCGTGTGTGTGTATGTATGGTCACATGTTGTATGTGTAAGTCAATATCCATATGTGTTTGTGTACAAGCATGTGCATACATGTGTTCATATTTGGGTGCACATAAATATAAGAATGTGTATTTGCAAATATGTGGAGGCCAGAGGTGGACATAAGGTGTCTTCTTCCTCAATCTTCTCATATATTAAGATTTATTTTAAATGTTACTCTAGTCCAAAATTATCTATCTGTCTGTCTGTCCATCTGTCTGTCTGTATATCTGTCTATCTATCTATCTACCTATCTAGGTATTTATTTCTCTATCCTCTATCTGTCTATCATTTATCCATGATCTATTTGTGTGACTCTCTCTCTCTCTCTCTCTCTCTCTCTCTCTCTCTCTCCGTGTGTGTGTGTGTCTGTGTGTGTGTGTGTGTGTGTGTGTGTGTGTGTAGATCAGAGAAGAGTTTGCAGGAGTCAATTCTGTCATTTACCTTATATGTTCAGAACAGTATATTCAGGTTGTTAGGGGTCTGTTTGCCCACTAAGATTCACACCTTTATTATTTTTAAGACAGGGTCTGTTACTTAAGCCAGGGCTTACTGATTTGGTTATGCTTTATGACAGAAAATTTCCCAGAATTCATGAGGAATTCATTCTCACCAAATGGGAATATAGCTGTGCACTATTATACCTGGCTTGTATGTGGGACTTCCTGTCCTTATGCTTGCTCAGCAAATCATTACTAATTACACCTTGTTAATTTTTTTACAACAGTCACACACACACACAAATTCACAAACACATTATCTCTATCACTATCATTTCTATCACTATCTGTATCTATTATCTACTTATTATTTACTATCATTATCCATCATTTTTTTATGTTTCATGCTTTCTCCCTCTCTATGAGTTTTGATTCGGACCTTATATTTGCATTCCTTTTAATCATCAGACACTCCATGGCTTTCCAAATCCAAAGTCCCCATTTCCACATTCTTCCAAATAAAAACATGGCCAGGCCTATCAGAGCAATAGTCTAGTTCCTGGTACTAATTTTTGTAATAGTTAGGGTTTTACTACTGTGAACAATTACCATGACCAAAGCAATTCTTATAAGAACAATATGTAGTTGGGACTGCTTACAGGTTCAGAGGTTCAGTTCATAATCATCAAGGTGTGAACATGGCAGCATCAAGGCTGGCATGGTGCATGACCTGAGAGTTCTGCATCTTCATTTGAAGGCAGCTAGCAGAATAATGACTTTCAGACAGCTACGATGAGGGTCTTAAGCCTATGCTCACAGGAATACACCTACTACAACGAGGTCACATACTCTAATAGTGCCAATCCCTGGGACAAACTTATACAAACTGCCACACTGGATGTGATTTCTATTCTTGGTTGTCAACTTAACTACATCTGAAATGAACTACAACCCAGAAAGGGAGGGGGAAACCTGTCATTCAGATCTTGAGGCTGGAAGGCACAAGCTTCTGACTTGAATCTTGATATTAAATTTTGAGGCATAGTGGCCATAAAAAGCTTAGGTTCAGGCAAGGAAGTACACGTCTTTAATCCCAGAACACCGAGACAAGCATATCTCTTAGTACAAGACCGGCCTGGGACAAATTAAATACAAGATTCAGACAATATAAACACCTTTAATGTAGGCCACACCTGCTTCTAGAGGCCTACATAAGGACATTGGAAGAAGGAAGATTCACTCTTCACCTGTTTAAACTTACTTGCCTGCATTTCCCTTGGAATGTACTTCTTCAGGATTCCAACTTATGCAGAAGACAAAGTAAAACAACTAGCATTTTGATATTGAGCAACTACTAGATATCTGGACTCCACATTCACAGCTGCCCGTTGATCAGTTAGTTGGATTATATACTGTAAGTCATTACAATAACTTCTTTTAATATATAAAGGCATTCCATAAATCCTATTGTTACCAGAATTGGTTCTCAAAGAAGTATATGGATAAATCTTTTAATTATCTGGGATTGGCTTAATTTTTGCTAGCACCTTCTAACTAACCAGCATGATCAACTAATGAAACAGATCTAGAAACTTTCTCTTGGTAGCTGTGGATTCTTTTGGTGTACATTATATTTTAAACTTAAAGTAGCAAATGCCTTTGATTGTCTTGATCCATATATAGTAGCTGGCAATGAATTAGGTGATTTGGCATGTAAAATTCTCTACAGTTTAGGGGAAAATAAGGAAATTTTTTTCTGGCATGTTGCTCTTAGTATCAATGGATAAAAGTGACTGTGGAAAATAGTGTGCAATTTGATAAAATTGAATGTCTCCAGATGCAAATAAACAATCCAAAGTTTTCTAAGTGTACCCTTAAAGTCTTCCCTGTAGCAGACATAGATGTTGAAATGTAGGAAATCAAATGTATGTCCAACTTATAACTTTGGCTGAATTACAGTGAAAATACAGCTCTCAGCTTTAGAGCATGTCAGTAGTTAAAGTGGTGATATTAATTGGCAGAGAATGGGATGCTATAAATTGTGAGGAGTATGTGTGAAATGGTCCTATTGAAGCTGAGGACTTTGAATCCTCAGATTTCAAAAGATTGTCTAACTTGAGGAAGTAGTGCCTTCAGGCACACCCTTTGAAATAATGCATTTTTCACAAGAAGAAATTAATTCTTCATTGTCTGATAAATCAGAAGTGACATTCTCTGAAGACAATGCTATGCAAGTCAATACTGATGTTCCTCAAGGCCTAACAATAGTTTCCTCTAGACCAGACTCAAAGAAATACAGACCCCCACATGACAGGTAGTAAGTATACTTCATAAGGTATTCACTAAACTACTAAGGAGTATAATGAGTTTGCTAATTCAATCAAGCAGTAGTATGGGGAATATGTATGGGGATCAATTTTATGAGTGTGGGATAATGGGAAATGCAACATGAAACTAGATCAGGTTGAGTTTATTGATTTTGGTCTTCAGAGTAGAACTTCTTGGTTTAATGACAAAGCTCACATAAAAATATGTCAGAAGTCTGCTTGAATGGTTCACTAAAGCATTTCTCAAAAGATGGCCTACTGAAAAGGAGTTGGAGATATATGATATCCCTTAGCTTAGTGTTGATGAAGGGATTTTAAGGCTTGGGAAAATGCAATGCTAGAATGGATAAGTTGTGTACAAACTAATCCTCCATAAATAGAAGTTCCAGAAGATATACCCTTTCTTAAATTTTATAAGATGCTAAGTGGTGAGAGGGGCGACAGGACATTTGAAAAGTTTTATTCTGGTCCTTTATTTTGACCTTAGAGTTGTAAATGCTACTGCTTACCTGGATGAATTAACTTTTTTTTTCTTTTTTTTTCTTTTTTTTTTCGTGGCTGGGGACTGAACCCAGGACCTTGCGCTTCCTAGGTAAGCGCTCTACTACTGAGCCAAATCCCCAACCCCCTACTTGGATGAATTAAATGTCATGGGTTTAGTTGGACCATGAGGTAGCAAGGACCAAGAAGCAGCATTGAATTGCTAGAGACAGGGTGACTGTAGTTGTTATAATGGTCAGCATAGGCAAACCAACATTTATAATGCCATTGTGGACAGCAAAGAAAAGGTGGATTTTATAACATCATGACCCTATCAAACTTTGGTACTGGCTAAACAAGCATGGTGTTTCCAGGCATGAAGTAGATGCAAAACTTATTGCATTTCTCCTTGATCTGTATGAGCAAATTAATTCTCAAACTAATTGAAGAAGGACTATATTGGACTATGGCAAAAGGCAATCTTGGCCAATGAATCAATTTTCAGACATGAGTTAGTTTGCAGATTCAGAATCTCTTGGTCTTGTTCCCCTGAGGAAAGATCTTGATATGACAACTAGGTTTGTTTTAAGGCTTACTGCAGTTTTTCCCCAGAGGTACCTATAGTCTTTTACAAGGGTAACTGTACAGTGAGAAATAGGAAATAACAAGATTTTTTTCTATAACCTGTTAGATACTGGTTTTGCATTAAAACTGATCCCAGGAATCCCAAGAAACATTGTAGCTCTCCACTTAAAGTAGGAGCTATGGTGGCTATGTGATTAATGGAGAAGTGATGGTTTGGATATGTTTGGTCCAGGGAGTGGCACTACTAGCATGTGTGGCCTTGTCGCATTTAGGCATGGACTTGTTGGAAGAAGTATGTGAGTATGTGTATTGGCTTTAGGACCCTCATCCTAACTCCCTGGGACCCAGTCCTCTCCTGCTTTGGATGAAGATTTAGAACTCTCAGCTCCTCAAGCCCTGTGTCAGCCTCAATGGTACCAAGCTCCTACCTTGATGATAATAAACCAAACCTCTGAATCTGCAAACCAACCCCAATTACATGTTTTCCTTATGAGTTACCTTGGTCTCATTGTCTTCTTACAGCACTAAAATACAAACTAAGATAGGAATTTTGGTTGATGTCAGACTCATACTAAGTAATTAGATCCCTGCATACATCCTTTGGTCATTTACACTGTTTTTAGATTGTATAATTGGGATAAATATACTTAGAAGATAGCAGGTTCCCTGACCTGTGGAGTGAGACTATTGTTGGAATGGTTAAATGGAAGCTGTTAGCTTTGCATCTGCAAAAGAAAATAGCAGATCAAATACAGTATGGTAAGGAGGATTTGCAGAAATTAGTTCCACCATCAAGGACTTGAAGACGCAGAGATAATGGTTCCCACCACATCTCCTTATTAAACTTCTATCTGTCCAGTGCAGAAGACAGATGGATCATGAAGGATGAGAGTTGACTATCAAAAACTAAATCAGGTACTAACTCCACTTGCAGCTACTGTACCAGATGTAGTTTTGTTACTTGAGAAAATTAATACATTTTCTAGTACCTGGTATATAGTTATTGATCTAGCAAATGACTTCTCGTTACCTGTCCATAAGAACCACCAGACACAATCTGCTTTCAGTTGATAAGGCCAGAAGTATACCTTTAAAATTTTGCCTCAAAGATATATTAACTCTCCTTCCTTAAAGTTAGAAGATGTATTGATTGTCCCTTCCATAACATATGACATCAGTATACTATATTGATGATATTATACTGATTGGATTGAGTAAGCAGGATTTATCAATCACTTTGAACTCACTGGCAACACATATGCATACCTGAGGATGGGAAATAAATTGAAACAAAATTCAAGGACCATCTACTTCCGTGAAATTCTTAGGAGTCCAGTAGTGTGGGACAGTTAGAGATATTCTTTCTAAGGCAAAAGATTCTATCTTCACCAGAAAGAATCACAATGTTTTGTGGGTGTATTTAGATTCTGGAGACAGTACATTCCTCACATGTGTGTGTTACTAAGGCCCATTTACCAAGTACATTGGAAAGCTGCTGGCTTTGTATGAGACCTGCAATAGGAAAAAGATCTTCAACACATCCAGGCTGCTTGTGCCAGTTACTCTGTCACTTGGGCAATATGATCCACTAGACCTGATAGTATTTGAGGTGTCAGTAGCAGTCAGACATACTACGTGGATTCTTTGGTAGGACCCTAAAGGTGAATCACAAAAGAGGTCCTTGGGATTTTGGACAAAAGCTCCACCTCCATCTGCAAATATTCTCCCTTTGAAAAACTGCTCTTGTCCTGCAATCGGATCTTAGTGGAAACTGAATGGTTGACAACAGAACACCAAAATACCATGTGATGTGAACTGTCTACCATGTGATGTGTGTTATTGAACCCATCAGGTCATGAAGTAGGACACACGCTGCAGCTGTTTATTATCAAATGGAAGTGGCATATATGTGATTAGGATCCAGCTAGTTACAGGAAGAAGTTGCCCTGATGCCTATGGCTTCTAATCCTGTATCAAAACTGTATGCTGCCCAGCATGCACCTATAGCCCCATGGGGTGTTCCCTATGAAAATTTGACTGAAGAAGAAAAAACTAGGACCTGGTTTACTGACTGTTCTGCATGTGATACAGGGACCATGAAGAATAGGATGGCTGTAGCATTACAATTAATTTTTGGATGAACTCTGAAAGATAATGCTGAAAGGAAATCTTCACAGTGGGTAGAACTATGTACAAATAGTAGGGTAGAACTATGTACAAGTAGTATTGCAGTGTTTTTGGAAGAAGAAATGACCAGATGTATTGTTCACCGATGGATAAGTTGTAGCCAATAGATTGGCTTGATGGTCAGGAACTTAGAAAGATCACATTTATATAACTCATAAGAAAAACATCTAGGGAAGAAGTATGTGAAATCGTATCTCCAAATTGTTAAATTATGTAAAGATATTTGTATCTCATGCTCATAAAAGTTGTCAACACCTAAGTAGAAGTTCAGTAATTAAGTGTTTAAGATGACATGTTTTGTGGACAGTCAGCCTCTTTTTACTGAGATCCTTGTCATTGCTCAATGGGGACAGAAAAAAATGGCCATGGTGGGAGAGATGGTGGTTATGCTTGGCCTCAACTACATGGATTTCAACTGACCAAGACTGACCTGGCTATACCTGCTGCAGAGTTCCAGATCTGCCCACAGCAGACACCACTGAGACCTAGATATGACACAATCCCTGAAGGTGACCAATCTCCAACATGCTAGAAAGTTAACTATTTTGGACCACTTCCTCCAAGGAAAGAATAAGGTTTTGTTCTTACTGGAGTAGATACTTATTTTGATTATGAAATTGCCTTTTCTGCCCATAATGCTTCTGCAAAACCACCATCTATGGACTTAGTGAATTACTTATTCACCATCATGTTATTCTACAAAGTATTGTCACTGACTAAGGAACTCACTTCACAGCCAGAGAAGTGTGACAATTGTCCATGATTGTGCAATCCACAGGTCTTACCATGTTCCACACAATTCTATAGCTACTGGTCTGATATAATGGAGAAATGGCCTTTTGAAGACATAGTTACAGCACCAGTTAGGTGTATCAGCATGAAGGACTAGGGCAGGCTTCTTCAGAAGGCAGTATATGCTTTTACTCAGCATCCAATACATGGTACAGTTTCATTTATAGCCAGGAATTACATGTCCAAGAATCAAGAGATAGAAAATGTAATATTTCCATTTACTACCCCTCCTAGCGATCCACTAGGAAAGTTCCTTGCTTTCTGTCCCCACAACCCTAAATTCTGCTGGCCTAGAATTTTGTGTCCAGAAGAATGACCACTACAAACATTCCATTCAACTGGAAGCTCAGACTTCCCTCTGGTCATTTTTTACTTCTAATGTCCTTAAACCGACAAGATAATTAAGGAATAAAATGTTAGGCAGATGATAGATCCAAATAATTTTGGGGTAATTGGATTGCCTCTCCACAATGGAGATAAAAAGGATTATGTCTATAGTGAGAGAGATCATTTAGGATGTCTCTTAGAACAACCGTGTCTTGTGATTATACTCAATGGAAAACTACAAAAGCCTAATTGAAGCAGGATGACAAAGGAAACAGTACCTTTAGGAATGAAGGTATTGGTTACTCCTCCACAAAATGATTCAACACCTTTTGATGTACTTGCAGAGAATGGAAGCAATGCAGAATGAGTAGTAGAGGAAGATATTTGTAAACATCATCTAAGAGCACATGACCAATCGCAGAAAAGAGAAGTGTAAGTGGTATTAATGATTATGTTTTGTCAAGAACAGGGGTGGGCATGTAACCAAGGAGTAACCTGGGGGTGCAGGTTTGTTGGCAGAATAACCAAGAGACTCTGATATTCTTGAGGGCATAACCCAGAAATGCTGCTCTTATTGAGGATTAGCCTAAGGACTAGAGCTAGGCTTGGCTCCAGTTTTGTTGGGGGTGGGGAGTAACTTGGAAACTAATGTTAGGTACCAGCCTCTTAGTATGCCTGGGTTCAAACTTAGGTCAGGTTCTCTAAAATAAAGTCTGGACTTAAAAATTTTAGCATCTCATCATGAAGATTTTATTGTAGAAACTAATTAATCTTGACCTGGTGTTTCCACCCTGCCTTTGACCATTTGTTGCTGATAAAAGACACACACAACTTTACAATAAGCCTTAAACAGGAAAAGAACTGGGCTGATATCTTTAATCTATGCAATTGGAATCTACTTTCCTATTAAAGGCCTCTACTTATTACTATGTTTCATCTGGACAGCTCTTAACACCAATTGGCCAGCTATTAGGACCATGCTTTCTTGACTCTTAACTTACGGTGGTTTCTTCTTTCTCCTCCGCCATCTTCTCCTCCTTATGTTTCTTCTCTGACCCCAAGCCCAGGAACCCTAAACCTCAACTATGTGTCTCCCACCCACCTTCATTTACCAATCATAAACAACTTGGAGCAGAATTACTTTGAGCCTACTTACAAACTCCAGGTCTTGGGAGTCAGCACTTAGCATTACAATGTACAGCAATAATAACCTCAACATCTTAGTATGGGTTCTTTAGGGAGATTAGACACAATCAATATACCTAGGTTGAGGGTTGGGGATATAGCTCAGTGGTAGAGTGCTTGCCTAGCAAGCGCAAGGCCCTGGGTTTGGTCCTCAGTTCCAGAAAAAAAATATACCTAGGTTGAATCTTAGGATCTTTTATGCCCTACCATACAAGTAAGGGCTTGCCATGTGTTATAGATTATTTATACTCATGCATCAAATGAAAGAAATCTACATGTAAACATAGTTTGCTATATAGTGGTCCAAATGAACAAGATATGAATTTGAAATACAGATCTCTAAAATAGTGGTTCAAATGGACAAGATATGTATTTGAAATACCGATGTCTAAAAGATTTAAGAAAGAAATAATTTAGGTCAAACATTTGCTACCAATGAGTTTAGGTAAAAGACAGAAAATAAATCTTGATAATGCTGGTTCTGTGATTCTGCTGCCTCTTTCTAATTTTGGAAACATGATCACATACATCCTGTGCTTTAATCTCTGACAAGGCTGATTTGTTTTTTATATAACACAACATATACCCTCCCAAAGAGGGAGAGTTCCCTTTTTCAACATTTATGAGGATGAAACATGTGTATTTTGTGCTATGGCAGCTGAAAAGGAGTTTGTCAATCATACATTTGTCTAGTTCTTCAGTATGTGTTCAAATAAAATTTTTTAATGAGGCCCTACCCCATAACTTTCTGCTTTTTTTGAGAGAGAGTCCCTAAAAGAGGTACAGGAGATAGGCAACTCTTGGTATGTAAATTAATAAATAAACCTAAAAATAATTTACAGAGATTATGAGAAGGGATTCTTTTTATGCATGCATATACAATCAATGGGACAAGGAAAGTTTTGTTCTTCAAAGAATTATCCATGTATTGTTCATTTAGGCAAGCCTAGAAATTCCAGAGAAGCTTATAGGGGGAGGCAGAGTTTAGCAGAGTAGCTTGAATAGTAGAAGGAAAATATAATAAGTTGTGGGAAAAATCCTTGCATGGCCAATTTAAAAAGAAAGAGAACCATAAAACTCACTTCCATTAAAATTTAGAGTGAATATTCATTTTAGGATGGGGTTTATTGGGATAAAGAAAGTAATTATTTGTCCATGTAACAGGGCAAAGAAGGGCAGGAAGGAGGGCATGTATCTTTCCAGGTTTATTTGAATTACTTTTCTATAGGCATCAGTGAAATTGAATGTATGCCTTTGGAAAGTTCTGAAAATATAAAAATCAAGCAGGAAGTAATACAGTATGTGAAATATTAGAAGTATGGCTTAGAAAAGTAATCAGTAGTTTAAACTTTTTACACTTATTCTGTGTAACTTTGCAGTCCACTTTGCAGTTATAGCATCTATAAAGCTGAAGAGAAGAACTGAGGTCAAAATTTCTTTTAATATTGCAGATTAGATATGGCTCATTTTAATATCCACTTTAAATGTATGTAAAATGCATTTTGAAGGTTATATAATTGCTATACAATTATTTATTATGGTGAGTTGCCCATCAGAGTGATTTTGTAAGCTGTAAATTACCTAAATACAAAGAATTTTGGAGGACATTGCATCTCACGCAGAAAGCAATTATCTATAAAAACAGGTTCCAATTGTCTTGATGTGGAGAATAAAATATAAAGCCTGATTTACCTAAGCATTTACCCTCTTTCAATTTGGTTTAATCAGGAAGAGATATTGAATGTTAGATTATCAAATTTTCTGTGTGTTAGTAATGTCAATGAGTGTACTTTTTTATTTCACCATATTTTAAAATTCTGGTAAGTTCTTTATCATAAGTCCAATATGACAAGCTAAGAAATGATCTGATTGTCAAATTAGAACAGTCATAGTGCAATTGTTTTGAGGTCACATAATAACAATGTTGTTATTCTGTCTAAGCTCCACAGTTACCAGCCTGAGACTATATAAGTGGCTGCTTGTACCCTCCTCATTCTCTTTGTACTCTTCTCTGCCCTCTTACTCTTCCCCTCTTTCCCTGTGTCCCTCCTTTCCTCATTCCCCCCTACCTTCCATGTGCTCATGGCAAGCCTTTATAACTCTCCTCTTCTACTATTCTTCTTTCATTAAACCTCTCCATGTGGAACTATTTTGGCTTGGTGTGGTCTGTCCAGACTTGAACAGAGATTTAAACCCCACCACTGGTTACCCATATGTGGAATTTGATCTCCCTGTGACTACCTGGCCTGGCACCCAACTGACCTACTGCCCTCCCACTGCAAGCAACAGCAGCCTGCAACCTGTTCTGGGACCCCTGGGCCAAGTGCAGTCCCTCAGCATGGACTGCTCAGGGCTGTGAAGCCATGAACTGCCACGATGCCTTGGTGAGGAGGGATGGAGACAACCACCGAGTGCCTCTGTCCCCTCGGCTCCCAGTGCCACCATTCTGGTAGTGCCTGCTAGCCTGCTGCCCACTCCAGGACTGCATAGCGTGGTCTCGGTCACTTGGCATGGGCCAAGAACTTGCACAGGGCTGTGGTGGGGAGGGATACAAATGACTGCCTCCACTGCTGCTGTTGCAGCATGCACCACCCAAATTGCACCACCGCATCTTCTAGACCTCTACTGTGCCATTCAGCAACTACCACATGCTGGCTGCTGTGGGACTCAGGACTTATACCATGTGAATTACTGTGCAGATGGCACACACACAGACTTCTGCGTGAGTCGCTGCCCTGCGTGGTTCACCACATGGTTCCAGCTCTTGCCACGTGGGTCATTTAGACAGGCCTTCACCAATCACATGATTTCACTTTTCCTGCTATCAGAATGCTGCTACAATTCCTGCCCAAACACTGGCAGATTGGTAGGTCTATTCCTCCAGTTGGCAAGGAGGACTCCGGTTTCTCAGATAGAACCTGGCCAGCCTTTATGGGATAAAGGGACCTCTAGCTAACATATGAGATAGGACTTCACTCACTAGGTGGAGATTCTCTTGAAAGCCATTCCTTACTTGCCTTCTCCCAACCAGGGCTCTCACAGCTGATCAGAAAATCAGCCTGGGTAGGAACGCTTTCTGTCAGGTCCGGGACCCACTGTTTATGGCCTCCAGGAGTCTAAATGATGACTCAGACACCTGACCTGGAAGAGTGTTGCTGTTATTGAGTGGATCCTGCTGGAACACCAGTATGGATAATTCAGTAACTTACCTCAATGAGTAATTGGATATCTTCATATTAATACACCTCCAGTTTCTGAATTGGGATATTTTCTGGAAAGTTTCAAAACTCTAAAACTAATGCCTCACCAGAGGATGTCAAACTGATACACCTTTGCAATAATGTCTGGACTTAGTACTCATTAGACTGTTCAAAATGACTAGATTCCTCAATTTTATGGAATTTTTCATACATACTGCCAGCAGTCTGGTAAAGTGGAAAAAGTCCTTTATGTTCAAGCATTCATCTACCTTTGGTCTAACCCCTTTCTCTATTTCACTTCTTGTGACATCCCACTGAGGTAACCTGTGTCCTGGATAATTGCTGATCAGTCCAGCAGGCCTGCCCGTCACTGTGATGCCCTGAGTGCAGCTGCCTGCCAAGGAAAGCGCCCTCTTCAAGGACATGCTGGTGAGCAGTAACCTACTCGAACTCTGTGATCTTTCCCTACCTCAGAATTTGACTTTCCATGATGTACATATGGTCTTAGGGGTGTGTTCTTGAGTTTGGAGCTACCCCTTACAGCCCCTGGGGATGGATCCTTTCACTGACCCTCCTTCTAGGACATATTCCCTTGGGTGAGATTTTTCTGCCCTGATTTGAGAGAGTTTCTCTCTGATAAAAATGCCAGGCCAGGCCTGGATAAATTGGTCTCTGTCTCAGGAGCCCGGGCTCTGAGTGTAGCCCCAACACTGGTAGGGGTAATTAATAATCTTACCCAGAGGTCTATCAGTCTTCACCATCTGTACCTATTTCCTGGGATGTTTTGGTCTAATTTACACTAAGCAGAAAACAATATCCTTATGTGGCCAATAAACTGGTACTCTCTTGTCAGCAATCCATAGCTTAAGCCTCCCCCTCCTCCCTTCCTCATTGCTGCTGCAGCTCCTGGTTTGATGCCCCATGAAAAACAGGTCTGAACCTGTCCCTTATGTCTGCCAGGGACTCTGTCAGTGAAACCTACTTTCCCACGTGCGTATGACCCCTACACTTGGTTCACTTGCTTTAGCAGGACTTCTGTGCTCTACCTGTGCCTGTGGGTGCTATAGCCCCTGATTAGCAGCAGCAGAACACCCTGCCCCTTGCACCCTACCAGGGATTCTGCTTGCTAAGACCCAAGTGCAAGTGAGCTCTCTCTTTCTGCCCCAGACTTTGCTTCAGTACTCTGCGCGCCACAGCCTCGAGAAAGAAAAAAGAGCTTTCACACTGTCTTTTCCAGCATGCTCACACCACCAGCACATTCATTACTAACATACAGGATGCTACTTAGTGCTCTTCCTTCCCTCCACCCCACTGTGGGGCAGGGTAGTGCCAGCCTGAAGATGGAATCACTGGTTCAGGACTTCTGGCTGCCAGGAGGAAGGTCCTCCCCACCTGCCTGGGTCCTAGCCATGAGCACCACAGAAGCACCCACAAGTTAGTGCCTCAGGTGCACACACCTGTGCACACATGCTCACACCTCTCCCTTGCTATGCAGATTAGCCATTCTCAAACCTTGCTGTCCTCAATGTCACAGGCTTAAATCTGCCCAGTCACAATCTCATACATGGCACAGTTTTCTTATTCCTTTTCTCTATTTATAAAACCTGTCAAAGGTATTTAAGATATTTTCATCCCTACCCTGTCTTAACATATGATTCTTACTAATAATTTACCTCCTGAGGAATACTGGTGAGTTTGGGAGCAGGTGAGATCCATCAAACAGATGGAACATTGGATCTGAGGCAGTACCTGACCAAGTTCTCTGATGGAATTATAATTCCACAGGCGGTATTTTAGCCAGAGGTAAATTCTTAACCTGTCTCCCAACTTTTCCTCACAGGGCAGCCTTAAAACCAGTGAATTTTAAAAAACTGCAAGAGGTCATCCAGGAAAAGCAGGAAAACCCATCCCAATTTTTAGAATGTCTTACCAAGGACGTATTACAATACACTAATCTGGACCCCAAAAACGCAGAAGGTAAGCAACTTTTTATTACCTGTTTTTTGGGGTTTTTTTTGCCCAGAGCTACCCTGATCTAAAAGACAAAGTTAAAAAGCTAGAGAAGATACCCCTAACTCCATAGGCAGAAGTATTATGGCTGGCCTTTAAAGTGTATTGTGGAAGAGATGAGAATACTCACAGACTAAAATACCGTATGCTGGCAAAGACTGTCCAATCAGCCTAAACTACTGCCCAGAACTCCTGGTATTCTAAGGCTAACAGACCACCAGGCACCTACTACAAATGTGGTCAACAGGGTCATTGGGTGAAAGATTGCCCTAACTTCCACAAGCCAAGGGGATATGTTCTATGTGCCATCAAGAAGGACACTGGGCTCTCGATTGGCCTTGTGTTGCACAGGACAGAGGGACATCTCATCCAGATAACCCTCCAGCAGATAGACTTGGCTACAGACAACTGAAGGGGCCTGAGTTCCCTCGATGTGACCACTGCCATCACCAGCAGGAAACCCTGGATAACTACTATGGTATGTGGGAAGCCCATCTTCTTCCTCTAAGACACTGGGACCACTTACATTGTCCTAATGGAGTTTTTGAGGGACCTGTTTCTCTCTCTTGTTTCCCTATTGTCAAGGTAGGGAGCAACATTACCTTCCTCATCAAACCCCACCATTTATATGTTTTTTAGGGTGTACCACTCACTTATTCCTTTTTGGTAGTTCCAACATGCCTACTCCCCTTACTTGGAAAGGATCTTCTAGCTAAGTTGGGAGCCTCTATTTTGCTCAACTTATTTGCCTAAACCCAAGTTGCCAGCAGCCCTTCTACTTCTTCTAGCCAGTCAACCTACTAACACAGACATGTTGCTTCCTTTACCAGCTTCTCTGGTAGACCCCCAAGTCTGGGAGGTTCAGAAATCCTCTGTTCCTAAACAGTCTTTACAAATAGGATCCAGAAACTGCTTTCTCTGTCTTTTTGTCATGGCAGACAGTTTTAAGACATCCAGGACACATTCTGTAGGATGAATTCTTGTTCATTCTGCTCCAAAAAAACTTATCTTAAAGAACGTTCATGTTGTTAACTCATGTTATCTCTTTTGTAAACTTATCAGCTACAGGAAACCCACTCAGAACTACCTCTCATGGGCAAAATAGACCCTACCCAGACAAATACAGCTGCCTGAAGTTCCCACTTATTACTTATTCCAAAGGGTGGGATTCCTCTGGGTTTCAAATGTAGATCTAAGAAAAAAATTTCTTTTCTTCAAATTGCACTTAATTTAATTTTCTATATATAATAAATATATATGTGTGTTCCAGCATCTTGTCCAGTCTGGGTGCTTACTCCAGAGAAGCAACCTCCTGATGTTCCAGTCTCCACTCATAGACACAGATGCTTCTATTGGACCTGTTCCTTCTGACCTATCCTAAAATGGTTCCACAGACCCTGAACAACGAGGAAACAGACAACTCTTTACTTGACTGTCCAGAACATCCCATATTTTGGACTTACCTGGGTCCTCTGCAGTGTTTGACCCCTGTTGAAGCCCTGTTGATGCATGTAGAAGCCTGTTTGTTCCTAACAACGGAATGCCCTGGTCCTGTAGCAACAAAC
This sequence comes from Rattus norvegicus, assembly GCF_021556685.1. Classification (NCBI taxonomy): domain Eukaryota; kingdom Metazoa; phylum Chordata; class Mammalia; order Rodentia; family Muridae; genus Rattus; species Rattus norvegicus. Next base: position 23,823,190 of record NC_141540.1, read on the forward strand.
CTGGGCATACAGATGGTGATGGTCCATTCGTTCCTGTCTTTTGTTCTGTTTTTGTTCCTGGGACATAAGCTGGTCTTCCTGAATTTGGTCTTTTGTTCCTGAAGCTGTGAGCTGGTTTTCCCACTGTGTTTCCTGGAATTTTCCACCCAGTGGACTTGGGGTATATATTCCGTGAATAAAGCTACAGATTTGGCATTCTTATGATACAAATGACCCAAATTTGTGTGCTTTTTTAATTCCGCAGGCTTATACCCAGATTTTGGTGCCAAGTCAGTGCAGGCAATGACAAGTGGACATCCCACCGAGATGGGGAAAGAGAAGACTTGCTGAGGGATTGTCCCAGGAAGCTGGCCAGCAAAGAAGGAGGGACCTATTGGAGTAAGATGGGCCAGAAAAGGCATCGGTGATTTGGGATAGCATGAGTAAAACTTGTTTTTAAAAATGGTACAAGGTACTGGTAAAGGGTTTTTGCATATGTGTTCTTTTAGAATTATGTTTTAGTTTTTGGATCCTGACTAGAAATAGACGTGAGAGAGAGTGGGTTTGAGAAAAGCAGTCCTCTCAGACTCTCCACCAACGCTTTAGATAAAGAGAAGTAAAATGAGCTTAAGATTTTTCAGAGCTCTCCTAGGAGACATCCTACCTTTTTGTTGACTCCTATTGGAAAAATGCTTATTTCTCGTTGTGGGTTCACTAGGTAGGATATCTGGGTCCCTTTGGTGGGACACCATCTAGTTATATCTATTGTCTGTCCTTGGTGCACCAAGCTGACTATATCTGTCAGTTTATGTCTGTGGTCTTTGTTTCTTGTTGCTTAGATGTTTTAGGTTTCATGTTCAAAAGAAAAAAATAGTAAAATCTTTATCTGCTGGTTGTTCACACTTTGATTTGGTTTTAACTCATTTCAAAAATAAACAAATAAATAAAAAGCAGTTTCAATCGGCCTTTGGAGCCCTGCACCAATAACTAGGAGCCTAGGTGATCTATAGAAGCTCCCAGGGGCTGAGCGTCTGCATGAGTCAGTCTTAAAGGCACCAGCAGCTCCTCACCTTCCATGGTAAAGGAGCAGATGGTTGTTTCTCTCAGAAAAATCCATGACTGATTATTGGACTTAGCAGATGACAGGGTGCTTCTCTTAAAGTTACAGCTAGAAAAAGTAAAAATGGTGTTTGATTTTAATATTAAAGATATGTGTAGCCTCTTCATTTTTGTTTCTGATTGGTTTTAAAAGTATAAATATGCTCTGCATGCCTTGGTTACAGACTATTGGCTTTTAAGTTATTGGATATGGTTAAAAAATTGTAACATTGGTAACAGAAAGTTGGCTTAAAAGTGGTAATTCAGATGGAGTCATTCTAGACAACATGTGCCATGAGTCAACCAGGGGAAACAGGTCTAAATAGGGATAATATTATCTAGGATAATAATATCCTAGAAACCAGACTTATAAAAATTTAGGGCAATGTCTCTTCGCTGAGGTATGCAGGAAATGGCAGGCAAACTTTATAGCATGAGAAATCGACTCTCTTTTGGAGAGACTGGATTTTGGAGGCTAAATTGTTTGTCGGAAGTTGAATTTTGCTTTCCAAAGCTGTGGTTGTGTTCTGGTGTTACAAGGAAGACTTAAAGATTTTGGTTGAAGATTGCCAGTATTACAATGGCTAACTCACACATAAATGTAATTAAGAAAAAAATCATACAGGTAGAGATTGTTACAGGATTTATGAAGGGTTGATGAGTCTATGGAACCTGTGAGAGCATTACATCCTGTTTGCTTACTCCACCTCCCATTTCAAGATAGATTTAGAGGATTGTTTTCATGATTCATTGTTTCTTTACATCCTTGCAAATGTGAAAGGTTTTAATTTAGTGAGCCTTCTTATAATTTTAGAGAGGCCATGAAGTGTTACCATTAACAGGTTTTACAAAAGAATGGCTAATAGACTTATATTATGTAATTTTGTTGCTGCTTCAATATAAGAAGTTAGAATTTTGAATCTTTCAGTGTATACGGAAATTTGTACTACAAATCTTTACTCTCACAATGAGGTTTAATATTTGGGGAGTAGCTGTTGCTCCAGAAAAGATTCAATATCCCTTTTCAATATTTGAAATTATTTTTAAAGCTTCTAAAGATATGTTAATTGGCTAAGTACCTCACCTGAAGCTTACCACCAGAGGACTTAAGCCTTTGTTTGATATCCTCAGGGGAGATCAAGCTGTTGTGTTAATACAGAATTGTAGGATAGAGTCATGGAAGTATTTTAAAAAGAAATCTGGTGAAACACACCTTATTCTATACAGCAATTAAGTTGGTTATTACAAAATACTGATATTTGGCCTATTACATATACAAATTTTTCAGGCAAGATGGTTAATTTTATTCTATGCATGCTTTTATATTTCCTGTAAATTTGTGCATGCAGCCCACAGAAAATGTGCTTACTATAGTTATAGATGGTTCAGCTGATGAAAAGGCAACATATATAACCGGTTCACATGTTTATTCTCTTGAGTTTCCCCTTACTTCAGCACAAATTATTGAATTACGCGCTATATCGACTGTGTTTAAAATGTTAAAAAATCAAGCTATGTTAAAAATTCATATACTGATAGCCAATGTGTGGCTTATGGTTTGCAATTGATTAAAATTTTTCCCTTTTTAGATACTTAACCCTCAAGTTTTACAATTATTTGTTTTGCAAGTTTTCTACATAAAATCAGTGAGTGATGATTTCAGTGTGAATGTTTGACACTCGCTGTCCTTTCAGAGCTCTGACTCAGGCAACTGACTGACAAAACCATAGACTCATACCTATCTCTTTGGAAATGGTAATGGAGTTGATATCCCACCCTCATGAAAAGAGGAAGACTCCATTTGCTCACTCTCAATTCCTGACCTCACCCTGCCAACTCAGGGATTTCTAAGTAAGGCTGAATCTGGATAATATTTCTAGGATTTGACATCTCGAATTAATGTTTAAGAGAACTAAACTCTCTTCCAGAAAATTTACTGTTCCTCAGTGTCCTCAGTTTCTTCCTGTATCACATAATAGTGATAATCCAAAGGACTTATACTTTATAAAACAGGTGTTATAAAACTTTAAAACAATATAATAATAATTAAAAAAGGGAAAGTTATATCCCTGTATGCCATACAATTATTTAAATAATGCTCTTTTTATTTTAAATTTTAAAATTTGGATGCCAAGGAACTCTGTGAGTCTTTATACCACCCTACAATGAAGCATACTTCTGCATAGGTGAAATGGAAAGATCCACATATTGGCATATGGCATGATCCAGTTCACGTATTTTATATGGAGAAGAGGGCATGTTTGTGTTTTTTCTGCAGGATATTGCAGGAGTGTGCTAGCTCGTGAGACATGCTGATGCTGGGAACATTAAGATTTAGGTCTTGTGGTACAGAGATTTTGGTATTGTTGCAGTCATTGTTACCACTGCTGCATGTCCAGACCCACCATGGCCTGTACTACAACACTCCATGCACCACTGCATGCCAGAGGAAAAGACCAGACTCCAGATGTTACCCCTACCCCTCTTCATTCTGCCCGTGGCTGTTGCTGACCTGACTGGTGTTGCCATTTCACAGTCTCTGGCTTCGCAGGAATGCCATCTGCATGAAGCTGCTGAGGACCAGGGAACTTTTCTTTTCCCAGCTTGTGCAAATCTTAGGCATAGTTCCATTGCCTGTTGGTTGTTTGGGAGAAGGACAGCTGATCCTGAACTTTCATGGGAAAGATTAACATCTTCTCTGCTATTGTAGCAGCCATTGCTGCTACAGCCACTGTGTCTGCAGTGTCTGGGATTACCCTCCCCCACTCTGATGTTAAGGGCAAGCACAGTGGGTAAACTTTAAGGAGTAGTGACTGACAATTGGGAATTCTAAAGTTTAATCAACAGGAAGAGCTTGAAAATGGCCCTCGGTATTAGGGCCCTCTGTGTCTTGGCCCTAGGGTGCCACATTAGTCAGTTTTGTGCTTCTTATCACATGTGCAAACATCACTCCAAGTCCTGAGCAGCAACTAAGTAGGTGTTGCTCTTCTTGGTAGGAGACAATCTCTTTGCCCAAATCAGACTCAGCCTTTATAAGAAGCAGTTAGCAAAAGACAAGCAATTCTTTGGGACTAATTGTGAGGAGCTGTCCGAGGAGCTGTCCTCACAGATGTGAGGAGCTGTCCGAGGAGCTGTCCTCACATATGTGAGGAGCTGTCCTCACATATGTGAGGAGCTGTCCTCACAAACTCCATTACAAGATGGCACCGGCATCCGGCAGAACGCACCTAGTAAAAAGGGCAATACGCAGGCGCCTGGTAACTTCCCTACTCAAAGGGACACGTACGTTTTGGTACGTCATCTGGCATAATTGGCAGCGACCAGTCAGAGAGTGACACGTCCTAGGCGAGGATAGTTTCCTATATAAGGGACGGTTATTCCTCACTCGGCGTCTCCGCATTGTAAGCTTATGCTCTCCCTCTCAAGACGCATTAAAGCTTTTCTGCAGTAGGATGCTGTGTGTGTCGCGTCGTTCCTGCTGGCGAGACGTAGCGCGGGACAACTAATCCTCACTGAAGACAGGAAACTCTGAGACTGGCAGAGTTTTTCCAGAAACAGGCAAAAGGTTGCCACCCCAAAGTGCCCTAAGACAGGTGTCACTTACTAAAACAATAAAAAAGAGGGACTTGTCAAACCCTCCTGGGTCCCCTTCAGTGTTTGACCCCTGCTGAAGCCCTGCTGCTGCATGTAGAAGCCTTTTGTTCCTAACAAAGGAATGCCCTAGCCCTGTAGCAATATACCTGGGCATACACATGGGCAATGGTCCATTCGTTCCTCTCTTTTGTTCTTAGTCTTTGTTCCTGGGACTTACGCTGGTCTTCCTGGATTTGGCCTTTTGTTCCTGAGGCTATAAGCCAGTTTTCCTTTCCACTGTGCTTCCTGAAATTTTCCACCCGATGAACTTGGGGTATATGTTCAGTGAATAAAGCTACAGATTTGGCATTCTTATGATATGAATGACCCGAATATGTGTGTTTTTTAATCCCACAGGCTTATGCCCAGCTCTCGGTACCATGTCAATGTGGGCACCAACACCCATATCCACATTTCTAGGTTTCCTACAGACACATTGCATCTAATTTTCTTGTTTAATTAAACCAAAAGGGGGGAAATGTTGGTATTCTAAGCCCCACCCCTACAGTTTCCTGGAAACAGCCAGCTGTGCCTGAGACTATATAAGGGTGCTTGCACCCTCCTTATTCTCTTTCTTCTCTTCTCTGCCCTCTTTCCCTTTCACTCTTCCCCTTTGTCCCTCTCTTCCCATTTCCTTCCCCCTTCCCTCCACGTGCTCATGGCCTACCTTTACTTCTCCCCTTTTCTACTCTTCTTCTCTCATCAAACCTCTCACATGGAACCATGTTGGCTTGGTGTGGTCTGTCCAGATATGAGCAGAGCTTAAACCCCAATAGACAATGATTGTTAAGTTGTTATTCTCCAAACCTGTATTTTACTTGTTTTTTTCCTAGGGTAAAAACAGCTGTCCAATCTGCAAATTGAGTTCTGTAAACCTTCATTGTTACAGGATAAGTACACTAGGAAAGGAAGTCAGGCTTTAAATAAATTTATGATAAGGAAACAGTCCTACTAGGTTAGGTATGGGACCATTATCTGGTAACTAAATATCATAAACTGGAAATGAACAATTTATTTTAGGTGCCAGGATTGAATCTGAAACATTAACAAGTATATCCAAACACAATTTAAAAATAGAAAATAGTAAGACACAAAGCAAATGATTTGTCACTTGACAAAACCACAATAACTTCTAACATAAAAATTATTGCCTTAATTCAAAATGAGCTTATGGGGGTAGTAACAGATAATGAATATTTAGTGAGATACTAGTGTTACTGGAAAGATATGTAAACAATTATGCTGTGATTCTAAAAATCTTGGTGTCCTATGACATGAATTATTGCCTTAAACTTACTATGAACTTATTGGAATTTAAACGTATTTAGAAAATGATGTAATCAATTTCCCTGCTGTCTTAACTGAAGGATGTATGAGGTAACTTTTTAGAGAAAGTTACAAAAGCAAAAGTTTGTTAGAACTTTTCTTAATCTGTTTTTTCAGCATGCATGGCTTTTGCCACCTTTCTTTTCTCTGTCTCACAAACAGTTATCAGAATCTGAGTCTTTTACCTTATCAGCAAGGGACCTGCAAGTGAAAGAAAGCAACCCTAGCAACTAACCTCATTTCTTTATCTGTGCTGCAGCTTTGCAAGAATTAATCACCAGAAACAGATGGCTTTTAGCCACAAAATAGCAAAAGAGTGTTAAGTTGCCAGAGACAATCACTATCTGGTCCCCCAAACAGTAAGAAAGTAAGCCAGAGATCCTCAGAATTCGACTTCCCCTAATGCAGTGTCCCAACTGAGTACCTCCAAAAGACTGAGGCTGTTTTACAGAAAAAGCTCAAAAAAGATTAAAAAGTGACTGTTTTAAGGCAATGTTACCATTTAAAATTCCTGAGAAGTCCCTGGGCATGATGAAGAGAAGAGGGCTGCTTTCTCAGAATGAAAAGGAAAAGAAAAAACGTAGTAGTAGTATTTAGGAAATAAGTTTATCATAACTGTGACATTTGGAAAATTTGGAAAGAAGGAGAAATTAACTCTGATGATATCAAGGAAGTGAAAAAGAACCCAAAATATGCAAGTGTTTTAAGAGGACAGAGGAGAAGAAAGAACAGGATGGATGAAAAGCTGGATAAAATGTGTTAGTGTTATTAAAGTTTGCACATGATTCTGTTAATATGAAAAATAAACTTTGATTTGAGGATTCAGTCATTGAAAAGAGAGAACTTTTATTGTTACAATAAATTAGGAAATTATCACAGGTATTTATAGGATGGGCAAATGTTTATGTATAAAAAGGCAGGAAATGGAAAGTTTCTGAAAACATTCCACATATTGTCTGAAGTACTGTAAATTAGAAAGGATATTTCAGTCATAATGGTAATCTGTAGACATTGGCTCTTGGTGTTAATTTGTTATACTTCCAGGCAATATTACAAACAACTGAACAGCAGAAAAAGAAGATAGGAAAGAGAGTTTTATGCTTTTAATCCAGGGTTGGTGTCTGTTAAGGATTCAGGTATAGGGTCACTACATAGTGAAATATTTTGGAGATAACATTGAAAATATAACAGCATATTACACTTCTCGTACATGAAAAAATAATTGGGCATTGCGGAAGGAACCACGATTTCACTAAACAGTTTATATAAATTTTAAGGCATTTATGTCTCATTTCATGTCACAAAAATTAGCTCATTTACTGATTCTTAAAAAACTTAACAGTATTAACTGACTCTGGATGTGATCTATTTGGTAATATAATTATAAATAGACAATGATCCACCATATATAACATAATTAGCTTTATTCAATCACGTTACGTACATCTTTGAAGTGGCTATTCCTCATTGTCAACTTGGCTATATCTGGAATGAATCACAATCCAGAATTGGAAGACTCACCTGTGATCCTGATCTAGAGGCTGAGAGACACAAGTCTTTGACTGGAATCTTGGCATGTTGATCTTGGGGCTTAGTTGTGGATAAATCCCAAGAGACTGATGCAAGGAGATCATTAAGTTCAAAGTCATCTAGGAAAAAGTACGTCCCAGATCCAGGCATGGTGATACACACCTTAAATCTGGGAAACACCTTCTGCTGGAGACCTACATAAGGACATTGGAAAGAAGAAATATTCTCTCTTCTTCACCTACCTGCCTTGTGGGACTGAGGCACTGCCAGATCCTTAGACTTCTATTCACAGCTGCTGCTGACCATTTTTGGGGAGTTGAACTATATACTTTAAATCATCAACAATTCCTTTACTATATAGAAACTATTCATAAGTTCTGGGACTCTAGTGAACCCAGGCTAATACAACCCTAAACAATTAAATAGACAAAGCAGACTAATAATGTGTACATGAACTAAATATCATGATGGTGTATTTTTCATGTTCCTTAATAATTTGTGCTGATGCATGCAAACCAGGGGTTTGAGATAAATGTCAAACCTCAGTTCTCAGTATTTTCACAAGATTGCCTTGGTTCCCTAAATAAGAAGTTTACAACAGAGATTTTTGCATGCAAATCAACCATAAGTAATTACCTGGTTAAATACTCATCATCTGTCACTAGCATTACAGGTTCCTGGACAGCTAAAAACCATAATTTTAGTGACTAAGTAATTAGTGAATTTTTGCATAGATTAACCCAGTCAAAATTTTATCCTCTGTTCTTACATCTATAATGAATCATTAGTTACCTTTTTAAGACCTTTATCTAATGGTTTTACAATCTTTTGGAATATCTATGAGTAGTAGATGCCTATTTGCTATCTCACATACAATTAACTGGTGATACCTGAAGACTGGCAGAATTCTCATTGCAGTTTTGACTATCAGGAAAAAGGACCTTAATAATTACTATAATTTGAGGAATTCTTATAAGATCATCAGTAAGAATTAAGACATCATATACTTGTCTATAGCATCAATACAAGAGATTACATCTTCGTTGTTCTGCGAAGACTTGCTCAAAAGTGTGGGCTAATACCTAATGATTGTTATATAAATATTTTAAAATAACAGGAAAGATGTTAATAGAAGGAATCTTTCCTAAAATGAAATTATCCTGGAACTTGCCTATAGGGTCAAATATGTCATAGATTTTAATCCAATGTGAACATATCTCAGGAAGATCAAAAGATGGCTCCTTTCATCATAGAATAAGAACAGCATTATTATTTACATACTGTAGAATTAAATCATATTTGTGTTCCAAAGATGTGGAAAACATAAATTTCTCTTACTTGGTGTTTCATTGCTGTAAAGGGACACTATAACCAAAGAAAATCTTATAAAGGACAGCATTTAATTGGGATTTGATTTATGGTTCAGATGCTCAGTCCATTATCATCATGACAGGAATGATTGCATCATGAAGGCAGGCATGGTGCCAGAGGAGCTGAGACATCTACTCCTCACTCTGAATCCAGAGAGGAGGAAACTGGCTCCCACATGGTTAGGAGGATTGTCTCATTGCCAATCTCCACAGTGATATACTTTCTCTTACTAGGTTACACATACTCCCACAGGACACACCTCATAATAGTTCCTAAGCCAATCATATTCATGCAACCACATTTCACTCCATGGTCACAATAGGTTTCTTCAAGCAGATGAGTCTAAGGGGGCTGGCTATACATAGTTGTAGCATATATATATATATATATTATATATATTATATATATTATATATATATATATTCCTACTTACAAAAGCTTTATTTCATAATGTATAGCATTCTCAACAATGTTAAAAGCCACACTGCCACACTTCAATATTGCTTCAGAGATTCATCCAATCACTTAACTGTAACCCCAATAAAAGACAGGAAACTGTCTTGGCAAACTCAACACTCTGCACCTCCATGTCTGATGTCAAAGCTGTCTTCAGATTCCCAACTCAGTTTTGTCCTTGTTGACCACAACAAAACTCTTTCTCCTGAACTGGTTACACACTCTGTTAGCTGCTTCCCTTAGCAGGTATCTCAGGGTTATGTTATCATGGTATCTCCAGTGAACTTAAACTTCACAGCATCTTGTTCCAATATCTGGGGTGTACACAATCTTCTGGACATCTGCAAAGGGCTTCTCCAGATCTACCCTCTGTAGTACTCTAGGCTCTAGTTGACTGCAGTCCACTGTTGCTCTTGTTCTTGGTGGTTACCTTGTCATACTGCCATCCTCAATTCACTGGAGTCATCCATTAAAACAACACTTCACCTGTAGCCTCTCATAGGCTTTCTTCATTGTGTCAAGATTCTTATTTATTTATTTATTTATTTATTTATTTATTTTGTATACATCGTACAGCTTTCTACCTGCATCTATGCCTACAGGCCAGAAAACGGCACCAGACCTGATTACAGATGGTTGTGAGCCACCATGTGGTTGCTGGAATTGAACTCAGGACTTCTGGAAGAGCTGACAGTACCCTTAAACTCTGAGCCATCTCTCCAGCCCCCATTGTGTCAAGTCTTTACTTTCTTGCCTGATACCCTTAGTCTTGGGCCATCAAATACAACTGAGGCTGTTCCTTCACCAATGGTCATCCATAGACTCTTACTGAAACAAGCCTATGCTGTTCTTCCTGACCCTTCATACCTTCAAAATCAATACGACCTGGATTATTTTTACACATTAACAAGTCCACTTGCAGCATGAGGTACAACATTTGCTATCTCTAGAACACAGCTTCTGCTTGTTCTCTAAAAACACTTCCTAATTTTCATATCAGTGATTCCAAACTCTTCTTAATCATGACTATTTGCTTATCTTCAACTACTATCAACTCTCCCAGTAGTTTCATTGAAAAGTTCTCAGGGAGAACTTTCCCTCGGGATGGAGACCCTCCAACTCAATGACCAGACCGAGTCCACAGGATGCAATCAGCAAGAGGATTTGGTTTATTGTCGGGATACACAGGCACCTGTGGGCGCTTCAGTCACTCGGGGGACTGGCGCGCCCCACGGAACCAAGGATGGGCTTTTTATAGGATTCTGGGGAGCAGAAGCAAGCATACAGAAGCAGATGCATGGTTACAGGGATATAATTGGTGGATTCTAATGTGGCAAGGGTTCAGCCCGGGGGCAAGTTTCCTAGCCACCTTCCTGGAACATAACGACTGACTCGGCCCCCCACCAGGGTGTGGGACCTCTCCCGGGGCTTTTCTCATTGTCAGGCGCTCAACCGCAGTCGTCCTGTTGCCAGGCCTTCAACCATACACATCCTGCTTGGCAGCCGCTGTGTACTCAGTGTTCTAACCTTTCCCTGAACCAGTCATCTTAAGTACATCCTTGCAAAATGGCGTTACTGCTGCTAAGCTGGTGTCTTTCATCATCTATTCTGGACACTAAAGCCAGATCCACATGGCCAAAGATGCCAAGTTCTGTTTCCTGGGCCTAGAACATGCCTCCTTGTTATATTACATTATCAGTAGCTTTCTGTTTTCTAACTCCATCAATGACTAAGATTTGCTGTCCTGAAACTTGCACTGGAGATTGACTTTGAACTCAGAGATTTGCATGGTTCTGTCTCCTGAATGCTGGGATTAAAGGTGTGCACCACCAGTACAGCTATTCCTCTGAGAATTTAATAAATTGATGTTTTAGCAATTTTCTCAAAACTTAACCAAGTGTTATTAGTTGTGTTTATTCATGGCAGTTTGAAAGAACAGAATATTTTTATCTTTTATGAACAGAGAAATAAAACCAAATCTTTGTTATAAATTAACATTTCTTTTAAGGCATCTAGTAGACTCTCATCTAATTATGAAATAAAAGATTAGAGAAATGTATCACCATGTATTAACTACAGTAAAATGCATATTTTAACAGCATAATAAACTCATAAAATAGACTATAGTTAGTTAGATAGCAATATACTACAACAAATACATAATTAAAATTGTATATCTTACTTCAAAAAAGAAAGATCAGAAGTAAATTCAATGAAAAATTACTAATATAAAAAGGATGAAATTATTCCCAAATATCACATTCAAAAATATTATATGTATGTATATGTTAGTGTACAAAGTAAGCCTCAACCCTATAAGAAAAACAATATCAACCAACCAGAGCTCCCAGGGATTAAACTACTACCTAAAGACTATACATGGACAGACCCATGGCTCCAGCTGCATATGTAGCACAGGACGTCATTGTTGGGCACCAATGGGAGGAAAAGCCCTTGGTCCTGCCAAGGCTGGATTCCCTAGTGTAGGGGAATGTCAGGGGTCGGGAATTGAGGAGTAGGAACGCCCAACTGTCAAAGTTACTCAACTGCCTTGACCTTTTCGTGGAATTCCTATTACCTTCAGGGTCTTCAGACCTTCCCCCACCTTTTCCAAATGATTCTCCAAGCTCTGTTCAGTATTCTGCTAAGGGTCTTTACATTTCTTTCAGTCTGCTCCTGTCTGGAGCCTCTCAGAGGACAGTAATGGTAGGTTCTTTTCTGTATGCATAAAAGAATATAATTAATAGTGTGAAATATTAGTTCTTACCAATGATATGGGTTTCAAGTTGAACCAGTTATTGACTGGCTATTCCCTCAGTCGCTGCTCATTCTTTATCCCTCCATTTACTAAAACTAGGATAAATTTTGTGTGGAAAGTTTTAAGGGATTATTGGTGCTCGTACCCCTCGGGGGTTATGCTTGGTTATAAAAGGTGGCCAGTTCAGATTTCATATCCTCAATATTAGGAGACTCAGATAATGCCACACCCACTGACTCCTCAGAGCCTCCCCCTTATCAAATCTCAAGATTTTCCTGGAGATACCATCAAACACCTCATACCTGCTTGTCACGGATTTATATTAATTCTTGAGATCCTCTGCCTTATATCTTTATCACTTATATCTTTCCACACCTAATGCTGAACATCCCTCATTTCCCTCTCATGCAGTTCATTTGTTCACCAATCTAATATGATTAAAATTACCCCCTCTAAATGAGATTCAAACATCCCACTTGACAGTCTCATCTTGTTTAGATATTTTGGGTGGAAAGTTGGGTGTACATCCTGTACTTTATGGCTAATACCCACTTATAAAGTGAGTATATACCATGCATGTCCTCGTAAGTCTGAGTTACCTCACTCAGGATGATATATTCTAGTCCCATTGAATTGCATTCAAATTCATGGTGTTCTATTTTATGTCATGAATAGTGTCTTCTCTCCTATAAATAAACCACACTTCTACTCCATTTTTCAGGTGCCAGGCATCCATACTGTGTCCACTTTCTGGCTATTAAGAATATAGTTCCCCTTCTGGACAGTGCCTTCTGCCAGGGTAGATCACCAACATATTTGTCCCATTGAAGACTTTGAAGACAACTCAGTATGAAAGCCTCACAGGAGTTCTACTGCATGAAGGGCAACTGGTAAGAGAGCCTCCCTAATAGCCACAGCTACTGGGAATCCTGAACAGTCCAAAGGACATGGGGTCCAAAACTTCCAAACCACTGTCCCATAAATTCTACTCCCCTTCTAGTTGATGCCTTCTGCCAGAGCAAGATCACCAGCATGTCTGATCCTCAGAAGATAACTCAGCCTGAAGGCTTCTTGGGAGTTAATCTGCAATTAGGACAACTAGGCAACTGACACAACACTCTCAAAGTCTCCATGAAGTTCTCCTGCACCCATGGAAACAGACACCACAGCCTGAAGGCCTTCCAGGAGATCAGCTACATGTTTGTCTTCCCTTATGAAGACCCCATATTGTAAAGACCTCTGAGAAGAGGCACTGTAACCAGGGCAACAGGTGTACATGCCAGTTTGAAGGCCACACAGTCTGAAGAACTCACAGGAGGTCTACTGTTGCCAGGTCCACAAGCCTCCAAGGAGACTTAAAGAAACCCAAGAACATAAGAGGCAGGCTCTAGAAAGAGACTGTCAGACCAGCTAACACCAAGGATAACCAGATGGTGAGAAATAAGTGGAAGAAGCAGATGTACTTTCTCATCATCAGAATCAAGTTCTCCTACCACAGCAAGCCCTAGATACACAAACACCCCTGAAAATCCAGAAAATAACATAAAATCCTATCTCATGAAGATAATAGAGTCCTTTTATAAGAATAAAAATAACTCACTGAAAGAAATTCAGGAAAACATAGGTAAACAGGTAGAAGCCATTAAAGAGGAAACAAATAAATACTTTAAAGAAAAACACAATCAAACAGGTAAAGGAATTGAACAAAGTGACTGAAGATCTAAAAAGTGGAATTAAAAATGAAAAATAAAACATAAATAGAGGCAATCCTGGAAATGGAAAACCTAGGAAAAAGGTCAGGATTGTAGATGTAAACATAACTAACAGAATATAAGAAATAGAAGAGATGTCATAAGGGAAATGCAAATCAAAACAACCCTGAGATTTCACCTCACACCAGTGAGAATGGCTAAAATCAAAAACTTAGGTGACAGAAAATGCTGGCGAGGATGCGGAGAAAGAGGAACACTCCTCCATTGTTGGTGGGATTGCAGACTGATACAACCATTCTGGAAATCAGTCTGGAGGTTCCTCAGAAAATTGGACATTGAACTGCCTAAGGATCCAGCTATACCTCTCTTGGGCATATACCCAAAAGATGCCCCAACATAGAAAAAAGACACGTGCTCTACTATGTTCATAGCAGCCTTATTTATAATAGCCAGAAGCTGGAAAGAACCCAGAGGAATGGATACAGAAAATGTGGTACATCTACACAATGGAATATTACTCAGCTATCAAAAACAATGACTTTATGAAATTCGTAGGCAAATGGTTGGAACTGGAAAATATCATCCTGAGTGAGGTAACCCAATCACAGAAAAACACACATGGTATGCACTCATTGATAAGTGGCTATTAGCCCAAATGCTTGAATTACCCTAGATACCTAGAACAAATGAAACTCAAGACAGATGATCAAAATGTGAATGCTTCACTCCTTCTTTAAAAGGGGAACAAAAATACCCTTGGCAGGGAATAGAGAGGCAAAGTTTAGAACAGAGGCAGAAGGAACACCCATCCAGAGCCTGCCCCAGATGTGTGGCCCATACATATACAGCCATCCAAATAGACAAGATGGATGAATCAAAGAAGTGCAGGCCGACAAGAGCCGGATGTAGATCGCTCCTGAGAGACACAGTCAGAATACAGCAAATACAGAGGCGAATGCCAGCAGCAAACCACTGAACTGAGAACGGGACCCCCGTTGAAGGAATCAGAGAAAGAACTGGAAGAGCTTGAAGGAGCTGGAGACCCCTTATTGCTTGAACAACAATGCCAAGCAACCAGAGCTTCCAGGGACTAAGCCACTACCTAAAGACTATACATGGACTGGCCCTGGACTCTGACCTCAGTAAGATCACTAGTGGAAGGGGAAGCCCTTGGTCCTGCTAAGACTGTACCCCCAGTGAACTAGATTGTTGGGGGGAGGGCGGCAATGGGGGGAGGATGGGGAGGGGAACACCCATACAGAAGGGGAGGGGGATGGATTAGGGGAATGTTTGCCCGGAAACCGGGAAAGGGAATAACACTCAAAATGTAAATAAGAAATACTCAAGTTAATTAAAACAAAATCTTCAACAAAATCATAGAAGAAATTTCCCCAACCTAAAGAAAGAAGGGGCCATAAATGTACAAGAAGTCTATACAACACCAAATAGTTTGAGCCAGAAAAGAAAATCCTCTAATCACATAATAATCAAAACACTAAATGCAGCCCAGTACTACAGAGGATTCTAGAAGTAAAACTCTCAACACAAAGGGGTATACATACCACCCCAAAAAGATATTAATCATCTAACAACAAAGCCAAAAGGAGAGAATTACATTCATATAATTCCACCTACAAACACAGGAAAAAGCAATCATCTGTCTTTAATATCTTTCAATATCAGTTGAAATAATTTTTCTATAAAAGATATAAGCTAAGAGATGGGATATGCAAAGAGGATCTAGCATTTTGCTGCATAAAAAAACACATCTCAATAACAAAAACAGTTAATATCTCAGAATAAAAGGATAGAAAAACCTCTTCCAAGCAAATGGTCCCAAGAAACGAGCTGGAGATGCCATCCCAATATCCAGTAAAATAGTTTTCAACCAAGAATTCTCAAGTGAGATTAGGATGCACACTTCATATCCATCAAAGGAAAAAAATATACCAAGACGAACGCTCAATTATGAACATCTATGCCCCAAATGCAAGGGAACCCTCATTCATAAAAGAAACATTACTAAAGCTCAAAGAGAACATTGCACGACACACAAAAATAGTAGGAGCCTTGAACACACCATTCTCATCAATTGACAGGTCATTGAAACAGAAACTAAAGACGGATACAGGGAAACCAATAGAGGTTCTGAACCAAATGGATTTAACAGATATCTGCAGAACATTTCACCCTAAAACAAAAGATTATACATAATTCTCAGCAACTCCTGGCAGCTTCTCCAAAACTGATTACATGACTGGTCAAAAATCAGGTTTCAATGGATGATG
The DNA here is from genome assembly GCF_021556685.1 of Rattus norvegicus. Lineage (NCBI taxonomy): Eukaryota > Metazoa > Chordata > Mammalia > Rodentia > Muridae > Rattus > Rattus norvegicus. The sequence goes on from NC_141540.1 coordinate 23,839,341, forward strand.
AAAATTGAAAGAACCCCATGCATCCTATCAGATCACTACAAACTAAGACTGGTCTTCAATAACAACAAAAAACAAAGAAAACCCCAAATACCTATAAAAACTGAACAACTTTCTACTGAATGATAACTTGGTCAGGGAACAAAAAAGAAAGAAATTAAGCCTTCCTAGAATTCAATGAAAATAATGACACAGCCTACCGAAACTTATGGAACACAACAAAAGCAGGGCTAAGAGGAAAATTAATAGCATTAAGTGCCTTGGTCAGGAGATTAGAGAGATCCCACACTAGCAAATTAACATCACACCTGAAAGAGCTAAACAAAAAAAAAAATCAAATACATCCAAGAGGAATGGACTTCAGGAAATACTCAAATTCATGGTCAAAACCAATCAAATACAAACAACGAGAACAGTACAATAAAATCAAAGAAACAAAAACTGTTTTTTTGACAAAAAAAAAAAACAAGATAGATGAACTTGAAGACAAACTAACTAATGGCACTGGAAACAATATCCAAATTAACAATATCAGAAAAGAGAGACATATCAACAGAAATTGAGGAATTAAAAAAATCAGATCCTATAAAAAAGTTTATTCTTAACAAAACTAGAAAATCTAGATGAAATAGATGATTTTCTAGACAGCTACAATGTACTATAGTTTAATCAAAAGCGGTTAAACTATCTAAATAGGCCCATATCCCCTAAGGAAAGAGATGTCATTAAAAAAAACTCCAAAAAATAAAAAATAAAGAATGAAAAAGCCCAAGGCCTAATGGCTTTAGTGCAGAATGCTACCACAAATTCACAGAAGATCTAATACCAATATTCCTCAAACTCTTCCATAAAATAAAAACAGAACCATTACTCTGATATGTAAACTGCAAAAGGACCCATTAAAAAAGAACCTCAGACCAATTTTGTTTATGATTATCAGTGAAAAATACTCAATAAAATTCTTGTACTATGAATCCAAGAACACATCAAAGCCATCATTCACCATGATCAAGTAGGCTTTATCCCAGGTATGCAAGATTGATTCAATATATAAAAATCCATTAATGCAATCCACTATATAAACAAAATTTTAAAAATCACATAATTTTCTTATTACATGCTGAGAAAGCATTTGACAAAATGCAAACCTGCTTAATAATAAAAGTATTTAAGAGATCAGGAATTCAAGGTCCATACACAAACATAATAAAAGCACTATACAGCAAGCCAACACCCAATATCAAATCAAACGAAAAGATATTTGAAGTAATCCCCCTGAAATCAGGGACAAAATTATAACAATCACTCTCTCCATACCTATTCAATATAGTACCCAAAATTCTAGCTGAAACAATAAGACAACAAAAGGAGATCAAGTATATACAAATCTGCAAATAAGTTAACATATCACTATTTGTAAATAATATGATAGTATATATAAACAACCCCAAAAATTCTACCAGAGAACTCTACACCTGACAAACAATTTCAACAAAATGACTTGGTATGAAATTAAGTCAAAAACTCAGTGGAATCATTAATACAAATGATAATCAGGCTGAGAAAGAAATTAGAGAACAACACCCTTCACAATATACTTTGTATAACTTTAACAAATATCTGTATGACAAGAACTTCCAGCCTCTCGAGAAAGAAATCAAAGAAGATCTAATAAAATGGAGAGATTGGATTGGCTGAATTAACATTGTAAAAATGGCCATCTTACCAAAGGCAATCAATAGATTCAGTGCAATACCGATCCAAATCCCAATACAATTCTCCAAAGACATGGAAAGAGCAATTCTGAATTTCATCTGGAAAGGCAAAAACCCAGAATAACAAAAATAATTCTTAGCAATAAGAGAACTTATGGGGGAATCACCATCCCTGACCTCACAGCAATATTAATAAAAACTGCATTCTGACAACCCTGAGAGCAGAGGTAAGACCAACTTTTCTTCACCAAGTGACCTGCCTGATGAACTCAGGACACACAAAGGCAGAAGTCTTCTGGGACAGGGCACTTCTGGTTTCTGACTATGCCTGGAACTGAACTGATCCCATCCCACAGCTTTCTCCTCCCAAATCATGTGGGGGAAAGAGCTGAAAATGCAGAAGTGTGGACAAAACAGAGACTGCAGGACAGACTGACAGTTCTCACTTTTGCCTACATCCCTGGCCCAAGAGGAAACTGCATAGTATCACTGGACACAGGAACATAGGAGCAGTCAGCTGCAGGAACCCAAAGTCCAGGTCTGCACCCAACACCAAACTGAACAGGGAAAACAGCTCCTGAACCCAAATCCTGTGGGGGTAGCTGTACCCTCAGAAGTATGGAAACTCCTGAGAAATCAGAGGAGAATACTCTCTGCGTACATTCCTGACCCAAGTGGAAATTGCTAGTGCCATCAGTGCCCCGTGGGCACAGATACCTAAGAGCAGTCAGGGCACGAGTTTTCCATTTCCTGCCTTCACTAAGAGCTGAAAGCGAGCTGCCAGAAATGACTACACACCTGAGAGCAGAACACTTTGTTCCCAGAACCAGCTGAAAGAAAACAGGAAAACAGGTCTACAGAAGTGCTGACTCTCAGGCCTAAAGGAGGGTCAAGCCACTGTCAGAACCAGCAAGAAAAACTTACACCAGAGACAAACTGATGGCAAGAGGCAAGTGCAGGAACCTAAGCAACAGAAACAAAGACTATGTGGCATCATCAGAGCCGAGTTCTCTTACAAAAGAAAATAATCAATCTCAAAACACACCAAAAGCAAGACTTAAGTTTAAAATCACATTTTATGATGGAGGATGTTAAGAAGGACATAAATAATTCCATTAAAGAAATACAGGACAACACAAGAAAACAAGTAGAAGAAGCCCTTAAAGAGGACACACACACACACACACACACACACACACACACACACACACACACACACAAATCCCTTAAAGAATTACAGGAAAACACAACCAAACAGATGAAGGAATTGAACAAAGCTGCCCAGGATTTAAAAATGGAAATAGAAACTATAAAGAAAGCACAAAGAGAGACAACCCTGGAAATAGAAAACCTAGGGAATAGATCACTAGTGGTCATAGATGAAAGTATCACCAACAGAATAAAAGAGATAGAAAAGAGAATCTCAGGAGCTGAAGATACCATAGAAAACATCTACACAACCATCAAAGATAATGTAAAACACAAAAAGGTCCTAGGCTAAAACTTCCAGGAAATCCAGGATACAATGAAAAGATCAAACCTAAGGACAATAGGTATAGAAGACAATGAAGACTCCCAACTTAAAGGACCAGTAAATATATTCAACAAAATTATAGAAGAAATCTCTAACTTAAAGAAAAAGATGCCCATAAACATACAAGAAGCCTACAGAACTCCAAATAGATTGGACCAGAAGAGAAATTCCTTCAGTCACATAATAATCAAAATACTAAATGCACAAAACAAAGAAAGATTATTAAAAGCAGTAAGGGGAAAAGGTCAAGTGACATATAAAGGTAGACCTATCAGCATTATAATAGAGTTTTCAACAGAGACTATGAAAGCCAGGAGATCCTAGGCAAATATCATATGGACCCAAAGAGAACACAAGTGCCAGCCCAGGCTATGATATACCACAAACCTCTCAATTAACATAGATGGAAAAACCAAGATAGTCCATGACAAAACCAAATTTATACAATATCTTTCTACAAATCCAGCCCTACAAAGGATAATAGATGAAAAAGCCCAATACAAGGAGAGAAACTACACCCTAGAAAAAGCAAGAAAGTAATCTCCTTGCAACAAAAAACATAGGAAGAGAGACACACAACTATAATTGATCTCTAAATACAAAATTAACAGGAATCAACATTCACTACTCCTTAATATCTTTCAACATCACTGGACTCAGTTCCCAAATAAAAAAAAATAGACTAATGGATACATAAAAATACTGCATAAAGGAAACACATCTCAAAGTCAAAAACAGACACTACCTCAGAGCAAAGGGCTGGAAAACAAATTTCCAAGCAAATGGTCTGAAGAAAATCCCGTAGGGAAGAGAGAGGACCACCCAGGAGTGCAGACATCCTGAGGCAGCAGGACAAACTGCCACCTCTACACATCTCAGCCCACATGCCTGGTCCAAGGGGAAACTGCACAGTGTCTCTGGACACAGGGGTATAAGAACAGACTGCTGCCAGTACCTGCTGTTCTTGTCTGTGCCCAGGACCGAACTGAACAAGCCAGACAGCTCACTGCACCCAAATCCTTTGGGGAAGAGAGCTGGACCTGCAGAAGTGTGGATATTCCTGAGAAGTCAGAGGATACTACCCTCTGCCCACAGTCTAGACTCAAGAGAGAATTGCATAGTGCCAACTGTGCCCGCTGGATGCAAGGACCTACATGAGCAATCAGGGGCAGGACCCTTTGATTCCTGGAACAATGAACAGAAAATGTGGTTCACTTACACAGTGAAATACTACTCACCTAGTAAGAAAGGGGACCTCATGAGTTTTGCATGCTAATCAATGGAACTAGAAAATACCACCTTGAGTAAAGTAACACAGATCCAAAAAGACTTGCATGGTATGTACTCACTAATAAGTGGATATTAGCCAGAACAGTAAAGAATACACAGAATACAATCCACAACCTCACAAAGGTTAACGAGCTGAAAAGCCCAAGTGAGGATTTCTTAATCCCATTTGGGAGAGAGCAGAAAGCAATCAGAGGGTGAAGAGGGAGGGAAGAACCTGGGTTGGAGAAGGGCCAGGGTTGGAGAAAAGAAAAAAAATATCAGATACTGTGAGCAAGGGGGAACAATACTGAGGCCCTGAGGACCAGCAGAAAAGAATGGAAATGATGAGCAACCTAAGGAAGTAGGAGATGGAGAGACTCTCTTGAATATACCAGAGACCTGGGAATTGAGAGACTCTCAGGACTAAAAGGGAGGGGCCTTAGATGATATTCTCTACAATGGAGAGAGGAAACTTCACTTCCAGTAGAAAGAGAGCACATCAAGGCCTGAGGTTGCCATCCCACATTCCAAAACTCTAACCCAGAAAAGTTCCTGTCTAAAAGAAATGAAAGAACAAAAATAAAGAAGAGCCAGTGGAGATGGAGGTCCAGTGATAGGTCCAAACTGGGATCTAGCTCAAGGGGAAGCATCACTACCTGATAAAATTACTGATGCTAAGATGTGCTTACAATCATGAACCTACCATGACTGCCCTTAGAAAGGTCCAACAAGCAGCTGAATGAGCCAGATGCAAATATTTACATAAAACCAATGGAGAGAATCTGGGGACTCTTGTTGAATTGGTGAAAAGCTGGAAAAAGCTGAGGGGAGGGTGATGCCATAGGAAATCCAGCAGTCTCAACTAACCTGGACCTCTGAGATCTCTAACAAACTAAGCCACTAACTAGGCACAATACATCAGCTGATATGATGCCAAAAATACCTATAGCAGAGGACTGTCTGGTCTGAGCTAAGTGAGAGAAGATGTACCTAACTCTTGAGAAACTTGAGATACCAGAAGGTACAGAGTTCTGTGGGGTGGGGGTGGATGGTGGAGACATCATCTTGGAGACAGGGTGAGGAGGATATATTGGATAAGGAAAGGTCAGAAGGAAGACTGTGTGGTGCATAAAAAGTCTGGACTAGAAAAAGAGATTAAGAGATAAAAATAAAAAGAACAAAGCTATTATGAACATACTGAAGCATGTGTCTTTTTGGTAGAATGGAAAATATTTTTCCATGTTAAAAAATGCTAAAACAAAGATGAAATTAAGACTAAAGGAACAAACAACTAATAACGAACCTAAATTTATACCCTTACCATGGGAATGCAATAATGCCTAACATTCTTTTTATTTTTTTCTTTATTAACTTGAGTATTTCTTATTTACATTTCTTTTTTTCCAGTTACTACTGTACTTTATTGTGTTCAACCAAATCACAAAAATAGCAAGCTGCCATAATAAAAAATAAGGCTCCTCTATCCAGCACCAGATAGCATCATTTTACTTTCAAGCCTAGAAATTGCACACTTGTATATAAACCAACTGAGGATGAGGATTGAGAGTTCATCTTGGTGGATTTTTCCTTTGATGAATATGAAGTGTCCTTCCTTATCTTTTTTGATGACTTTTAATTGAAAATTGATTTTATTTGATATTAGAATGGCTACGCCAGCTTGCTTCTTCTGACCATTTGCTTGGAAAGTTGTTTTCCAGCCTTTCACTCTGAGGTAGTGTCTGTCTTTGTCTCTGAGGTGTGTTTCCTGTAGGCAGCAGAATGCAGGGTCCTCATTGTGTATCCAGTTTGTTAATCTATGTCTTTTTATTGGGGAGTTGAGGCCATTGATGTTGAGAGATATTAAGGAATAGTGATTATTGCTTCCTGTTATATTCATATTTGGATGTGAGGTTATGTTTGTGTGCTTTTCTTCTCTTTGTTTTGTTGCCAAGATGATTAGTTTCTTGCTTCTTCTAGGGTATAGCTTGCCTCCTTATGTTGGGCTTTACCATTTATTATCCTTTGTAGTGCTGGATTTGTTGAAAGATATTGTGTAAATTTGGTTTTGTCATGGAATATCTTGGTTTCTCCATCTATGTTAATTGAGAGTTTTGCAGGATACAGTAACCTGGGCTGGCATTTGTGTTCTCTTAGGGTCTGTATGACATCTGTCCAGGATCTTCTGGCCTTCATAGTTTCTGGCGAAAAGTCTGGTGTGATTCTGATAGGTCTGCCTTTATATGTTACTTGACCTTTTTCCCTTACTGCTTTTAATATTCTTTCTTTATTTTGTGCATTTGGTGTTTTGACTATTATGTGACGGGAGGTGTTTCTTTTCTGGTCCAATCTATTTGGAGTTCTGTAGGCTTCTTGTATGCCTATGGGTATCTCTTTTTTTAGGTTAGGGAAGTTTTCTTCTATGATTTTGTTGAAGATATTTACTGGTCCTTTGAGCTGGGAGTCTTCACTCTCTTCTATACCTATTATCCTTAGGTTTGATCTTCTCATTGAGTCCTGGATTTCCTGTATGTTTTGGACCAGTAGCTTTTTCTGCTTTACATTATCTTTGACAGTTGAGTCAATGATTTCTATGGAATCTTCTGCTCCCGAGATTCTCTCTTCCATCTCTTGTATTCTGTTGGTGAAGCTTGTATCTATAGCTCCTTGTCTTTTCTTTTGATTTTCTATGTCCAGGGTTGTTTCCATGTGTTCTTTCTTGATGGCTTCTATTTCCATTTTTAATTCCTTCAACTGTTTGATTGTGTTTTCCTGGAATTCTTTCAGGGATTTTTGCGATTCCTCTCTGTAGGCTTCTACTTGTTCTCTAAGGGAGTTCTTTATGTCTTTCTTGAAGTCCTCCAGCATCATGATCAAATATGATTTTGAAACTAGATCTTGCTTTTCTGGTGTGTTTGGATATTCCGTGTTTGCTTTGGTGGGAGAATTGGGCTCCGATGATGCCATGTAGTCTTGGTTTCTGTTGCTTGGGTTCCTGCGCTTGCCTCTCGCCATCAGATTATCTCTAGTGTTACTTTGTTCTGCTATTTCTGACAGTGGCTAGACTGTCCTATAAGCCTGTGTGTCAGGAGTGCTGTAGACCTATTTTCCTGTTTTCTTTCAGCCAGTTATGGGGACAGACTGTTCTGCTTTCGGGCGTGTAGTTTTTCCTCTCTACAGGTCTTCAGCTGTTCCTGTGGGCCTGTGTCTTGAGTTCACCAGGCAGGTTTCTTGCAGGGGAAAAGTTGGTCCTACCTGTGGTTCCAAGGCTCAAGTTTGCTCGTGGGGTACTGCCTAAGTCCTCTCCGCGGCGGCACCAACTGGGAAGATCTGCGTCACTCTTTCCGGGAGCCTCCGTGCACCAGGGTTCCAGATGACATTTGGTGTTTTCCTCTGGCGTCTGGATGTGCACAGAGTGCAGTCTCTTCTGGTTTCCCAGGCGTGTCTGTCTCTCTGAAGGTTCAGCTCTCCCTCCCACGGGATTTGTGTGCAGAGAACTGTTTATCAGGTTTGTTTCCTTCAGGTCTTATTTACATTTCAATTGTTATTCCTCTTCCAGGTTTCTGGGATAACACCACCTAAAACCTCCCCCTCCTTTCTATATGGGCTTCCCCTCCCATCCTATCCCGATTACCACCCTCCCCCCAACATTCATGTTCACTGGGGGTTCAGTCTTGGCAGGACCAAGGGCTTCCCCTTCCACTGGTGCTCTTACTAGGCTATTCATTGCTAACTATGAGGTTGGAGCCCAGGGTCAGTTCATGTATAGTCTTTGGGTAGTGGCTTAGTCCGTGGAAGCTCAGGTTGCTTGGCATTGTTGTTCATATGAGGTCTCCAGCCCCTTCAAGCTCTTCCAGTTCTTTCTCTAATTCCTTCAATGGAAGGAATCACCGATCTCAGTTCAGTGGATTGCTGCTGGCATTCGCCTATGTATTTGCTGTATTCTGGCTGTGTCTCTCAGGAGAGAGTTACATCCAGTTCCAGTCAGCCTGCATTTCTTTGCTTCATCCATCTTATCTAATTGGGTGGCTGTATATGTATGGGCCACATGTAGGGCAGGCTCTGAATGGGTGTTCCTTCTGCCTCTGTTCTAAACTTTGCCTCCCTATTCCCTGCCAAGGGTTTTCTTGTTCCCCTTTTAAAGAAGGAGTGAAGCATTCACATTTTGGTCATCCTTCTTGAATTTCATGTGTTCTGTGCATCTAGGATAATTCAAGCATTTGGGCTAATAGACACTTATCAATGAGTGTATACCATGTGTATTTTTCTGTGATTGGGTTACCTCACTCAGGATGATATTTTTCAGTTCCATCCACTTGCCTATAAATTTCATAAAGTCAATGTTTTTGATAGCTGAATAATATTCCATTGTGTAGATGTACCACATTTTCTGTATCCATTCCTCTGTTGAAGGGCATCTGGGTTCTTTCCAGCTTCTGGCTATTATATATAAGGCTGCTGTGAACATAGTGGTGCATGTGTCTTTGTTATATGTTGGGGCATGTTTTGGGTATATGCCCAAGAGAAGTATAGCTGGGTCCTCAGGTAGTTCAATGTCCAATTTTCTGAGGAACCTCCAGACTGATTTCCAGAATGGGTGTACCAGTTTGCAGTCCCACCAGCAATGGAGGAGTGTTCCTCTTTCTCCACATCCTTGCCAGCATTTGCTGTCACCTGAGTTTTTGATTTTAGCCATTCTCACTGGTGTGAGGTGAAATCTCAGGGTTGTTTTGATTTGCATTTCTGGGTGAACACCCTTATAGAAATAGGGGGAGGGCAGATAGAATAGGACACCTAAAGATGGGAAACCCAGAAAGGGGATAATATTTGAAATATAAATAAAGCTTATTCAACATAGTACTACTTGAGGACCCCACTATACCATTCCTGGACATATATCCAAAAGATACTCTAACATATAACAAGGATACATACTCCACTATGTTTATAGTACCCTTACTTAGAATAGCCAGAAGCTGTAAAAAAAACCTGGATATCCTTCAACAGAGGAGTAGATGAGGAAAATATGATACATCTACACAATGGAGTACTACTAAGCTATTTAAAACAATGACTTCATGAAATACATAGGCAAATGGATGGAACTAGAAAGTATCATCATCAGTGAGCTAACTCAATCACAAAAAAAACCTCACATATAGTATGAACTCACTGATAAGTGTATGTTAGCCCAAAAGCTTGGGTTACCCAAGATACAATCCCCAGACTACATTAAACTCAAGAAGAAGGACTAGCAAAGTGTGAATGACTCAGTCTTTCTTAGAAGGGGGGACAAAAATACTCATAGGAGGAGATATGGAGACAAAGTTTGGAGCAGAGAATGAAGGAATGGCTATTCAGAGCCTCCTTCACTTGGGTATCCAGGCCATATACACACACCACCAAACACACAATATTGCTGATGGTAAAATGTATATGCTGACAGGAGCCTGACATAGCTATCTCCTAAGAGGCTCTCCCACATCATGACAAATACAGAAGTGAATGCTAGCGGCCAATCATTGAACTGAAAACAGGGACTCCATGTAAGTACATAAACTATCCAATAAAGAAGAAAGTGAAAAAATATAAAAATTTCAAAAAAAAATCCAATAAAAATAAAATTGTAAAGAAAAACATTAGATGCCTAAAGAGCAAAATAACTGAATTGAAAATGGGATACAAATCTAAACTGAGAATTTCCAAAAGAATAATATTAAATGGCCAAGAAGGATGTAAGGAAATGTTAAATCTGCCTTCTTGTCTCCATCTGCACTCAGAGCTGGGGCTGTCCCACAGCCTTCCAGACCCAAAACCTTTCTGCAGATAGCTGGTCTCCCAGGAGTGTCTCATTCCTAAAATCACAGGCTCACAAGTACACAGGAGGGACAAAATTCTGTCAGAGACAGTGAGACCAACAAACAACAGAGATAACTGGATGGCAGGAGATAAGCACAAGAACCTAAGCAACAGAAATCAAGACCACTTGGCATCATCAGAACTTAGTTCATCCAGCATAGCAAATACTAGTTATCATAACACACTGGAAAAGCAAGATTAGGATTTAAAAATCACATCTCATGATGACGATATGACTTTAAGGACATAAATAACTCTATTAAAGAAATAAAGAACAACACAGGTAAATGAGTAGAAGCACTTAAAGAAGAAACACAAAATGTTTTTTAAGAATTATAGGAAAACACAACCAAATAGGTCAAGTAATTGAATAAAACCTTACATGATCTAAAAATGGAAATAGAAAAAATAAAGAAATCATAAACGGAAACAAACCTGGAAATAGAAAACCTAGGAAGAAAATAAGGAGTCATAGACCAACAACAGAATACAAGCATCCCCAACAAAATACAAGAGATTGAATAGAGAATCTCAGGCGCAGAAGATACCATAGAATACATTGACACAATAGTCAAAGAAAATGGAAAACGTAAAATGCTTCTAATAAAAAACATCCAGAAAAACTAAGAGACAATGAGAAGACCAAACTTAAGAATAATAGGTTAAGAATGAAGAGAATGAAGATTCCCAACTTAAAGGGTCAGTAAATATCTTCAATAAAATTATAGTAGAAAACTTCCCTAAGCTAAAGAAAGAGATGCTTGTGAACATACAAGAAACCTACAGAACTCTAAACAGATTGTACCAGAAAAGAAAATCCTTCTACCATATAATAGTCAAAACACCAAATACACAAAAAAGAGAGAATATTAAAAGTAGTAGGAGAAAAGGTCAAGTAACATATAAAGGCAGACCCAATTAGATTTACACCAGACTTCTCAAGAGGGACAATGAAAGCTAGAAAACCCTGGACAGATGTCATATAGACCCTAGGAGAACACAAATGCCAGTTCAGGCTATTATTTCCAGTAAAACTCTTAATTACCTTAGATGGAGAAACCAAGGTATTTCCATGACAAAACCAAATTTACACAGTATCTACCCACAAATCCAGCATTACAAAGGATAATACATGAAAACCTCCAACAAAAGGAGGAAAACTGTACACTAGAAAAAGCAAGAAAATAATCATCTTGTAAGAAATCCAAAAGAAGATAATTCTACTTCTAACCACAACACCAACAAAATAGAAAACAACAATCATTGGTCCCTAATATCTCTCAACATCAATGGGTTCAATTCTGCAATAAAAAGATATAGACTAACAGACTGGATTTGTAAACAAGACACAACTTGTGCTGCATAAAGAAAATGCACCTCAGTGGCAAAGACAAACACTTCTTCATAGCAAAAGGCAGGGAAAAACATATCCAAACAAATGGTCCTGAGAAACAATCTGGAATCACCATTATAATATCAAGTAAAATTGACTTTCAACCAAAAGTTATTTTAAAGAAAAGGAAGGGCACTTCCTACTCATCAAAGAAAAATCTAACAAGATGATCTCTCAATTGTGAACAACTATGCTCCAAATAGAAGGGCACACAAATTCATAAAAGAAACTTTAGTAAAACTCAAAGTATACATTACACCTAACACAATAATAGTAGGCGACTTCAACACATCACTCTCATCAATGGACAGAGCATGTAAACAGAAACTAATCAGAGACACAGTGAAACTAACAGAAGTTATTAATCGAATACATTTAATAGACAACTATTAATCCTAAAATAAGAATGTATCTTCTTCTCAGAAACTCATGGTATGTTCTCCATAATTATCCATACTATTGGTCACAAAACTGGCCTCAATACATAAAAGGAGATTGAAATCCCATTCATCTTATCAGATCATCATGGACTAAAACTGGTCTTTAATAAAAAAAAAAAAGAAAAAACCAACAACTGAGAACTCACTTACACATGGAGGCAGAACAACACTCCATTCAATTACAACTTGGCCAAGGAAGAAATAAAGAAATGAAAGACTTTTTAGAATTTAATGAAAATGAAGGCACAATATACCCAAACTTAAGAGGTACAATGAAAGCAGGGCTAAGAAAAAAAAATCACATAGCTTTGAGTGCCTCTAATAAGAAATTGGAGACAGCATACATTAACAACTTAACAGCACACCTGGAAGCTCTAGAATAAAAAGAATAAAATACACACAAGAGATTTAGATGGCAGGAAATAATCAAACTCAGAGCTGAAATCAACTAAGGAGGAAGAAAAAGAAATATGCAGAGAATCAACAAAACCAGGAGCTAGTTCTTTGATAAAATCAACAAAATGAATAAACACTTACCGAGTCTAACCAGGGGGCACACAGATCGTAACCCAAAATAACAAAATGGTAAATGAAAATGGAATTATAACAACAGAAAATTAGGAAATTCAAAAAATAATTATATTCTACTACAAAAGCCTATAATCAACAGAATTGGAAAATCTTGACGAAATGGACAAGTTTCTGGACAGTTATCAGGTACAAAGGTTAAATCAGGATCAGATAAAGCATCTAAATATTCACATAACCCCTAAAGAAATAGTAGTAGTCAATAAAATCTCCCAACCATAAAAAGCCCAGGACCAAATGGGTTTAGAGCAGAGCAGAATTCTATCAGACCTTCAAAGATGACCTAATATCAATATTCTTCAAACCTTTCTACAAAATGGAAACAGAAGAAACACTATCCAATTCATTCTTGGAAGCCACAAATATACTTATATCTAAACCACACATAGATCCTACAAAGAAAGAGAACTTCAGACAAATTTCCATAATGAATATCATGAAAATTAAATTCTCACAAACTGAATGTAAGAACACATGAAAATGATCGTTCACCATGATCAAGTAGACTTCACCCCAGAATTGGAAGGATAGGTCAATATACAGAAATACATTAATGAAATCCACTATATAAGCAAACTCAGGGGGGAAACCCACATGATCTTTTTATTAGATGTTTAAAAAGGATTTAAAAATTGAATAACCCTTCATGATAAAAATCTTGGAAAAATCAGGAATTCAAAACCCATATCTAAACATAATAAAAACAATATATAGCAAACCACTAGCCAACATCAAACTAAATGGAGAGAAACCTGAGGCAAGTCAAATAAAATCAGGGACTAGACAAGGCAGTCTACTATCTTTCTACCTATTCAATATACTACTTGAAGTCCTATGAGAGCAATTAGACAAAAAAAAGAAGTAAAAGTGGTACAATTGGAAAGGAAGAATTCAAAATATTACTATTTATAGATAATATGATAATATGCTTAAGTGAACCCAAAAATTCCAATTGAGAACATCGATAGGTGATAACTTCAGCAAAGTGACTGAATATAAAATTAACTTAAAGAAATCAGTAGCCTTCTTCTAATCAAAAGGTAAACAGCCTGAAAAAGAAATTAGGAAAAGGACAACCTTTCAAAATAGCCACAAAAAGCATAATGTACCTTCCTGTGACTCTAACCAAGTGAAATATCTGTATGTCAAGAACTTCAAGTTTATGAAGAAAGAAATTGAAGAAGATACCAGAAGATGGAAAGATCTGCCATGGTCATGGATTGGCAGGATTAATATAGTAAAAATAGCCACCTTGCTGAAAGCCATCTGCAGATTCAATGCAATTCCCATCAAAATTCCAGCTGAATTCTTCTTCATAGAGTTAAAAAGAGCAATTTACAAATTCATTTGGAAAAGCAAAGAACCCAGGACAGCAAAAACTATTCTCAATAATATAATAATTTCTGGGGTAATCACCATCCATCACTTCAAGCTGTATCATAGAGCAATAGTGATAAAAACCTGCATAGTCTCAGTACAGATACAGCAGTTGGAGCAATGGAATAGAATTGAAGACCCAGAAATTAACCCAAAAACCTATGGTCAGTTGATCTTTGACAAAGAAGCTAAAACTATCCAATGAAGAAAAGACAGATTTTTCAACACATGGTGCTGATTCAACTGAAGGTTAGCAGTAGAAGAATGCAAATTGACTAGTCTTATCACCCTGTACAAAGCTCAAGTGCAAGTGAATCTAGGATCTCCACATTAAACAAAATACACTAAAACTAATAGAAGAGAAAGTGTTTGAGAGCCTTGAACGTATAGGCACAGGGGAAATTTCCTGAACTGAACACAAATGGCTTATACTCTAAGATCAAGAATTGACAAATGGAACATCATAAAATTGCACACCTTCTGTAAGGTGGAGGACACTGTCAATAGGACAAAATGGCAGCCAACAGATTGGAAAAATGCCTTTACCAATCCTAAATCTGATAGAGAGCTAATTTCCAATACATACAAAAAACTCAAGAAGTGACACTCCAGAGAATCACATGACCCTATTAAAATGGAGTACAGAGCTAAACAAGAATTCTGTAGTGAGGAATATCAAATGGCTGAGAAGCACCTAAAGAAATGTTCAACACCCTTAGTTGTAGGGAGCCATATTGGATTTGGGCCTGGCCGCTTTGTGACTGTATGGCCACAGTTACAAAAAGCCTCTCCCATGAATTAGGCACAAAAAGATAACAATCAGCCAGAACAAGACCCTTCTGGGTCTCCTGCAGGGTTTGAGCCCTGCTGAGCCCTGCTGTTGCTTGTGGAAGCCTTTTGTTCCTAACTAGGAGCAGTCTGGCCTGGTACTTCTCGCCTGAGTCAGAATTAGGCTGGCCTTCATGGTTATTTCCCTAATTTATTCAGGTCTCCTAGTCCGGTCTTTTGTTACCGAAATCTCAAGCCAGGGTTTCCCACTGTGCTTCTCATATACCTGCTAACTGGTGTACTTGGGATATATAGTTTGGTGAATAAAGTTACAAGAGAGCCTTTCCTCTTCTGGCTTGACACGAATAACCTGTGTGTGTGTTTCTTTAATCCCACAGGCTTTCACCCGATTCTCTGTACCGTGTCGGTGCAGGCGCCGACACTTAATAATCAGAAAGATGCTAATCAAAACAAACTTGAGTTACTACTTCACACCAGTCAGAATGGCTAAGATCAAAACTCGAGTATCAGTAGATGCTGGCAAGGATGTGGAACACTCCTCCTTTGTTGGTGGGACTGCAAGCTGGTACAACCACTCTGGAAGTCAATCTGGCAGTTCCTCAGAAAATTGGACACAGTACTACCTGAGGACCCAGGTATAACTTTTCTGGACATACACCCGAAAAATGGTCCAACATATAACAAGAACACATGCTCCACTATGTTTATAGAAGCTGTACTTATAATGGCCAGAAGCTGGAAAAGGCCAGATGTCCTTCAACAGAGGAATGGACACAGAAAATATTGTACATTTACAAAATGGTGTACTATTCAGCTATTAAAAACAATGACTACATGTAATTCTTAGGCACCATTCTTAGTACCATCCTGAGTGAGTTATTCCAATCACAAAAGAACACACATGATTTTCACTCACTGATAAGTGTATATTAGATCAAAAGCTTGCAATCCCTAAAAAAATCCACAAATCATATGAACCTCAAGAAGAAGGAAGGCCAAAATATGGATTGTTGTTCCTTCTTATAAGGAAGAACAAAATACTAATGGGAGGTAATACAGTGACAAATATTGGAATGGGGACTGAAGAAAAGGTCATCCAGAGACTGCCCCTCCGGGGATCCATCCCATATGTAGCCACTAAACCCTGTCTCTATTGCTGATGCCACGAAGTGCTTGCTGACAGGAGCCAGATATGGGGTTTTTTTGAGTGGCTGTGCCTGAGCCCTACTGATACAGATGAGGATGCTTGCAGCTGAACATTGGACTGAAAAATTGGGACCCTAGTTAGAGAAAAGCTTGAAGGACCTGAAGGGGTTTGCAACCCCATAGGAAGGAGAATATCAAACAATCAGACCCCACCAGTGCTAACAGGGACTAAACCACCAACTAATGAGTACACACGGAGGGACCCATGACTGAAGCCACATATAGGGCAGAGGATGGAATTATCAATAGGAGGAAAAAAATCTTGGTCCTGTGAAGACTTATTTCTCCAATGTAGGGAAATGCCAGAGCATTTAGTTTGGCTTGGTTGGGAGTGGGAACATCCTCACAGAAACACAGGAATTGCAGAGGAGGTATGGGAGAGTGGGGAAAAGGGATAATATTTGACATTTAAATACGTAAAATATCCAAGAAAAATAAAATTAAAAAGAAATGTTCAACATTCTTAGTTATTAAAATATTGCAAATCAAAATGACCCCTAGATTCCACCTTACAGAAAGCAGAATGGCTAGGAACAAAACAAATGACAGTACATACTGGCAAGGATGTCCTCAACTTCACTCCAATGGTGGGCTGCAGGTATAGGCATCTGTCTCAGTCAACTTCAGGTTGAGCCTCTCAGACGACAGCCATACTTGGCTCCTGACTGACAGCACTATATGACATTAGTAATGCTGTTGGTGTTTGATTCCTTTGCATGGAATACATCCCCAGGTTGACTGGTAACTGGATGGTCTTTCCTCCATGTTTTCATTTTGTCTAGGCCTTTTCTTTAGACAGGAACATTTCTGAACCAAAAATTTTGAAGGTAGTTTGGTGTTCCTACACCTCTACTTGGGCCCCTGTCACACTACTACAGGTGATCTCTTCAGATTCCACCTCCACACTGTTGACCATTTCCCCTAAGGTCATTTTCATTGTGTCCTAGGAGCCTCTCACATTCCAGGTCTCTGAGAATTTCTAGAGGTTTCTCCAACCCCTGACCCTGCAGCTGCATACTAATTCTCCTGGCTATCTGGGCTTGTCTCTTGTTTTTCCTTAATCTTGTTTTCTTGATCCATTTCCTCTCTCCCATCCAGGTCCCTCCCTCAATCTGTCTATGATGGTTATTTTCTTCCCTATTCTAAGTGGGATTGAAATATATACACGTAGACCTTCCTTTATGTTAAGCTCTGGATCATATCACTCAGGGTGAAGTTATCTAGTTCTATCCATTTACCTGTAAAAATTCATAATGTTTTCAGTTTTAATAGCTCAATATTCTGTTCTGTATATGAACAACATTTTATGTATCCATTCTTCCATTGAGGGACATCTGGGTTGTTTCCAATGTCTATCTAATACAAATAAGGCTGCTATGAACACAATGGAGCAGTTTCCTTCTCATATCATGGAACACCTTTTGTGTATATGCCAAGAAGTGAAATAGCTCAGTCTTCAGTTAGAACTATTTTCAATTTTCTGAGGAAGCATTTGATTTCCAGAGTGACTGTACTAAATTGTAATCCCAACAATATTTAATTTTTTATGACAGACATTCTTATGGGTATAAGGTAGACTCTCAAGGTGGTTTTCATTTGCATTCCCCTGATGACTAATAATGCTGAATATTACTTTAGTTGTTTCTTGAACATTCAAAATTCGTCTGTTTAGAATTATTTACTTCATTTTTTAAAATTGTTTTTGTGTTTGTTTTTGGAGTCTAACTTTGTGAGTTTTTTGGGTTTTTGTTGTTGTTTTTTGATGTGCTGTATATTGCATTTATGATGCTTAGGTATGTGCCTTGAATTACTGGTCTTTCCAAGACTTTTAATATGAAAGGCCATTGTATTTTGTCAAAGGGTTTTTCACTTTGAGTTTGTTTATATACTGGATTATGTTGATGGATTTCCATATATTGAACCATTCCTACATCGCTTGGATGAAGCAAACTTGTTCTTGATGAATGATGCCTTTGATGTATTCTTGGATTCCATTTGCAAGAATTATATTGAATATTTTTACATTGATATTTATAAGCAAAATTGGTCTGAAGATCTCTTCTTGAGTCTCTGTGTAATTAAATAACAGAGCAACTGTGGCTTCATAGAATGAATTAGCTAGTGGTCTTTCTGTTTCTTTTTTGTGGAATAGTTTGACAAGTATTGAAATTAGTTCTTCTTTGAAAGTGTTGTACAATTCTACAGTAAAAGCATCTGGCCCTGGACTTTTTTGGGTTAAGAAGTTTTTAATGACTGCATCTATTCCCTTAGGGTTTATTGGTCTGTTTAGAAAATTCACCTGATGTTGATTTATGCTAGTTAAGTGGTATTTATCTAGAAAAGCATCCATTTCTTCTAGATTTTCCATTTTTTCTAGATGAATACAGGTTTTTCTTATAAAATCTGAAGATTTTCTTTTAAATTTTCTCAGTTTCTGTCGTTATTTCTCCCATTTCATTCCTCAGTTTGTTAATTGGAACTCTCTCTTTGTGCTCTCAGTTTAGTTTGAAAAGGACTTATCTGTCTTGTTTTGTTTCTCAAATAACCAGTTCTTGGTTTTGTTGATTTATTATACCTTTGTTTCTAATTGGTTGATTTCAGCCCCAACTTTTATTATTCTTTGCCATCTACTCCTCTTTGTTGTTTTAGCTTCTTTTTTCAATAGCTTTCAGATGTGCTATTTAGTTTCTAGTGTAGTATCTCTCTAAATTCTTTAACAAGGCACATAGCATTATGATTTTTTGCTTTTATCGCTACTTTCCTTCTGTGTCCTAAGTTCTCTATGTTTATTTTCATTTTTATTGAAATCTAGGAAGTCTTTAACTTTTTCCTTTATTTATTCCCTGACACAGAGATCATTTAGGGGAGAGTTGTTCAGTTTCCAAAAATGTGTAGAGTTTTTGATGTTTCTCTTGTTGTTGAAGTTCAGGTTTAATCCATGATGGTCTGATATTATGCAGGACGTTATTTCAATATACTTGTATCAGTTGAGGCTTGCTTTCTGACCAACTCCCTGAACAATTTTCAAAAAGGTTCCTTGGATAATGAGAAGAAGTTTTGTGGTGAAATATTACATAGTTATTTGTTAAGTCCATTTTAATCATAACACTTTTTAATTTCTTTATTCTTCTGCTTAATATTTGTCTATATGACCAGTTTTTGGTGTGAGTTGAAGGTTCCCAGTATTACAGCATGTACTTTGATGTGTGATTTAAGCTTTAGCAATTTTTCTTTTACAAATGTGGATACCATTGTGTTTGTGGAATAGATATTTATAACTGAGATATGATCTTGGTAGATTTTTTTCTCACATATGTATAGTATCCTCAAACCTTTTGATTAATTTTAATTGGAAGTATATTTCAATACATGTATAATAACTACTCCAGGTTGATTCTTGGGTCCATTTTCATGGAGACATTTTTTTCTATCCCTTTATTCTGAAGTAATGTTCATCTTTATTGCTGAGGTATATTTTTATTGCTAAGGTGTAGTTTTACATTTTCTTTTTTGTTTGTTTTGTTTTGTTTTATTGTATGCAGCAGAAGTAGCAATTTCATTTTCAACATCTATACTGTTAACCTATGTTTTCATGTTAGGAAAGTGGGTCCACTGATGTTGAAAATATTAATGTCCATTGATTATTAATCCCTGTTATGTTGATGTTAGTATTGTTACTTGTGTGTTTATTTGTTTGTTTGTTTGTTATTCCTTGATTTCATTTTGCTGCCATGTAATTACATATTTCCCATGTTTTCTTGGGCACAGTTACGTTCCTTGGGATGTAGTTTTCACTAATATTTTCTGAAGGTCTCGATTTATGACTATGAATTATTAAAATTTAGTTTTTACTGAAAAATCTGGATTTCTCCATCTATGGTGATAGAATATTTTGCTGGAAAGAGTAGTATAAGTTGACATCTCTGATTCTATTAGGGGCTGTGATATATCAGACAAGGCCCTTCTAGCTTTTAGAGTCCCTGTTGAGAAGTCAGGGATAATTCTGACAGGTCTGGCTGTGTATGTTACCTGGTCTTTTTCCCTTGCTGCTTTTTTTCTTTCTTTGGTCTGTACATTTTGACTTTTGCTTATATGGCGGGAGGATTTTCAGTTCTGGCATTGTACAATTAGTGTTCAGTAAACTTCTTGTATCTCTATAGGAATCTCTTTCTTTTCTTCCATGATTTTGTTGAAAATAATGTCTTGTTTTGGGACTGAGGATTCTTCACCTTCTTTTACCCTATTATTCTTAGTTTAGGACGTTTCACGGTATCAAAAGTATTCTGGATATTTTATGTCAAGAAATTTTAAGAACATTTTCTTTGACTGGAGTATACATTAATTCTATTTTATCTTCTATGAGTGAAGTTCCCTCTACTATTTCTTTATTCTGTTAACCATACTTATTTCCATAATTTCTGTTCACTTCCATAGGATTTCTATATCCATGTTTCTCTCAGTTTGGGTTATCCTTATTGCTTTTATTTACATTTTCAAGTCGTGAACAGTTTTATTTATTTCCTTAACCTTTAGAATTGGATTTTTCATATTTATTTAAGGAATTTATTTGTTTCCTCTTTCAAAGTTTGGGAGTAGTTTGTGTATTTCTTTTTCTTTTTCTAATTGGATGTTTTATTTATTTACATTTCAAATGTAATCCCCTTTCTCAACTTCCCCTTTGCAAACCACCTATCCCATCACCCCTTCCCCTGGTTCTATGAGGGTGCTGCACCACACAGCCATCAACACCCATCTTACCATACTTGCATTTGTGAACACTGGGACATTGAGCCTTCACAGGACCAAGGGCCTCTCCTTCCATTGATGCCAGAAAAGGCAATCCTCTGCTACATATGCAGTTGGAGCCATGGGTCCCTCAGTATGAAATTTCAGTTTAGTTCCTGGGAGCTCTGGTGTGTGTAGTTGGTTGAGACTGTTGTTCTTCCTTCAGCTCCTTCAGTCCTTTCTTTTACTTTCCCAGTTCCCCCCCCATTTCTATACACCTCTGTGCAATTTCCTGATCTAGTGTATATCATCCACATCTCCTTCCATACCTGAACTTGTCCCCCTTTTGCCTCTCACTCTCCTTTCCTCCTACTAATTCCCTCCAAACCCCTACATCCAGAGAAATAGTTTCTTCCCACTTTTGAAGAACGGACGCATCCACTCTTGGGGCTTCCTTCTTCTTGAACTTCATTTGGTCTGTGGGTTGTATCATGGGTATTCTGAGATTTATTGCCTTTCACACAATTATCACTGTGTGTGTTCTTTTGTGACTGTATTGCCCCCACCCAGCATGATATTTTCTAGTTCCATCCTTTTGCCTGTGTAATTTCATGGAGTAATTGTTTTTATTAGCTGAGATTTACTCCAGTGTGTAAATGAAACACATGTTAGTATCCATTCCTCTGTTCAGGGACATCTGGGACAATTTTATAACTAAGGCTACTATGAACATAATGGAGCATGTATCCTTGTTATATGTTGGAGCATCTTTTGCAAATATGCCCACACTTTGTATAACTGGGTTATAAAGTAGTACTATATACAACTTTCTGAGGAACCTCTAAAGTTATTTCCAGTATGTTTGTTCCAGCTTGCAATCCCACCAACAATGGAGCAATGCTCTTTCTCCACATCCTATCCACCATCTATTGTCACCTGAGTTTTAGACGTTAGCCATTCTGATTGGTGTGAGTTAGAATCTCAGGCTCATTTTGATTTGCATTTCTCTGACGACTAAGGATGTTGAATATTTCTTTAGGTGCTTCTCACCCATTCAATATTTGTCAGCTGCAAATTTTTTGTTAACTCTGTAGCCCATTCATAATAAGGTTATTTGGTTGTCTAGAATATAACATCTTGTGTTCTTTGTATATAACACATATCAGCATTCTATAGAAAGCAAGATTGCTAAAGATCTTTTCACAATCTGTTGTTTGCTGTTTTGTTCTATTTACAATATCCTTTGCTTTACAGAAGCTTTTGAATTTTATGGGGTCCCATTATTTTTTAATTTTCTTTAATTTTTATTGGATATTTTCATTAGTATTTCAAATGTTATTCCCTTTCCCGGTCCTAGAGGCAAGCATAACCAACAGAATACAAGACATAAAAGAGAGAATCTCAGGGGCAAAAGATATCATAGAAAACATTAACTCAACAATCAAAGAAAATATAAAATGCAAAAGGCTTCTAGGCCAAAACATACAGGAAATCCAGGACACAATGAGAAGATCAAACCTAAGAATACTAGGTATAGAAGAGAGTGAAGATTCCCAACTTAATGGTACAGTACATATCTTCAACAAAACTATAGAAGAAAACTTCCCTAACCTAAACAAAGAGATGCCCATAAACGTACAAGAAGCCTGCAAACTCCAAATAGATTGCACCAGAACAGAAATCCCTCCAGTCATATAACACTCAAAACACCAAATGCACAAAACAAAGAAAGAATATTAAAAGCAGTAAGGGAAAATGGTCAAGTAACATATAAAGGCAGACCTATAATAATTACATCAGACTTCACACCAGAGACTGTGAGAGCCAGAAGATCCTGGACAGATGTCACAAAGACCCAAGGAGAACATAAATGCCAGGCAAAGCTACCATATCCACCAAAACTAGCAATTACCATAGATAGTTAAACCAAGATATTCCATGACAAAACCAAATTTACACAATATCTTTCTAAAAATACAGCCCTACAAAGGATAATAGGTGGAAAACCACACCCTAGCAAATGCAAAAAAGTAATCTATTTGCAATGAAACCAAAAGAAGAAAGACACACAAGCATAATTCCACCTCTAACAAAGAAAATAAGAGGAAGCAACAATCACTATTCCTTAATATCTCTTAACATCAATGGAATCAATAACACAATAAAAAGACATCAAATAACAGACTGCATGAGAGGACTCGGCTTGTTGCTCCAAACAGGAAAAACACCTCAGAGTCAAAGAAAGACACTATCTCAGAGTAAAATGTTGGAAAACAACTTTACAAGCAAATGGTCCAAAGAAACAAGCTGGAGTAGCCATTCTAATACCGAATAAAATTGACATTCATTGAAGAGATAGCAAAAAGATAAGGAAGGACACTTCATATTCATCAAAGAAAAAATCCACAAAGATGTACCCTCAATTCTAAGTATGCTACATGCAACAACACCTAATTCATAAAAGAAACCTTACTGAAACTCAAATCACACATTGCACCTCACACAAAAATAGTAGGAGATTTCATCACCCCACTCTCATCACAGGACAGATCAAGGAAAAGGAGACTTGGTCACTTGATCTTTGCCAAAGGAGCTAAAACCATCCACTAGAACAGCATAGCATTTTCAACAAATGGTGCTGGTTCATCTTGAGGTAAGTATGTAGAAGAATGCTAATCGATCCATTCTTATCACCATGTACAAAGCTTAAGTACAAGTGGATCAAGGACGTACACATCATACCAGATACATTCAAATTTATAGAAGAAAAAGCAGGGAAGAGTCTCAAACATATGGGCACTGGGAAAATTTCCTGAGCAAAACACCAATGACTTATGCTCTAAGATCAAGAATCGACAAATAGGACCTCATAAAACTACAAACCTTCTGTAAGGCAAAAGACACTGTCATTAAGACAAAATGGCAACCAACACATTGGGAAAAGATTGTTACCAATCCTACATCTGATAGAGGGCTAATATCTGAAACAGACAAAGAACTCAAGAAGTTAGACTACAGAAAGTCAAATAAACCTATTAAAAAACTGGGTACAGAGCTAAAAACAATTCTCAGCTGAGAAGTATCTTATGACTGAGAAGCGCCTAAAGAAATGTTCAACATCCTTAGTCATCAGGGAAATGCAAATCAAAACAGCTGAGATTCCATATCACACCAGTCAGAATGACTAAGATAAAAATCTTGAGCAACAGCACATGCTGGCGAGTATATGAAGAAATAGGAACACTACTCCATTGTTGGTGGGATTGCAGACTGGTATGACCATTCTGGAAATCAGTCTAGAGGTACCTCAGAAAACTGGACATTGCACTACTTGAGGACCTGGCTATACCACTCTTGGGCATAAACCCAAAAGATACTCCAACATGTAACAAAGACACATGCTTCACTATATTCATAGCAGCCTTATTTATAATAGCCAGAAGCTGGAAAGAACCCAGATGTCCTTCAACAGAGGAATAGATAGAGAAAATGTGGTACATCTACACAATGGAATACTACTCAGCTGTCAAAAATAATGACTGTATGAAATTCAAAGGCAAATCTATGGAACTGGAAAATATCATACTGAGTGAGGTAACCCAATCATACAAAAACACACATGGCATGCACTCACTGATAAGTGGATATTAGCCCAAATGCTTAAATTACCCTGGATGCACAGAACACATGAAACTCAAGAAGGATGACCAAAATGTGGATGCTTCACTCCTTCTTTAAAAGGGGAACAAGAATACCCTTAGGAGGGTATAGGGAGGCAAAGTTAAGGACAAAGACTGAAGGAATGCCCATTCAGAGCCTGCCCCACATGTGGCCCATACATATACAGCCACCAAACTAGATAAGATGGATGAAGCAAAGAAGTGCAGACTGACAGGAACCAGATGTATATCTCTCCTGAAAGACATAGCCAAAATATGGCAAATATAGAGGCTAATGCCAGCAGCAAACCACTTAACTGAGAATGGTACTCCCATTGAAGGAATCAGAGAAAGTACTGAAAGCGCTGAAGGGAATTGAGACCCCATATGAACAACAATGCCAACCAACCAGAGCTTCCAGGGACTAAGCCACTACCCAAAGAGTATACATGTACATACCCATGGCTCCAGTTTCATATGTAGCAGAGGATGGTCTTGTTGGGCACTAATGGGAGAAGTGCTTGGTTTGCCAAGGCAGGACCCTCCAGTGTAGGAGAATATCATGTGAGGGAGGTGAGAAAGGGGGTGGTTAGTGAGGGGGAACACCCTCATAGAAGAAGAGGGAGGGGTTTCGGTAGGGGTCTTGTGTACAGGAAACAGGGAAAGGGAATAACATTTGAAATATAAATAAAAATATCCAGGAGGGAGGAGGAGGAGGAGGAGGAGGAGGAGGAGGAGGAGGAGGAGGAGGAGGAGGAGGAGGAGGAGGAGGAGGAACATGCTGGCAAAGTATTAAGCCAAATCCAGATAGTTAACTTCTGCTTTTCTAGAACCAGTCCTGGTTCCAACTTCTGTATTAGTCAGAGTTCTCTAGAGTCACAGAACTTATAGAATGCCTCTCTACATTAAGGGAAATAATTGTAGTGATGTACAATCTGAATTGGCTGGAGACTGCCAGTCTCAAATAGGCTTTAAAGACTGATGGTCTCAAGTTGTACTTTTAAAGACTGATAGTCTCTGGCCTTCTATATCTCTAAATATATTGAATGCTTGTTGATAAATTCTAAAGGACTGCTAAACTTTCTTGTTTATTCTATGGTTAAAAATCTCTGGCTTCTTATCATACAGATATTTCACTTGTTTAGTTAGAGTTACCACAAGATATTTTATATTATTTGTGACAAGTGTGAAAGGTTTGGTTTCCCTAATTTCATACTCAGCCTGTTTATCATTTGCATAAAGGAATGCTACTGATTTAAGTCTCTCAAGAAACATATCAAAGACTTCAGAAAATGGAGAGATCGCCCATGCTCATGAATTGGTAGAATTAACATAGAAAAACTGCCATTCCTATCCAAAAGCAATTTACAGATTCAATGCAATCCCTATCAAAATTCCAATACAATTTAAAAAAAAAACATGAAAAGAGCAATGCTCAATTTAGTATAAAAAAAAACAAACAAAAACATCCAGGATAGCTGAAACAATTCTTTTTTTCCATTTTATTTTATTCTTTTACTTATTCATTTTGCATCCTGCCCACTGCCCCTCTTCTGGCCTCCACTCCCACAATCCTTTACACATGTTTCTCCTCATCTCCTCTGAGTGAGTGCCCCCCTCTATGTATCCTACCACCATGGCACATCAAGTCTCTGCAATGCTTCCTCTCCCACTAAAGCCAGACAAGTCAGCCCAGCTAGGAGAACATATCACATAGACAAGCAACACTTTCGGAATAGCCTCTGGTCCAGTTTGTGGAATCCACATGAAGGCCAAGCTGCACATATGCTACATAGGTGTGGGGAGGCCTCAGTCCAGCCCACTTATATTCTGTAGTTGGTGGCTCAGACTATGAGAGCCCCATTAGTCCAGGTTAGTCAGCTCTATTGGTCTTCATGTGGAGTCCCTATCACTTTAGGGCCCACGATTCTTCTTCCTATTCTTCCATAAGAGTCCCCAAGCTCCATCCACTGTTTGGCTGTGTGTGTTTGCATCTGTCTGAGCCACCTGCTAGGTGGAACCTCTCAGAGAACAACATACTCCTATTTGCAAGCACAACAGAGAACCATGATAATGTCTGAGATGGGTGCTTGCCAATGGAATGGATCTTAAGTGGGGTGATTATTGGTTGACCATTCTCTCAGCTTCTGCTTTCTTCTCCATCCCTGCATTTCTTGTAGACAGAATAAATTTTGGGTCAAAGGTTTTGTGGGTGGTTTGCTGTCTCTCTGCTCTACTGAGGTTCCTGCCTGACTACAAAAGGTAGCCTTTTCAGGTTCCATGTCCCCAATAATGTGAATCACAGCTGAGGTCACCCTCACTGATTCTTTGGTGTCTCCCTTATATCTGTTTTGTTCTGTAGATGTCCCACCCACCTCCCCATCCCTATCAGTTGCAGATTTCCTTTTATTTTCACGACCATTTAACAATTCTTAACAACAAAAGAACTTCTGTGGGAAATCACCATTGGTAACCTTAAGCTGCACTACAAAGCAATAGTGATCAAAAGCCACATGGTATTGTTACAGAGACAATCAGCATTATCAGTGGACTAAAATTTAAGATGCAGAAATAAACCCACATACTTATAAACACTTGATCTTTGAAAAAGAAGCCAAAAATGTACTCTGGAGAAAAGAAAATATCTTCAGTAAATGATGGTGGCTTAACTGGCAGTTGATATGTAGAAAAATGAAAATAGATCCATATTTGTCATCCTGCTCAAAGCTCAAACACAAGTGGATCAACGTTCTCAGCATAAAACCAGATACACTGAATCTAATAGAAGGTAAAGTGGGAAAGAGCCTTGAACTCATTGGCACAGGTGGGAATTTCCTAAACAGAATGCCAATGACTCAGGTTCTAAGAATGAGAATTTCTAAATGGGACCTCATGAAACTGAAAACTTTCTGTAAGGCAAAGACACAGTCAATAGGACAAGGTGGCAACCTACAGGTTTAAATAAAAATCTTCTCTAATCTCACATCTGATAGAGGGCTAATGTACAAAATATATAAAGAACTCAAAAAACTAACCTCCAAAAAACCAAACAACCCAATCAAAATGTGATATAGAAATAAACAGAGAATTCACGAAAGAGGAATCTTGAATGGCAAAGAAGCACTTAAAAACTATTAAAGTCCTCAGTCATCAGGGAAATGCAAATCAAAATGACCCTTAGATTACACCTTATACCAATCAGAATGGCTATCATTAAAAACTCAGGTGACAACACACGGTATGGAGGATGTAGAGAAAGAGGAACATTCCTCAATTGCTGCTAGGATCGGAAAATGGTACAACCAATCTGCAAATCAATATGGAGGTTCCTCAGAAAATTGGAAATAGATCTATCTGAAGACCCAGCTATATGACTCTTGGACAAAGATGCCCCATCATGCCACAGGGACATGTATTCCTCTGTTTATTGTGGGCTTATTTGTGATAGCCACAAGCTAGAAACAATGCAGATGTCCCAAAACAGAAGAATGGGTACAGAAAATGTAGTTCATTTACACAATGGAAAACTTCTCAGCTATTAAGAAAAAGGATATCCTGAGTTTTGCAGGCAAATGTATGGAACTAGAAAATATCATCCTGAGTAAGGTTATATACTCACTAATAAGGTAATATTAACCAAAAAGATAGAGAATAACCAGGATAAAATCCACAGAACTCAAGAAGGTTAACAAGCTGAAGGGCCCAAGCAAGGATTCCTCAATCCAAGTTGGGGGTGTGGAGAAGAAAGCAATCACAGGAGGCAGAAGGAAAAAGGATCCTGGGTGGAAGAGGAAATAGGGAAGAGAACAGAGGAACATAATCAGGTATTTGGGGGGGGGGTGGAAACAGGAGTGAAGCCCTAGGGGCCAGCAAAATTAATGGAAACAGGCACCTTGGGAGGTAGAAGGTAGAGAGACCCTTTCGAAGATACCAGAGACTTGGGATGTGAGAGACTCTTAGGACTCAGATGAAGGGACCTTAGATGAAAGGCCCTACAGTGGGGAGAGGGAACTTGTAGAGTCCATCTCCAGTAGATAGGTATGGTATCAAGTGGAGGGATGTGTTTGCCACCCTTCAGTCAAACATTCTGAACCAGATTTGCTCCTGTCTAAAAGAATTGGAGGGACAAAAATGCATAAGAGACCTGGGGAAAGGAGGTTCATTGACTGGCCCAAATTGAGATTCAGCTAAAGGGAAGGCTCCAAGGCCTGACAATATTATTTACGCTATGGTATGCTTGCAGACAGGAGCCTAGCATGACTCCCCTCTGAAAGACCCAACAAGCAAGTGAAAGAGTCAGATGCAGATACTTATATGCATCCAATGGAGAGAAGCCAGGGACCCCTGTGGTTAAATTAGGGGAAAGGTGGAAGAAACTGAGGTGGAGGGTGACCCTATAGAAAGACCAGCAGTCTCAGCTAAGCTGGAGCCCCAAGATCTCTCAGATATTGAGACACTAACCAGGCAGCATACACTATCTGATATGAGGCCTCCAACACATATCCAGAAGAGTGCCTGGTCTGGCCTCAGGGAGAAAAGATACATCTAACTCTCCTGTGAGTTGAGGCCCCAGGGAGTGGGGAGGTCTGGTAGGATAGTGATATGGGAACATCCTCTTGGAGATGGAGAAGGCGGAATGGCATGTGGAACAATCAGAGGGCAGACTTGGAGGGAGATAACAACTGGATTTTTTTAAAAAAATTAAAGAATAATAAATGAATTAATTAATGAAGAAAAATCTCTGGTTTTCCTCTTAACTCAGTGTTTTATTAAACTGTGCTTTATTTAACTCTTTATACTTCAATAAGCGCCATACAACTTTTTCTTACTGCCCTGTGCTTCATTAAGGGATAAAAATGTAACTCTTTATTACTTGTTCTTTAATAAGTATTACTATCTGGCAATTAACACATACTGTTTAACAGCAGGGAATTAAGTGAAAGGATTTATTGCTAGTGCTCCATTATTTGGTGACTCATCCAGAAGCCTTTCTCGCTAAGCTAGTTAACACTTTTTGAACAAGGGAGGAATGAATAGGAAAGAATTAGGATGCTTTATGCAGTCAAATATGCATATATATATTAATTCAAACATTTATACTCCCATACTCTGACCAGGCCCAAATGTCTATCACAGTCAACTCCACAATTATTCATGCATGCTTACATACACACATATATACCCTATATACAAACATATAAACAAACAGACATACACATTTGGATGGACGGACGGATGGATGGATGGATGGATGGATGGATGGATGGATGGATACATGAGGCAAAGCTCTGCAAGCGAAACCATTCAACCAACGACTTTATTTCTTTCTTCTGATCCTTTTATACCTTCTTAGAAAAAATTTTCTTTAGAAAATTATCTCAGAGATAAAATGTTACATAAAATTGAAGTTAAAGAAGAATAATGATATTAAGTTCAAAGCAGTGTTTCATTATAATGTACTCATTAAACCTTCAAAGCAACAGTTTCTCCAGGGCCTTGCCTTATCATAGTGAACACCCATAGCTTTATCCTTGGACCTAAATACTTTTTCTTGAATAAAATACTGTCCTAAATCTATTTCTGTTTTTTAGAGTGATTATGAATGTTAATTGTGTTTCTTATTATGCAGTCTTTACTAACTATTCTCAGGAGTAGGCCCATTGTCCTCTTGATTCCAAATATATTACATCTTTCTAGCAAGTAAAACCAATTCTAAGAATATTCTTACAAAAATTATTTAAATAGAACCAGGAAATCTATAGAATTAATATCTGTTCATTTATATAGCATCACTGGAAGATAATATATCTCTGGAGGTCTTCAGAAATATGTGCAGAAGGGTGGGTCATTATCTACTGATTGTATATATTTAATAATGCCAGGAAAAGCATATTATTGAAGGAATCTTTTCTAAAATAAAATTCTTCTTGGCCTAATTTTGAGAAGCAATTCTGTTATTAACTTTGACAATCCATCTCAGGAAAATCACTTGATATTTCTTAGCTTCTCCTTTCTGCCTCCTGGCACTTTAGTCTGTAACTAACACAACAGTAGGCATCTGTGACTAGGGCATCCAAAGATCTAGTAAATGCTCAGTCCCACAAGGCTAGTCATTATACCTGGCTTTTGACATAAGCAGGAATCCTGAAGCAGTGGGCGTGAACAAATGTGCTGGCAAGTAGGTGAATGCTGGCAAAGGAGAATGAGTCTTCCTTCTGCCAAGGTCCTAAAGTAGGCCTCAAGCAGATGGTGTGGCCTAGAGAATTCCTTCTGTGAAGCCACAATTAC
Source organism: Rattus norvegicus (assembly GCF_021556685.1). NCBI lineage: Eukaryota > Metazoa > Chordata > Mammalia > Rodentia > Muridae > Rattus > Rattus norvegicus. Next base: position 23,870,177 of record NC_141540.1, read on the forward strand.
TCTTATACCTAAACTGCACAAAGACCCAACAAGGAAAGAAAACTTCAGACCAATTTCCCTTATGAATATCAACACAAAAATAATCAATAAAAATCTGGCAAACCGAATCCAAGAGCACATCAAAACAATCATTGACCATGATCAAGTAGGCTTCATCCCAGGCATGCAAGGATGGTTTAATATATAGAAAACCATCAACGTAATCCATTATATAAACAAACTGAAAGAACAAAACCACATGATCATTTCATTAGATGCTGAGAAAGCATTTGACAAAATTCAACACCCCTTCGTGATAAAAGTCCTGGAAACAATAGGAATTCAAGGCACATACCTAAACATAGTAAAAGCCATATACAGGAAACCAGTAGCTAACACTAAACTAAGTGGAGAGAAACTTGAAGGAATCCCACTAAAATCAGGGACTAGACAAGGCTGCCCACTCTCTCCCTACTTATTCAATATAGATCTTGAATTTCTAGCCAGAGCAATCAGACAAGAAAAGGAAATCCAGGGGATACAGATTGGAAAAGTAGAAGTCAAAATATCACAATTTGCAGATGATATGATAGTATATTTAAGCAATCCCAAACTTCCACCAGAGAACTACTAAAGCTGATAAACACCTTCAGCAAAGTGGATGGGTATAAAATTAACTCAAATAAATCAGTAGCCTTCCTCTACTTAAACGAGAATCAAGCCGAAAAAGAAATTACGGAAACAAAACCATTCATAATAGTCCCAAATAATGTAAAGTACCTCGGTGTGACTTTAACCAAGCAAGTGAAAGATCTGTATGATATGAACTTCAAGCCTCTGAAGAAAGAAATTGAAGACCTCAGAAGATGGAAAGATCTCCCATGCTCATGGATTGGCACGATTAACATAGGAAAAATGGCCATTTTACCAAAAGCAATCTACAGATTCAATGCAATCCCCATCAAAATACCAATCCAATTCTTCAGAGAGTTAGACAGAAAAATTTGCAAATTCATCTCGAATAAGAAAAAACCCCGGATAGCTAAAACTATCCTCAACAATAAAAGGACCTCTGGGGAAATCACTATCCCTGAACTCAAGCAGTATTACAGAGCAATAGTGATAAAAACTACATGGTATTGGTACAGAGACAGACATTTAGACCAGTGGAATAGAACTGAAGACCCAGAAATGAACCCACACACCTATGGTCACTTGATTTTTGACAAAGGAGCCAAAACCATCCAATGGAAAAAAGATAGCATTTTCAGAAAATAGTGCTGGTTCAAATGGAGGTCAGCATGTAGAAAAATACATACCAATCCATGCTGATCACCCTGTACAAAGCTTAAGTCCAAGTGGATCAAGGACCTCCACATCAAACCAGATGCACACAAACTAATAGAAGAAAAAGTGGGGAAGCATCTCGAACACATGGGCACTGGAGAAAATTTCCTGAACAAAACAACAATGGCTTATGCTCTAAGATCAAGAGTCGACAAATGGGATCTCATAAAACTGCAAAGCTTCTGTAAGGCAAAAGACACTGTCATTAGGACAGAATGGCAACCAACAGAACTGAACCACTGAACTGAGAATGGGAACCCCGTTGAAGGAATCAGAAACAGGATTGAGAGAGCTGAAGGGACTTGAGACCCCATAAGAACAACAATGCCAACCAACCAGAGCTTCCAGGCACTAAGCTACTACCCAACTACTATACGTGCACTAATCCTGAGCTCCAAATTGATAGGTAGAAATGAATAGCCTAGTACAGGCACCAGTGGAAAGGGAAGCCCTTGGTCCTGCCAAGGCTGGACCCCCAGTGAACAGGATTGTTTGGGGAAGTGCAATAATGGGGAGGATGGAGAGGGGAACACCCATATAGAAGGGAGCGAGATGAAATAGGGTATGTTTGCCTGGAAACCAGGAAAGGGAATACCATTTGCAATGTAAATAAGAAACACTCAATTTGATAAAGATGGAGTAAAAAAGAATAAAAAAGAAATAATGAAACAAATGGATTAAACAGGTATTTATATAACATTCCATACTAAAAGAAAAGGATATACATTCTTCTCAGAACCTCATGGTACCTTCTCCAAAACTTGCCAAATAATTCATCACAAAATGGGCCTCAACAGATACAAGAAGATAGAAATAATCCCATTCACCCAATCAGATCACCATGGATTAAGGCTGGTCTTCAATAACAATAATAACGACAGAATGCCCACATATACATAAAAGTTGAACAATGCTCTACTCAATGACTATTTGGTCAAGGAAGAAATAAATAAAAGACTTCTTATAATTTAATGAAAATGAAGATACAATGTACCCAAACTTATGGGATACAATGAAAGCTGTGATAAGAGGAAAACTCATATCTCTGAGTGCCTACAAAAAGAAACAGGAGAGATCATACATCAGCAGCTTGACAGCACACCTGAAAGCTCTAGAGCAAAAAGAAAAAATACACCCAAGAGGAGTAGAAGGCAGAAAATAATAAAACTCGAGGCTGAAATCAAGTAGAAAGGAAAAGAGCTATACAAGTAACCAACAAAACCAGGACCTATTTCTTTGAGAAAATCAACAAAATAGATAAACCGTTAGGCAGACTAAAAAGAGGGCACAGAGAGTGTATCCAAATTAACAAAGTCAGAAAGGAGAAGGGAGACATACCAACAGAATCTGAGGAAATTCAAAAAAATCATCAGATCCTACTACAAAAGCCAATATTCAACAAAATTGGAAAATCTGGAGGAAATGGACAACAACAACATGTTCCCTGAAAATAAAGGCATCTTATTAAAATACAAATTTCTTTGATTCCAAAATTAAAGAATGTCCCTCACTTGATGCCCTGTCTTTCTATTGGAGGTCAACTCTACAAGTTCCCTCGCATCACTGTAGGCATTTCCCCTAAGGTATCTCCCTTTGAGTCCTGAGAGTCTCTCACCTCCCAGATGTGAACAGATTTGTACGTATTTGCTTTGCTTTCATGGCTAACTATATAAAAATTGACTCATTTATGTTGAGAAAAATGACAATGTAGATGACTTGGAGATGGCCACAATGGAAGCTAATAGGAGAAGGAATTATATATATATATATATATATATATATATATATATTTGAGGCACATATCTACAGTACTGACTCTTTAAAGAAAAGAATTCTTACCCTTTTCTGAGGACAACACATATTATTGAGAATTACCTGTTAAAATAGTTAATTTTCTAAATCTATTTCTATATTCTTCCTTCCACCCTTTAGTACAAAAATAATTTCTTTCAATTATTGATGCATATTTGTATATTCCAACTATCCATTCTCTTTTCATATGTCGCCTATCATTTATGGTCATATAATCATTCATGACACCTACCATCCGTGCATGTGTCTTTTTGGTTTTTCTCTTAGGTATTTGGAGCATAACTATGTAAATAGTATCTACAGAAATAATTTCTCACAGCTTGCCTGTTGGCCAAATGATAAGATGTAATGTGCTAAAAAAATTAATAGCTTCATGGGCTTAGAAGTACAAAGTTGTACAAGGTACAAAAATTATGCTTATAGTTTGTAAAAATGTACATCCACTTTTCCGTGCTTCCTCCTTGATAAACATGGTTGACCATATAGACTAAAGGTGGTTTTATAATTACCTCCTTTTACCTCACTCTACCTTTACTCCCATGTGCTTATCTGTATTTGCTGTAATCTTAACTGCTTTCTGATCTCTGCTCTTTCACTGATCAGAGACAAACAATGCTACTGTGTGCAAGAGTCATCTGCATGGAAACATTTCTCCTCCAAACGGCTTTCAAGGAAGCCATTGCCCAACCAAGGAAAGCTGCCCCAATTATTCTACTTCTCCCAATATTTCATTATTAAATCTCAAAATAACTCAAAAATATCATTTAACTATGGGAGGTAGTTTACAGCAATGCACCCATGCTTCTTTTTCTTCTGATTCGAAACAAACTAATATGAATAAATGTTATGTTCAACAATCACATTGATGATAACTCTATTCCCTGTGTTTGACTGAGAGGTGAATAAACATCTCCCCAAATATTCCAGGGATTATATAAATGCCCAATCTCCAGCTTCTACTAAAACTAATTTTCTCCATAGGAGAAAGGAAAAGTCATGGGATTACTGATGAAACTGTTTTCTGGGTAGTCTTCCTTATCTGACTATGATGATTTCATGCTTAAATAACTGTAGATAACACTGATTAGGCCAATGATTGTGAAATACAGGGAGATTTCATGAACTTTCACAGTGAATAGAGCCAACATACTTATGAGTCACCAAGAGTAATTCCTCACTATCTATACACAGGTAAGTGTCGACTTTAAATTTTGTGAAGTTCTTGAGAGATATGGGCATAAAAGAGATAGTATGTGTTAATACCATTGTGGTCCTTCTAATTGATGCTTTCTGTAGCTCCGTGGTTGAGTCTATGTAGGCTTTTGAATGAAACGATGGACGTTTATTTATTTCAATATTTTCTAATTCAAACACAAATGAGGTTTTTTTATGGTTATCACTCATGTTTTGAACCTAAGAAGGTTAGACCAACATGGACACATAGGTCTGCATAACAATAAAATTTACTCAAAACAACAAATGAATAATACTGTAGTAATAACTTTGTGATAATAGCCATGGGTCTGGAATCAGAAAAATCTGCCCGGCATGAATGTCAATCATCTTTTATTTGCTTTCTGAGTACTAGGAAAAGGAGAATTACCAAGAGGAATTCTCAATTTACAACGTCATGGCGGGGCAACTGATTACCAAATTCAAAAAAGAAGCAATGTCTTCAGGGAGTGC